>NC_052307.1:32564236-33164236 GCF_016432855.1 Salvelinus namaycush
AGACAGACAGAGGGGCTTAGCACTGGAATGGCCCAGAGCAGAGCTCAACTAGGCTGTTCAGCTAGGCTCTCTCTATGGAGAACACAGCAGCATGAATGCTACGCTACAACAAGGCCAGCATGTCCTATTTCATTCTATGAGCTCGAGCCTGCAGAATACAGCAGGCTGAACTGTGAGCAGGAGTGTGGCACAGTATGTTACCGATGGGAAGTCAGAGTTGTTGTCTCATGTAGGGCTGTTATGAGATTGTGCGATTTTTCGATCACAATATCGCGTACCATTAATGGAGCTGGGTCACGAATGTCATTTTGAAAGGTTTAGAAACAACAACAACAAAAAACAAAGGAATGTTAGTCTCTTACCTTTCCTCTGTTTCTGCAGTCCAGCACAAATCTGTATGTGTTGACTGGTGTGTTTGTGAGTCTCAAGTTTGGGGCCTGAGGCTTGACAATACCTTTGATGAGCCAGAACAAAAAAACACCATGACGAAGGTGGGTGGGGGGGGGGGACGTTTGTCCCGGGCCCTGTGCATAGACACAGCGTGACCAATTGAGGTTGTGGGGATGAATGAGGGTATTCACGGTGCCTAATGAAAGAGCTCCCGCTGGGCCTTGAATGAGGGTGGACCCATCTGCACCACACGGCCAAGCGCAAACCAAACCAGTGACCTCGAGAATTACCCAGGAAGCACTTTGTGACGGTCTCCCCAGCAACAGGCCGGGTTCACATGGTAACCGGGCTCTTTTCTCAATCAATCCCTGGTTCTGGCTGGCCTCTTCAACAGAATAAAGCAACGTTTCGTCGGAAGGCTTGGTCTGAGGGACCTGTGTGAAATCAACTTAGAGAGGACACCCAAAAGGAACTGGCAAGGATTATTTAATAGGAAGTAAAACCTCTGAGCTGAGATCTCGACCCAGTTTAAGAGAGGTGTGGGATGTTGTTGCCCTCTGGAACTTGTTCACCTTCAAAACACAAATAGCTTCTTGTTTGTAGTTGTGTTTGTACCTTAAGACTGTGTAATACACACTGTGTTCAAATTAAGTAGATGTACTGTAACAGAAAGTGAACCACCGTGAAGTGAAACAAACACCACCGTAGAGATTAGGGATTACAGAGTATTTATAGTTGCATCTGGGGTTTGGACATTAGATGTATGTTACAGGCAGTGCTTAATTTGCCGAGTTGAATCCCAATCAGCTCTATGGGCCTGGGGAACATAGTGTGCCTTACCGCGGTTCTAACTCCCGGCTCCTGTGTGACACGAGACTGTGTTAGCATGCTAAACTAAAGCCTAGTCTGGGAAATATACAGTAATAGATCAGAGAAGTTAGTCAGTGGATCTCTATTCCCTGTTGGAACCTTTGACAGCTATGCGATGACAATCCACCCCTGCGCTGCGTCTCTCCTCCTAACATCACACGGTAATGAGATTGCACTGCTGGAGATATCACTACAAAGCATGAGTCTGACTGCACCTTCAAACGGGCCTGCCTTGCTTGCCTCCATTGCCTGGCTTCACTGCCTTGTCTGACTGCCTGAAACGAAAAGAGGTTCTGGAACAAAACAATCAGAATCAGGAATCAGAAGAATCTGAATGAGGAAGCTCCCCGTCTTCTCCCCACTTCTCCGCAGATGCCGCCGCCGTACACGCCGCTCCTCACCTCGGAACTCTTTCATCCTGAGAGTGATTAGCCAAGCCGTGACGTTTTAAAGCCCCTTTGAGAGTGTTCTTCCTCAAAACCAGAGAGTTACGTTCTGTTAAGGGGGGGGGGGGGGGGGGGGGGGGGGGGGGCTCTTGTTTCGGGAGGAGCGTTCCTCACCGGGCTGCCAGTGATCTCTCCTCTAATTGTGGCGTTCTCTCGTTCTTTCGTTGTCTGATGAAGCTTGCTGTGCGTGTTGGCGTGGGAGCCCTTTGAGCACCACTCCGCCGCACCGCTTTCTGCTGCTCTCTTGTTCTCCTCCGCGTCAGATCAAGACACCAAAGTCACCCCATTCCGTTGTGTCTGTCTGTGTGAGGATGGCTTTGTACTGTACACACTTAAGGCACAAATGATCCTTCTGATAAGGCCTAATGCTGACCCGATGTGACCACTACAGGAGGTAGAAGAGATTAATAAAGGACTCATCCAACCCCCATAGTCACTATTATACATTTACATCATCACAATTTCCCTTCCTTGTACACTTGAAGTGTTTTCAACTTTTTGCAGTTTTTCTATTTCAGAAGCTTTTCTTTCCTTTGCTGTAGGAGAATCTGACACGTTGACAATTGTGCAACTTTTGTAGCTAGTGCATGAAAGCAGGAGGGAGCAAAAGCCCCATGTTTCAGGGCCTTTGAATGTGGTTCTATAGCACCACGCAGCTTTGACAGGTGAGCTCAAAAGCCCAAGTTCTCTGATAGGGGATAAGACAGGTTGTGAGGAATCAGGGAAAGGAAGGCGGGCGAAAGCTTCACACACGCACGCACGCACGCAAAGGAGGTAGGGAGAGGGAGTGGGATGAAATGAAGAGAATCGAAGGTAAAAGAGAGGAGGGAAGGAGTGAAAACACAGCTGATAAAAATCTGTATTATAACAACATTAATTGATGCTGCTGAGTGCCATATGTGGCGCCATATGGAGCAGGCACCCCAGAGGCCTGCTGTAATAGACAGCCTGCGGTGGTGCACACAACTTGGCACGTTTACAAACAAGGGACCTCCCATTAATGTCAGGGAGACAGAGGGGGAGAGAGAGGGGGAGAGAGAGGGAAGACAAAGAGGGAGAGAGAGACAGACGGGGAGAGAGAATAGCTGTTTGTATTAGAAAGTATGTTACTTGTTTTGTTTGTTTGGTTTTTTTGCTCTGATTTTTTTGGTGCTCCATACTGTAAATGGCCACATTTTAATTACGGTAATAAATGACCTCGCCCTGCAGTGTTGATGAGCGGCGGGACCCCACCCCTCCGGCCGACCCACCCCCCTCCACCCAACTGTCCCCCCCTCCGCAGAAGCCATCCTCAGCCCACTGCACCACACACACACACACACAGACACACACACAGACAGACAGACAGACAGACAGACAGACAGACAGACAGACAGACAGACAGACAGACAGACAGACAGACAGACAGACAGACAGACAGACAGACAGACAGACAGACAGACAGACAGACAGACACCTCAGCAGGTGAAGTGATGCATGGTGCCCTGACGAAGTGTGCTTAATCAGCTCCATTTAATCTCTCCTACCCCTAATAACGGAGAGAGCAGAGGTCTGCTCCATCCGCACTATAGAACCCTACTGTCTGCGGTACCCTACCCTGCCATATCCACCGGCTGATTTTAGCTGCATTGTCTCAGAGCTGTCTCTACGTCTGGCAAAGGAGAGGAGCTCCTGACTGTGATGGGCACTGTGTCTGCACTCTGCAGGGACGGCCGGGCTCCATGAAGGTTGGGCCGAGCCCAGCTTCCCTGCTTCAGTATTAGCAGTGGCAGACAGCGTCATGTCTCTCTCCTCTCTCTGAGGACCGGGGGGGCGGGGGGCTGGATGAATGGGGGAAGTGACAGTGGGATGTATATGGAACTGAGTTGTCAGCCATTCTGTTGGGTCTTCATAGACTGTGAGGCTAAACAAGAAGAGAGCACAGCTGTTTCCTCACTGGCTGGCTCTAAGGGGGAGAGAGGGAGGGGGTGGGGAGAGAGGAAGAGAGGAAGAGAGGGAGGGGATAGAGCAAAAAACAGAGAGAGTGGGAGGGAGAGGAGCGAGAGAGAAAGGGAGCTCTCAACTGTGATGTGTGCTGATGTAGCTGCAGCTCTGGGTCAAACGCTGCCAGTGTTTTGTGTTCGTCTTTGTTTCGTCTTCCCAGTGCTCCACTAAATTATTCACAGCCTGAGGATGTTCACTGTGAATACTGTACCCCCTCCTCTTTTCTCCCTCTCTCTCATGCTTCTCTCTCTCTCTGGGCAATTCCACGGTAACAGATTTACGCTGATACTCTGATTTTTCACTTTAAAATGTATGGCAACCAAAAACCATTGATTTCAAAGTTTAACAAACCATACAACTCTATGCACAATGACCACTTTGAACAATTTACACAGTAAAAAATAAATTAAGAATTACTGGAAAAACTGCAGTTTAGTTTGGTAACAGAATTATGGTAAAATATTCTGTTACCAATCTTTGTATGTGCACAGTTCTTCCTGTAAAATGGTTTCTGTTTGATATACATTTTAAAATGAAATTCCGTTACCATGGAATTGCCCTTCTCTCTGTTCTCCCTTCTTCTCCCTCTCTCTTCCCTGCTCCATCCATCCCTCTCTTCCCTTCTCCCTCTCTCTTCCCTTCTCCCTCTCTCTTCCCTGCTCCATCCCTCTCTTCCCTTCTCCCTCTCTCTTCCCTTCTCCCTCTCTCTTCCCTGCCCCACCCCTCTCTTCCCTTCTCCCTCTATCTTCCCTTCTCCCTCTCTCTCTCTCTTCCCTGCTCCACCCCTCTCTTCCCTGCTCCATCCCTCTCTTCCCTTCTCCCTTCTCCCTCTCTCTTCCCTTCTCCCTCTCTCTTCCCTGCTCTACCCCTCTCTTCCCTTCTCCCTCTCTCTTCCCTTCTCCCTCTCTCTTCCCTACTCCATCTCTCGTGATAGCTTGTTTGGAAAGATAACAGAAGTTTCCTTCTTGCTCTCAGGTTAATTCAACCCCCAACCCTTCATTACCGACTACATCTCTCACCCTCCTCCTTTCATCCCTCTTGCTTCTGTCTATTTTCCTCTCTCTCTCTCTCTCTCTCTCTCTCTCTCTCTCTCTCTCTCTCTCTCTCTCTCTCTCTCTCTCTCTCTCTCTCTCTCTCTCTCTCTCTCTCTCTCTCTCTCTCTCTCTCTCTCTCTCTCTCTCTCTCTCTCTCTCTCTCTCTCTCTCTCTCTCTCTCTCTCTCGTAGTGCCGTGGAAAACAAGTGTCTGATCTTTTATTTTCTAAACAGTAGCCTAGTCTTCATGATGAGCACCTCAGTCAAGGGTGAGGAAAGTTTGTTTTGCACCACAGCGAAGACCAGACTTCTGCTCTGTCTTCCTTACACTACCCCCTAATGATTTCCAATGACTTTGTTCTCCTTTCCTATCCAAGTTCAGAGGTAACCCAAGGGCAAGCAAAATCCTCTGGAAGTCGATGTCACTGATTAAATCTGTTGGCCAGCGGTTTCATCTCTACGACAGACAGACAGACAGACAGACATACAGACAGACAGACAGACAGACAGACAGACAGACAGACAGACAGACAGACAGACAGACAGACAGACAGACAGACAGACAGACAGACAGACAGACAGACAGACAGACAGACAGAACATGTAACAGGGGAGAGATTTGGCCTTGCTGTGCGTGTGTCCCAGAGCCCTATGGTCAAAACTAGTGCACTTTCTAGGGAATAGGGTGTCATTTAGGATGCAGTGTTAGTGTGGGAGCTGCTGTTCTCTGCTCATCCCAGGACAGGAGCTCACATTTTGTATTTCTATTAGATTTGTGATTGGGGTTAACCCTCTTGTTTTGTTGTAGATTAATGCTGTGTTAACTGGTTGTTGAGCAAGCTGCAGTACAAAAGCCTGCAGACAGACAGGGGGTTGGAGATGAGCTACACTGTCCTGGCCATCTGAGGAGAGAGGGAGGAGAGAAGAGAGGGAGAGTTGAATCCAGTCCCAGCCAGTGCCACAGGACACTCATTTGTAATTCTTTAGCCTGCCTATGACAGTTTTTGATCATTGCAGAGGAGAAAAGAGGGTGGGAGGCGAGAGGGAAGGATGGAGGGGGTAGAATGGCCTGCTTTCGCAGTTGCTGTCACCCAGCATGAATGCCCCTCTGGCCGAATGACAAGTCTAGCGTGAAGCGCTTGGCTGCCCCCTGAAATTAGCAGTAGAGCCCCCCGGCGGCACATGCTTCTCTTGACCAGCGCACAGTGGGCTGCCGCAAGACTCTTCTCATTATCTGCTCCCTCACAGCCCCTGACTCCCCCTCTCTCTCTCCCTAGCTCCTATTTATTTATCTCTTTCTCCCTCACTCTCCCTCCCTACCTCTCTCTCTCTCTCTCTCTCTCCCCCTGTGCGTATGCTGGAACTCAGTTAACAGCATCTCTAGTGCTAATCACAATGCTGTCCAAGGGAGGGAGAGGTACAGGGAAGGGGGAGTATGTGTGCAGTGTGTGTATGTTTGTGTGTCTATTGCATGTCTGTGTCTCCCTCCCCCTTTCTCTCTGTGTGAGAGAGAGAGAGAGAGAGAGAGAGAGAGAGAGAGAGAGAGAGAGAGAGAGAGAGAGAGAGAGAGAGAGAGAGAGAGAGAGAGAGAGAGAGAGAGAGAGAGAGAGAGAGAGAGAGAGAGAGAGAGAGAGAGAGAGAGAGAGAGAGAGAGACTGTATAGAGCAATGCCCGGAGGCTCAATCTGTTCCTCACTGAGCTACATCAGTGTGAGAGACGGGCCTCAGGGAAGCCTCCACTCACTCCATCAAACTGTCAGGTAGCCAGCGGAGCCGAGCTGAGAAGGGAGACTCTCAGCTGCCCTCAGGGCCAGTTCAAGTCAACATCCCATTTCCTTCCTTCCTCTGCTAATTTCTCCTACACCCGACTTAAATTTCCAATGCCCAGTGCCTGCTTTCTGCTGCTACTACAGCTCTGCTCTGCGGTGGGGGCCAGGACCCGTGTTAAAACAGAGGGAAGCCAGGGGTTATGTGTGTGGGTGGGTGTGTGTCTCTGACAGGGAGGTGGTTGCTACTGGTGGTGGTTGTGGAGTTATCTGGAAGCTGCGAAGGCGAGAGAGAGAGGAGAGGGTCAGGGGAGAAAACAGAAAGCCAATGGGAGCTATATGAAAGATGAGCTGCTAAAATGGACGCTGTAAATCAGTATTTTTCTTTATCTCACCTCTCTCTCTCTATTTCCCCCTTCTTTCTCTGTCCAATTCTCTCGTACTCCCCTACCGCCTCCATTTTTCTTCTCTCTCCTAGGGCTGTTGCGTATTCATAATACGATTGTGTATTCCCAGTCCCTTTTCTGCTGGCTTTTTGGCAGCTTGTTTTTTTTCTTCTTATGAATAAATGCTCCCCAATCTCTCTCCTATCAGTCCCATTAGAGTCTGCTCCTCTCCCTGCCAGACTACTGTGAGAGACCGCCAACACCCCTCCAGCCCCCCTCCCCTAGCGAGTGCTGAAAGCAAAGGCTGAGGGATTTCAAGTTGGAAGGCACAACCCACTGGGAACAGACGTCAATTCAATGTCTATTCCACGTTAGTTTAACATAATTTCATTGAAATGACGTGGAAACAACATTGATTCAACCAGTGTGTGCACAGTGGGAAGGCAGTCTTTAAATTTAAAAAAGGGGGAATCTCCCCCTCTGTTTCCCTCCCTCCTGCTTGTCCTCTGACCACATGCTCTACACTGCTCTGGAAGTGAAGTGAAGCGCTGGGCTGGCTGTCCCTGAAGGAGGCTGTTTGCACGGGATCTGGGTTTTGTAAAGCCATGCTTGGCTTGGCTTGGCCTGGCAGGGTCGGGGGTCAGGCCTATATCTTTCATCACTCTGGTTGATTTACATGGTCTGTTATTCAGCTCCCTGAAGTGTGTCAGCTCCTCCCAGGGAAGGAACCTTGGTGTCTGTCTAATGTAAAGAGCTGCTCACAGCCCCTGTCTCTCCTCTATGCTTCTCTTTCTCTCTCTCTCTCGCTCTCACTCTCAACTCAGCTCTCTGTTTGTACAGCCATCTCAGAGGTCCCCAGCTCAAATATGGTTTTACATCAGAGCTGGGGCCTTTTCTTCTTGTGGTCGATATAATTTCCGCCCGTGGGCACTTTTCACTCCGAGCGTCCATCTTCAGCTGGATCAATACATCCCTAATCCCCAGCCCTCGGTCTGACCCCTGGTAATCACTTGGGGCCTCATTTATAACCGTTGCGTAAATTTCCCCAAAAGAATCTGCGTGCACCAATTCTGAAAAGACTTCGCGTTTCCAAACTATTGACATTTAGAAACTTGGCACAACGGCATACACAGCCTGTTTCCTGTTATAAATCAGACCTGTCGTAAAACTGCGCCCGTGAACGAGCATTAAAACTCTGCCTGGAAAACACCCTCCGTTCACCTTTTATGGTGACAATAATGCCCTTTATTTGCTGTATAATTCGGAACTATTGGCATTAGGCCACAGCATGCAAAAGACAAACTGTTGTTCATTTAGTTTATCAATAGATTATTGGGTTTCTATGCCCTGCCTTGGTATGGGCTCTGGGATTAAATAGGCAATCATGTCACGCTCCTATCACACACCAATACTGTAGCCTACTCATACTGTCAAATATTTTACATAAGCTACCAGTCTATTTACTTTGTTGGTAGAATGCTTTAATCTTTAGCAGTCATTTATTCTGTATCTGGAAATGACTGTCAATTACACTATTTACAGTAGCTTCCTAAGGCCTACTTCAACGTAAAAGATCAACTGTTCAGCTGGTAAATGCAACTGTATACCTGTATTATAAACCGCGCTGCCGATGATATTGCAAAACTTGAAATACATATAGTCTCCTGTATCTATTTACTAGGCTACTATGTCCAATGAAATGAGAGATGCGCACGGTAATTGTTGTATGGCTCCTTCGGGAATATGAACGTCACGGCCAGGAAGGTGAGGAATTTATTTTGCAACGGTTATGAAAATAAAATAAATAGGAACAAGATTCCTGTCTAATTATTTTAGATTCTAAAAATAAAACACAGATTTCCCCTCTTCTCACAATCGGCAAATGGCTGCATTATTGCTAATATGTTTTCTTGTTTTTTGTTTTTTCTGAATAAGCTTTTCATCATATCCCCCATTTGCACCAAATACTTTGACCTACTTGCCAGCTGGCAATACAATATTTTAACCACTAGCAGGTGTGCGTACGCATAGTCTAAAGATTACAGGGAGGTGAGCACATTCTCAAGTCAAGTAAAATTATTATAAATGCCAACTTTTGCGTGAAAACTTGTGCACATACATTTTGGGATATATACAGTTGAAATCGGAATTTTACATACACCTCAGCCAAATACATTTAAACTCAGTTTTTCACAATTCCTGACATTTAATCCTAGTAAAAATCCCCTGCCTTAGGTCAGTTAGGATCACCACTTTATTTTAAGAATGTGAAATGTCAGAATAATAGTAGAGAGAATTATTTATTTCTGCTTTTATTTCTTTCATCACATTCCCAGTGGGTCAGAAGTTTACATACACTCAATTAGTATTTGGTAGCATTGCCTTTAAATTGTTTAACTTGGGTCAAACATTTCGGGTAGCCTTCCACAAGCTTCCCACAATAAGTTGGGTGAATTTTGACCCATTCCTCCTGACAGAGCAGGTGTAACCGAGTCAGGTTTGTAGGCCTCCTTGCTCGCACATGCTTTTTCAGTTCTGCCCACAAATTTTCTATAGGATTGAGGTCAGAGCTTTGTGATGGCCACTCCAATACCTTGACTTTGTTGTCCTTAAGCCATTTTGCCACAACTTTGGAAGTATGCTTGGGGTCATTGTCCATTTGGAAGACCCATTTTCGACCAAGCTTTAACTTCCTGACGGATGTCTTGAGATGTTGCTTCAATATATCCACATAATTTTCCTGCCTCATGATGCCATCTATTTTGTGAAGTGCACCAGTCCTTCCTGCAGCAAAGCACCCCCACAACATGATGCTGCCACCCCCGTGCTTCACGGTTGGGATGGTGTTCTTTGGCTTGCAAGCCTCCCCCTTTTTCCTCCAAACATAACGATGGTCATTATGGCCAAACAGTTCTGTTTTTGCTTCATCAGACCAGAGGATATTTCTCCAAAAAGTATGATCTTTGTCCCCACGTGCAGTTGCAAACCGTAGTCTGGCTTTTTTATGGCGGTTTTGGAGCAGTGGCTTCTTCCTTGCTGAGCGGCCTTTCTGGTTATGTCGATAAATGACTTGTTTGACTGTGGATATAGATACTTTTGTACCTGTATCTTCACAAGGTCCTTTGCTGTCGTTCTGTGATTGATTTGCACTTTTCGCACCAAAGTACATTCATCTCTAGGAAAAAGAATGCGTCTCCTTCCTGAGCAGTATGATGGCTGCGTGGTCCCATGGTGTTTATACTTGCGTACTATTGTTTGTACAGATGAACATGGTACCTTCAGGCGTTTGGAAATTGCTCCCAAGGATGAACCAGACTTGTGGAGGTCTACAATCCTTTTTCTGAGGTCTTGGCTGATTTCTTTTGATTTTCCCATGATGTCAAGCAAAGAGGCACTGAGTTTGAAGGTAGGCCTTGAAATACATCCACAGGTACACCTCCAATTGACTCAAATGATGTCAATTAGCCTATCAGAAGCTTCTAAAGCCATGACATCATTTTCTGGAATTTTCTAAGTTGTTTAAAGGCACAGTCAGCTTAGTGTATGTAAACTTCTGACCCACTGGAATTGTGATACAGTGAATTATTAGTGAAATAATCTGTAAACAATTGTTGGGAAAATTACTTGCGTCATTCACAAAGTAGATGTCCTAACCCCGACTTGCCAAAACTATAGTTTGTTCAAAAGAAATGTGTGGAGTGGTTGAAAGATGAGTTTTAATGACTCCAACCTAAGTGTGTTGTAAACCTCCGAATTCAACTGTATGTACGTACACACGGTTTATAAATTTAGGCCCCTGACTTCCCATGCAGCCCCCAGGCAAGGTCAAGGGTCAAATGGCAGAATGGATCTGAGCCTTTGGTCAAGTCAGAGTGCAGGACTCATATGCAGGTGCCAGGAGGGGTTGTGAGGAATTGCTTCATTTTGTTATTTTGTCTTCTCAAAGGTTAAGAAGGTCGAGTGGCGGTGACACTGGTAGTCACGTCAACGGTAAAGCCCAGTGTTAGAGACTATGAACTCTGTGGTGCCAGTAAACTATTTTATTTACTGTGGGAGAACATAACGTAACCACTGGCCTCTCTCTATTGAAAATTTAGCATTTTTTGTTTTCGCTCCGCCTTTGGTTTACAGCAAACCCAGGGCATTGTGCGCTCTTCCATTGGCGCCCAGAAGAGAGGTTTATTTGTCGAATTTTCCCCTTGTTTGTCACACAATCAGGATAATCTCAGCGTCGTCTCAACCTCTCCCACCCCCGAGCCTCTGCGATGACTCATCATTATGTTTCTCCCTCTCTTTCTCCCATGGATGGTGTTGAGACTGAGAGGGGGCTGAAAACACAGGAGCATGCAAGAAACATCGGCTCCATGAATTATGGATGTGTGAGTCCTGTAGGAAGAAGTGCTTAACCTTGTGCCATGCTCTGTGGTGCAATAGAAACTTCCAGTGCAGCTGCTAACAACATGCCTGCCTGGTGGTTGGTGGTCTCCTAAAAGGTACCCTATTGTGCGATTCCACGCCAACGGGAGCAAAAACTATTTTTGGTATCTAAGACTGTTCTGGCAATTCTTAGAAACTTCCTTGAGAGGAAGGATGTTAGACACGCTTTTTACATTTGTATCACAATTTATTGATTTTTGTATCATGATGTATGCATAGTGATCCGTGAACCGTACATGATACAGACAACACCTTGGTGTCATTACACTCCTTATAGTGTGCTCTAACATCTGGAGTATGTCTACATTCTGAAATACACATGAAAAATATTTAGATTAATATCTCAAAACTACCGTTTTTGATTTGGCTTAATTTTTGAAATATTGTCTGGAACCATATACTCTTCAAACTCATCAAATTTCCAGAGTGGGCTCTCTGGTACTTTCATTGATATGACCCATTTTATACATAGAAATTTACATTTTAAGTCATTAACCAATCACAGCCCTCTTTTAGGATTGCATATTCAGCAAATCACCAGCAGAAGGAATTCCCTTTGATTCCATTTGCCATCCACTGTGTTGGTGGTGCTCATAAAATTGAATTAGCAGAGAGCCCACTCTGGACATTTGATGTACTTGTAGATGATATTGTTCCAAACAATGTCTTAAACTGAACAAAATCAAAAAGGGTTGTTTTAAAATATTAATATTTTTAATGTTGAATAAATGCATTAGAAAATGTGTATTTCAGAATCTAAACATATTCCATATGTTGGAGCACACTCGTAGGAGCACAATGACACCAGTATGTTGTCTGTATCATGTAGGGTACACGGATCATCAGGTTTTACAGGAGGCATATATAGGTCTAAAAAGGGCCTAAAATGGCCACTCATTATTTTCTTAAAAAGCGGTTTGCCATACTAATGTAAAAAGCATGTCAAACATTCTTCCTCTCACTTAAGTTTCTATGTGAGACTTTCCAGAACAATCTGAGATATCAAAAATATTTTCCGCTTCGGTGACATTTGGGACACACCCAATATCACACACCTCATCTCCGGAGCCACAGGAGGGAAATTGAGGTGGAGGAAATTGTGGCTGTTTCATGGGTAAAGCTACCATTAGATCCCTGTGTATCTGGATGGGCAATATGGCCTACAGAGAGTGCTTCTGAGGTCTGACACAGTATGAAATTTGTGCTTTTCACCACGTTCTCCAATAATAAACCAAGATGGCCGTTTAGGACTGAGGAAAACAGTACCTGGACTCCATTCTCTCTGACAACATGAAGATGGCCAACTGTCTCACTCTTTTGGCTTTGTCAATAGTGAATATGAGGTCTTATCATATCTGTGGGTGGTGGTATTTCTGAGACTATTTTATTTGACTGAGGCAAAAATATGAA
Organism: Salvelinus namaycush; assembly: GCF_016432855.1. Taxonomy (NCBI): domain Eukaryota; kingdom Metazoa; phylum Chordata; class Actinopteri; order Salmoniformes; family Salmonidae; genus Salvelinus; species Salvelinus namaycush. Next base: position 32,576,957 of record NC_052307.1, read on the forward strand.
TAGTTTCAGTATAATGTCACAGTTGAATTTTTGGAGCACAAGCTGGCAGTGAAATGTATGCGCCACAAGCCTCCGTTCTTTTTTTACATCCTTGTGGATATCTCACAGCCAAGATGGCCCCAATCAGTATTCAAGCAGACAGCCCCGACAGACATTGATGCTGTGCCAGTATTTATGTCGCCGGAAAAGTTTCTCCCTCTATCTTCGAGGCAAATTTATCGCAAGTCTCCTCAAAATGTGACGGGTGGAACTGTGTGATTAATTTGGCCAGTCGTTTTTTAATGTGTTCCGGGATGCACAGCACTTATTGTCTTCCCCCACATGTCTATTACAAAATCTGCAACAACAAAAAATCCTGAAGCCTCCTGTCTCCCTCCTCAGCCCTGTTGCCTCATTCCAGGTCTGAGATATGGGCTCGTCTTGGGGCTAGCCTAGCACTGAGACCCGACCCGGGTCCAGTCTGGACTGGTGTTTCTTCTGTCAAAATAAATCTCCTGCTCCTAAAGTGTTGAAAGCTGTGTAAATGTCAAAACCATCCGTCTGAGGTGTGGAGGGGAGGGAAGGGAGCCTGAGTCATCCGGTGAAGCTATTCCCTGATTTCTTCTCGCTGCGGCAGCGGTTGCCAGGTGCAGATGTTGCTCCTCGCTCCGCCTGCCTCTGAACCAGTAGCCAGGTTTTCTCTATCTTCTCTCATTTTTTTCTTCTTTGGTGGGGTTTGTTTTTGAATATCCATGAGAGGGTGGACCCGCTGGGGCTCCTGTCAGGGAATTTTGCGAGCAACATATCTCTCGGTTTTTAACGACGTCCCCTCTGACTGGCCTGGCCTGCCGTCCTGCTGTTGGTTAGGGGAGGTTGGTGTGTTTGTGGTTTTCCATTTTCCCCATTTGGCTGATGTGTTCCCTCTCCTGGCTTGGCCCTAGTTGACTGCTACAGCACAGAGGATCTCTTCTCAGTTGAACAGCGAGAGAACCCTGTTATACAGGATGGCATTGGCCTAATGCAGCCCCCACTGTAGCCCTTTCCCACATCGGCCCAATGTAGACCTAACATAGACTCAGCGTAGACCTATAATAGGATGTAGTTATAGCCTGGACCCATGCTAACCAAACACAGCCCTGACAGACCTCTTTCATCTCCTCAGGAGCCACCTCCATGTCCCCACTATGTGTTTAATGCTGTTGTTTTTTTGTCGCTTTTGACTTGAAACTCCTATCCTGCTGAGAAACTCCATCCTTCCTCTAGTCCTCCATTTACACTCTGCTGCAGGAAATGTCTCTTAAAGAGATTGGTGAGGGGGGGGGTGAGAGCCCTGCTGTGCTATTTTGATATTATTTTTCCTTCTCCTCCTCTCCAGTGCACTGGCAGCAGCACTCTGTGGCTTCCTTATCCTCTGCTCTCATCCTCATCCTCAGTAAGACCAGCCTGCAGGTCTGTGCTTGGGGAATTCAGCTGCAGCCAGAATCCACCTGTTCCTCTCCACCGCACATGCAGGGTTTCAGCCCGGCCCCAATAACAGGGGGAACTAGCATCACTGTGTGAGCCGCCCGGCAGCAGCAGGCAGCCGTTGTGGTGCATACTAAGAACACAATTTTCCCAGTTCCCTGGGATCCATTTACTTCCAGGGGCAATGTCAACAGGCAAATCTAGGAGAAAGTCTGCAGTTTTTTTGAATGTGGTGATTTTAAAAAAAAACAAAAGACTGAGTGGTGAGAGAGAGACAAATGCTGCTTGATTACAGGTTGTGTTGAGTCAGTAACAGGCTCATCTGGGTAGAAATGTGTGACAATCAATTTGCAGAGAACTCCCAATGCTGAATGGGAAGTTGATTGACAGGGAGCCTAAGCCACTTCCAGTTTCTTTAATACCATGTACCTATAATGTATTTTGACAAGTAAAGCCCTGAAATTAGGGTTTGCAAACATTCCCTGGAGAATTAAGGTACAGACAGCAAACAGGCTTTTTTTCTCTAATCCTGAACTCACACACACACACACACACACACACACACACACACACACACACACACACACACACACACACACACACACACACACACACACACACACACACACACACACAACTGATTGTATACAATGGAACATTTAACCATGCTTTCCAAAGTCATGGCCATTTGATTTCTTGTCTTTCCCTCTCTTTCTCATTCTCTTTATGTTTCTCTCTCGCTATATATGTGTCTCCCAGTCTCTCTCTCATTCACTCACTGCCTCTGAATACTATCAACAATGATCAAAAGCTATAGAAAGGAAATCAATGCATTAACAACTGTGTTCTCTCTTTTTCATTGATCTGGCCTCCGGTGTAAATGTTTCGACTCCCTTTCTTCTGTAAGAATGGCTCAAAATGGAAGGTTAGGACTTCAGCATAGCCTTAAGATGTTATATAGACAGATGTAACATGCACACACATAGTCATTCATATCATGTTGAGCCACAGAATCTCTTGACTTACCACTCTCCCCAGTCAGAAAAAGTATTCTGTCATTCACTCACAGAATGGGAAGATTCAAGGGCATAAGAGTAGCTCTCTGGAGATATCCTTACCTCTGGACTGTAGCAGGCTTGGGTTCAAATACTATTTGAAATCATTTCAAATACTGAAGCTGGGCTTGATTGAGTTTTCCAGGTGCAATCGAACAAATAGAATAGTCGCAAAAGTGCAAATCCCGCCCCGTCCTGCACTTCAAGGCAGACTAAAGCAAATGCTAACTGTTTTTGAAAGATTTTGCCTAGTATTTGAACCCAGGTCTGGTCTGTAGTGCTGATTGGTACTCGTTACTTAATTATACATTTGGACCCACCACGCTACAACACAAAGGGCCGCTGTGCCTCCTTTGACCCAAAGTCTCCCTTTGTGCCGGGGCTCTGAAAAGGAGTTAAACAAAATAAAGAGGGGCACTTAAATATGTTGCCACAGAAACTTAATTGACAGATTGAAGCCAGGCAGGCAGTGTTTTTCAGGGGACCTTCTCTTCTTCTCTTCTCTATGGCTCTTTGCTTGAATAGCTTTTCTCTTTTCTCCCTGGCTCCCCCACTGTGAGGTCCAGGAGGTCTGACCAACTGGTCCACTCCTGTTTCCACAACTTCACTTCCCATTGTAGTGAGAGAGGAGCGGCCTGGAGGAGCATTTATTCACTATTAACACCTAATGAACGTGAGAAATGGAAGTAGAGATTAAATGAGAGATCAGCTTTTGTGCCTTATAAAGGAATGCTAGCCATACAGGAGACAAGTGGTTATATACATTGTGGTCATAATTGCACATTTGCATTTCAAAAGTTTTAGTCCCTTTTTAGTAACCAAATGTGAAATACATTCATGTTAAACATACTAATGGAGAATGTTGGTTATAGGATATGGTGATCTGATGATGTGTGGAAAGCACAATTCATATTCTAATCAAAAGAGTGAAGGACACTTTTCTGTTGATTGCGAAATGGACACTCGACAACTCGTGCACTCTATACTGATATTTGTTTTCCACTTTTTGTAAACGATGGTATTTGCACAGGAAACTCAAGAATAGCGTTGTTGTATTGTATTGTGTACTCCTTTAGAACCTGGAAAACTCTCAAACGCGACACTTTCTCTCCCTTCATCTACCTTCATTTGTGTTGAAAGCTGCCACTGAACAAGAAGTCTCCCATAAAAATAACATCTGCACTGATTATGAGGTTGGTGGTGGCGGGGGGGGGATAAAATGAATAATTCCCTATGTTTCCCCTTTCTCTTCCCTTGCAGTGTGACAGCGAGAGTGACGTTGATGACAAGGTGAGACTTTTTTCTGTTTATCTTTCCCCACACACATCAAGTGTACTTGAGGAGTTGTGAGTAACACATGTTGAGTTCCTGACTGAAGAAGAAGAAGAACCATCATTCTGTTAAAGTGAGAGGAGGAGTTATAACAGACCGACAATGCTGCTAGTCCCACTACTGTTGAGCATTTGCATCCTACAGATAAGTAACAGAAAGAAAGAAACTAACAAGGAAAACACACAAGTAACTGCCAAAATAAAGGAAACCGCAACTTAAAGTGTCCTTATAGGCTGGTGGGCCAGTTTAGATTCAGTCAAATCAACTGTTATTTGTTACATGCTTTGTAAATAACAGTTGTGGACTAACAGTGAAATGCTTACTTACGGGCCCTTCCCAACAATGCAGAGAGAAAGAAAATAGAGAAATAATAGAAAAGTAAAACACTTAATAATGAAAGTAATAATAAATACAAAATGAGTTATGATAACATGGCAATATACAAGGAGTACCAATTCAATGTGCAGGGTTGCCAGATAATCGAGGTAGATATGTACATTAGGGCTGACCCCATTTAGTCGATTGATTGGTCGATAGCTGTTGGTCGACCGAGATTTCTTTAGTCAAGCATATAGCAACAACATTTTTTTAAATCAAGGTGTACAAGGCGCCTGTAGACTAATCCATTGTGGAGGCCGTGGGAATGGGACAGTGCATCACTCTAAGACATGTGCTACAGAAATTGTATATGGTTATATTACATGCCTTAATTGTCTAAGAATAGTGAGGAGAGAGGAAACCCCAACTTATTTAGGTCTATAATCAACAGCCTAACTGTTAAATGTGCCTGGCTTTATACATCATCCATATACAGCACCAGTCAACCGTTTTAACACACCTACTCATGCTTTTTCTTTATTTTACTATTTTCTACATTGCAGAAAAGTAGTGAAGACATCAAAGTATTAAATAACACATATGGAATCATGTAGTAACCAAAAAAATATAGATTTGAGATTCTTCAAAGTAGCCACCCTTTGCCCTGATGACAGCTTTGCACACTCTTGGCATTCTCTCAACCAGCTTCATGAAGTAGTCATCTAAAATGCAAAGAATGTATTGATTGGTCAACCAATATTTTTGTTGTTGTCAGGGACACCCCTAATGTACATACAGTATAACTAGGCATAAAGTGACAGATAGTAAACAGTAGCAGCAGCATATGTGATGAGTCAAAAAAGTTGGTGCAAAAAGGGTTAAATGCAGATAGTCCGGGTAGCTATTTGGTTAACTATTTACAGTGCCTTCACACCCCTTGACTTTTTCCACATTTTGTTTTGTTACAGCCTGAAGATTTTGTGTCACTGGCCTGCACACAATACCCTATAATGTCAAAGTTAAATTATGTTTTTCGAAATGTTTACTAATTAATACAAAATGAAAGCTGAAATGTCTTGAGTCAATAAGTATTCAACCCCTTTGTTATGGCCAGCCTAAATAAGTTCAGGAGTAAACATTCACTTAACAAGTCACATAGTAAGTTGCATGGACTGTGTGCAATAATAGTGTTTCAGAAATTAACTTTATGTCCTGAATCCAACACAACACATCACTGAATACCACTCTTCATATTTTCAAGCATGGTGGTGGCTGCATCATGTTATGGGTATGCTTGTCATCAGCAAGGACTAGGGAGTTTTTCTGTATAAAAATAAACGTAATAGAGCTAAGCACAGACAAAATCCTAGAGGAAAACCTGGTTCAGTCTGCTATCCAACAGACACTGGGAGACAAATTCACCTTTCAGCAGGACAATAACCTAAAACACAAGGCCAAATATACACTGGAGTAGTTTAGCAAGATTTGTATTTTATTATTTTTATTTCACGTTTATTTAACCAGGTAGGCCAGTTGAGAACAAGTTCTCATTTACAACTGCGACCTGGCCAAGATAAAGCACAGCAGTGCGACACAAACAACAACACAGAGTTACACATAAACAAACGCACAGTCAATAACACAAAAGAAAAATAGAAAAATGTATGTACAGATGACATTGAATGTTCCTGAGTGGCCTAGTTACAGTTTTGAATTAAATCGGCCTGAAAATCTATGGCAAGACTTGAAAATGACTGTCTAGCAATGATCAACACCCAACTTGACAGGGATTGAAGAATTTAAAAAAGAATATTGTACAATCCAGGTGTGCAAAGTGCTTAGAGACTTACCCAGAAACAATTGTAGCTGTAATCACTGCCAAAGGAGATTCTAGCATGTATTGACTCAGGGGTGTAAATACGTATGTAAATGAGATATTTAATTTCAATAAAACATGTTTTCACTTTGTCATTATGGGGTATTGTGTGTAGATGCCTGAGACAAAAATTCAGGCTGTAATACAACATGTGGAATAAGTCAAGGGGTTTGAATACTTTCTGAAGGCACTGTAACTAACAACGTAGCAGTCTTATGGCTTGGGGTGAAAGCTGTTCAGGGTCCTGTTGGTTCCAGACTTGGTGCGTATGTGGATAGAATATTTAGAATATGTAGGATAGAATAGTATATATATACAGCAATAGTTGAATAGGAAGGCATTGACAGGAATACACTATATACATATGAAATGAGTAAAACAGTATGTACAAAAGCTGAAGAACATACGCACATCCAGGTACTTTCAGCAGGTGCTGGAGTTGTAGGCAAACTCATGGAAAACACACAGGAAAACGCTGTACACTGTTGCTCATGCTCTCAGGGGATTTTTTTATGTAACAACATTCTGACCCTTAGGTCTTCATCAGGCATCCATACATAAAACAGTATGTAAACATTATTAAAGTGACCAGCGTTCCAATAGAGAGTACAATAGAGATTCTGTCATCTGTGGATCTGTTGGGGCGGTATGCAAATTGGAGTGGGTCCAGGGTGTCTGGGATGATGGTGTTGATGTGAGCCATGACCAGCATTTCATGGCTACAGATGTGAGTACTACAGGGTGATAGTAATTTAGACAGTTTACCATGGTGTTCTTGGGCACAGAGACTATGATGGTCTGCTTGAAACAAGTAGGTATTACAGACTGGGTCAGGGAGAGGTTGAAAATGTCAGTGAAGACACTTTCCAGATGGTTAGTGCATGCTCTGAGTACGCATCCTGGTAATCCGTCTGGCCCTGCGGCCTTGTGAATGTTACCATGTCTTACTCGCATCCGGAACAGCTGGTGCTCTCACACATGGTTCAGTGTTGCTTGCCTCAAGGCAAGCATAGAAGGAATTTAGCTTGTTTGGTAGGCTCGGGTCACTGGGAAGCTCACGGTTGGGTTTCCCTTTGTAATCCGTGATAGTTTGCAAGCCCTGCCATATCCGACGAGTGTTAGAGCCGGTGTAGTAGGATTCGATTTTAGTCCTGTATTGATGCTTTGCTTGTTTGATGGTTCGTCGAAGGGTGTAGCGGGATTTCTTATAAGCGTCCGGGTTAGTGTCCCGCTCTTTGAAAGTGGCAGCTCTACCCTGTACGGTCACTGTGGGGACGACGTCATCGATGCACTTATTAATGAAGCTGGTGACTGATGTGTGAAACTCCTCAATGCCATCAGATGAGTCCCGGAACCTATTTTATTCTGTGCTAGCGATTGTGGCCTGTGGAAATTTTTTCCCGCTCCTCTACCAAGGATATTGACGGGAACTGGAACATGCTGTCGTACATGTTGATACAGAGCATCTCAAACATGCTCAATGGGTGACATGTCTGGTCAGTTTGCAAGCCATGGAAGAACTGGGACATTTTCAGCTTCCAGGAATTGTGTACAGATCCTTGCGACATAGGGCCGTGCATTATCATGCTGAAACATGAGATGATGGCGGTGGATGAATGGCACGACAATGGTCCTCAGGATCTCGTCACGGTATCTCTGTGAATTCAAATTGCCATCGATAAAATGTGATTGTGTTTGTTGTCCGTACCTTATGCTTTCCCCCACCGCCACCATGGGACACTCTGTTCACAACGTTGACCTCAGACAACCGATCGCCCACACGACGCCATACATACTGTCTGCCATCCGCCCGGTACAGTTGAATCCGGGATTCACCAGTAAAGAGCACACTTCTCCAGGGTGCCAGTATCTATTGAACGTGAGCACTTGCCCTCTGAAGTTGTTTACAACGCCGAACTGCAGTCAGGTCAAGACCCTGTTGAGAACAACGAGCACGCAGATGAGCTTCCCTGAAACTGTTTCTGACAGTTTGTGCAGAAATTCTTTGGTTGTTCAAACCCACAGTTTGATCAGTTGTCTGGGTGGCTGGTCTTAGAGGATCCCGCAGGTGAAGATGCCATATGTGGAGGTCCTGGGCTGGCGTGGTTACACATGGTCTGCGGTTGTGAGGCCGTTTGGACTGCCAAATTCTCTATAATGATGTTGGAGGCAGCTTATGATAGAGAAATTAACATTAAATTTGCTGGCAAACAGCTCTGGGGGACATTCCTGCAGTCAGCATGCCAATTGCACACTCCCTCAGAACATCTGTGGCATTGTGTTGTGTGACAAAACTGCACATTTTAGAGTGGCCTTTTATTGTCCCAAGCACAAGGTGCAACTGTGTCATGATCATGCTGTTTAATCAGCTTCTTGATATGCCACACCTGTCAGGTGGATGGGTTATCTTGGCAGAGGAGAAAAGCTCACTAACAGGGATGTAAACAAATTTGTGCACAACATTTGAGATACATTTTTGTGCGTATGGAACATTTCTGGGATATTTTATTTCAGCTCATGAAACATGGGACCAACACTTTACATGTTGCGTTTATATTTTTGTTCAGTGTAGTTTACAGCTATCATAAAGTATTCTAACTCTGGTGAGCAGAATCTCGAGACTTCTTAATTTTAGAGATCGCACACCAGCTGTTTTTAACAAAGAGATACACACCACCCCCCTTGAGCTTACCTGACACTGCCGTTCTGTCCTGCCGATTGTATATTATCCATGTCCTTGATCATCCACGTTTCCGAGAAACATAGGATATTACAGCTCACATCAGCCTCTATATCGCCGTCTCTTTCTCTTCCGAGTGTCAGGGATTAGTGCCTGGCCCTGGGTGAGCAGTATGTCCTGTGCTGCCGACTCATTGAAGTTGAAATCTTCATCCAAATCGAGGTGAGTGATGGCTGTTCTGATGTCCAGAAGATCTCTTCAGTCGTAGGAAACGATGGCGGACACATTATGTACTAAAAGAGTTAAGATCAGGGCAAAAATACACACAAAATAGCGGAATTGGTCAGGAGCTCGGAAAATGGACGCTATACACTGTACACTCCAGCGCCATTCTGGCACAGATTCTACAAGTGTCTGGAACTCTTGTTGGAGGGATGCAACACATTTGGTGTTTTGTTGATGGTGGTGGAAAACGCTGTCTCTGTTGCCGCTCCAGAATCTCCCACAAGTGATGACTGTGGTGACTGAGACGGCAATGGCATATAGTTACGTAACATTGTTTTCATGCTCATTAAATCATTCAGTTACCACTCGTGCCCTTTGGATGGGATCATTGTCATCCTATGGGGGCATAGCCATGGTAACCAAAATAATAGCCTGCCTAGCATTTTTATACATGATGGGATGTTAATTGCTTAATTAACTCAGGAACCACAACTGTGTGGAAGCACCTGCTTTCAATACCCTTTGTATCCCTCATTTACTCAAATGTTCCCATTATTAGTTTTTCACAACGCAAATAATAACACTGCTTTTATAGGTGTGAGAGAATGTTGCGTCTTTCAATTTGCAACTCCTTTAACCTCAATGATAACCTCAGACTGTGTACAACATGTATCACATTTTACATACAGTACAACAATGTGATGCAAATATAGATAATAAATGTCACTGATCACTCTATTATGTAGGTTTGAGTATCATATTCCAATTAATTTCATGCAGAAAATACACTACCGATGTCCCTAATATCCTAGGGATAGCATTGCAGCATGTACAGTATCACAGTCTTTATGTTGTTAAATGGCAGATTTGCCAAGTTGCCATCAGTTATTAATCATCTGTCAGTCTGTTTGACAGCTGTTGGCCAGTGTCTATACAGAGTATTTGTAATAATATCAATTTCACAACTGTACACTTGTTTACTTGGGTGGCTGGCTTGTTCATCTATGGTTTCCTCCACCACCACCTGCAGCCATTCCACCATGAACCACCAATGGGAGCCTCACACATCTTAATTCCCCCGCAGTTTAGCAATTACTCCCTGGTAAATGAATGAGATAGCATGCCTAATCTCCTGTAAGCTTATCTCCCAGTTCTGTGGAAATGTCTGCGGCTCCGCTCGCCCTATAAATAATACATTGATAGCAGCATAATTTGCATGAACTGTAGCTTTGGCAAGTCAATAGGCTTTTATCTCTTCATTGAACCAAAAAGTGAGTGAATGAGTGAGTGAGTGTGGGAAGGGGAGCCTCTCTCTCGCCCGTCAGTTTGACATGACAGGAAGGGAGTTTTCAGGGCCTGTCAGTTTCCATACAGCTCCCTGGCATCACTATTGGTGAGGAGGGGGAGGGGAGAGGAAGGAACTACTCTACAGACAGAAGCCCCCCCCCCCACCTCTGTATCCTCAGATCAACCCTCCCTCTCTGTTTGCTGTTCTGTCTGTCCACACCCCTACCTCCTACACCTGCCACATGGTAGGTTCATTGCTAATTTGAAATAGGAATGCCATATGTTTTATGTCAGGGGGTTGTTTTAACTATGTACGTGTTGTTCACAACATGTGGAAGCAATTACTGAGTTGCTGGAAATTCAAAGAGTGTGTTTTCTCTCTTTCTATCTTTCTCCAGTAAGGCTAATCTGTCAGATTTTTTCTTTTCTTTATCTATTCAGTGAACGCATAGGGAATGGGGTGGGGTTGGTCCATGTGAGTGCAGTAGTCTCTGGACTTGACTGGCGGTAGTTAACTCATACCAGGCAGTCCATGGGGCCTGGGGAAAATGTGCCACTGTCCATAGAAACCAGACAGTGCTGACGTACATCACAGTGGGGCTGTTGTGAATTCCTAAAGTACTCCTCTCTGGAAGAGCACCATGAGCTAAAAAAGAATGTCTGTGTTTGAGTAAGGACCGTAGTAAACGGACCTCTTCTAGATCGAGGAAATGGAGAGGATTATTAACTTCCATCAAGATGACAGAGTGGCATCCATAGAAAATTGAATGATGGGGGTCAGAGAGAGATGGGGAAAAATCAATCTTGACAAGCCATCAGTGGAGTCAAATCACCAGTGTAAAATTGGTTTTCATGAAGGAAAGACAAACACTGTCATTTGTAATTGGCCACACTTACAATAACTCTGTCTGTTTAATTTCTAGCATGTTAACTGCAACAGGTGCTGCCAACAATGGCTGCTTTCGTTCACTTCAAATCAGCAGCCACCTGAACACCCACATTGTCAGGATTTAACAGATTACATCAATTAGAATATTGCTTGCAGGTGTGCCCGTTTGGTGCAATCAGTTACAGTTATTTGAATAAAACTGTCTGGTAGCCAGGCTGGTGTATGGTATTGCAGGCCAGCCTGGGTAGATACGGGCATGTCGTAAAACCATCATATTCAAACACACAACAGATAAGACTGCAGATGTATTCCAATGTATTCCCGTGTTGGTTTTCTTGAGATTGCTAGGTAACCTCTATCTGAGTCCTATGCTGTCAGTGGGGATGTTTATGTAGATTCACCTGCCTGGCTGTGCCTACCCCAGATATAGGTCTACAGGCCTACTCAGATTGTTTTCTCATCGCTCGTATTTCCTCCATGGAGCCTAGCCCTCTGTTTAAAGAAATGTGTAATTTTCCTCCATTATCCGAACATAATGTTTGACAATGAACAGTATTCAAAGTCAGAAATAGTATCCTTGACCCTGAATAACCCCCCGAAGAACCCCCTGCTGTGGCCTGAAGCGTAGCTCAGATGATTACGATGATTTCTCTTTTATGGAGAGCATAATGAAGTCTCTGTGTTGTTTCAACTATTAAAGTGTGTGTGTGGGTGTGTGTGCGGGCGTGCATGCATGTGTGTTTGTAGCCTGGCTAAATGAAATGTTCATGAAGAGGGCTAACCGCGTGCTTGAAGAATTGCCTCCACAACAGAAGGGCCTGTGTGTAAACAAACCCTGTTGTACTGTCACAGGCGTTTTAGTGGAATATGAAGGGCCCATTAGATTGTATCAGGGTCAAATGAGTTCAACTCATCCTATTCTGGGCGGGTGGCTCTCTGTGACTCTATTGATAACATATTATTTATGTCTGCCGAGTGGTTCATACAAAGCATGTGTTACCCATTAGCCTGTTTTACACTAAAATCTGTTCCTCAATGGCACTGTTTGTCTAAGGTTGATGTTTGATCAAACAGGACGTCACCAACTTAGCCACTCAATTTATTTTTAACAATATTTAATGTAATTGGGAATCAGATACTGTATGTGTTAATTTACTTTATTACGTTTATTTTTGCAGGGAAAGTGGACATTAACCCTCTATAGTCGATTGACGCACCGGTTCTAGGACTCATCTAAACGTAACTGGTACCGGTTCTAAAAAATATATGGAAGTATGAAGGTAGTTTTGTGCCTACCCAAAAAAGGGGTTAAATATGTGACTGAGCGGCTCAATTCGGTCTGAAATATTGTTTGTTACATTAGATAAAAATAGAGACTCCGAGCTAGAAAATGGTATGTCATACACTGCAGTTGAGGAACAATGGGAAAGTAATTCTGCTTTGAAAGTTGATGAACTTGTAACCCTACTTTTAAGAAACTGGCACTGGAATGTTTTGGTACACCTACTGGAGAGCTCTTCTTTGTCTACACCCATTCATTCACACCCTCTTAAGCCTTAGCCCCACCCATCTCTTAAAAGGATTCACATGTGAGGCCATGTGCTAAACAGAGGGAGTAAGGTAGTGTTGTAAACAACCAAAGATTTCAAGACTAAAAGTGGTGAAAGTAGTAGCAAAAATACACTTTATCTAGTCCTTGGCCAATATCCTAATCCAATTTTGGTGCAGGTCATGTTGTTCTTCGCATAAATGTTTCTAGTAAACACACACTATATCAAATAAAAGTGTATTTGTCACATGCACTGGATACAGAAAGTGTAACGGTACAGTGAAATGGTTACTTGCATATTTGCATATTAGTAATATCAAAAATAGTGTCCAGATATATATTGTATAAATATTTGATAATTATTAGATGATTCTTACTCAGACACACCTGTCCAAATTGATGGGTCGTGTGAAAGAAACCATCCCCCAGCCACATCTAGCTAAGTGGTTGAGTCACTATTGTTTAGACATGTACAAATGTTCATAAAATACAATAGATGACAATAATCACCCCCAGACACACCTGGTTAACTTGATGGGTCATGTAATCATCTGGCAAAGTGGAATTTTTTGTTTAGACATGTAGCTAGATAGCTAAACAATTAACCTAATGTTGCTTTCAAGACAACTGGGAACTTGGAAAAATATGAGGTCAAATCATGACACCAGTGATCATCAGGTCGGAAAGTCGGGTCTCTAGAAAGAGGCCCGAGTTCCCAAGTTGGAATTCCGAGTTGGCTGACCGCTCAAAACTATTTTTCCCAGTCGGAGTTCCCAGTTGTCTTGAACGCACTGAAATCGGAAGTCGAAGATTTCCGAGTTCCCAGTTGTTTTGAACGCAGCAAAAATCTCAACCCATACTACTAGCAATACAAACTGATTGTCACAGCTAGCCACCATGCATGAATCTGCAGGTAGCTCAAGCTAACCAACTAGTTTCGATGTTAGCTAGCCAGCTAACATTAGGCTATAACTAGCAATGCAAATGGATTTCTGAGATACGAAAAATATTAATACATAGATCATACACGTAATGTTAGCTAGCGAGCCAGCCAGCTAACATTAGCTAGCTAGCTAACAGTACACTTTAACTTGCAATGAAAGTGACTTAATGACAACATTTTTTACTTATATCTGAAAATGTAGCTAGCTAGACTTACCCGTATAGATGGATGAACGCTTCTCCCTCTCTGTCACGAATGGCATGGCTGCCCCTAGTTTGAAGATGTAATCCGGAGACAGGTGTTCTATACAACAGCCTTCTGTGTTCTCTTTTCAACTCCCTTCGCATATTTGCAATCAAATGACAGAATTTTCTCCATCTCCTTAGCTATCATACTCTGCTTCCACCAGGCATTCCACTGATTTTAAAACTCAGTCAACTTCTTTTCCATGACAACAACACTGTTGATCACCGTTTTTTCCCCATCACTGTCATCAGAAGCTACATTTTGCAGTTCTTCATGATATCTTCCTAAAAAGCAGCTACTTTGCAGCTCATGTTATAGACAGAAGCATCAAGGCAAAGGGTGGCTACTTTGAAGAATCTCAAATCTCAAATATATTTTGATTTGTTTAACACTTTTTTGGTTACTACATGATTCCATATGTGTTATTTCATAGTTTTGATGTCTTCACTATTATTCTACAATGTAGAAAATAATAAAAATAAATAAAAACCCTAAACTGAGTAGGTGTGTCCAAACTTTTGACTGGTACTGTATGTGTAAAAAAAATAAATAATAGTAATCCTGAGCTTTCTTATATCTCCTAGATATAATTATGATAAACACTTAACTTTGTTTCTTATTTATTTTTTGACTGTCTTTTTTGCCGTATATAAATGTGTTAATCAGTGCATTTCTCTGTGGTAGTAAAGGCCAAATTCAATATTTTAGACTTAAGAATTAATCAACATTTAAAGTAAAAGTGCTGGTTCTAGCCAGCTGGCTAAATTTCGATCATATTCCCTGGGCATGTAATTTTCTTTAGGCTTAGTTATAGTGAAACGTGAATTCTCGTCATCATTTTGACAGTTTGTTGCAAAAGCAATATATTTTGGTCTATTTTAATAGTAGTAGTTGCCCCTAGCAGTTCAACTCTACGTCATCTCAAACTCTCCCTTCTAGATGTTCTGGGTGGTACCACCTCAGGGCTTACTATAAAAGTAGGTGACAGCATGTCTTTTTTTATTTTTTTTTATTTTTTTAATCCCCTTTTCTCCCCAATTTTCGTGGTATCCAATCGCTAGTAATTACTATCTTGTCTCATCGCTACAACTCCCGTACGGGCTCGGGAGAGACGAAGGTCGAAAGCCATGCGTCCTCCGAAGCACAACCCAACCAAGCCGCACTGCTTCTTAACACAGCGCGCCTCCAACCCGGAAGCCAGCCGCACCAATGTGTCGGAGGAAACACCGTGCACCCGCCCCCCTCGGTTAGCGCGCACTGCGCCCGGCCCGCCACAGGAGTCGCTGGAGCGCGATGAGACAAGGATATCCCTACCGGCCAAACCCTCCCTAACCCGGACGACGCTAAGCCAATTGTGCGTCGCCCCACGGACCTCCCGGTCGCGGCCGGCTGCGACAGAGCCTGGGCGCGAACCCAGAGACTCTGGTGGCGCAGCTAGCACTGCGATGCAGTGCTCTAGACCACTGCGCCACCCGGGAGGCCGACAGCATGTCTTATTTGGCAATGATCTTGGTAAGATGCTTCCTTGACCTAGGCTTACTGATGTTACACAAAATTCAAAAGGTATTAAGGCTGTAACAATCGTCCTGGAAAGAAGGGGACCAAAACGCAGCGTGGTAAGTGTTCATTGTAATTTAATAAAATAACCTGAACACTGAAACAACAAAAACAACAAAGAGAGAGAACGAAACGAAACAGTTCTGTCTGGTGCAACAACACAAAACAGAAAACAACTACCCACAACAAACAGGTGGAAAAAGGCTACCTAAGTATGGTTCTCAATCAAAGACAACGATAGACAGCTGCCTCTGATTGAGAACCACACCCGGCCAAACACATAGAAATGGAAAACATAGAACAAAACATAGAATGCCCACCCCAACTCACGCCCTGACCAACCAAAATAGAGACATAAAAAGGATCTCTAAGGTCAGGGCGTGACAAAGGCACATTTCTGCATATGACCAAATTCAATGTTTTTGCTTACCGTTTCATATACATCTATGTGCTTTTACGTAGTAAAACAACATGTAGGCTATGAGGATTCTATGTTTATTTGTAGCTACATTTTCTTTTTTCTTTATTTAACTAGGCAAGTCAGTCAGAACAAATTATGATTTACAATGAAGGCCTACCCCGGCCAAACCCTAACCCGGGACGACGCTGGGCCAATTGTGCGCCGTCCAATGGGATTTCCAATCACAGCCAGTTGTGATACAGCCTGGAATTAAACCAGGGTCTGTAGTGATGCCTTGAGCAGTGAAATGCAGTGTCTTAGACTGCTGCGCCACCCGGGAGGCATCAACTTTTCTCATGTCTGCGTTCATGCTACTTAAAGTGAAGAGGGTCATTTTCTTTCATTTAAGAGGAAGAGAAAAAAGGCGGGATTTGTCCTCCTCTCTCAGTTTTCAAAAACTGCCCTGAAGTGTCGTCCTATCTCTATTATGCTGAGCTCGCCTGCCTGTCTGCGCCGCTGCTCGTCCAATTTCCTCTGTGTTCTTTAGATTTAGCAAATAACATCATAGCTCTCTGTCTCTCTTCTCCATGTCAGGAATACTAGCATTAGCCTCTAATATGCTACTCCAGTGCTCTTCTCTTTACCAGTCTTAACTAACACAGTGGCTGGCCTGCCCTGTCATGGCTCTGCAGCGATGGCGTAATGCTCATTCGCCCAGTGTAGACACCCAGGTCGTCTAATTCCATTTGCTTCTATTTTCCAGGCAGGCAGGCAGTCATTCAGCAGTAACTGTATCTGTCTGAGTCTCTCACTGCCTCTCTCCTCTCTCCCAGGGGACCATTACCACATCCCTGCTACAGCTCTTTAATGGTTTCAATACTCGCTTGACAGGACGGCACAACGCTGACTTGATTGACACATTAATTCCTCGCTCCCTTATCTCCCGGTATAGGGAATGAATGGTGTATCACAGAGACGAGTGTTTCTGAGAGCTTATCAGTAATGGCTCGTCAGGTAGTGTCCTCCTAGGTGATGTATCTGGGGAGTGTGTCTTAAGGTAGCATGCACCTACATACGGAGCACCGTGTCTATGGAATTACGGAACACACCCACTCTACCCCTCCCCCTTCTTCTTCCTCTCGCTTTCTTCCTATCTCTTTCAGTTTTATTATCTCTCTTCCCCTCTCTCAGAGGATTTTGTCATATTTTCGTCCATCTCACTCTCTCTCTCTCTCTCTCCTCTATCTGTCTGTGTGTTGCTTTCTTCCCTCTCTCGCTCTCTCGCCCATGTCAGAGAAAAGGAAAAAGAAATGGCAATGTCTGTGCCTCTGGCCCCCTTATATCACCCAGCCCCCCCCCCCCCCCCCCCCCCCCACATCCCTCTTCCATTCCCCCAACCCCTGTGAAGCCCAGGTTCTTTCCCAGACTCCTCATATTCAATAACAAACAGCCCACCCACCAGGTCGCTGACAGCCCTAATAGTTTTTCATGTGGGAAAAAATTGACCGACTTAATGTTTCGACACAAGTGATCATCCGTCCTCATCTCCTTAATGAAATTAGATTAAGTGCACCTGGGAAAGAGCTGAGGAAGCAAAATGCCTTGCCACCTCCTTTAATTTAAAACCAATTTGCCAGCAATATTCCCCCCAGCTCGGGATTCTTCTAAGCAGATTCAAAATGGAGGACGAATGAGATCAGACCAGAGCTGACTAGTTTAATTCCGGTCCCCACAGGCAGCACCAAATTATAACTGACACCGGCAACAGAGGCTTTAATATGGAGATGTCATTTTTCTCCTCTCCTCCCCGCCTTTGTCTCTCTTTCTATCTCGCTTTCTCTGTCTGTCTGTCTGTCTCTCTCTCTCTCTCTCTCTCTCTCTCCCCCTCTCTTTCTTCCTCTATGTGATGAACCGTGGCTGCCTCTGGAAAAGGCTGTGTTTTCATCAGCTGGTGTCATGATGTTATAGCTGTAGCAATTACAGTGGTCTGGAAACACTCTTCTGTTTCATTTATATTGGGCTGTTTGCAATGTTCTCTCTTCTCTAGTTTATCCGGTTTAAGTCTGTGTTTTTTTTCTGGTTGTCAAGAGATACATCTGTTGTACATTTAGTGCATCACAACTATGTGGTGATTTTAGAGCACAGTTCATTCTTCTTCTTTCTGACTGAATCGAAATCTGAGTCGTGGTCTGCTAAGTGGCACATTTTAAATCTGAATTTGATCATTTTAAGAAAAAGTATTATGCCTAGTACTTAGGTGTACCTGCGTAGACCTTTCCGAAACGATTTGGCTAATTGTCTTGACATTTACTGTATGAACATTTTCAGACAGGGAATAATTTGAGGGGTGGGGTGGGGGGTGGGTGGGGTGCGGGGTGGGTGGCAGGCAAATTAAGCATATAATTAAAACCCTGTGGTGTCTTGACAAGGTGGGTGACGCGGAGGATGTCTTCTGTCCCCTGCAGGGCCAGGCAAACCAATGACACAGCCAACTGATAGCAGCAAAGCCTGTATGTCACTATCAATGCATGTCACAGAAAGAGTGACAGTAACAGCAATGATGCCACTACCAAAGCTATTGCATTCATTCCACTGGCTGAATACACTACTCTGGATTCCTTTCTAAAGGTTACTTTGACATGAACGTAATTTATGTAAACAGAAACCTGTGACTGATAAAACAATTATCTTTGCATGGCTACGTGGGAAAGTGTCAAATCTAGAAGCTAAGTTTATCTCTCTGTTTAGCTCTGTCCTCTTTGTTCTTGTGGCGTTTACTTTGGCAGGGGGTGTTAAAACAGGTATTCAGGCTTTTGTTCTTTGGAAATCATAACACGCACTCTTTCCAATTTCCCAGCCATAGAGTAGGCCCTACCTCTAACCTTTTCAGAACAACGTGTCCGTGCTCTGGTGCAGTAGAGAGACAGCTTATGATCATAGTCATTGTGGAAATTATTCTTGCCTGGATGAACTTCAAGTTTCGCTGCGTACTTGTCCTCTTGTCCTACACCCTCAACTGCTCCACTTTAGAAGAGGTTCTTCAAATACCAATTTCCCATCTCAGAACCAATGCCCTGTACTGTAATAGTCTGAAGAATTTTCTGCCAGGGCCAAGTGGGATTGTCGATTTTACAATTTTCCACAAGAGATCATCTCTCTTTGATCTCCTAGTGATACAGCTGGTTCACCTCTAACATCAAACAGAATAGCTGTGGAGGTTTTATGTCATAATTTTTTTTATTTTTACATTTTCGTTTTGTAATGTGTTTTATTTATTTTACCTTTGTTTAACCAGATAGGCAAGTTGAGAACACGTTCTCATTTACAACAGAGTGTTGACAGAGATTAAAACTCTTACAACTCAGGTAAACTCACACACACACGGTAATAGCTAAACTGAGTTCCATTGTCCAGTCCAAGTATCATGGCAGCCCGTCCATTGTTTTCGCAAAGGCCCGCGTTTGAATAACAAGCCAAGTACTATAAACATTTTTCCACATCAGTAATAAAATAAACATTTAGTCCATATTGGTTGCAGATGTCCTCTCAGTAGAGAAAAAAATATGTATGAGTGTGTCAGATTTGAATGTTTCTGATCTTGCATAAACATAATGCCTAAGTGTCTTTTTATTCAATAAACATCGGTGGACCCTAATTACTTCCACATTTCTTCTGGCTGGAAGTGGAAGGCAGACCTTGTGTTGTACGGAGCTTGGAGCTCTGTGTATGAGTCCCAAATGGCACCCTATTCCCTACATACTGCACTACTTTTGACCAAAGCCAAATGCACTATATAGGGAATAGGGTGCCTTTTGGGATGCTGCCTGTGACTGAGCCCTGTCCCAGCCGTTGGCTTGTCCAGAGAAACTTCCCTAATGCAACAGGACTTATTTTTCCTTCCCTGCAAATGGCATACGCAATCAGGGACAAAAATAGAATTCCCCAGTGTTATTAGTAATCTGTGCCATCGTGGATAATGTTTCCCTGAAGAAACTGACCTTTTCTTTTTGGCCGGGAACACATCAATGTATGGAACCCAGACCAACCTGACCCCGTGGTGCTCAGAAAGGAGTGTTGAAAGAGCATGAAATCCCTTAACAGACAGAGGCCAGTCAGCCAAACAGCACGTTGAGCCTTACAGTTTTATATTTTATAGGGAAATAAACACACATTAATAGAGCGGAGGCATGGGCCATAATTATTTTTTGAAGCTCTGTATTTTGTCTCTGTTTACTCGCTGGTTTCCCTTACAGGACATGGCCAATTATGTTGGGCTTGTTGACATTAATGGACTCAGTGAACCGCAACGGGGTCCTGTAAGGGGGATCTGACTAACCGAACCCCACATAATGATTATGACGGACAATAAACCAGGAGCAGAGGAGAGCACGCTGTCCAGTCTCTCTCTCTCTCTCACTCGCTCTACCTCTCTCTCAGTGAGAAAGGAAAACCTCTCGTCTGTCTTCACTCCACCAACCACTTGAACATCTCTGACTTAATCTAAACACCCAGATGCCTGTGGAGGGTAAGGAACGCCAAAACCTCAAGCCTGCTCTCCCCCTTAAGTCGCTTTGGCCTTAGAGGGGAACTTTCCGTGGGTGTATGTGTGTGATGTGGGGAGCTGGCGGGCAGAGAGGGAGTAGAGTAGAGATCTGGAAGAGCAGCGCTGAGATCAGGACCAGAACACACAGAGCCAGCTGCCTTCAATTGAAGTAGAAACCCAGCGACTCAGTCCCTCATGCGCAAAACCAGCTGCCTTTGATCTGCGGCAGCCAGGGGAAAAGGTGCAGGGCTTGAAAGATTACAGGAAAAAATAATTCTTGTATCAAAGAGACCTACATAAAACTTTATAGGGGATTTAGAGGCGCAGGGGAGAAGAGGGAAGCAGGTACTAACGATGCCTGCCACTCATGTTCATTTGCCAGCTCTTTCCCTCTTTCAGGGGGCCATCTTTAATGATGTGGTGCACCTGGCCTCTCCTTTAACTTTTATGCGAGAACATTTTTCTCCCCACTCCATCCCGCCATGCTACTTTACTTTGACTTTTATAACTCCAACAAGTTGTCACCCACGATGGATTCATTGGTGTAATCTAACCTGATTTGCATGTCCGTTTCTGGCTTTGACAAACAGCACAGTGCTATGCTAGCGAACCCTTACAATTGGGTGTCTGAGTGAGTTTCGGAGTCAGAGCCAGCCATAGCGGAGGACTGGCCTAGCTGGCATTAAAATAGCCACCCTGCCGACACCACAGACACAGCCTATACGGGCCTCGATTTAAATACATTTTACTTCATTAGCACTAAACCTGCTCCGGCCCAGGGACCCGTGATGCTGCCGGAGGGGGATGGTTGAGTGGCGGCGTGGCAAAGGACCAACCGGCCGAGACAGCAAGGGAGGCACTGAGAAGATCTAACACATAGCTCTGACAGCCTGAATATGCCCCATGCTCTGACGGCGGCGGGACGGGTGCCAAAAAAGGGGCTACGTGCGTCACTGGCTTTAGGGGGGCTCAATCAACACCTGGTCAGAATATTAACGCCATGCGCTTCTGCCACATCAACAGGCCACACACACACTCACTCATGGTTGCTGGGCTGCATACCAGTAATGCGTGGGCACATGGTGAATGCCTCAGCGTGGGGTGATCCAGAAGAGATCCACCACCGGGTTGACTTGACCTGTTCCCATCACCCCTCTCCAAGTGGCGTCAACAGTTATCATGTTATTGTGTTACAGTCAATGTGAAGTTCATCAGACAATTCATAAATAGTCATTTAGAAGCAGCGAGTCATTTTATGACTATGTTAGTGTGTCAGCTTTCCCAACTAAGGCAAAAGGGTTAGAAATCAAATTCAGAATACATAGTTTTCCAGTGATTTGAAATGTGATTTGTATAACCAATAATACTGTAGCTGTATATTGAGTAAGAAAAAGCTGCCGAACGAGATGTCAATGGAGGCAGATATCATGTCACCCTGTTGAGAAGCCTGTCGTGTTGTTAGTCCCTGGATGATTTGTATAGGAAAGCTTTTATGCTCCATAAATATTCAACCAACCTCACGACACGGCATTGTTTGTCGCTCCGCTCCATCGGAGATCTGCAGCGGAAATCGGATCAATAATTCAAATCAAAGGCTGGATTGAAATCCGCTAGATAGGCGAGTGAGCCGTGTGTCATTATTTGATAACTCCATTTTGCTCCAAAGAGCACCTCTTATAGAGTAAATAATAATAATAAAAAATCGCCTGCAGACACTCACGCCGAGCTAGAGTTGCATACAAATGAAAACCCGGCAAGCAGTAGGGTAGTAGCTATTTTGGAATGACAGTGTGATGAATACTCATTGTGGATGGAGGGAGAAAATATGATTGTACCAAGGCCGTTCGTTCAAGCCAGAGAATAACACATAAATTACTACTGTTGAGCTGGAAATTAATGTGGGGCCAGAGCCATTGTCTTGGAGATAGAGCAGCCACAGATCACAAAGCTTTTAAGACAAGAGACTCATCTACCCACTGAAAATACACTATTACTGTGGAGAGAGAAGGGAGGAGGGGAGGGAGGAAGGAAGGGCAGGCTTCAGAGTTGACCCGGCCTCTGGTGGGAGAGTGTGCATGCTGATAAATAAATAACTGTGAAAATAAATAAATAATTAAGGCGGTAACCCCAGATAGGACTCTGGTAGCCCGAGGGTGGTAAGTTTTCTGTCTGCTGTCGACGAGAGAGCACTTTGATCAGAGGAGTGTCTGAAGATTCGTTCC
The DNA here is from genome assembly GCF_016432855.1 of Salvelinus namaycush. NCBI lineage: Eukaryota > Metazoa > Chordata > Actinopteri > Salmoniformes > Salmonidae > Salvelinus > Salvelinus namaycush. The sequence continues at coordinate 32,599,522 of NC_052307.1, forward strand.
ACATCTGAACAGAGAAAACGAGCTGTAAACTGCCAAAAAGTATTTTAATGACAGTTGGATTATAAAATGAAAGAGGGCTCCAGATGGCAAGCAGTACAGCGGCTGTTGGTGGGGTTTTTAACTGCTTTTTTATTGCTAAAATATGGGTGAAAAATTGCGTGGGGCTTATTAGGTATCCCACTGTGATGTTGCTCAGCTGGCCAAGCTGTTCTCCGTGGCCTCCGTCCAAGCATGCCTCCATACATTTTTAGCAGTACCTTTAAAATCTGTAATATCCCTGCTTGTTAAGTTCACCCCAGCTACCTCAACCCCCCTCACCATATTTATTTTTAAAGAAGGACTTCTCTCAGTTGAGCTTTTTTTTAAAAGGCTGGATGAAAGCCTCCGGAGTAGCTTTACAAAGAGGGGGGGGTTGGCTGTTCGGCAGGGGGGTTCCTTCCCGCTTTCCTTTCCATGCTCATTACGATGAGCCAAGAACCAGTGTTTAGCCCCTTAACGACTTAATTCCTGCGTGATTTCATTAGCCTTTTAGCTCTTTCTGACGCAGAATGAGCCCAGCTGATTATTAATCAGATATGCGGTGCTGTGTATCCATGCGGCTGACAGGGTCAGGGACAGAAATAGTCCATAGAGGGTGGAGCAGTGACTGGGCACAGAGAGCCAAGGCCACAGATTCAAGATGGAGGAGCAGTCACTGACTTGCCACTGAGATCCAAAATGGCGAAGCAGTGACTAGAATTGTATAGAGTTTTCTGTGTTAATGCAGAGGTTGAGGAGAAGTTATGGCAGCTCATGAGAGGAGATTGAATTGATGTATGTTATGCCATCAGTATACAGTATTATATACAGTACTATAATACTGTAGACATAAGTTGTTGCTCAATGTTCAATTCAAACCTACCATCACATCTAAGCCAATATGCAAATCTTCTTGATTGGAGGTACACAACACAATGCCTGCCTCTCGTCATGATCCATTCAGCTGTTACCGAGAACCACATACCAGATTTTTTTACAGGGTCATTAGCATTTGAGTTTCAGACATTTTTTTGCCCCATCTAGCTGAAATTCTAGACCATGGATTAAAATGAGACTATAGCGTCCATACGGTGACCATTGGACTTTTGTCGGACTGAATACGTTTGTAGGTGCAACAGTTTTTAATAAATGTATAATTTATCGCTCCCACGTGCCCAATATGAACCAACGAATTGCTATCTTATGGATAGCATTTTTATAGTAGTAGTTTCGCGAGCCAATGCTAACTAGCGTTACCCATAGACTTCCAGTCATTGTGTGTTATCTACTAGCAGGCCAGTAACCAAACGGTCGCTGGTTCATATCCCCGAGCCGACTAGGTGAAAAATATGTCGATGTGCTCTTGAGCTAGTCACGTAACCCTAATTGCTCCCATAAATCGCTCTGGATAAGAGCGTCTGCTAAATGACTAAAATGTAAATGTAAATTAGCTAGCTAGCTTGAGCCAAACAACAGCTGACTTCAACACTTAGCTAGCTGGCTACTTCAAACAGCTAACGTTAGCTAGCTCACATCCTAATGCCATTTAGTTACCTAGCTACCTAGCCAACGATACCAAAACAGGGGTGTGGACATTCGTTCACCGCAACTAAATGTTGAATACAGCACCAGTCAAAAGTTTGGACACACCTACTCAGTCAAGGGTTTTTCTTTATTTTTTACTATTTTCTACATTGTAGAATAGTGAAGACATCAAAACTATGAAATAACACATATGGATTCATTTAGTAACCAAAAAAGTGACAAACAAATCAAAATAGATTTTATATTTGAGATTCTTCAAAGTAGCCACCCTTTGCCTTGATGACAGCTTTGCACACTCTACCAAGGTCTAGTACAGGCTGAATAGACGGAATGCAATATAACATTTTATATTGGGGAATGATCCTCGGAGCCAGATGATGTGATGGTAGGTAGCCCTATGCGGAGCCCTATGTGGGGCTGCTGGCATCGAAAGCCCCCTCCCCCAAATGAGTTCCAACCAATGACGGGCCTTATAAGGTTATTATATCTGGTGGTGGTGCTGAGGTGGAGGGTTGTCGGTAAGAGAACATGGGTAAGTTTTACATATAAATACAGTGCCTATACAAAGTCTACACCCCTTGAACTTAAAAATCCTACAGATCTACATAACCTACTCTACATTTTCAAAGTGAAAGAAAGTTATAGAACATTTTCCCCCCAAAAATACAAAATAAACACTGAAATATCATAATTGGATAAGTCTCCACCCCCCTGAGTTAAAATTTGGTGGAAGCACCTTTGGAAGCCATTACAGCTGTGATTCATTTTCATTAAGATTCTACTAGCTTTGGTACTGTAGAATCTTAATGAAAAGGGTCTTCAGAAAGTATTCATACCACTTGACTTATTGTACATTTTGTTGTGGTACAGCCTGATGGATTGGATTAAATAAAGAAAATGTCTAACCCATCTACACTCAATACCCCATAATGACCAAGTGAAAACATGTTTTTAGAAATGTTTGCAAATGTATTGAAAATGAAATACATAAATATCTAATTTACATAAGTATTCACACCTCTGATGCAATACTTTGTAGATGCACCTTTGGCAGAGATTACAGCTGTGAGTCTTTCTGGGTAAGTCTCTAATAGCTTTCCACACCTTGATTGTCCAACATTTGCCTATTATTCTTTTCGAAATTCCTCAAACTCTGGTCAAAATGGTTGTTGATCATTGCTAATCAAATCTTGCCATAGATTTTCAAGTAGATTTCATTCCAAACTGTATCTCGGCCACTCAAGAACATTCACTGTCTTCTTGGTAAGCAACTCCAGTGTAGATTTGGCCTTGTGTATTAGGCCATTGTCCTGCTGAAAGGTGAATGAATCTCTCAGTGTCCGGTGGAAAGCAGACTGAAACAGGATTTTCCTCTAGAATTTTGCCTGTGCTTAGCTCCATTATGTTTCTTTTTTATCCTGAAAAACTCCCCAGTCCTTAACGATTATAAGCATAGTTATAACATGATGCAGCCACCACTACATGGTACTCAGTAATGGTACTCAGTAATCTGTTGTATTGGATTTGCCCCAAACATAAGACTTTGTATTCAGGACAAAAAGTGAATTGTTTTGCCACATTTTTTGCAGTATGACTTTAGTGCCTTAATGCAGGATGTATGGAGGAAGTTTTGTGCCAAAAAAACAAGGGGTTAAATATGTGTCCAAAAAAACATGATGTGCGACATATGGCTAGTTTCCTGAAACTAGTCACGTGTAAAAAAAAAAAAATATATATATATATATATATACTGTATATATATTTCCTGAGCTTTCTTATATCTCCTAGATATAGGACAGACTCTTCAAAACCTTATTCCTTATGATTTATATTTTGACTATATTTTTTGTCATTTATGAATGTGTTATTCAATGCATTTCTATGGGCTATAGTAATAAAGGCCAAATTCAATATTTTATCAAATCATTTTCAAACAACAATTATACCTAAAGGGGTCCTAAAATTCTAAATCAAATAGCTAAATGGAATCATGTAGTTGTCAGATCTCCCCAAGGAGATGTGGGTGTGGAGTCAGGCGCAGGAGAAACAAGTTCCGAAGGAAAAGGGCGTTTTATTAAACCAGCTCAAAAATAACAGGACACCGGACTACAGCAGTAGCCACGAAACCCCACTCAGACACAGTCCAGGGAAAACCCACCTGTTAAACATGAACTAAAGAAAACGCAACCCAAACTAACTGACAGTCAAACGAAAACAATCCCGAACAAAAACCCAAAGGAAATGTCGAGATAAATACCCCCCCCTAATTAACCAAAATGAAACCAGGTGAAACACAAAACAGACATAACCAAAAGAAAAGGAAAAAGGATCGGTGGCAGCTAGTAGACCGACGACCGCCGAGCGCCGCCCGAACAGGGAGAGGAGCCACCTTCGGTGGAAGTCGTGACAGTAGTAAACAAAAAAGTGTTAAACAAATCAAAATATATTTAAGATTTTAGATTATTTAAAGTAGCCACCCTTTGCTACTTTAAAGGCATTCACTCAACCAGCTTCACCTGGAATGCTTTTCCAATGGTTTTGAAGGGGTTCCCACACATGCTAAGCACTTGCTGGCTGCTTTTCCTTCACTCTATGGTCCAACTCATCCCAAACCATCTGAATTTGGTTGAGGTCGGGTGATTGTGGAGGCCAGGTCATCTGATGCATCACTTCATCACTCTTCTTCTTGGTCAAATAGCCCTTACACAGCCTGGAGGTACAGTTGAAGTTGGAAGTTTACATACACTTAGGTTGGAGTCATTAAAACTTGTTTTTCAATCACCACAAATTTCTTGCTAACAAACTATAGTTTTGGCAAGTTGGTTAGGACATCTACTTTGTGCATGACATAAGTTATTTTTCCAACAATTGTTTACAGACAGATTATTTCACTTATAAGTCACTGTATCACAATTCCAGTGGGTAAGAAGTTTACATACACTAAGTTGACAGTGCCTTTAAACAGCTTGGAAGCTTCTAATTGACATCATTTGAGTCAATTGGAGTTGTACCTGTGGATGTATTTCAAGGCCTACCTTCAAACTCAGTGCCTCTTTGCTTGACATCATGGGAAAATCAGCCAAGTCCTCAGAAAAAAATTGTAGACCTCCATAAGTCTGGTTCATCCTTGGGAGCAATTTCCAAATGCCTGAAAGTACCACGTTCATCTGTACAAACAATAGTACGCAAGTGTAAACACCATGAGACCACGCAGCCATCATGCTGCTCAGGAAGGAGACGTGTTCTGTCTCCTAGAGATGAACGTACTTTAGTGCGAAAAGTGCAAATCAATCCCAGAACAACAGCAAAGGACCTTGTGAAGATGCTGGAGGAAACAGGTACAAAAGTATCTATATCCACAGTAAAAACGAGTCTTATATCGACATAAAGGCCACTCAGCAAGGAAGAAGCCACTGCTCCAAAACTGCCATAAAAAAGCCAGACTACAGTTTGCAACTGCACATGGGGACAAAGATCGTACTTTTGGAGAAATGTCCTCTGATCTGATGAAACCAAAATATAACTGTTTGGCCATAATGACCATCGTTATGTTTGGAGGAAAAAGGGGGAGGCTTGCACGCCGAAGAACACCATCACAACCGTGAAGCACGGGGGTGGCAGCAACATGTTGTGGGGTGCTTTGCTGCAGGAGGGACTGGTGCACTTCACAAAAAAGATGGCATCATGAGGTAGGACAATTATGTGGATATATTGAAGCAACATCTCAAGACATCAGTCAGGAAGTTAAAGCTTGGTCGCAAATGGGTCTTCCAAATGGACAATGACCCCAAGCATACTTCCAAAGTTGTGGCAAAATGGCTTAAGGACAACAAAGTCAAGGTATTAGTGGCCATCACAAAGCCCTGACCTCAATCCTATAGAAAATTTGTGGGCAGAACTGAAAAAGCGTGTGTGAGCAAGGAGGCCTACAAACTTGACTCAGTTACACCAGCTCTGTCAGGAGGAATGGGCCAAAATTCACCCACATTTTTGTGGGAAGCTTGTGGAAGGCTACCCGAAATGTTTGACCCAAGTTAAACAATTTAAAGGCAATGCTACCAAATACTAATTGAGTGTATGTAAACTTCTGACCCACTGGGAATGTGATGAAAGAAATAAAAGCTGAAATAAATCATTCTCTCTACTATTATTCTGACATTTCAATTTCTTAAAATAAAGTGGTGATCCTAACTGACCTAAGGCAGGGAATTTTTACTAGGATTAAATGTCAGGAATTGTGAAAAACTGAGTTTTAATGTATTTGGCTAAGGTGTATGTAAACTTCTGACTTCAACTGTATGTTGGGTCATTGTCCTGTTGAGAAAGAAAATGATAGTCCCACTAAGCGCAAACCAGATGGGACGGTGTATTGCTGCAGAATGCTGTGGTAGCCATGCTGGTTAAGTGTGCCTTGAATTCTAAATAAATCACAGACAGTGTCACCTGCAAAGCACCACCACACCATCACATCTCCTCCTCCATGCTTCACGGTGGGAACCACACTTGCGGAGATCATCCGTTTACCAACTCTGCGTCTCACAAAGAGACGGCGGTTGGAACCAAAAATCTCAAATTTGGACTCATCAGACCAAAGAACAGATTTCGACCGGTCTAATGTCCATTGCTTGTGTTTCTTGGCCCAAGCAAGTCTCTTCTTCTTATTGGTATCCTTTAGTAGTGGTTTCTTTGCAGCAATTCGACCATGAAGCTTGATTCGCGCAGTCTCCTCTGAACAGTTGATGTCGAGATGTGTCTGTTACTTGAACTCTGTGAAGCATTTATTTGGGCTGCAATCTGAGGCTGGTAACTCTAATGAACTTATCCTCTGCAGCAGGGGTAACTCTGGGTCTTCCTTTCCTGTGGCGGTCCTCATGAAAGCCAGTTTCATCATAGTGCTTGATGGTTTTTGCAAAGTTCTTGAAATTTTCCACATTGACTGACCTTCAAGTCTTAAAGTAATGATGGACTGTCATTTCTCTTTGCTTATTTGAGGTGTTTTTGCCATAATATGGACTAGATTTTTTTACCAAATAGGGCTATCGTCTGTTTACCACCCCTACCTCATCACAACACAACTGATTGGCTCACAACTGATTTCTACAATGTAGAAAATAGTTTTAAAAAATTAAGAAAAACCCTTGAATGAGTAGGTGTGTCCAACCTTTTGACTGGTACTGTATATATTTTTTCTTTCTTTATAACAGCAGTACAATGCAGACAATACAAATGGCCACTCCCACAGTGGATGCTCTGATCAGTGGGTGCACTCGCCCTCACCTGCCCCGAGATGCCAGCAAGGCTTGGCCCCCGCTCCCAACCCACAGAGTTTTTCAAACGGTGTGAAAAACCAAGCCCCGCCCAAAGCCCGGGCAGGCATGGAAGCGAATGCTCCCTTAACTAACCCAGTAATTTTTTATTTAGACCAAAAAGCGTATTTCATTTGCTGGGTTTTCTTGCAGTATTACTTAACAGCCTTGTTGCAAACAAAATTGATGATTTGGAGTGGATTATTTAACACGGGATTCTTTCTTTTCACTTTGTCTTACAGGCCAGTAATATGGAGTGAATGCAATGTTGTTGGTCCCTTTGTATTTTCAAATATTGTTGTGGCAGCATCATGTTAAGGGTATGATTTTCAACGGCAGGGGAGTTTGTTAGGATCAAAAGAAATATGAAAGGAGCAAAACCCAGATAAAAAGTTAGCGGAAAACCCACCTCATTCTTTTGAAAACCTTGAATGGCTTTCCAAGAATGGCTTTCCAAGAGTGTTCCTGTGTGGTCTAGTCTCAGTCCTGACTTAAATCTGCTTAAAAAATCAGAGATTTAAATATCGCTGTCCATCAATGATCCAAACCAAATTGCCTGAGCAATTTTGATAAAAACTGAGTGTACAAAACATGCTATTTCCATGACATAGACTGACCAGGTGAATCCAGGTGAAAGCTATGATCCCTTATTGATGTAACTTAAATCGACTTCAATCAGTGTAGATGAAGAGGAGGATTTTTAAGCCTTGAGACAATTGAGACATGGATTGTTTATGTGTGTCATTCAGAGGGTGATTGGGCAAGACAAAATATTTAAGTGCTTTTTTTACAGGGTATGGGAGTAGGTGCCAGGCGTATTGCTGTTACGGTAATCCTATTACCATGATGGCAGTCAAATTGATGGCAGTCAAATTCCACGTGACTGTTTAGTCACGTAATTAGGCTTCTCCAAGCTCTGATGCTGCTGATGGTCATTAGTAGCCTACCAAACTTGCTAGCTGCCTGGTACTCAGCACTCTATTGTCCCTCTAATCACTCTGACATAAATGTAATCAAAAATGAATCAAACACTTCATGTTGCGCAACATTTCTATAGGCTATGCAATTGCGTGAGAAAACAGAGTGATGAACTCTATTAAAATAGGATCTATAGCCCTACTATATTTATTTCTCAACTTTCCTAATATTAAGCGCATTGCTTCTCTTTACAACAGGAGTATAGCTTACCTGGCTGGAATGGAAAAGAATCACTGGAAAATAATCCTTTCGATACAGGTGCATGATAATGGTCCATTGTAAATCAAAACAAATTCCACACATATTTTATTTAGTATATTTAAAGACGAGATTAATCAAGAATAGTGTGGTGGGTGACATTATTAGCCTATTATTTGTGAATGATATATTATCACTTGTGAATGATGCCCAGTTTAAGGTAAGGAACAGCGCATGCTTTTTGGGGGACTTTTTCAAATCATTGTTGTACACCTCATGTAGTCTAGCCCATAGGCCTGTATGTTTTGAAGGTTTGTATCACAACTACAGTGGCCAAATAACTTCTTAAAATGATGCACATTAATACGCTTTACAACGGGTGTAGAGCCTAACTGGAAAACATAAGCAGCGTGTGAGTTTCAAGTTTGGGGAAGATCATTTTCAACCTAAAAATGCACCTTTATAGTAAAAGCATTACATGCATAATCACATTTGTGTTCACTTTTGAGAATGGTGTCTTCCTGTTAATGGGACATTCGCTCATAACCTACTGCTGTGTGCACATTGCTGCGCTTATAATGTGAAGAAATAGCCAACATTTTAAGATAAACGTTCTCATCTGTTGCATCAGGCTCATTGCTTAAAACAGGTTTTTTGATGCTAGTGGTTGTATTAATTTGAGATCTATCGCATCCCACAACTGTCCTAGACTATATTTGGAGTATGTATTTCTCACACAGAATAGAATAGGTCAACTTTTGTACTATGGGGAATAGTAGCGTGACATAGGCTAGTGCTTTTGCTGTTCGTTAGGCCTACTCATGTAGTTGGCTGATGAAAAGTAAATGTGGACAGTTCTTCCAATATCTTCAATATGCGCCTATGAATTGGATAAGGATGCGCAGTTGCGTCCCCGATGTGTTTGTCTTCACTTGTAGCCTGTGAGAAAGACCTGACCATGTGACGCAGAGCCATGTGAGAGCTGCTTCCTAGAGAAGGGAATTATAATTATTATATTCAGCCCAAGTGCACAACGGCCACTGGCCGCAAAAGGCAGAGTTCATACCTTTCATGCAACTTTTTCAAATCATCATTAGAGTCTCAATCATGCAGCCTTAGAATATATTAAACATCTAAACATACAGCCCAACATTTGTATCACAACTAAAGTTACATAAATAATTCTAAATTAAGCATATAGGAGTATCTTTTTCCTTGTTAACTGTTCAGTACAGAATAGCCACATGTGCGCACTTCAAATCGTTTGGAGAAAATATCCTTTCTATTTTATTCAGCTTTGTTCAATTTTGCCACGGAATTCTAAGCAAATCTTGTCTGCTAACTGAACTAGTGTAGCCCACAGCCATATGGCATAGCCAGATCAGGGCCTAACGTAAGTACAAGTCATAGTATCATATTCTGTTCTTTTGAAGTGGACTACATTTTCTTCATATCATGTTTCTTTTGACCTGCCTAAAATAAATAATGGATTTATTGTGATGGTGTAGGCTATATTACATGGATGTATTAGAATATAAAATATACATGTTCCAAAGGTCTGCAGCAGTGGCTTGTGTGGAAGCCAGGGGATGCTAAATGTGTTTATGTTGATTAACGGTAAATTACCGTGAGATCGGCAGTTATTTGCTTGACAATCACCGGCTGACAAAATTTCATGACCGCCACAGCCCTAGACAGGCGCACCGGTTTAATTCAAGAACCGTGTGTATCAAGAATGGTCCGCCACCCAAAGGACATCCAGCGAACTTGACACAACTGTGGGAAGCATTGGAGTCAACATGGGCCAGCATCCCTGTGGAATGCTTTCGACACCTTGTAGAGTCCATACCCCGAACGAATTGAGGCTGTTCTGAGTGCAAAAAGGGAATGCAACTCAATATTAGGAAGGTGTTCCTAATGTTTTGTACACTCAGTGTATGTCATTGTGAAAAATATACTGTATATTTCATAATGACATCCTTTTTTGGTCAGTAGGTATGCAACACTGTCCATCATATAGAGAGGTCCAGGTCCATTCCTGATTTCTGTAACCGTTAGCTAACTGTGTAATATTGACATAAGCTCAGAACCACTTATTTTGTAAACGTGGTCCTGTTTGATCAATTATGGTCTTTATCAATAAACAGTGAAATGAATATGTAGCCTAAAGTTATGTTTGTATTTGTATACTCAGTGCATTCAAGAGAAAATAAAGAAAAAATAAGCTCACTCAATGAAGCCTGATGGTCTTAGCAAAGCTTGCTTTGATAGAATTCAAAAAGATTGAAAAAGTAGTGGAATGGGATTATGTGCACCTGATTTTGTCTGAAAGTGGAGGTGCAAAAATAATATATTTTTTTAATGAAATAGTTTTCTGCTATTCTACACTGTTTATTCACATGGGGAATCCATATTTATGACCAGAACACAACTATGTGTCTTAGGTTCTGCCACAAGAAATAATATTGAACTTGTGTTCTCGAATGAAGAAAAATAAAACATTTAGAAGACAAGGCATAACATTGTTTTGTTAATTTAGCAGACAAGACACTCTTATTTCCGAAACCTTATCCCAGTCAAGACACACCCAGAATAAAATAGAACAGAATATTTCTCCTAATTAAAAAGGTTGCAGGTGCGAAGTGATGCGCATCTCGCGTCTGGAACAGTTATTCTCGAAGAGTGATCATTTGAAACGGGGCTCAATTTGGTGAGTTGAAGGACCATTTTTTCAGGGTTACAGACCTTTTCGATATACAGACGTTCGATTTAGTTTATTCTACCTGTTCTTTGGAATTTTCGAAATGGACAATTCCACATTGAACACTGCATGGTGATGAATTACAGCTGAAACATCTGGTTGGTGAGTAGTCCTAGGCTTAATGATTCTGATGGAAATACTCTCTTTGTCTTTATCAAACTAATGTTTTTGCATATTTACAGTGTGCAACCTGTCTATGTTTAGGGGGTTATAGCCTAGCCATAAGCTAGCCAATTCTAAATGGCACTAGCAGTTTGCAAAGTAGCTTAAGCGGAAAATATTCAAAAATTACAGCTCGTTGTTGCAACACATATTTCCCTACATCAATCAATCAGTCCCTTTTGAATTTGTGATAATACTGTCGTCATTTGGTAAGGAATTTAGCTTGTGTATCCCGTCAATTAGATACGTTTTTGTTAGATACCAGTGGTGTAACTAGTACTTTCTAAGTGCACTGAATCAAAACAGTGGCACGCCAGAGGGAAGCAAAACTTTCCAGTGTGCAAAACCATACAATTGCACCCCTATTTTGAAAGTGGGGATGCAGCTGCTCCGTTTTCTCCATTCATAGGCGCAATGTCTTGAGTGTGAGGCAGAAAGCATGTAATACTTTATTTTGTATGTATCCGGTATAATCACAGTATTGCGGGAGCACCTCCTCTAAGAGTATGAATTAGACTGTTTGAGAAGGTTTGAATCCTAAGCAACCTGCCTACAATAAGAACAATAAACCAATATAGCTACTGTAGTAGGTCCAAAATAAAAGCAGGCATTGTGGTGCTTGTGATGTGGTGGTACCATGTGGCTCAGTTGGTAGAGCATGGCACTTGCGATGCCAGAGTTTGTGGGTTTGATTCTCACGGGGGACCAGTATGTGAAAATCTATGCACGCACTACTCTGGATTTGCATCTGCTAAATGACTTAAGTCCAAAATACCCTGTGAAAGTAACGGCCTCTTTTGCTTTACTTTCATATCATGCCCCCTAATCTTTTGAATAGACTTGACGATTATATCACCAAATTCGTGACAACGCAGTCATTTCAGATATATATATAAAATTGTATTTGTGTTTATTGATGAATTGACTTCTGCCAGATGCCCTTTATGAAGTTTTTGCACTGAAGATCCATTTTGCCATGTTTCTGCCCATTGAATATCATTCAAAAAGCCTACAAGAGCTTAAAAAACTACATGGCTACTTCCTGGGAAATCACACGTCACTTGCGTACTGTACTGCATTTGTTTTTATTTAGTACGTCAATTGGTTAAGATATTGAGACATCATAGCTCTACATTTAAAAGGCAAGGGATTTTCATCTTCTCCTGGCCATTTTGTAGGCTAGTATAATGATCACTCAATGGCACCCTCTGTATCTCTCCATAAAATGCCACACGTGATAGATACACTGTGCACTCAATACATTGTGTTCCTTTCAGTGTGGAGGCATGTTGTTAGCCATGCTCTCACCGCTAATTTAAAATCCATTTGAGCTGATAGGGCAGTTGACTAAAACACAACCCTAACGGTCGTTAAAGTGGGCGCCTGTGATTTTCTGTCCTTTAGATAACATGCAGCCCAATTTGTATTCCATAACTACCACTCTCCCCCCTCCCTCCCGCTCCGCCGCCCTGCGCCATCCCAGGCATCAAAGACAATTACTGTCGACATCACGTCAAATTACAACTGTTGGTTTGCTTGTTTGTCTCGTTATATGACTTGAAACTGCCATCTCCCATCTAGGAAGGTCCCCTCCCATCTGCTCTCCTCCCTCTCCCCACCCTTATGGGCCTGCCGCACAGCAACCAACTCCCACACGCAAAAACACACACACACACACACACACACACACATCTCCAGCTTGGAGAAGAAAAGGCACTTCCGCCGACAGCCTAATGGACTCATTTGTAATTGTGAGTGAGGAAAAACACATTTTTGGATGCATTATAATTTGACAGAGACTGGCAGCTCAGAGCCAGACCAGGATGCCTGAACCATCAATACCTCCTTCTTTTTCTACCCATTCCTCACACTACACACTTCACTCCTCTTTTCCCCTTCAAACGCTTCCTTTCTTTTCTCCTTAGAGGGTAGAAGAAAGGAGGGTGAGATAGAGGGATGAGATATGGGAGAGATGTGTTTGGCACATTCTGTTGTGGCTGAAAGCTCCCATGCAGGCAACTCTGTCATATTTGTCCTCCCTATTATCTTTACAGGGAGTCCACAGGGGCCTCTACATACAGAAGATCTCTCTCTCTCTCGCCATGCTGTTTGAAGTGCAGGACAGATGGGGGCCCCTGGGACTGTTAAAAATGAATAGGGAGGCTAGTTATAGGAGAGAAGTTGCGTTAGAGCCCTCCTCCATAAGTTATTAATCAGGGGCCCTTAGTGGTAGGAAAATACTGCAGAGTGCTCCCTTAATGTAGCATCTGATGACTTTTAGAAGCTGTTCCAGGAAGTGCAGTTGTAAAACAGAGGGAACATTAGCAGCAGGGTCTCCTTAGAGCTCTGCACGGGCATGAATTTTAAGCCCAGGCCCTACACATGCCTGCGGCGTTTGCTCTGCATGCGCTCTAGTTACCTAAAGTCATAAACCCCACCTATTTCTACAATCTCCCTTCTTAAATCTGATTTTAAACCTAACCCTAACCTTAAAGGGATACTTCAAACTGCACTCAGAGACATACAAATGTTATCCACGAGTTCATCTGATACACGGGATGTAGATAAAGGGCCTCATTGCCAAAATCCCGAAGTACCCCTTTAACCCTAACCAAAAAGCTTTTTTTTGTTTTCATGATTTTTTACGACATACCCAATTTTGACTTTGTGGCTCTGCTCAATGACGAGAAATGCGAGAGCAGTTAGCTACAGTAGTGTCACGACTTCGGCCGAAGTTGATGCCTCTCCTTGTTCGGGTGGTGTTCGGCGGTCGACGTCACCGGTCTTCTAGCCATCGCCGATCCATTTGTCATTTTCCATTTGTTTTGTCTCGTTTTTCCACACACCTGGTTTTCATTTCCCAATTACTGGTCATGTATTTAACCCTCTGTTTCCCCCATGTCTTTGTGTGTGATTGTTATTTGTTCAGGTCGGTATGTTCCGGCTGGTTTGTACCGGGTGCTGTTTATCACCCATGTTTTGTGGCAACCGTTCTTTTTGCACTTTGTAAATTGTTTACTTTGTGCTGTCGAGTAAAGTGCGTTGTTTCACTCATCTCTGCTCTCCTGCGCCTGACTTTCCACACCAACTACACCCACCAGCCTGACAAGTAGCTACTTTTCGTCATCTCTAAACTCGAGGAACATTATACTTTTCTGTAAAATAATCTCTCCTGTTTTATATTTGACGAGGTTGAAGCACTTCTGACGCCATGTTATGATCTTAGTAAGATATGAATGCACTGTGAGGCAGAGCACAAGCAAATGGAGCAGCTTCAAATTGTTAGTGATCAATTTAGTGATATCCGAGCCGTACCCCTACCCTAGTTATTGAGAAAAAAATAGGCCCTACCCGGCCATAAGCCGATACCCTGTATAATGTCGGGGCCTGTCGGGTTCGGTTTTGGGTAGCAGAACTCTAGGTCTCCCAGGAATAGAGCAGGGGAAGATGAATACAAACAGGCCCACTCTCCTTTCTGTCTGTCTGTACCCACAATGTATTTGTTTATTTGGATCCCCATTAGCTTTTGCAGAAGCAGCAGCTACTCTTCCTGGGGTCCACAAAAAACACAAAACATGAACAGTAACAAAAAACTGGTACACTGATAGACAAGGACAGTCACACACATTTAAAATACAGTGATATACAAACAATACAACTAACAAATAATACAAACAATGTATAATGTCTGTGTTAGTGTGTCTGTGTGTGCATGTTTGTGTCCCCTCACAGTCCCTGCCGTTCCATGAGATTTGGTTTAATTAATTTTTTAAAGGTGATTTTGCTGTTTGCTTGAGTAATTGGAGATGGAAGGGAGTTCCATGCGATCATGGCTCTGTATAATGCTGTGCTTCTCCGTGAATTCGTTTTGGACTTGGGGACTGTGAAAAGACCCCCGGTGGTATGTCTTGTGGGGTGTCTGAGCTGAATGTTATTTGATTGTGCAGACAATCTGGTCATTTTCATCACAGTAATATTTCTCATAAAAACTAGAAGAGATGCAGTTATTCTCTTGTCAACCCTCAACCCGGAAACACAGGGATGCATGTTGTTGATGTTAGTTCTGTTTGTGCAGTTAAGGGCAAGGTGTGCTGTTCTTTTTTGAGCCAGCTACAGCTTTGCTAGATCATTCTTTGTATTAAGACCTGTTTATTATTATTCACCCATTCTGATACTGACTGTAACTCCTTATTTAGAATTTCAGTGAGCTCACTGACTTTAGGTGCTGACATGTAGAGTGTGTATTCATTCACAAAAATAGTCATTCTAGCTTTGTGTATGACCAGCGGCAAATCATTTGTAAAAATAGAGAAGAGTAACGGCCCAATGCAACTGCCCTGAGGGACACCCCACTGTACATATCTGATGTTAGAGAAGCTTCCATTGAAGAACACTCTCTGGGTTCTATTGGATAATTAACTCTCCAACCATGTGATGGCAGGTGATGTAAAGCCATAGCAAGTGAGTTTCTTCAATAACAATTTATGATCAATAACATCAATGGCTGCAATGAAATCTGACAATACAGCTCCAACTATCATCTTATTATCCATGTATTTTAACCAATTATCTGTAATCTGAGTCAGTGCAGTACAAGTTGAGTGCCCTTCTCCCGGGTGGCAGGTAGCCTAGTGGTTAGAGCGTTGGACTATTAACTGAAAGGTTGCAAGATCGAATCCCCGAGCTGACAAGATAAAAATCTGTTGTTCTGCCCCTGAACAAGGCAGTTAACCCACTGTTCCTAGGCTGTCATTGAAAATAAGAATTTGTTCTTAACTGACTTGCCTAGTTAAATAAAGGTGAAATATATTTTTATATTAAAAAAAATATGCATGCTGAAAGTCAGTAGTTAACTTGTTCCCAAGCCAATGATAGCTCACCTGATGCTGGGTATAGAGGGTATTGGGTACAGGACAATCTATGCCATCATGATCGTGACAGTGAATGCATGGCGAGAAGAGTCATAGTGATCTCAAGGCAATGGGCAACAAACATGAAATAAAGCACTACTAAACATGATGACCAAAGATGAAACCTTGATGGGTAGACTTTCCAGTCTAAAAACTCATGAATGTTTACCGTGATGGCAGCTGCAATTTGCTCTGATGAAGGATAATTTCACAACAACTATTCAAGACATTTACTATGTGGATATAAAATCCACAAAGTGGCTGTGCTCTGGACTGGACTGTACAGTGAAATGAAATCCAGCCCTCTGCCTAGTTGCATTCTGTCAAGGATGACTCATCCGGATCATATGAGGGGAGAGAGCTCTGTATTCCGACTCCCCCTGACCTCTGACCTCCCTCAAGAGTGGTGTCAAGGACGTAATGGCCAGAGCAGCGCCCCTTTCATCTGTGCTCCGCTGGCACGGCAATCCCTCTTAACACCAAGGGAGTAATGGATACTGATCTGATCATAATGTTAATAAAGGGCAGCAAATTACATGGCAGGTTCGTTTGTGTTAATTGCTCTCCCTAGGCCGTGCTATCTGTGCTGTGTGTCTCCTGAGCATCTGTCATTAGACCTAATCCACATGGCCCAGGACCCCAGCCACAGATATGACAAGTTCTGGTGGCAGGTAGGGCTGCCTTGGTGTCTGCTTTCATTTCACTGTGGTAGAATAGAGAGGGCAACCCATGATTATATCATAGGAGGGGCACTGTATTGAGGCTCTTTCTTAGTTTTGACCTCCTTGTAGAGACTACCACTGCTATACTACTAGTGCAATATTGGGCCCCATGTTGTTGATGCGGAGGCGGCCATTTTGTAGAAGTTATTGTGCATCGCATTACAATGCATCACAATTAGCATTTCTCAATATTAAGTTAATGGTTTGTGACTGGTGCAATTAATAAGAATTCCTTTTTAATCCTGTCACTTTATGGACCCGACATCCCACACACTCTAAAATGGAGATCAGGTGAGATCCAGACAGACAGACATTTTATAAGGTCACCATATGACATGGTGTACCTTTTGACTCTTCTACTGTTGTCTGAGTGCAACCTTTTAAGATGTCTCCTCTTCCCTTCACAGTCTTTTATACCAGCTGGTTATAGCACTGCTTCCTGTAAATGTTAGCTGTTCCAGGGCCTGTTAGCGTGGTTATTAAGTGGTCCTAGCACAGATGCTGCGGGGTTAATGGTTGAACTATATGCTGGAGGCCCATAAAGCCTACCAATGGAATCTCTCTATATATCCAGACAGTGGCGACCTTGTGGCGTGGCCCTGCCCGATGACAATCCTCAACACTCTTCACCATCCCCCAGCTTGACTCCCTCTTTGGTGGCGCTGGTGTTGGGGGAGGGGGGGGGGGGGGGGGGGGGGGGGGGGTGGGGGGGGGGGGGGGTGGGGTTGAGGTTTAGGTATGGTATGATTTTTAATGTGGCGTGAAAAAGACTAGGTTGTTATGTAGAAGAGCGTAGCAGAGCAGAGCTTCACGCTGTGTTTTAACGCTGTTGTTGGTCCCTTTTTCTTAACCAGCGCCTCATGATTCGCTCTGTACCCTATAATAACATGGTAGTTGGGGGATTTGCATTAAATTGACTGAGGCCTTTACAACTGCGACCTGGAGTGAGTTCATACAGTGTGTCCGTGTGTTGCATTCTCTCTATGGAGACAAGGAGTAATAACATCTATTGTTGTGTTGCTACTTTGAGAAGGGCAGAATTCCTATGTTCATAGGTTTAATATGGTGCCTAGCTCATATCTAGAATACTCTAGAGCCTCAGCCTTCCCTATAGCATTGCACTGGCTAGGATTACATATTTCCACTGTACTACCATGCAAATCATTTACCACCAGTACTGAGCTGAAAATTGTGGACCATTCTCAGCCTTTTAGCCCCTCCACTTTCAGTCTGGCAAGCAAATTATTTAGATCCCCCCCATCTCCTTTAAGAGTAGCCTATGAATTCATTACAGTTCAACCCTCACGTCCGAAGGCAGTTTACCGGAAGAGAAAGAGACTAATAGGTAACGGATAGTGTCATTCAACCATAGCTATTATATTGGATCACAGTGTACTGCATGGTTTCTCTGTAATGGAATCACCATGCTTGATTACATGGATTCAGATCTAGATTGTATTGGATGATTGTACTCCACTGCATTAGCTAGGCAGAGCCACCAAGACGTCCTCTTACGGAGGCTCTTCTGAAATGAGTTTTTTTTTAAAACCTTTCCTTTTTAATGATCGCTACAAGGCCATGGCATTTATGTATACCCATGCTGCGTGTGTGCGTGCATTTCTGTGTGTAAATGTGTGGTTCCTCTATACCAGGGGTAGGTAACCGCACCTGGAAGACCAGGTGTGTTGAACATAAGCAATCACTGAACTGAACAATTAGCTCAGTTGGTCAGGTATGGTGCCTAGTTGGAACAAAATCCTTTCAGTAGCTGCGGCACTCCAGGAACAGGGTTACCTACCCCTGGTCTACACAATCTCCAGAGAGTTGAGGGCTAAAGAGGGAGCGGGGGGGGTGCGGTAGATGGGTAGTAGCTCCAGCAGTTTGAGTGATGTGTTTGGGTAAGGGAAGGGGGGGGGGGGGGGGTTAACAAGCTCTAGATTGTTAGTGACAGGCAGATACTTCAACACTTAAAGTAGAAAGTTAGATTTAATCACAGACCTGTCATTTGTTATTTGTCTGCCTCTCTCCAGCAGGGCTTCGGCTTATCAACTTGGCTGCAGCTTATCAACTGTTTGCTCCCTGGAGGCCCCTTTTCCCCCTGTAATGTCTAAATCCTCCAGACAAATTACGGCCCTGATTCGCTCCCCTCTGCTCTGCCTCTACGGCCAGGTTAAGAGATGGTGGGGGGGGGGGGGGGGGGGGGGGGGGGGGGCTGGCTGGGGAGACGAGGGGAGGATGGGGGGAGTACTGGGTAGGGAAAAGGGGGTGTCTAGGTGGACACAGGACGAATGAGGGGGAAAATGGGTAAGTTAAGAGAGAGAGCTGTAATCGCCTGAGGGCCACTAAAGATCATTAATAGTACTGTCAGAGAGGTTGCCAGTTGGTTAACTTCTCATAAATAAGGAATTCATTTCCCCCCTTCACTTCATTAATAATGCCTGCTGTAGCTATTTTGTTGCGTTGTACTTTAAAGGGAAGAGAGAGGTGGAGCGATGCAGGGAGGGGGAGGAGAAGGAGGGAGGAGGGCTCGGTCCCTGCACTCACCGGTAATCTGATAAGACAGGCCTCCAAATTAGCAATGAACGTCTGATACCACAGTGCAGAGTCAATTACTTTGTAGGAATAGGGGAGATGGGGGAGGTGGATTGGTGACGAGGTAGGAAAGAGGAGGGGGGAAAGATGAGGCAGTCCTATACAATCAGAGCCAATGCAGAGCAGATGGACAGACAGTGATTTGCGGTGAGCCAGACAGGCATTAGTCTTTTTATTCAGCTCAAGGAGGAGGAGAGGAGATATGTTTTTTGGCACAGGCTGAGACCAGTAGTCCACTATGTATGTAGGTACTTCACTGTCTCTCCTCTCCGGGGACTTGGATTGAGAGGTAGAGGAAGAGGGGAGAGGGAGGAGAGGAGAGGCTGTTAGAGAGAAAGGGTTCAGTGGGTCACCCTCTAGGTAAAACTATTGCCTTTTAATTAGGTGAAAGGATTTAATTATTTTCTAAAGGCCAGGGTGTGCTGTTGGGCTGATAGCAGTCAATGCTCTTCATTAACCTGTCCTCCTACACTTTATTCTGAACACGAATCCTGACGAGAGCCTTTAGATAAAAGGATCAGCCAGCCAGCAAATGACAGGAGCTTCTGGGTTTCTATATCTATCCCTCCTTACTTTTCTCCTTTTCTCTCTCTCTCTGTCTCCCCATCTCCTTCCTTTATCCTTCCCTTCTCTTGGTCACCGACATCTTAAGCC
The DNA here is from genome assembly GCF_016432855.1 of Salvelinus namaycush. Taxonomy (NCBI): domain Eukaryota; kingdom Metazoa; phylum Chordata; class Actinopteri; order Salmoniformes; family Salmonidae; genus Salvelinus; species Salvelinus namaycush. Next base: position 32,619,368 of record NC_052307.1, read on the forward strand.
CCTGCTCCACCTGGTTTAAGCTGAGTCTGCTCTGAGGTGGGCTCCCAAATCTGGGCGAGTCATCCATCGCACTGCCTGGCACTCGGTTGAGGTTTTCTTTTTTCTCTCTTTTTCCCTCCCTCCCTCCCTCCCTCCCTCCCTCCCTCCCTCCCTCCCTCTATCAAGTCAATTAAATTCAATGGGCTTTATTGGCATGGGAAACATATGTGTACATTGCCAGAGCAAGTGAAATGGACAAACAAAGGTGAAATAAACAATAAAAAGTGAACAGTAAATATTACACTCACACAAGTTCCAAAATAATAGAGACATTTCAAATGTCATTTTATGTCTATATACAGTGTTGTAACGATGTGCAAATAGTTCAAGTACAAAAGGGAAAATAAATAAACATAAATATAGGTTGTATTTACAGTGGTGTTTGTTCTTCACTGGTTGCCCTTTTCTTGTGGCAACAGGTCACATATCTTGCTGCTGTGATCCAATTGTGGATTTGTTTTTGAATTCTTTGTGGATCTGTGTAATCTGAGGGAAATATGTCTCTCTATGGTCATACAATTGGCAGGAGGTTAGGAAGTGCAGCTCAGTTTCCACCTCATTTTGTGGGCAGTGTGCACATAGCCTGTCTTCTCTTGAGAGCCCGTTCTCCCTACGGCGACCTTTCTCAATAGCCAGGCTATGCTCACTGAGTCTGTACATAGTCAAAGCTTTCCTTAATTTTGGGTCAGTCACAGTCATCAGTTATTCTGCCACTGTGTACTCTCTGTTTAGGGCCAAATAACATTCTAGTTTGCTCTGTTTTTTTTGTAAATTCTTTCCAATGTGTCAAGTAATTATCTTTTTGTTTTCGCATCATTTGGTTGGGTCTAATTGTGTTGCTGTCCTGGGGTTCTGTGGGGTCTGTTTGTGTTTGTGAACAGAGCCCCAGGACCAGCTTGCTTAGGGGACTTCTCCAGGTTCATTTCTCTGTAGGTGATGGCTTTGTTATGGAAGGTTTGGGAATCGCTTCCTTTTAGGTGGTTGTAGAATTTAACGTCTCTTTTCTGGATTTTGATAATTAGCGGGTATCGGCCTAATCTTGCTCTGCATGTATTATTTGGTGTTTTACGTTATACACAGAGGATATTTTTGCAGAATTCTGTACGCAGTCTCAATTTGGCGTTTGTCCCATTTTGTGAATTCTTGGTTGGTGAGCGGACACCAGACCTCACAACCATAAAGGGCAATGGGTTCTGTATCTGATTCAAGTATTTTATGCCAGATCCTAATTGGTATGTCGAATTGTATGTTCCTTTTGATGGCATAGAAGGCCCTTCTTGCCTTGTCTCTCAGATTGTTCACAGCTTTGTGGAATGTTACCTGTGGCGCTGATGTTTAGGCCGAGGTATGTATAGTTTTTTGTGCTCTTGTGCAACGGTGTCTAGATGGAATTTGTATTTGTGGTCCTGGCAACTGGGCCTTTTTTGTAACGCCATTATTTTTGTCTTACTGAGATTTACTGTCAGGGCCCAGGTCTGACAGTAGACATTTGACTTCAGATTCTAGTAGGGTGAGGCCGGGTGCTGCAGACTGTTCTAGTACCCTTGCCAATTCGTTGATATATATGTTGAAGAGGGTGGGGCTTCAGCTGCATCCCTGTCTCACCCCACGGCCCTGTGGAAAGAAATGTGTGTTTTTTGCCCATTTTAACCACACACTTGTTGTTTGTGTACATGGATTTATAATGTCGTATGTTTTTCCCACAAAACCACTTTCCATCAATTTGTATAGCAGACCCTCATGCCAAATTGAGTCAAAAGCTTTCATGAAGTCAACAAAGCATGAGAAGATTTTGCCTTTTGTTTTGGTTTGGTTGTTTGTCAATTAGGGTGTGCAGGGTGAATATGTTGTCTGTCGTACGGTAATTTGGTAAAAGCCAATTTGACATTTGCTCAGTACATTGTTTTCACTTAGGAAATGATCAAGTCTGCTGTTAATGATTTTCCCAAGGTTGCTGTTGACGCATATCCCATGGTAGTTATTAGGGTCAAATTTGTCTCCACTTTTGTGGAGTGTGGTTATCAGTCCTTGGTTCCAAATATTGTGAAAGATGCCAGAGTTGAGGATGATGTTAAAAGTATAGCTAATTGGAATTTGTGGTCTGTATCATTTCATGTAGGATACCATCAACACCACAGGCCTTTTTGGGTTGGAGGGTTTGTATTTTGTCCTGTAGTTCATTCAATGTAATTGGAGAATCCAGTGGGTTCTGGTAGTCTTTAATAGCTGATTCTAAGATCTGTAATATGTTCTGTCTCCCTCTATCTCTCCCTCCCTCTCTCCTCTCTATGCAAAGACCTGCACTCAGCACTCCTGGGTGTTTTACACATCAAGCCCAGCCGTGGGAGTTGATGGGGGGAGAGGGGGTGAGAAGGGGGAGTCAGAGGAAGGTAGTGAGAAGGGGGGGCAGTCCTTGCCTGGCCCAGCAGCCACAGGAGGGCTCTCCAGAAAGTCCATGATGTATGATTTGATTCATCCCTCCTTCCTGTTCCTGATTAGGGGGGCCTTTAAGCCTTGATCGATTGCCCCCCCAAACCGGCCCAAATCAAACCCAGATATCTGCTGCCTGAGAGGAAAACACATGGAGATTTAGGAGCTCAGGAGCACTGTGGGGCAGCACAGTGAGGGGTTGATTCAGTTTGCTAGCTGCACAGGAAGGAGGAGAATGTATTCTAGGAAAAATAGTTTCAGGAAGGAGTAGCATTGCGCAAGAGCCCCCACCGCTGTCTTGCTGTCTTCCACCCCCCTTAGCTAGTCGTAAGTGAGGATGGCCTGGTGCTGACTGAGTTGTGGGGATCCCAGAGGGACCAGTAGATGGACGGACAGACTTCACCTACACCAGCTACCCCTGTACTGTCTTGCTGCTGCCCCAACAGTCAACAGCAGACAAGTTATGATCCATGACAGCCTTGGGCATCCTCACAAAATGCAGGAAGGAGGCCAGGACAACCGTGTTGAACGGTGTCTCAGAGCACACCAACATAACCCAGACACACACAAGCTCCCCCTCTCCACCTCCACCTCCACCTCTTCCTCCACCTCCTCTCCCTCAGCCCCTATCCTCTCTCCCCCACTCCCTCTCTCCCCCACTCTCCTCCCAGGCTCCATCCACTGGAGATGTGCCCCAGCCTAGTTTCAAAAATATGGACACACTGCAAACAGTTTACGATGTCTCTCTGATGAAGTCAGATCTGAGCTGCATACTTTGGCAAGTTTGTTTTCTCCCTTTGCTGCATTGCCAAAGGAACATTGTGATATGTAATCTCTGGATAGAGGAATGGCAGACAGACGTGTGAGCCCAGCGCACATTTGTTTTCCCGCCCGTGACCCGCAATCGACTGCAGTCTGAGCAGCAACAGATGTTTCTCCTTAAGGAGCAGAGATGAGGCTCGTTGTTACAAGTGGTATTTCTGAGACTCAAATCAGTTCAGGCTCTCCTGTTGGACTTTCCTCCAGGAAAGAGAGCGAGAGAGACACATGTAGGAACATTTGCACACACACACACACACACAGACACGTACTCACACACACATATGGAGGCACACACACAAACACAAGTTGGGCCTCTAACAGACTAACAGATAGCCTCACCTGTCTCAGCAGGGTGAGTTATTAAATTAACTCTGTTAAAGTCAAATCTAATAAAATAGTCTCGGACTTCACTGAACACAGATGATCAGGACAAGAAACTATTGTGCATGACTCCCCATTGTATTTTAATGAAGACATTTCTGATGTGTGCGGTGGGAATATGAAAATTGCACAACAATGCAATGTTATATTGGACAGAGCAGATGTGAAGTATGCCATCTTTACTCTTTAGCTACAGTATGTAGGAGGTTACTGCAGGTAATCAACAGTTTGTTTTAAATTGTCATACACGCAATGTAACCGCTTCTGTTGGCTGTTTAAAACCTCCAATCCGAACTGTCCACTGGAGGTCAAGGTGACACACTATAATAGACGGCTTTGTATTTTTCCATCATTAAGGAATACATATTTTTGAGTAATACATTATTCCTGTGTTGATTCTGAACAAAAATATGAAAGCAACATGCAACTCTTTCAAAGATTTTACTGAGTTACAGTTCATATAAGGAAATCAGTCAATTGAAATAAATTCATTAGGCCCTAATCTATGGATTTCACATGACTGGGAATACAGATATGCATCTGTTGGTGACAGATACCTTTAAAAAAAAAAGGTAGGGACGTGGATCAGAAAACCAGTCAGTATCTGGTGTGACCACCATTTCCCTCATGCAGCGTGACACATCTCCTTCGCATATAGTTAATCAGGCTGTTTATTGTGGCCTGTGGAAGGTTGTCCCACTCCTCTTCAATGGCTGTGAGAAGTTGCTGGATATTGTCGAGAACTGGAACACGCCTGTTTTACATGTCGATACAGAGCATCCCAAACATGCTCAATGGGTGACATGTCTGGTGAGTATGCCGGCCAAATTTTCAGCTTCCAGGAATTGTGTACAGATCCTTGCAAACATGGAGCCATGCATTTTCATGCTAAAAGATGAGGTGATGGCAGCGGATGAATGGCATGACAATGGGCCTCAGGATCTCCTAACGGTATCTCTGTGCATTCAAATTGCCATCGATAAAATGCATTTGTGTTCAATCAATCAAATGTATTTATAAAGCCCTTCTTACATCAGCTGATGTCACAAAGTGCTGTACAGAAACCCAGCCTAAAACCCCAAACATTATGCAATGCAGGTGTAGAAGCACGGTGGCTAAGAAAAACTCTAGAGAGGAGAAAGAAACCTAGAGAGGAACCAGGCTATGAGGGGTGGCCAGTCCTCTTCTGGCTGTGCCGGGTGGAGATTATAACAGAACATGGCCAAGTTGTTCAAATGTTCATAGATGAACAGCAGGGTCAAATAATAATAATCACAGTGGTTGTCTAGGGTGCGACAGGCCATCACCTCAGGAGTAAATGTCAGTTGGCTTTTCATAGCCGATCATTCAGAGTATCTCTCCTGTTGTCTCTAGAGAGTTGAAAACAGCAGGTCTGGGACAGGTAGCACATTCGGTGAACAGGTCAGGGTTCCATAGCCGCAGGCAGAACAGTTGAAACTGGAGCAGCAGCACGGCCAGGTGGACTGGGGACAGCAAGGAGTCATCAGGCCAGGTAGTCCTGAGGCATGGTCCTAGGGCTCAGGTCCTCCGAGAGAGAGAGAGAGAAAGAGAGAGAATTAGAGAGAGCAGAAGTAAGACAGGAGAAATACTCCAGATATAACAGACTGACCCTAGCCCCCAACACATAAACTACTGCTGCATAAATACTGGAGGCTGAGACAGGAGAGGTCGGGAGACACTGTGGCCCCATCCGACGATACCCCAGGACAGGGCCAAACAGGCAGGATATAACCCCACCCACTTTGCCAAAGCACAGCCCCCACACCACTAGAGGGATATCTTCAACCACCAACTTACCATCCTAAGACAAGACAGAGTATAGCCCACAAAGATCTCTGCCACGGCAAAACCCAAAGGGGGGTGCCAACCCGGACAGGAAGATCACGTCAGTGACTCAACCCACTCAAGTGACGCACCCCTCCTAGGGACGGCATGGAAGAGCACCAGTAAGCCAGTGACTCAGCCCCTGTAATAGGGTTAGAGGCAGAGAATCCCAGTGGAGAGAGGGGAACCGGCCAGGCAGAGACACCAAAAGTGGTTTGTTGCTCCAGTGCCTTTCCATTCACCTTCACACTCCTGGGCCAGACTACACTCAATCATAGGACCTACTGAAGAGATGAGTCTTCAATAAAGACTTAAAGGTTGAGACCGAGTCTGCGTCGCTCACATGGACAGGCAGACCATTCCATAAAAATGGAGCTCTATAGGAGAAAGCCCTGCCTCCAGCTGTTTGCTTAGAAATTCTAGGGACTGTAAGGAGGCCTGTGTCTTGTGACTATAGCGTACGTGTAGGTATGTACGGCAGGACCAAATTCAGTGTTCATTGTCCGTAGCTTATGCCTGCCCATACCATAACCCCACTGCCACCATGGGGCACTCTGTTCACAACGTTGACATTAGCAAACCGCTCGCCCACATGAAACCATTCACGTGATCTGCAGTTTTGAGGCCGGTTATGCGTACTGCCAAATTCTCTAAAACAACGTTGGAGACGGCTTATGGTAGAGAAATGAACATTAAATTCTCTGGCAACAGCTCTGGTGGACATTCCTGCAGTCAGCATGCCAATTGCAGGCTCCCTCAAACCTTGAGACATCTGTGGCTTTGTGACAAAGTGGCATGTTTTGTGACAAAGTGGCCTTTTATTGTCCCCAGCACAAGGTGCACCTGTGTAATGATCATGCTGTTTATTCAGCTTCTTGATATGTCACACCTGTCAGGTGGATCGGTTATCTTGGCAAAGGAGAAATGCACACTATATGCGTATGGACCATTTCCGGGATCTTTTATTTCAGCTCATGAAACATGGGACCAACATTTTTCATGTTGCGTTTATATTCTTTTTCAATGTATGATCCTGAATGAATGATCATTACACACTCCCTTGTCATGAGCTTGTTAAGATGAATATTAAGATGATCCACTGACAGATTCGTACACTCATCTGAATAGTAAATGTGCCGAAGTAGACGTCCCTGCAACCTGCGCCGATATGGCCTGGAAAAAGAAAAGAGAAAAAAAAGAGTGATTGCTTTTCCCGGTGGAGCGATGGCATCACTTCTCAAAGCAGCGCGTGGCTTGTGACAAGTAAACCGAAATCATCATTGATGTTATTTATTTTCAAATGTTCCTCGCTTGACAGGCGACATCTTGTTCGGTGCCGGTCCCACGAGGCCCGTGCTCAACACTTCCCGCCCGGCTCCATCACTGCGCCGACAGCTGCTCCCTCCGCACGCTGACACCAAAGCAGCGGGACTCGCTGGAGACATACTCTGGAAATCGTCACACAATCCCACGTCTGTGGCAAACCTCACAAACACAAATGCACTCCGCTCCCTGTTTACATACCTCCAGATCTGTCAGGACGGTTGGCTCGTGCGTCAACATCCTCCTCACACAGATACGCCGTTAAAACAAGGATTGTTTGCCCAAAAAAGTCAGTTAAAGATTGGATTTGTTCGGGAGGTGAGTGCATAAATGTCAACATATCTATGGAAAACACGCCCCAAATGCCACCATCGTGTCGTCTTTCTTCTTGTTGCAGTCAGGTTCTCCTGTGTTGGGATTCATCATTGTCTATCTATCCATCTACCTGTCTATCTATCTACCTGTCTATCTATCTACCTGTCTATCAAAGGCAACTCACACAATGAAAACCAAACTCCAAACACCTCCACTCTTTTCTATGACTTCTTTCACCCACATTACTGTGAGGTATAGATTCATGCTCAGACATAGAATGCATGCTGCCATCCAACCACACCTTGCCAGCACTGCCCATGTCTGTCCATATCAGCTCTGTTGGTATTGACCTGAGTGTGTGCACGCTTAGTGGCAGGGCCCATCCGTCTGCCTGCGTGTGTTCAGCACCATTATCAGGCAGTGCATGGTTGAGCTCAGGGGAGAGGCAGTGTGGATGAAGGAGCGAGCGTATCGGCAGGTAAACCAGCCGTGAGCCAAACGCCAGGCCCCAGTCCCCCTGCTGAAGGAGTCCATTTGTCAAAACCCTTTCTACCGCCAGCGTGCTGCATGCCATCCCACCAGGGAGTGCATTACTGGCTGGCCCCTGCAGGGAGGCCCTGTACCTTCCACCCACACTCGTTCACTGGCCCCCAAGGTGCTCCAGTCAGCAATGGCCAGCCCCCGGCCTGCACTCACCGGATTGGCTCATTAATAAAACAGCCCGCACCCGACCCCAGACATGCTCCAGGGCTCTGGACATCACTTTCTCCAGCTAATGGGCCGATCCGGGGAGGACTTTGTCTGTGCTCAGGTCCAAGCCATCCCTCAACATGTCAGACAAGACAATGCAGTGAGAGGATGGAGGGTTTCACAGCGTAAGCCCAGATCATGTTGTCTCAGTCCTGGCTGATGTATTCACCATGGGCCCCCATGTTTCTTCCGCCTGGACAACTGCCTCACCTCCATCAATCCCCCGTAGCCTACCCTTGCCAGACGTTCCTCAGTTCTGTCCTTCAAATGATTATGGACTGTCTTGCATATGTCACCATGAAGCTGTGGCCTGATGGTCTGCGGTAGCCTGGCTTGTCTGTCTCTATGGTTTAGCCCTGGAAGTGTAGTGTGAACTTGGTTATCTCTCTCTCCCTCCATTGCTTCCTCTTGCTCTCTTTTGGCTTGGATGGAGAGGAGAGCAGCCTGATTCCCAGCTGGGCTCCTGAGGGAGAACTGTTTTCTTTGTGTTTGTGAAGATGTAAATCTAACGAGAGAGGGGGAGATTGAACTCAGAGGATTATGGATCCCACTGGACCCTTCAGAAGGCTCCCCACTAAATAAATCTGAAGTGAAAACGCATATGGAGCTGTAAACTGTTTACATAAAGGGCTGGTTGTTCTCCACACAGTGAGGAAAAGATTTACAGGCAACATGTCTGTCTGTTGGATCCACCTCACCACCATCAGGTTAGCAGACTAAAACCAGCATGACGTGGGAGAGAGAGAGGAAGAGAGAGAGAGAGAGAGAGAGACACTGTGATTTAAAGACTAGCTGGTCTCATTACTTAAGAAGGCCCAGGGTGGTGAAATTGTATTCCTGTTGTGAATGGACTATGGACTACCTACTGGTGCTTCTTCCATCACACAGACAGCAGTGGTGTCCTTGCCTTGTCTGCAACTCAATAGGTTATATTTTTTATGTTCTAAAACAGAACCTCCAGGAGTTATAAAATAGAACCTACAGGGGACCTGGAACTGGGGCTGTTTAGAGAGCAATTTGGAGATGTTACTAGAGATTTCCACTTCCTGTGCGGCAGGGAGTCCTCCGTGCCTCGGCATCCTAAGAGAGGGGCCAAATTGGTACCATAATATTGCCAGACACAACTTGTAGCCACAGAGAGGTGTCTCTCCAATTATTAGCTTAAGGAAACAGGCCTGAGGTTTATGAATATCCCCGGGTGACTTTAGAATAGCCCTAGTCACTTCCATATGTGACCCGGGGGGCGAAAGGGTTGACAGGGCCCTTCCAGGCAAATTAGACTCCCAGCCCAATTTGAGGGGCCAGCGCTGTCGGCAGTCAGGGCCAGGGGTCGTACCCTCTTGACCTTAATTGGTAAAGATCACAGATGTTGGAGCTCCTGTGAGGCTGAAAGGGGGCGGGTGCGGCCAGGGAGGGCCTCCCAACACTGGGTTTACTGTTACCCCAGTTCCTTAAAGAGGAAATAACTTAGCCACCAATTAAAGGTTTAAGACATTAAATAAAACCACTCTGTTGTTGCTTTCTAAAACATCCCAGCCTAATGCTTGTTTGTCTTTATGATAGAGAAGAGAAGCAGTGAGCTGCCGTCTTTCTGCTTTCTATTAGCGAGCAGGATTGGGTGGCTTCATGTTGAGTCCATTTTTTTCCTGCCACATTCTTTTCTCCTCTCACTCGCTCATGGCTTGATTGCTGTATAAACAGCTTTTTATCGTTAAATGCGTTCAGTTGGAGGGGAGGAAGCTCGGGTTTAGTAGACTTCTCGATCAGGTGGTGAACATCTTACCCTCCATGTAACAAACAATTGTACGTCCCTTGACATACAGTACATTCCCCCCTATTCCACCCACCACTCTACCCTGCTACGTATAAGGAACCAGGTGTTAAGCCACTTCGTATAAGGAACCAGGTGTTAAGCCACTTCGTGTAAGGGAAAGGCGATTTATGTTTGTTGACCTACCCTAGGCTACAATACGCACACTCTGTACAGTTAAAGTGATTAGATGTATCAGAATACATATGCACACCAAAGGGCTACCCTGATGATAGAAGTCCCATGACAAGCATGAGATGTCAATGACATTCTAAAGGTTATGTTTAATGAACTTAGCCCTTTTCAGGAATCCCAGTAATCTTCCAAAGCCCTTCTGGTTTAAGGTGTGGGGGTGTACACTAGACTAGTGGCTTTGATGAAGTGAATGAACACTATAGAAAGTGTTTTCAGCCTGACACTAAGCTTATCCCCTGCAGTTTTGTAGCAATCGTTCTGCTGAGTACCGAGGCTCAGAATTGTAGCGAAAGCATAGAGTTGGTCTGAAGCGTTTGTCCCTGTTAGTGCGGTTAGATTTCTTCGGTGTTGGTTTGTCTTCTCCTCACGGTCAGACGTACGCCCGCTGTTGTTTTGTCTTCTCCTCACGGTCAGACGTACGCCCGCTGTTGTTTTGTCTTCTCCTCACGGTCAGACGTACGCCCGCTGTTGTTTTGTCTTCTCCTCACGGTCAGACGTACGCCCGCTGTTGTTTTGTCTTCTCCTCACGGTCAGACGTACGCCCGCTGTTGTTTTGTCTTCTCCTCACGGTCAGACGTACGCCCGCTGTTGTTTTGTCTTCTCCTCACGGTCAGACGTACGCCCGCTGTTGTTTTGTCTTCTCCTCACGGTCAGACGTACGCCCGCTGTTGTTTTGTCTTCTCCTCACAGTCAGACGTACGCCCGCTGTTGTTTTGTCTTCTCCTCACGGTCAGACGTACGCCCGCTGTTGTTTTGTCTTCTCCTCACGGTCAGACGTACGCCCGCTGTTGTTTTGTCTTCTCCTCACGGTCAGACGCACGCCCGCTGTTGTTTTGTCTTCTCCTCACGGTCAGACGTACGCCCGCTGTTGTTTTGTCTTCTCCTCACGGTCAGACGTACGCCCGCTGTTGTTTTGTCTTCTCCTCACGGTCAGACGTACGCCCGGTGTTGTTTTGTCTTCTCCTCACGGTCAGACGTACGCCCGCTGTTGTTTTGTCTTCTCCTCACGGTCAGACGTACGCCCGCTGTTGTTTTGTCTTCTCCTCACGGTCAGACGTACGCCCGCTGTTGTTTTGTCTTCTCCTCACGGTCAGACGTACGCCCGGTGTTGTTTTGTCTTCTCCTCACGGTCAGACGTACGCCCGCTGTTGTTTTGTCTTCTCCTCACGGTCAGACGTACGCCCGCTGTTGTTTTGTCTTCTCCTCACGGTCAGACGTACGCCCGCTGTTGTTTTGTCTTCTCCTCACGGTCAGACGTACGCCCGCTGTTGTTTTGTCTTCTCCTCACGGTCAGACGCACGCCCGCTGTTGTTTTGTCTTCTCCTCACGGTCAGACGTACGCCCGCTGTTGTTTTGTCTTCTCCTCACGGTCAGACGTACGCCCGCTGTTGTTTTGTCTTCTCCTCACGGTCAGACGTACGCCCGCTGTTGTTTTGTCTTCTCCTCACGGTCAGACGTACGCCCGCTGTTGTTTTACCCTCTCAGGGTATATCTGTCAACTCTGATGTGTCACAGCATGCATGCACTTAGTTGGAGCATTTCTCGTTGTTATCGAGTTTAAATAACCTGTAAAGTGTTTCGCTGGAAAGACAGCGCTGTATTATTGTGTAGACTCAACCATGCCGTGGCTCAGGGAAATGACAAACTTAAAGAAGTTATATTCGGCTCCACTTCTGAATGTTTGGGTAGTTTAATGGAACACACTACTTTGATATTTTGAGGAAGAAAAACATAAAGTTGCTTGTTATCTGCATCCTTCTTCCAACCACTCTTTGGTCTGATGTTAAATGAAAGACAGCTCAGGGGGAAGTATTGAAGGATGCCTCTGGAGCGCTCTAACTGATGTCAGAGCGTAGACCCGCTGCCCTGGTCTCATTTAATGTATATTCCAGTCATTTATCAGACGCTCTTATCCAGAGCGACTTACAGTTAGTGCGTATATCTTAAGATAGCTAGGTGGGACAACCACATATCACAGTCATAGTAAGTCAAATTGTCCTCAATAAAGTAACTATCAGCAAAGTCAGGGCTAGTAAGGGGGGGGGGGGTCAAGTGTGGGGTGAGGAAAGAGTTCGGGGGGGGGGGGGGGGGGGGTTGCTGTGGGATTATTTAAGAGACTCTTTGAAGAGTATCTCCCGGGCTCTGTCCTTGTAATTAGCGAAAAAGCCCCCTTGCCCTCTCACCACCCTTCCATCAACCCCCGTTGGGGCTTGGCATTGGGAGGGGCAGAGCAGCCCCCTGGGGAGGGTGGGTGGGAGGGAGGAGTAGCAGGTCCTAGAGGGGACGTCCCTGGACAAAACAGGGTTAGAAGTCACCACAGGCTTGTGGCCAGATGAAGCAGGGAGCTGTGATGAAAAGAGGCTTTGCTAGCATCATGGCTGAGCTCCCCAGCTAAAGTGCCTAATCCATATTAGCTGCACAAAGGCCCCAGAGATTAGCAGACATCTTGATCAAACTGAATTGAAATTCCACTTTTTTGCTAAAATGGACCAGACAGATATATATTTTTATACCAGAACTGTGGAGGATGCATGTGCGTGTGAGAGAGAGAAAGATTTCTCTGGCAATGTAAGCATATGTTTCCCATGTCAATAAAGCCCATTGAATTGAATTGATTGCCACACTCTGTGGTTCTCAGGTTAAAGTATTCAGAGTTAGAACCATAACCCCTTAGACTGTGGAAGCCATTATTGTGGAAGTCGGGTCTTATTGCTGAAAATATGGGATTTCCTGCTACTGGCGCACACAATTATGTGCTTAAATGGAATGCATCTAACTGGTGTTAACGTCTTAACGCCTTCTGGTGATATACTTCTTCATTACTCTCCATTCTGCTTTAGGTTTACTAGAGTTGATGTAGCTACGTAGGCTATGTTTCACTGTTGAAGTCTGATTTATTTCACAGGACTATGTTTAGGCTACATGCTAGTGCTGCCCATAAACTTACTAATGCAGGGACTCTCGCCTCTTATTTTGGCATGGCCTCAGTTGGACTATAAATCATCATGGTGGCTAGTGATTAAATCAGCCACTTTGCTGTTTATGTGCTGTTTTTAAAATACTCATATCTCATGGTGCAGTTTTTCTCCACCGCCTTTTATTGCCGTTAGTACTATGATGTTACTAAACGCCGCCTCAGAATGTGATGGGGATACAGAGGTCGTTGGCTAGCAGAGCGTAGTTAGTTTCTGTGAGGAGTTGAGGGGTGGATAAATAGAGAGGATTCACAATTCACATGGCTGGAATTTCCATCTGTCCTGGCTTATTGAATCTGGTCAAATGAATGTGCATGATTTCCAAGACACTCAATGCTTTTGAGACGGGCATTAGGTCTCAACCTCGGCTACGTGAAGTTTTAGAGATTAGTACAATTTTTCTCGTGTTTTTCCTCTAATCGGATGGAAGGATCCACCTGAATCGAATTGGGAGCACCCGTGGTTTGTTTACCTAGGGTTTGTTTACCTAGGGTTTGTTTACCTAGGGTTTGTTTACCTAGGGTTTGCTCAGTTAGATTGGAGTTCCGAGTCAACTCCGAGTATCAGCGACGGTTCACAGAGGAGAGCAGTGTAAACAGCTGGCCTCTTTTCCCTAATTTGATTTGAAATCTACTGTCGTAAATGTAATGTAATGATTGTAATGTGATATTCCTAACTCAATTCATCTCATTTGCTTGCTGTTGATTTGTTTTTCACAAGGGGGATTTTCTTTATGCCCATTTATAACTTTTTTTGTGGAGTCTGATTTCTGGTCGTTTTTTTTCTGTTGTAGAAATGGGATGATTTAATAGAAATGGGATGATTTAACTCCTAATAGAAATGGGATGATTTAACTCCTAGTATTTTCTATTTTTGCCACATTCTGGTCAACTGGATCAGGTGAAGGGGAAATGCTTGGAAGTACCCTGTAACTGAAGCACTGTGATCAGCAAAAGAAACATGATGTAATAGTAGGGGCCCATCAGTACCAATACACTGTATTACCTGCCATTCTGTTTATCACAGTGTGTCAACAGATGATTTATGCCCTAGGCCTATAGCAACCATATAAAAACACCATAAGCACTAGACACCATCTAACATAAATAATTCTGAGCATTTTACTCCTAAAGCTTTAATCCATTAGATCAACCGCAGACTGTCTATAAGCAGGCCAAGGTCAAGCCATCCACAGACAACTAGTCCTCCTCATAGTGAGTAGAGAAGGCTGGGGCTGGAGCTATGCAGCAAAGTGCCCCATGTTCCTGCTCGACATCCTAATAGACTTACACCAAACGTAGGTGTATGAATAACTGAAGCAATATACGGGCCTTGGTCAAACTAGTGCACTATATAGGGAATAGGGCAGGGGTGGACACATTTGTTTGGCTCGAAGGCCACATCGGGATTTTGAAATTCAACGGAGGGAAGCACAGGTTTTTTGGGGGGACCGATTTGTTCTTTCGAAGTCAGATTACGGGCCAGAAAAATTGCAATTATTTGAAAATGTATTGGTCCATTATAAGTCTACATGCTTTATATCTAGTTTTCGACTTGAAGTGTGGCTTCAAGTGTTTTATTATCCCAAAATAATCATTTCCCAATCATTTTTACTCAAACCTCCCTTGGGCCAGATTGAATGTGCTTGCGGGCCAGATGTGTCCCTGCCCACCCCTGGTATAAGGGTGTCATTTGGGATGCACATTTATAGTATGCATTCTAACACTCTTACCCCACCACCATCTTTGCCTCACAGTGTCAGAGGGAGGGAAGGAGGCAGGCAGACATTTTGTTTGTCTGTTTTTAGACTGTCTCTGAGGGAAACCTAGAGCCTGAGAGAGTATGTAGTTAATTAAGCCGTAGTTTTTGAGCTGTAATTGATTGAATCATAGAGTCATAATAGAAATTGCAGGGCCCCGGCAGCTGTGTCTCTCTGAATTAAAACCGGTGGCATCCTCACTGAGTGAAAGACTATGTTAATAAGGGCCTTCAATGCAATCACATTTAGTTGTTTTGGTCTTTTTTTAAGCCGGGGTGCTTGTTTTTTTTTTTCTCCAACACTTTTCTCTCAAGGGGTCTTATTATACACTTCTCTAACACTAGAGAAGTCGATGTGCTCCACAGTGGAGAGCCAAGAACCCCTCCTCTTGGCTCCTTTAAATCTGTCAAAGCATCTGCCGCATCCACCCTGGCAAATCCTTTGACGTGTGGACCTGAAGAGCGGCCTTGTATCGTTCATGAGTGCTGGTGGATTTCCATATCTGACACTGTGCTGCTGCCTGCCTGGCTTACTGCTGGGAGCACTTGTGTCCGTATTCAGCCCTCCACCGTGAAGTGCTGCAACATATGGCGCCCGAGGTGCACCGCGTACACACAGCCGCACGCTCTTCCATCTACAGTCTCTCTCTTTCTCTCTCTCCCCCCGGCTTTCTCCCCCCCTCAATCGTCTATCTATCTCTCACTCTTTCAAACACACACCAAATCTAGCATTTGCATGACATTCCCACTGACGCACACATCATCAAAATTGAAACTGAGATTGAACTCAGATGTGTGCAGGTGTGCAGGGAAGAAATATCAATGCACACACACATACCCCCCCCCCCCACACACACACACACACCCTGTATCCATTATCTTCCTCTTTCTCCATCAGTGCCCTTCTCCCTCTCTCCTGCCTTCTACCCCGGCCTCTATTCGCAGGCTGACCCTATCTTAGGGCCACTGATACAGGCCGGTAATGATGAGGAATGGAGTTATAATGCCAGTTGGTAAACCTCAGGCCGCACAACAAATGTGCTTCTGAGACCCTGCATTTATCTCTGAATGGATTAGGTCTTTGCTCTGGTAAGCCTATATTTAATCTCACTCCAGCCTCTGCCGTCCAGCTACTCTGTGTTTCTCCCCATAACAAACACTCTGTCATTTTCCTCTCCAAGGCCTTTAACTGTTGCGATTCCTGCACAGTAGTAATGCTCTTTCTATTGCTCCTCGTGTCTTTGTTGCAGATGTCTGTGGACATATGTTTTCCTCGAATGTACAGTAAGACGATTTGATTTGCAGAGTAATATACTTAACCCTGAAAGAGTGTTCTTGCTCTCTCAAACTTTGCCGCCAATTTCCAGACTTCCGTTTAGAAGGCCGCTGCATAAATTGGCATAGTTCCCAGCACCTGGAAGCCATCCATCCCTCACCTCCCACTATTCTATCACGTTCCCAACCCTTTGCTTTTCCCTGTGTTTCAGATAGACATTTATCTATCCGACAGCTCACCGCCTTTACATTGCTGTCTGTCTGTCTGTCTGCCATGTGCTAAGTGTCCAGTGTCTACAGTGTGAAGCCACAGAGCACCCTATAGTCTTTTTTTTCTACATTATGACTCTGCGATGAGAGTAAAGTTTTAAAGGATCACTCCTCAGAGCTTTTTTTATTTTATGGTGACAACCGCTGAGTGTCTGTTGAGGCGTTAATGCCTGTTCCTCCCCAGTGCCGAAGATTATATGCATATTATTGTCTGAGAGACAAAAAGTCATAGAATATTAATTAACTCGCGCCACTCGGTATTAAATTATCAATGTGCATGAAAAAAATTATCCAAAACTGTCTTTCACACTTTACGAGCCAGTGCGCAATTCACTTTACGAGCCAGGAAATATCCCAAATCATTTTAGCCGTTATCAATATTATCCACCAATGTTTTGGTGACGTGCGTCTCTGAATCAGCATGTCCAACTGTCAGCCATTGTTGTCCACAAATGCCAAGCAGTGTTGTAACCTATCAGATGTTGTTATTATATGTCCCTGATAATAGTTCCTGGATCAGCAGCTAATGTCGCCTCTCTTACATTTCCATTTCTTTGTTTGTACTTCAGAGGAGGCCAATATGTGATAAGACCACAGAATGGGTGAAAACCTTTAGCGTCTATGTTTTTGTTGTTGACAGAAACAGATGTAGGTCTATGAAGTTTATTTGTTGTCCATTTCCCAAACAGCTCTTATAGGAGAAAATAAGTGGTTGTCCTGCAAGGCAAGCGCAAGCTCCATAAACAATTGTGTATCGAATAGAGGGTCTGCTTTGTACGTTTCCTCTGGCCGCCGCCGTGCTGCCGCGAAGAAGATAAAGAACGCCAAGGTGACATGTGCATGGTCTTTGAGGGAGAATAAAGACAGCAATGTCCTTGCTGATTCTATCAGGAGCAGCCATTCTTTGCTCGCTCATAGGCATGCAGGAAAGAGAGTGGGGGAGGGCAGGAGCGGGAGATGGAAAAGGGGAAGAAGGAGGGGAGGCGAGAATAGAGGACTGTAGAGCAAGAGAGAGGTTGGCATTCCTATAAACCGACACGAGTCCAACGTGCATGCTTATCAGGTACCAACTGCTTTTTTTTGACCCGAGTGTGCCACTAAACTATACAGGCGTAAGTTTATTAAGTACGGTTCATAAATTATATTCATCTACCCTCAACAATAGGCTAATGACCTTTTTGAAGGATCAAAATATTCTGGTGGAAGAACAAAATGGTTTTCGTAAATCCAGAGCCTGTATAGATCATATCTTCTCGGTCTGTACAATAATCAGAAATAGATTACACGAAGAGAAGCCTACTTTTGCATGTTTCATTTATTTCCAGTAAGATTTAGAATGTGTAAATAGGGATCTTTTAGCCTATAGTTTGTTAAAGACGGGTTGATGGGACATTTTATCACGCAATCTAGTCTTTTTACAAAGTACCAATTGCTTGTGTGCGTGATGAATATCGTAAAGATTGGTTTCCCACACCCTCGGGTGACGCCTTATCAACGTCTTTGTTTGCTGTGTTTATAAATGATTTGGCAAAGTAAATTAAACAGTTTAATATTGGAGTAAGATATGATGATGAAATGCTAAGTACCCTTTAATATGCTGATGATATGATTTTGATGGCAGAAACTGAACAAGACCTGCAGAACATGTTATTATGTGCTGTCACTTGGTGTAAAAGATGGAGCCTCATGATCAACGAGACAAAAACACCGATAATGCATTTTAGAAAACCAGCTACTAAGAGAAGTGTTTTGTTTTTGGGGAAGACGTTCTTGAGTTTACTAGCAAATATAAATATGTGGGTCTTTTTATTGATGAACATATTACCCTTCTATATGGAACATCTGCCCTGGCCGACTCAGCAAGTAGAGCTCTTGGGGGAGTTTTAGGAAAAACTAAAACATTCAAAGATACTGGTTACGCTACGTGTTCCTAACTGTATCAGACATGCGTGTGTCCTGTTCTGGACTATTCAGCAGGAGTGTGGGGTGCTATGAGGTATCTTAAAAACGAACATGTCCATAACAGAGCAGTACGTTACTTTTTAGGTGTCCACAAGTTTGCACCTATACTTTCAATAACTGGAGACATGGGCTGGGAACCCTTTGAGGTGAGATGGAAGTCATGTATTGTGAGACTTTGGAATAAACTGTTGGATATGCCAACTGCCAGAATAGCTAGTAAAGTTTTTCAATGGAATCTATCCATAAGGGGACCTTGTGCAACTGAAATGTCTGACATTTTTCTACAGTCTGACTGTGAACATCTGTACGAAAACCAAATTAAGGGAGACATAGATATGATTTAAAAACAACTGTTGATGCGATATGAAAAAAAATGGATGGATGAGATTAATCATAAACCCAAATTGAGGACCTTTTGTTTGATTTAGGGTGAATTAATGTGTGAGATATGTATTATGTATAACCTACCTAAAAGCAAGAGATCACTATGTGCACAGGTAAGATCAGGGATATTGCCTCTGTGTATTGAAACAGGTAAGATCAGGGATATTGCCTCTGTGTATTGAAACAGGTCAGATCAAGGATATTGCCTCTACGTATTGAAACAGGTAAGATCAGGGATATTGCCTCTGCGTATTGAAACAGGTCAGATCAAGGATATTGCCTCTGCGTATTGAAAAAGGTAAGATCAGGGATATTGCCTCTGCGTATTGAAACAGGTCAGATAAAGGATATTGCCTCTGCGTATTGAAACAGGTAAGATCAGGGATATTGCCCCTGCGGATTGAAACAGGTCAGATCAGGGATATTGCCTATGTGTATTGAAACAGGTAAGATCAGGGATATTGCCTCTGCGTATTGAAACAGGTAAGATCAGGGATATTGCCCCTGCGTGAAACAGGTCAGATCAGGGATATTGCCTCTGCGTATTGAAACAGGTAAGATCAGGGATATTGCCCCTGCGTATTGAAACAGGTAAGATCAGGGATATTGCCCCTGCGTATTGAAACAGGTAAGATCGGGGATATTGCCCCTGCGTATTGAAACAGGTCAGATCAGGGATATTGTCTCTGCGTATTGAAACAGGTCGGTATTGTGGTGAAATGGAAGAGGAAAGACTATGTAACTATTGTGACCTCGAAGAAATAGAGAATGAAACTAATTTGACCCTCTATTGCCCTTTCTACCACGATATACGCTTTCTCTTATTTCAGAAAGCACACCAGATATACCCTGACATTATGTGGCTGAGCGATGAGGAGAAACTGAAATAGTTTTTTTGTCCATTGTGTATTTCCTTTTGCGGAATATTTAGATAAAGCCTGGAATAAAAGAAAAAGGGCTGCCTATAATTAAATTGTTAAAACATTTAGCTTCTATGTGGTAAATGGTACGTGTGTATATAGATTGTGTATAGGCTTGTCTCCCATATGAATCTTCTCTTTGTGCAATCCTGGGTTCAAATGCCTTCTGTTTCTTTTTTTTGCTGTATTTATTTATGTATGTATATATTATTGTATATATTATTTTACTGCTCTAGGGATATAATTATTTTTTGGATAACCTTATTATGTATTAATTTGTACCTTACATTTTTTCGCTCTTTATGCGATGCGCAATACTGAGAACACCAGAAGAAGAATTATCATTGAATTACCACAGTGAATTATTGTAATGTTTATTTATGTGTCAATTAATCCCATAAGGGATGGGTTGCCAATTGGCGAAAATCATTCATTCAAAAATCTAATTTCATTCATGCTTTTCCACCGTTATCGATCGTCAGTGTTGGGCAATGCAAATTTCTGTAGCTAGCCCAGGGTATTTTATCATCAATGGAGAGTCATTATCTTCGGCAACAACCAATATTGGATTGTTAAGCCTGGGGATAAGGTGCCTAGCAAAGCCTTCAAACAGTCACTCATCTCTGGGATTGAAGCCTGATGGATGAATAGATATACTGGGACGGGTTGCTAGAGGGGTTCCTGAGGCAAACTAGTGCAGTTACCAGCTCTCATCTCATCTCCCCCTGCCCTGGTCGGTATATCACCAGCGCTGGAGCCTTTTGATCTCTTCTGAAATAATTCATTTTTAATGTGCCTGATGGATGGAGGGTTGCTTTTTGTTCTACATCAGCTCGATCAATCAGGAATCAGGACGGCTTTTCGTGTTGAAAAGGACCCTCCAGAAATATTTTACCATGAGGCCCGTGATGAGGAGATCTATAGGGAAAGTTAAAGGTCCAATGCAGCCATTTTTATCTCAATATCGAATCATTTCTGGGTAACAATTAAGTACCTTACAGTGATTGTTTCTTTTTGACCATTTTCATTTAAAACAAAATAACCTTCTTAGTAAAGAGCAATTTCCCAAGCAAGAATTTTGCTAGGACAGTCTGGGAGTGGTCTGAGTGGGGAG
This sequence comes from Salvelinus namaycush, assembly GCF_016432855.1. NCBI lineage: Eukaryota > Metazoa > Chordata > Actinopteri > Salmoniformes > Salmonidae > Salvelinus > Salvelinus namaycush. The sequence continues at coordinate 32,639,936 of NC_052307.1, forward strand.
GGGGAAAAGTAAAACTAGTTGTTATTGGCAGAGAGGTTTGGAACCCCATTCTTATTGATCTGTTAACACATTTACTGCCTGGTGATGTCATCAGGCAGGCCAAAACTCCATCCCACCAAACAGGCAGATATTTCAGATGGTCTTTTCAAACAGCTCTTACAATGATAGAACATTATCATCATCATCAAAGTGTGGAAATATATTTAAAATATAGGAAACTCATGTTTTTGACTGCACTGGGCCTTTAAGAAGCTAAGATGAGCCTGACAAGACGCATAGATTGATGCGATACTCACCAAATGCCTTCCAGCCAGCTTCCAAAAGGCTCTTCTTGATAAATGAAAAATCCATTACTGTCTGTCTGACTTCATTTCTGCATACTATTATACAGAGAGCTTTTTGTCTTGATATCTTGCGGGCAGCGGCTCATATTTATTGAGCTTCCCGTTACTATAATACCCTTTACAGTAAGTCTAGTCTCCCAAAAGTCTTTCAGAGTGTCTGACACCCACTGGCCTCCATTCACGATAGCAGTACTTGTATTTTGAAGTATGCAGGTGCTCTAAATGGATGACCTAGAAACGCTGTCTCTTTATTGAAAGATGGGGGCCCATTGAATAAGGTGCTCTTTCCCACAGTGTAGGTCTAAGCTACTCATGCCCTGTAATGAATAAATCATGGATTTCCGAAGGCACTTGCGGGTAGAAATTACAGTGTTTCAGGATGTTCATGCACACAGAAATAAAAAGGGAATAAAACATGAACATCGGCTGCCATTCCGTTCCGTTTGAGTTTTGACAGCCTAAGTTCTGCCTCTCCACCGTCATTATCAATGATGGCACAGATGCCTTGCCGTGGTTAGATGGGGAAAGATATTGATGTCATTTGTTGCCTAGTGAAAATCATTTTGCTGGTGCACATTTTTGTGGAAACACGTACTGCACTAATTGTTTTCCAGTTGCAATACTTGACAATTGGGCACAACATGGATTCATTTTCAAAATAAGACATTATTTTGCCCACATAATAATTTATGGACACATAATACTAATGACATTTCCAATAGGCTGAATTGTACAAGGTGTTCATAACAGGAAATAGAGTACATGTGTTCTGTGGAACATGACACCAAGGGCGCCATCTAAAAGTTAATTACCTAGCATACATCATTGATTGCAATGTTTGCTGTCAGGGATCTGTAATGAACCTGTCTATCCACTGTCTAAGGTCCTCTTTTACATAACATGCTGCACTGCCACTGGCTGTAAAGTACACACCTAATTTGGGACTTGAGGGAGTCAGGGACATGGCGGCCAGCATGGGGAGATTGGTATGCCGGATGCTATTTCCACAGGGTTAGATATGTGGACGGGGTTCCATATCCACTCAGTCACTGCTGGCTTACCTGAGATTAACTGTTCTTCTCGTCAAGGCTGGTGGCATTAGCAAGCCACAACTCAGTGGACCTCCGGCCTAAAGCTGTCAGGTTACTGCTGAAGGACAGAAAGTAGGCCTGCATTACACTGGCCCTCAAACTTGTAGTACTCAACCTGTCCTCATATGCACAATGTTGTTTCAGGATAGGCCTACAGCTACCTGTAGACATTTTGATAGCCTCAATCCTATTTCATTTATTTGAAAACCTTTACAACTGTTAAATCATTCTTTATGAATTGCTCATTTATAGTGTTACAATGTAGTGATGGGTTTATTTTTTATTTTTGGTCAGAACGCAGGGTTGCAGAGCTACAGAATCTCACTAGTTTCTCTTGAAATGTTAATAATATCGTTTGTGGTGTCTTGTTTTATCCAACATCTGCTTTTGTGTTCCTTATATTTTCAGGATAATTTCCAGAGTCTAGCGTCATATGCATGTTTCAGTTTAGCTTTCCTAGTCTTTCAAACTGCCCAGGGGAAAAAAACAGAACTGAAATGGACTATTTGACCAAAAGTCCAATAATGAAAAGGTTTCCTCTTGCTTACTATGCCCTACTACCATAATGGCCCTAAATTCGTCCCTCTGCCATTAATACATCCTCAGAGACTGGCAGCCATAAAGTAAGTGTGTGTGTGTGTGTGTGTGTGTGTGTGTGTGTGTGTGTGTGTGTGTGTGTGTGTGTGTGTGTGTGTGTGTGTGTGTGTGTGTGTGTGTGTGTGTGTGTGTGTGTGTGTGTGTGTGTGTGCCTAATGCCTAATGTTTTTAATGGAAAGTCTGTAGGATTGGGGATGACCTGTAATTACAGTCAGCTGGGAAATAATTACAAGTCTTGCATTCCGGACACAAACCCGTCGATCACTCGTATTGACATGGAAGGCTGCATTAAATATAGACAAAATAGATGCCAGTTTGGGGGAAACACGATAGTGTATTATTTTTTCATTTGTGATACTGTATTTATCATTCTTTTAACAGGGTCTTTTCACATAATACAGCCCTCATTCTCTCCAGGGTATCACATGACATGGTATAGAGTCAACACTCATCTTAAACTCGCCTTTAGCCAAATCCACAGAGACTGAGTGGGGTTGTCGGATTCTTATTCTTCGCGTTTGGTAGCATCTGCTTTCTCCATCAGACTTCAATCATGTGAGTTAAGCAGGGCATAATGGTGAACAAGTTAACAACAGGGCTAACTTGACTTTCTAAAGCAGATGTAGGAAATATCCTACTCTTTAGCCTCAAAGATTTTCTTCTCCCCCCCAACAGTACATTTTTAGAACAGTATCTTCAGCTTTAAAAGGGAGGCAGATGCCTGTCAGAATGCCAGTCGGTATTCCCCAGACCACTGTTAAAGTGGGAGTCTGAGAAATCATTGCAGACTTGGGAGGTCAAGATGGATGAACTCCCTGATTTTTAGCTGGGTTGGAGAAATATGTCTTTAAAATCCAAGTAAAGAGGCCAAAATGCTCTCTCCACTGTGCTGGCACAGCATGTGGATTTGTGAGACAAAATAACAGTCCATTAAAACACAATAATAGTGGTGTTATTATATGTTAGTATACTGCCTTTCACTGAAATATATCAGACAATATTATTTGGTTATATTAATGTGTATTTATGTTACATTGTTTGATAGAGATGACATGAATGGCTTGGAATGTCCTTGAAAAGGGGGATGTTGTCTTAGTAAATTGCGATGTAAAACATTGAGCATAATAATAGGCCTATACGCATAGTCCCTGTGCCATTTGCAAAACCCGATTTGTCAAAACGTTTTTCAAGATACAAGAAGACAGGACTGTTGACATGTTCAATTGAGAGAACGACTGCACAGTGAATCAAATTAAAGATCTAGCTCTCGTGCATTGATTGCTTTGGTCTCGTCCTGTCCTCTTTTTTTTTTAACACACCCAGCGGAGCGAGCTGCTTGAAGCACAGCCTGCCAACGCATTTGAAGCCAGTCTCTCTCGTATGTGCCTGGAGAGCATCGTGTCCGAGGCGCAGAGCGCGCTGCGTTTTTTCGGGAGTTCTCTAAAAGCGTCAAGAAATGGCGGATACATTCTATTGAAATGCCTAACTCACTTGAAAGGTTTTTCACAACCTGGGATATGTCATTGCTGTTATTTCCAGCGCGAAGCCGTCTTATTCTTGGAATCTATTGTTAATGATCTGTCATCGGAGCTTTTTAAAGACTTGGATTCATATCAACAGTAATCTGGTTTGACACAAAGATCTACTGTTTTTCCTTTTTCGGGAACAAGGAACCTGTTTTTAGGACTATTCTCAGAGCACGAATAGTTTCTGCTTGTGATTGAACTTTGAAGAAAAGAAGAAAAAACAGAATATTCAAAATATTGCTTATGGTTTGACAGTTTTTGCCGCTGCAGACGGAAAAAACGCTCGGTAAAGATTGATTGGTTAAGCAGGTTGGTTCCTCTGTCTTGTCTGCTCCGCTGTAGACTATTCTACACGGAATTCTGCTCGAATTTCTATTGCGTAGCCTATTCCCGAACTGGATTTATTTGAATACGGCTCGGTCGAATGGTTTTGTGAACCTATATTACATTTCTTCCCCCAATGGTTCTTTGCACGGAGGACATCGCAACTCATTTGTTTCGGTAAGGTTATGAAATTTGATAATTGGCTCATGCCAGCCAACCTTTTGCCTTATTGCAATGTTTTCCCTATGTAAGATTTATGGTAACACAAAAATAAAATAATATTTACATTATTACATAGGCCGATAGGAATTAAGAATAGTCTACCGGTAGGCTATTCCGTAGCCTATTGATGATTTCGATTTAGTCGCTTTTCCCTGATTAACGGCTATGCACAATGTATTCTATTCTGTTAGCCTAGTTACTTGCACATTTTGACTTACATGGTTTAGCCTATATGTCAATTATATTTATCTAATTATTTTTGGTCAATTTCTAAGTCTCCTCGTGACAGACAGTAGCCTGGTCCAGTCTACAATAAATGCAACGCACGACATTGACATCATTTTAAGGTTGCGCTATGTCTGGCATCAAGTACCACAGGAGGAGCTATATAATTAGTTTTTATCCCCAAAGCACGCAAGAATGTGGATGTTCAAGGTTATATCAAAACCTCTTTCAATATGACCCAAAGACGCAGAGGCTGTTATGCGCGCTTACCGCTCCGCTATTCTATGGCGGCTTTTGGCTTGTTTGTTAACAGTTATTTCCGTGTTCATGTATTTCAAAAATGTTTAAGTGAGCCGTAGCATCTACACTGTTGTTGTGTCTGTCTAAGTAGCCTATGTTTGGAACAACACACACCTGTAGGCTACTTTACTTTATGTTGTCTTGGCGTCTCTGTCGTCATTTCAGGTTGAAAGTGTCTATTCGACCATAGAACTGAACCCCAAAATGCTGTGTTTATTCGGATAGCTATAGCTTCATGTCTCATGGATAGGTTATTCCCTACAGTGTGCAAAGCGTTATTAAGGTAATAACAATGTAATCAAATAGCTCTTTGAAAACTTTAGATCGCCTACCTCTAGATTGCCCCTCTATGGTTTAAAAAGCTATCGGTTTACATGTGTATAGGCCTACATTTATTTGATACTGAACTTTTTCTTACAGCAAACCTGTAGGTTGTAACACTGTTACTTTTATGTTTATGTCATTTCAAACTTAGAAATGTGTCCATATTATGATTATGAGAGATAATACTGCTATTATAATTGGAAAAGTTGTTTGAAAATGGTGGGCCTCAAGAGTTCAACAGGGTCACTGGCCTACACATTGAGTGGGTGATTTGGACAACCATTCCTGGCTTTGTGTAGTGGTTTCTATGAAAAGGGGATAGATCTCCTCACACTTTACAACAACAATAACACCGACTCCTGTCTCCTTTTTGTGCTTGTTCATAAAGTGGTCATAGTGTTTCCTTTTTGACCTTGTAGTAAATGTGTATTTAAAAGCTATTTGATAGGGAAAATATTACCTTACTAATAGAGTAACGCTACTGCTACACCCACCGCCTCTACCACCTCCCTTGAAAAATATGTATCTTTCTCCATTCCTTTCAACCAAATCTTTAATCTACTGCAGATGCAGCTCTGGAATTAGCTTGCAAAAAGCTCTCCTTATTCATATCTTCAAAGGCCCATTTATCTCCAGCAGAAAGCTGATAAGAATGAGGCCTGCTTGGCAAGGCTGATAAGAGGGAGAGAAAAAAATCCTCCGGCTATTTGTAATGTAAGAGTTCAGGCTGATCACAGCTAGCTCGGGGATACATGACAAACCTTGCATCATAAGCCTAATGCCTCATGCCTCAAACTAGGGGAGGAGGGGAAGGACAAACATTAAATGGAGATTTGTGTTGGATTTAATGCGAGGATTTAAAAGCAATAGTGAAACATGAAACATCGGGGAGGAAGTGGAAACGTTAAGCAAATAACCCTATTCAGAGGTCTTAATCGTGACAATATCGACTGGAAAGTGGTAATGCTATCAACCACTATCATTAAAGGTGAATGAGCAGTTAGGCTGTTTTGAATGGGATCGCCTGCCTGGCCTGCTGCAGCACATTGCAATGGTCCATGAAATGTTGAGAGAAAACAAAAAACGTGGCAGTGAAAAATGTGTTGATGCATTTGATGTTAAATCTGTTTAAAAAAGCTATTTGGTTTGAAGGGGTGATAAACTGCTCTAAATCCCCAACTGCAACCTGTCTGGAATGTAGATCTTAAGTCCAAATTGGCTTATTCTGATGCCTGAGCTGCCTGCCTGCCCACTGTGAGAACAGGATGGTGAAATATGGCGGTAGGGTAGGTGTCTTACATAGTAGAGTGAAAAACACAGCAACACCTTCACTTCACATTCATTCGGCAGCCTAGCTGTGGTACTGCTCATTCAAGGCCAGCCCTCTGGCAGTACTGTAGAGGGAGTGTTTCTCATCTCATCTCTATCGAGCTCTCCATTCTGTTTTTCTTGTATTTTTTTTAGTATGGAGTGAGAGAGTGTGATCTCTTATTTTGCTCTTTGGAATGGCAGAGTAGTAGCAGTCCATTCACTGCAGTGAAGGATGGATGGACATTCCCTTCCAAGTGCTGAATGTGTGCTTTCTTTCCTGCAGATCCCCTGACACAGCATCAGCGCCCATAAATCACATTACGTACATCTTTTGTACCAATTTGTTGTCTGGGCACTTGTGTTAAGCCTATTAAGCTGTGTGAATTGTATTGGTTGTTATGTGGCTCACCTTTGTCCGATTCGCTGGGTAGAGGCCCCCTTCGCAGTATTTAGTCTATGATTTCCCTCTTATACAGACTGAGACGGCTGCTTGTTATTAGTCTTGGATTGATTTTTTTCTAGAGGATTATTCTGAAAACACGTCATGACTATATAACAAATGACGTGTAACGTGATCGTATTCATACTTGGAGAGGAGAACACTCCCTCCTCTGTACTCTACTTGTGTGTGTGTGTGTGTGTGTGTGTGTGTGTGTGTGTGTGTGTGTGTGTGTGTGTGTGTGTGTGTGTGTGTGTGTGTGTGTGTGTGTGTGTGTGTGTGTGTGTGTGTGTGTGTGTGTGTGTGTGTGTGTGTGCGTGTGTGTTTGAAAGCGAGAGAGCAATGGGGAATTTACAGGCTTCCCCATGGTACTTATAACGTCTTAATGCTGGCAAGAGAAGGACCATAAAGCACTCTCTCTGCACCAAAAAGCAGTGGGAGACCTGAGAAAGAGGAACAGAGGAAACCAGCAGCAGTGAGACGGGGTTGGCAAGCACCACTTTAATGTGCACTGCAGAGATGTCTGTTTTTAACATTAACGTTATAAATAACATGAATGGGCCCCACAAGGCCACTGGCCATAAAGGGACAGGGAGGTGTTGGCAAAACAAAATTCATTTTTTCCTATTTTTTTGTTGCTGCGGTCCACGAACAGTGGGTCCCTGTGGAGGCTGTGTGTTGTTAACCACTCTGGATGGGTGGTATTTATGCCTTTGTTCAAATGGAAGTGACCGGTGACCTTTCCCGTGGTGTTGGCCAGCTCTGACACTGTCACACAATGGATTGCTGCCTCCATAATGTCTGTGTCACAAATGGCACTCTATTCCATAGTGCACTACTTTTGATCAGAGCTAATGGACCCTGGCCAAAAGTAGTGCACTATATAGGGAATAGGGGACCATTTGAGACTCAGCCAATTTGTCAACTGCGCAGCTTTTTCTCCCTCATCTCCTATCAGATGTTATTTCCTAAATGTTGGGGCATCTGCTCGCGCTGCGCTGAGTCCTGGGGGCCCGTCCTCTTTTTTTTTCTCCTCGCCCCTCAGTTCTAAATGTCAACTGTGCGCCGCAACAAAGCGGCCACCTAAGGCCTTTTAAATACCTCCAGGTATTGCTGCAGTCATAGGTCAGCCAGTCACTCAGCGGGTAATGTGTTTTTCATGCTCACAGCTCACAGTGGACAGACGAGGGCCGCTCGGCACAACACAATGCCCCCACCCACCACCGGAGAGGTCAAGGGGGAAGGGAGGGAGACGGGGTTATGGAAGGGTAGAGAGATAGTGGGGGGGGGGGGGGGGGGGGGGGGGGGGGGGGGGGGGGGGTAAGAGAGCTAGGCCCCTCAGCACTCATCAGCCATGATGGGGATGTGTGCCTATGATGATGGTGGTGGTGATGATGGTGGTGGTGACCCCCACTTCACATCAAACAGTCTCCCAACCCCATCATAAATATTTCAGAGACCTCTGCCTTTAATCCTCGCGGCCATTCTCCAATTAGCCGCTGACGTCGGAGGCTAGCGAGGGCCATGATATAAAAGGAGAGAAAATAGGGGTCTTTGATTCTGGTGCTCGCGAGCATCTATCTCCCTCACTCTCCAGCGTCCTCTCCTTATTGTGCGCCAGCCGTCTCATTGAGAGGTGGAGACACTCGAGTGAATTCCCTGCTTTTCAAGCTACCGACAAGGGTCAACCTGTAATTCTGGCAGCTTGCCTGCAAGGCCCTTCACTCAGCCCTCATCCCTGTCTCCCCTCCTGCACCTACCTCCCCCTTCCTCCTCCCCGCCTTCCCCATCTTTTCCCCAAAGCAGCTTTTTCCAGCGAGCAGGCTGTCTTTTTTTACCTATATGAGGCGTAATTAAATGTGTTCTGTGCGGAGCTGCGTGGCACCCTGTCTGAGCACCAACCCCAGGCGTACCATTAGCCAGATGTGGCTCTACTGCAGCTCTAATGAGAGAGAGAGAGAACACAGTGGAGGAGAGGAGACAAACCCAGGAGTCCTCCATCACGCCATCCGAGATGTTTTGTGGGCCTAATTGCCCAATCGTTTTGTGCCCCCTTATGACTCCCGGCTCATGGATTCATTAGCCTCCCTGTGCTATGTCAGGCTAGCTAGAGTGTTCATGTTTCATCCTATGGCGGGTGGTAGGTGCTAGAGGCTTGTAGCCAATGGGGTGTCGTGGGAAGGGTGAACACAGCTTACACCTTTACTTTGAAGGTTGCATGTAAAAGGTTACATATGTTAAATACTTAAAGTGATGGTCATAAATTGTTATGTGGGGAAGTAATTTAGTCTATTATTATGAATTACTTTCAATTATTCAATGCAGAGGAGAAAAGATATCTGACTATATACCTGCAGGTATAATTTGAGATTGTGGTTGGGTTAGGGTTGAGATTGTGGTTGGGTTAGTGCTGAGATTGTGGTTGGGTTAGGGTTGAGATTGGGTTGGGTTAGAGCTGAGATTGTGGTTGGGTTAAGGTTGAGATTGTGGTTGGGTTAGGGTTGAGATTGTGGTTGGGTTAGGGTTGAGATTGTGGTTGGGTTGGGTTAGAGTTGAGATTGTGGTTGGGTTTGAGTTGAGATTGTGGTTGGGTTAGAGTTGAGATTGTGGTTGGGTTAGAGTTGAGGTTGTTGTTGGGTTTGAGTTGAGATTGTGGTGGGGTTAAGGTTGAGATTGTGGTTGGGTTAAGGTTGATTGTGGTTGGGTTAAGGTTGATATTGTGGTTGGGTTTGAGTTGAGATTGTGGTTGGGTTAGAGTTGAGGTTGTGGTTGGGTTAGAGGTGAGATTGTGGTTGAGTTCGAGTTGATATTGTGGTTGGGTTAGGGTTGAGGTTGTGATTGGGTTGGGTTAGAATTGCAGTTGTGGTTGGGTTAGGGTTGAGATTGTGGTTGGGTTAGGGTTGAGATTGTGGTTGGGTTAAGATTGATTGTGGTTGGTTTAGAGTTGAGAAATGGTGTGTTTGTATCACTGACAAGTGAGATGAGCAGCAACCAGGCTATTGAAGGCACTTTCTAGAAAATACCTGTTTCACCGCTGAGGCTTTGGAGGTTCTTAGGGATCCGACTGACAAACGCTGATTGATCGGCTCAGATTCACCCAGCGCTTCCTTTCAACATCTCTGAGGATCTTAAGCTACAGTACAACCATTGAGCACTCTCTTTCCCTCATATTTCATTTTAAGCCCCTTTCTACTTGCAGTGTATTAAATTCTCTTTTCATCTCGCCGTGTGTTTTTCCCCCTTGGTAAGCAGATTGGACTTGGAAGCTGGTTTAATTAGATGCGAGAGAGAGAGAGAGTTTTCCTCTGGATGCGGATGTATCGGGTGGTCTGTCTGTGAGCCGAGCTGCCTGGGGGGCTCTGTATAGCGCCGGGTGGGAAATGGTCCTACATACCAAACATACGGCGCCCTCGCTGGAAAGCAGGCCCCTTCGTTAGCAAGGAGCTGACGAGCTGCCGCTCAAGTTAGGGTAATTAACACCGCCACAGATTGTGGAACAGCTGTGCAATTTAGCACTGTGGCAACACCAGCGAGTCGAGAGAGAGAGAGAGGCTCTGCAAACAGAGGAAGGCTAGAGAGGGCTGCTTCAGAGACCAGACCGCCTAGACCAGACCCCCTACGGCCAAACCATACAGAGGCCCTCTATTCAGCAGGGTAGCCAGGGAAAGGCATATTATTCATAGAATATTTTAAAACTTTGCCTCTAAAGAGTGAAGGCTGTAATATGTTTGGTAGCAAATATAACTACCAGATGTGAACAGACTTTTAAATAGAACAGACTTTCGTCTTTGGTGAATATATTTATAGCCTGACGAACGCTAGCCTTTCACGATCTCGTGCATACCGTACAATACTTTAAGGTCACAGCGGTGCCTGTGTTTAAGTTAGAGAGTGAAAGAGTTAGGAGATGGTGCCTAGCCTTTGCGTATCCTTAGGTAATCTAGTTGACATGCGGATTTTGGGGGGCTGTCTGTCTGTCCGTCCCAGTCTTGTTCAATAGTTATTGTGGAGCATGGATGGTGGGCCGCATGCATGTTAATTAAAAAGCCTCTAGACTTTCTCTCCATGTGATTCCAGTCTCTTTTCATCTTACTGTTCTCGGCAGTGTCTGGCTTGCCCCAGCAAAACCAAATGATATGTGAGAAGTAATTAAAGTGTCCTGCTCTCTCGTTTTTTTTGTTTCTTTTTGATTATATTTCATGTGTAACATTCCGTCCTTTATTTTTATTCCCTTGGCTTTTATCCGCGCTGATCCTTCACATCTGGTTTGGGTTTTAGCTATATGGGAGTGATGATGTGTGGTGGAAAGAAAATGTCCTCCACATGGAGTTTTACGCTCTAGTAGTGTTTCTTTGTGGATCCCCCAAACGAATTGTGACAGAGGGAAAAAACACAAACATTCTGTAGTGTTTGACGTTTTTTTCCCTCTCGTGTTTGTGATGTTCTGCAGAGATGCCCCTTGTAAAACCGATCACTCACAGGGGACAAAAGGATCAACTACACAAAAACAAGATATTTCAAGTTACGTGCAGACTTATTTACTCCTTTTAGCTCCTTGCTAAATACACAACTGCAGTTTTGTGTATTTGTATCACAGGAGGCTGCTGAGGGGAGGACGCCTCATAATAATGGCTGGGATGGAGTGAATGGAACAGTTTTAAACCATGTGTTTGAAGAGTTTGATTACCATTCCATGTATTCCTTTCCAGCCATTACTGTGAGCCCATCCTCCCCAATTAAGCTGCAACCAACCTGTGATATGTATGTAATTTACTCTATAAAACGAAAGTACTTTAATGTAAACTGAACAACAACCATTTTGGGGGGCCTTGAGCCACACTGCTGCCCTTTGTCTGTTACCTGTGGCGGGTGGAAAGTAAGGGTGTGTTGTGTTTCGTACGGTAGGAGAGCGGGAAATGCAGCAGGCTACTCTAATGACATGGAACTGAGCGGAGATACGGGTGACCCTGCAGGTTTGACTCCTGTTGAATGCCCCGTCTGCGCAATCTCCCTTGCTCTCTGTCTCAGCAATCAAGTGTCACTGACGCATCCGTGGCTGTCAGTCCTGCTCTGAGAGAGAGAGAGATGGAGAGAGGGAGCTCAGGGAACATGTTCCATTTCTGCTAATCACGCCGACTTCGACAGACATTTCCACCCGAGCTCCTCTCCACCCCTGCCATCGTCCTCCCCTCCTTGATTCAGTGACTGAGCAGGGCACAGAGAGAGAGAGAGACGGCCGTGGAACAACAATAATGTGTAAAATGTCTATCTACGGTAATGTGAGGGGGACGCAGGCGGGCGGCTGCAATGTGTGCTGGGAGGCCAGACCGTGCCCCCGACGGGCCTGCCATTTATTTATCAACTGAGAGGAGAGAAGAAGAGAGAAAAGGAGGGGAGAGAAGGCTCAGGCTTCTCTGTGCCAGAGGAGGCCAGGCGGCTCATGAGGGATAGGAAATATAATTGAGCCTCTCTCTCTCCTGGCTACAGGGCTGACTCAGACAACAGCTCTGCTCCTCCTCTCCCTCTCTCTTTTCCTCTCATCCACGGTGCTCGTCGGTCACGGCTGAGAAGAGGAGGCGTCCATGGCCTTTCAGGCTCCGCACAGGGATGTCCCCAAACAAGACTTGTCACTTGTGCTTACTGTGGCATTCATTTGATCAGATTAGATTTTCCCGCTTTCCTTTCCTTCCCCCTCTCCACTCTGTACTCTGAATATGCCTCTCTCGGGGGTTTGTCCTGTGCCGGGGCTGCTGGAGAACTGACTGACTGTGGCTTGGCTTGGTGTGTGTGCGTGTGTGTGTGCGCGTGGGCGTGAGTGAGAGGCCCATGACATGGCTGTGGGAGGACATCCCACTTGTTACTAGTGGGGGGACATCCCACCTGTTGGTAGTGGAGTGTTGAAAGAACAAGTGTAGCTGTCAGAGACACAGGTGTAAAGTCTCTCCCATTGGGAGCCGGGCCCTGTTTTGGAAAGGCCTCAGCACCAACTACAGTAGGCCCACACTACTCTCTGCACTTCCAATCTACTACTGCTCTATATTCACCATGGAATCATCTCTAAACAAGTGAGAACCCTTGGCGATACCAGGAGTAGAATCTGTGAGAAACAGGCAGCTAGGTGATCTGATTTGGTCCACAGTGTGTTGTGGTTGGGGGATTGGGGAGCTGGTGGTGGTGGTGGGTGGATGTTGCCGTCTTTAAGCCCATCTGTTTTGCTAACCCTAATTGCATATGGAGGTATTGATCTGTGGAGAGAGGAGGGCACCACTACCAGAAGGCCAGGCTCCCGCTGGCACCCTGCCAGCCCAGCCAGCCAGCGCTTTGCTCTGTCTGTCAATCACACTGGTGGGTGGCGACCTGCATGGGCGGGGATGTCCCTCCATTGCCTCCTTCACTCCGTCCCTCTATCACTCCCTCCCTCTCCCTCCATCCCTTCGTCTCTAACAATAGTTCTGGATCCTCCCTGGTCCTGACTGGCCCAGAACAATCCCAGCTAGGTCAGGCTTTAAGGACCCTTGTTACAGGAGAATAACAACCAGAGGAGGAGAGGAAGACATGCCTGGAAGCAGGTCCCTGGTTCTAGCCCCCCCATCCACCGCTCCCTGCTGCGCCCAGTTTCACAGCTTTTAACACTTGCTTAATTCCCCCTCTCTCTGCTAAAGCTTTTAAGCAGTGTGAGCAGAGAGGGAGCGAGGGAGAGAGCTGTATGATGGGGATAGAGGGTAGAGGAGATGAGTTGGGGGTAGATGAAGTTCTTGGCTCTGTTGTGTTTGAGGCAGCTCGCAGGGTTTCATTTTACCCGGGCTCTGTAGAGGGATATGGGGATTCTGGATTATGTGCTTAGGCTCCATTGGCTAGATTATGCACCTTTTATCACCAGGGCCTGTTTACAATGGATATCTCTCCGCCGTTGACGGAGATGCCTCCTTACTACAACAGACGTGATAATATGCAAACACTGCTCCGTAAAAACAGCGTTCCAATCCGCTTTATTCTGCTGAATGCTGTATGTTTGTATGAAGGCCCCAGAGCATGGGTTTGGTAATCCAAGGGTTCTCACAAAATATGGAAACATCTTGTTTGGGGGAAATTAAGAAGGGCTGTTGCCTTGACACGATAGAATGTCTTGTCCGTCAATGGATCTCATCCACACGAAACAGACAAGATGCTTCACCTGAGAAACACTGAGATAATCCTAGCACTCAGACAGAGACAGGGAGATGAACTCATAGCACTGCAGACAAAGGTTGTCATAGAATTAGCTTAAGGGTCTTGAAAAAAAGGTTTTGTAAATGACACTACAGAGTTATCAGCTGTTGTCTTAATAGTAAACACTCAGCCTGCCCGAGAAGACTTTCCTTTAGAGAAAGAAACATGTTGACATTTTAGAGGCGCATTTGGTTAATTGACAGGAAATGGCTTTGTTAGAGTGATCTGACTGGCCCGGCTGGCGCTGCAGTAGAGTAATTAGCTGGTCAACCTCTCCTCTTCCCCATACTGTACAGTCAGGATCAATATGCTGCATAATGTACACCTGCCAATAGCCTCAACTGAAATGGAGATAAGACAGTCGAACCTAGTGACACCCAAGGGGCTCTATATACTACAGTGCTGTATATGTTACCGGTCTCTCTCTCGCTCTCTCTGTCCGTCCATTAAGTTGACTCCTCATACGAGAGTTCAGAGGAACAAAGATTTTAATGAGTGCAGCCATCATGAGCAGCCTTGGAAAATGGGATTAGTGCTCAGGGGGAAAACTCTGGCTGTTGTTGTTTCTTTTCCACATGAATAATTGAGAGAGTCGCAATGTAAGACAAAGTTGCATTTACTTGCTTCATTATATTTTAATCCGGAGTGGAGTGAACATTGCTCAGCATAGCTTGGCACAGCGGACAGCTTTGAATGCGTCTCCGTCCTGAAGAGGTCGGTCAGCTGTAAATCTTCTCCACCCATGATGCAATGTAAAGTGAAACCCATGGCATCGCATGCGTTGCATCCTCCCCCGGTGGATCTGTCGAGGGATTTGTGTTTAGATTGTTGATGGTTGCCAGATCCAAATTCCTCTACAGGTGCTCCTTCCTAATCAGACATAACCGTGTCTAGGGTTGCCAGCACAGAGGTCCACCAACGCTTGTGTAAGGCTACAGTTGATAGATAGTAAACTAGTTTCCCTATCTTTGCAGTGTAGCAAAGAATGCTTGTGGAAAATGGGTTGAGTTGTTTTTTTTATGGGTGTAGCCATAGAAATAGAACTACTAGAAGTTCTATGTCTATGAGTGTATCATACTGATCTATCTGCTTATGGGTAGTGAATCTATACTTAAAATCTATAACTATCTGATTATTTACTGTACATGCCACTCTATCAGCAGCGGATGTAAAAATATGTGTCTGTATGTTGTTGAGTGCATCATAGATCTCCTTCAGCGTGTGACAATGAATGCTGTGTAACTGAAACCCCATTGAGTCCCCGGTGTTTTGTCACAAGGTCAGGTGTGTGTGGTACTGACGGTGGGCATGCCAGCCAGGGACCAGGGTGAGGTTACACAGTAAGTGTGAAAGTCTGAATCATAAGCTCTCTCACAAGGTCTCTGCAGTTGTCACGTTGGCAAGAAACAGCCCGGCGAGAAACATCCCTGGACTCCCTGGTCTGTCAATAGCAGCACGCGCTTAGCCAAGGTTAGCTCAGCGCCAAAGAGCAAAGCTCCAGGTATTCACAGTGATGTGCCACCTTGAGTATTTATACATCTCAAGCCTTCGTAAGTCACACATCTGGAGCGAGCCAATGAGAGAGGAGCACTAGCACAATGCAGTGCTTTGTGGGAGTGGAATAGGACCGGCCAACAACACTCTGTGCATCCCAAATGGCACCCTATTCCCTATGGGTCCTGGTCAAAAGTAGTTCACTATGGCACCCTATTCCCTATGGGCCCTGCTCAAAAGTAGTGCACTCTGGCACCCTATTCCCTATGGGCCCTGGTCAAAAGTAGTGCACTATAGAGGGAATAGGGTGCCATTTGGGACACGCTCCCTGTCTACTGTCTGCCCCAGCATTCCCCTCATAAACTGTCTCTCTGACATGCCTGGGCCCCGGTTGTGTCATGCTATGCAGTCACGAGTAAAATAAAGACGTCAATAAAAAGCCAATGCCATACTCCAAATAAAGGATGCATGCCTCTAATGCCACAGGGGTCAAAGCACAGTTGCTGGGCTGCCATTTCTATATTGGACCCCCCCAGGTGTTAGGACCCTGACCCCTCCTCCCACCATCTTGTCACCAACTGAAGTCCATCAACCAATGAGCACCTGACAGACCGCAAACCCAGAAACACACCGCCCGGCCTCTTCTTCCTCGGCCAACGATGTAGACGTGTTACCGCGTTTGGCGGTGGTGGTAGTCTCTCCCCTCATAAACATGGAGGTGTAATGATGCAACATAAAGGTGGGCTGACCCCTGCTCCCCCTCTCTCCCTCCTCCATTCTCCATCCATCTATTTTTAAGGACAGCTGAGTGGGTGGGAGAAGTATTTCTAAAGCGCTGCCTGGGCATTGGGTGTCCTGCCTGGCCTGGGCGCAAGGCCTCCCAGAGAAGTTTGGATTTCAGCTGCCAGTAACCCGAGGCCTGGTGTCTGCTTTAAAAGTAAATTCCACTTAACGTGCCGCGTCTCTTTCCAACATGAACAGGGGCTTAGGTCTGAGCCTCCTTTATATAGCGCATACCATGTCTGTTTGTGAAGGGGGGGTAAGGGGCTGGAGAGGAGTGGAGGGGGGTAAGGGGGCGGCCAGGGGGTATGTGTTGCCCAGGGTTGCCAGTTCCTGCCCCCCTAGCTGCCATTTCAGTTTTCCACTCCCCTCCCTCCCTGCTCCACTTTGCCTCCCTTTCTCCACCAGCCGTCAGACAAGTGGCTGTATTGATCCTGTGAGAGCCTGGCCTACTTTCACGCCGGTGGCTGACATATGAGCGGGATTCCTAAATCCCTGACTGAATTCCGCTGCTGTGACAGTTGGGAGATGCTATTACGCACTCCAGTCCTCCAGCAGACCCGTGTGAGAGAGTGCAGAGCCATGCTGACAGGAGAAAGGTCAGGTGGAGCTGGTGTGTTACGGTAGCTAGCCAGGACGACTGTAGCACCCTAACATAAAGTCTAAGACTCGGGCTAAAGTCTCCTACCCTAGCGACCGCATCCTGGCATGCCAAAACTCACAAACAGTATACCCTCTTGTGTATTATTGTATGTACTGCTAGTTCTTTCGTGTTTCTGGTTGTAGGATATGTATTTAATAATATAATAAATTGTATCACTCAGTCAGTCCAGGATGTGGGTGTGGACAGTATGGGTAATGAGTCTAAAGTGTGTGTGGCGCTTTGGCTCCGCAGAGCCCCCCATCCCACCCCACCCACAGTCAGCTCAGCTCTGCTCTGGATCCCTGCTCTGCTCTGGCACAACATTTATTTTTGTTAGAAGAGAGAGGGGAATGATTCATGTTAACGTCATGGCACGGCCGGGTGAAAATGTGCCACCCTCTGCGCATTTTTCCTCTCGTTAAAGCTGTCCTCAGTGCTTGGAGGAGCATACCACGGGCTACCACACTGTTCAGTGTGGTGTCAGACAGGCCTTTTCTTCTCCTAGTGAGACAGCCTCCCTGGGTTGGTGAAAATACACTGTGTGTGGGTTGGAGGGAAGGGAAGGAGAAGGGTCACAATGCCTTGTTATCACTGCATTAAAGAAACATCCCTTTTCGGTTGAATTCCTTCAAGTCAAAGTCAAAGCCAAAGCGGCTACAGTCAGTGTGGTCTTAAGTCAGTGAGGAGGAATAGAACTTAGTTTTTAGCCTGAGGTAGGCTCACTAGATGACTCACCTAGACATTGTTCTGGTTGGAAGGGAAACAGGGCGAACAAGAGTTCTATTGAGCGGCGCTTTAAGACACCTTCCTCTAACAAGCTGCAGTAAGAGGAGAGGTGGTTCTGCCTACCAACCACACCGCCTCCAGCTATCCTCTCCCCACCGCAGGGCGATCAAGGCTGTGCCCAAATGGCCCCCTTTTGCCTATATAGCGCACTACTAGTCCTATGAGCCCTGGTCAAAAGTAGTGCACTAAATAGGTAATAGGGTGCCATTTTGGAAGCTGCTCATGTCACAGTGGGCTCATGTCACATCACATCACCAGAGTGATGTGATGTGATATGCGTGTCTGTTAGGATGGTGGTTGGTGATGGAGCGCCACTCCAGCAGAGGTGGATTATTATAGCGTATCCTGTGGTACTTTGATCCTTTCTACAGGAACAATGCCTCCATAGTTGGGGCGGCAGGTAGCCTAGTGGTTAGAGCGTTGGGCCAGTAACCGAAAGGTTGCTGGATTGAATCCCCGTGCTGATATGGTAAAAATCTGTTGTTCTGCCCCTGAACAAGGCAGTTAACCCACTGTTCCCCGGTAGGCCTTTGTTGTAAATAAGAATTTGTTCTCAACTGACTTGCCTATTTAAAAAGGTTACATTTTTAAATTGTAAAAATTTAAACGATTTGGTTAAATAAAAGGTTAAATAAAAAATACGAAATAAATTCAAAAAAGTATGAGGATGCTGGTGAAAACAATGGTGGTCTTGAATACAGATGGGAAGTTTGTTGTCATGCACCTGAGGCTTTGACATGGATGGTATTTTTCATCACATACTTTTAATTATTGTCAGGATTGGGTTAAGGTACCTAACAAAAGGAAGTGAGCCTAGGAGATTAGGAAGACACCCACACAGGAGGAAGATGAGGGATTGGTCAAGGCTGTCAGTCAACCAATTAGAGACCAGCAAGCCTTGACTATACTAGCCGCCTCCCTCCTGACTATCTCTGGTCTCAGCTGCCAGTCTGTCAGTCAGTCAGTAGAGAGAGAGAGAGATTCTGACATAAAGGCCCAGTGCAGTTAAAAACGTGATTGTTCTGTGTTTTATATATATTTCCACACTATAAGGTTGGAATAATACAGTGAAATTACGAAAATTATAATAATGCCCTTTTAGTGTAAGAGCTATTTGAAAAGACCACCTGAGATTTCAGCCTGTTTTGGTGGGATGGAGTTTTGGCCTGGCAGTAAATTAGTTAATAGATCAATAAGAAAACAGTTCCAAACGTCTCAGCCAATAGCAGCTAGTTTTCAGTTTTCGCTTCCGCAGAAAGACCACTATCCCAGACAGTCCTAGCAATATTCTTGCTTGAGAAATTGCTCTTTGATAAGAATCAATTTTCGTTTCTATTTGACCAGCTTAATTGAAAACCGTCACAGTAAGGTACTTAATTGTTACCCAGAAATGATTTGATATTGAGATAAAAACGTCTGCACTGGCTCTTTAAAGAGCAGGAGAGGAGGAGGGCTTGGAATGCTGTGGGCCAGCTATCCATGCTGAACTTGCTGGGCTGAGCCAGGCTATGGTTGCATCCCGAATGGGACCCTGTGGGCCCTGGTCAAAAGGAGTGCACTACATAGGGAATAGGGTGCCATTTGGGATGCAAACTATATCTTCTTCCGCCCTACCGTCTCCCACCAGGCTATATCTCCCTTCTCCTACCGTCTCCCACCAGGCTATATCTTCCTCCTCCCTACCGTCTCCCACCAGGCTATATCTTCCTCCTCCCTACCGTCTCCCACCAGGCTATATCTCCCTTCTCCTACCATCTCCCACCAGGCTATATCTCCCTTCTCCTACCGTCTCCCACCAGGCTATATCTCCCTTCTCCTACCGTCTCCCACCAGGCTATATCTTCCTCCTCCCTACCGTCTCCCACCAGGCTATATCTCCCTTCTCCTACCGTCTCCCACCAGGCTATATCTTCCTCCTCCCTACCGTCTCCCACCAGGCTATATCTCCCTTCTCCTACCGTCTCCCACCAGGCTATATCTTCCTCCTCCTACCGTCTCCCACCAGGCTATATCTCCCTTCTCCTACCGTCTCCCACCAGGCTATATCTTCCTCCTCCCTACCGTCTCCCACCAGGCTATATCTCCCTTCTCCTACCGTCTCCCACCAGGCTATATCTTCCTCCTCCTACCGTCTCCCTCCAGGCTATATCTCCCTTCTCCTACCGTCTCCCACCAGGCTATATCTTCCTCCTCCCTACCGTCTCCCACCAGGCTATATCTCCCTTCTCCTACCGTCTCCCACCAGGCTATATCTCCTTCCTGCCTGGTCTTTCAGACCTCCACCTAGCCCGTAGTGATTGCCAGCCCCCTCCAGGACTCTTTTATCACAGTACGATGACTGTGCTACTGACCGTTATTTAACCCTGCAAGGTAGATAACACCATCTCTGTCAGTGTGATCCCTCACTCTGTGTTATATGTGACATGGCTAGAGATGGAGCTAGCCTAGCTAGCCACATATTATCCTTGTTTTATTACCTGCATCTTTTAGGTTCAGATTCAGCATGGGGCTAATTGAGTTGAATGGATAGTGATAGCTTAGATGATTTCGTCTGTCTTTCCTTTATTAGGCCAATTTAGCATGTGGCTCGGTGCATTATGCTGTTTAATGAAAGCCATTCTCAGCGGTTTATCTCTGTTGGAATGTGAAACAGGAATATCAATGCACAGGTTCACTTAACTGGCACTGATAGCTTGCCCAGTTCCCTAATTCAAAGGGAATTTAAATCCGGTAATCTGATTTAAGCAACTCTGACTGTCATTTCCTGCCTTCGCAGTTGAGTTTTTCTTCCTTTCTTTTTGATTTATTCGATTTCCCTCAGTCCTTATTTTTCTCCTCTTCCCTTGGTTGAGGTTTTCATTTGTCTCCCCTCCTCCCCTCCAGGTACCAAGTACTGTGAAATATGTCATGTCTGTTTTCCTAATTTCTCTTTATCTGGTTACGGTGGCCCCAGGAGGCTGATGGTAGAAGTGGGGGCTGCTGCCGCTGTGATTTGTGACCCTGCCTATCTCTGGCTGCATGGGGCTTTAATGCCATGCCTCTGCCCTTCTCCTGCTGATGAAACGGGCCCTTGCACTCCCTTGATAGGCTGCTAATTTATATAATAAACTGACAGGCGGCCATGATAAGGGCTAGCAACTGCTCCTCAACAGCAGGGAGGGAAGGGGGGAAGGGGGAGGGAAGGGGAGATTGGTGAGGGGTGTGGGGGGTGATGGTAAAGGGAGAAGGGGGAGTGGTATCTGAGATGCAGGGTAATATTTTACACAAAGCTCGAGCCCCCCTCTCTCTCTCTCTCTCTCTCTCTCTCTCTCTCCACATTTACTTACCCTGCCACTGTTGCTAGGGAAAGGAAGACCATGGAGTCGTCTCCCCTGCGCACACACAAAGACACACTTGACTTTTGTATTTATTTGTTATAGTGCTACTGATATTGATTGCGGCATTGTTGGGAAAGAGCCAGCAAGAAAGGCCTTTCACTGTACTTGTGCATGTGACAATAAAAACGTGAAACTTGAAACACACACACACACACACACACACACAAACATCATGGCTGGCTGTGAAAACGGCACCGTGTGCAGGGGGGACGACTCCATTTTGCAGAGTCACTCTGTGGAATGCATTACTATGTTAATTATGCTCTGGGTGAGGGAGGCTCAATATCTAATGGTTTCTGGTTGACAGTCACGTGGGAGTGTGTCTGTCTTCTTTACACGTCTGGGTGTGTATGTGGAGGGGTGTCTATAATCTTGCCATGCCACACCTGTTCTGACTGGTGGGGCGTCCTCCCTCCCTCTCTCCCTCCAGCCCCCCGCCTCCCTGCTAACCCTGCCTATCTGCCTGACAGTGTGGGGGAAATGCTCGCGGGCTTATGATAAACGACCACTCGGGAGGTCATTAAGTTTGTGGAACAGAGGAGGAGTATAAGAAGGACAAACGAGCGTAGATCAGAGGAGGGAGATAATTAATTTGGTGTCCCTGTTGCAGTGCGGCGGCAGACAGACAGGCGGGCAGGCCAGTCATGTATGGCTGAACACAGCAGCAGCCACTGCAGTCTCAGATCCACCTTCACGTTAGCTGCTGTGTCAGTCCCACCGCGTGACATTTCGGGTTCTACTGCTACTGTACTGCATCTACGAGTAGGGAGTGCTGATCTAGGATCAGGTACCCCTGTACATGTAATATTAATCATTATAATCTAAAATGCTAAACTTGATTGGAGATCAGCGATCCTACTCTGAGACGCTATGAATTCAGCCCAGGTATGCCAAATGGCGAGCAAGCAAGAGGGTTGGGGTTAGAGAGTGATTTCACTTTATGCGTGGTTGTTGCTGAGGGGAAATATTTATCAAAGCAATGGCTACCCTGACATGATTGTTACATAAATGGCAGATGAAATACGACCTCCGTGGCGGCTTTGGATCCAGTCCCAGCTCTTAATGGCAGAATGGCTGTAAGGGGATGAAGGAGTCATGGAAGGTGGCTGGAGCCAGAGGGTGGGTAGAGGAGGCAGGAGGAGGTGGCTGGACCCAGAGGGTGGGTAGAGGAGGCAGGAGGAGGTGGCTGGAGCCAGAGGGTGGGTAGAGGAGGCAGGAGGAGGTGGCTGGAGCCAGAGGGTGGGTAGAGGAGGCAGGAGGAGGTGGCTGAAGCCAGAGGGTGGCTAGAGGAGGCAGGAGGAGGTGGCTGAAGCCAGAGGGTGGGTAGAGGAGGTTGGAGGGGTGTTGGCCATTGGGGGACAGTGGAGGAGGAGAGGAGAGGAGGTGTCGGAGCAGGGTGACAGTGATGAAACACCAACCCGGGCCGCAAATGAACAGAAGTGTGTGGCGGGTGGTATGGGGAGGTGGCGGGTGGGCAGGGACAGAGTGGGGCTGCCAGGGTAATTGAGAGCTTGGTTGTCTGTGCCAGCTAGCGTGCCTCCTCTGAGTCCCCCCACCCCCCTCCGCATATCTCTCTTTCTCTCTGCTCCCTCTCCCGCTTTGATAAATGAATGGTCTGTGAAGTGGATGCTCTGTGATGTGCAGTGTTGCATCATGTCATGGTCGCCCAGTGCCCACACCTGTGTTAGTCCAGACAGAACAGGAGGGGTAGTGACACACCATCCCTGCCCTGCCTTCCCTCTCCTCTCCCCATGGATGGATGGTGGTAGGTGGGTTGTACCATGGGAGGGACGCAGGGGGATGTTGGAGGAACATATGGCTGAATGGTTCATGCATCAAACAGCACTACAGGGAATATGATGCATATTGATTGGCTTTGTGTAAAAAGAATCCAGACTTTAGGCTCAAAGGTAGAGCAGAGGCAATAAGGCATCATCACTATCGATCAGTATCGGCCCATGGTTGAAATACAGTAAGTTTGTTCCCATGTCTTTGTCAGCTAAACCCACTGCATGCATTTGGTTGGAGTGTTATAGGCCATAGCTGGTCTGTGGTGGACAATGGGTGTTTGTTACATGCTTCCCAAAGGGATCAGGAGGATAGTCATTGTGGAAAAGAGCATCTGCTATGATTGAAATACAAACAGTCAAATGTGAAAGTTTGTGGGTTTGGAACCACAACAGAATCCCTCGCACAGCTCCAGCATAGCCTCTTTTTAGTATTCCGCAGTTAAACAGTCAAGTGATTTTACAGTTCTATTCTGTACAAAATGTACCCAGAGATTATTTTCACGAGGACTGGGAGTAGGGTTATCTGCTCGGGTCTCTATTTGGCATTTTGTTATGGTTTTGTTTTCTCCCTAACACCACACATACCTATAGCCCCCCCCCCTCCTCCATTTGGAATATCTAGCTCAGTGTTCAGGAATGCAAAGCACGCAATACGAGCTGTAGATCAAAGGTAAGGCTTCGCCCCGGACGGATCGTTTGATATAAAGCACTGGGAAATTGGTCTCTCAGCAGTATTTTCTAAATGAGGTTAATTGAATGTGGGTAATTGCTGACCTTCCTGTCGTTGTGAAATCACATCCTTAACTGATCAATGCCTTTCATAAATTCATGGCGGAAGGTCATTCTGTTGATTATCTTTCTACCCAGCCCGCTACAGAGCTACAACCAAAGCTCATTAGCTTCATTGTGCAGGATTTTGTGGGAACGCTTTTAATGCTTTTTACAATTGCTAACAATTTGTTATATTTCTCTGCAGTGACAGCAGATGTAGAAATGCCCCCACTACATTAAGTGTCTCACTAAATGCTGGGTATTGGTTTTCCCGCTCCCTCCCTCTGTGTGCTATTATCAGGAGATTTATGCAGCCAATACGTCAGACGTGTTCTGGGAAGTTGAGGGACTTCAACAGTGGTGTAATTCGTAATTTGGCATTCCCTAAATCTTGGAATTATGGTGCTGCGTGTGGCTGTTTGGGGAGTTAGCACTCCGTTGGTGTGATACACGCCCCTACCCCCCTCCACCGCCTACCTGCCTCGTTCCCTCTCTCTCTCTCTCGCTCTCCCCACACCAGGACTGGTGAGGAAACGAGAGAATTTCACAGCTGCTGTGAGCAGGCCCCGGCTGAGGCCTATGACCTCCTTGTTGCATTTTTCCCCCCGTTTTTCTTTCTCTCTTTTTTCTCTCCAGCAGGCAGGCAGCATGTTTCCTCAGGGAGCCCTTGTGTGGCTCAGAGGAAGCTGAATCATAAAGCATGGCTAATGAATAGAATAGAGAAGGAAAGCTAAGGCCTGCTGACGGCTCTCCTGAGAGAAGGCCAGGCCACGAAGCCTCTGGCTCAAATAGCAGACTGCCCCAAAGGTCAGGCTTCCTGCGGCCCAGTCCAAGGGCTTTTGGCTCGCAGCAATGTGGCTTGAATTTCCTTTGTTTTTAAATTGTTAGATTTCCCTGTTTCCTTTGGAAAACCTGGCCTTTGGTTGGTGCCCCCCCCCTCTCCTTTCCTCCCCTCTCCTCTTTTTCAGTTCTCCTCTTTCGTTCCCTGTCTGTTTTTTAATAGTGGCCAGGGTTCCCCTCAACAAAGAGAGTGTGATTTAGTTTTTTTTATACATGACCTCTGTGCACCGCAACCACAGGCGCAGAAACTGCCAACAGAACAGCCCTCTGGAAAAATGTTAACTTGATCAAGCTAACCCAGAAGTTCATAAGGATAGCAACAACATTTTGCCAAAAGCAGACCCTGTTTTGGCATGCCTAAGAACTGCCTTTGTAATTTGGCCTTGTAATTAGGAATTACTGACTCATGTGGAGAAGAGTGGATACAAAACAGAGAATTACATCTAAACACTGGTTGTTGAAACAACTAAGTTTGTTGGAATATAAAAACAATTAGCTAGCAACAGAATTCGCCTTTACTGAACACATACGAATACAGAGGTCTTAGTCCGGCCCACGGGTGATTTGAGTAAAAAAACACCCGAGGGGGAGGGGAACAAACTCAATGTACTTTAAAATGACTAAATCAAATTGAAACTGTGTAGACATGATAATGGACCTATATTCATTCAGTTTCTTGACTGTCCAGCTCGCTAACATTCCCTAGACATTCAGGTAGCGTGGAAAGTTCCCAAAAAACAATGGATAGAGGACTATTTTTTGCTAGTTTTGACAGCAAGGAAATATAATACATTTTCAGTGCGGCCATCCGGACCTCGTTAAAGACCAAATGCGGCCACTGGGGCAAAATGAGTTTGACATCCAACACAGGTAGCCTAGTGGTTAGAGCGTTGGACTAGTAATAGTTGCAGTTTAGAATATGACCAAACCATTTTGTTTTCATGAGCGCGTGTGCCTCTCCGAGCTCCCAGCACCCAGACCTCGACCCAGCTCCCGTGTCCACTTGACTAGCATTCATTTCTCATGATCCATATTTTCACACAGGCCCTCCAGGGCAGCCAGGGATTCAGACAGGCGGACGGGTGGCGAGGCTTGCTACATGGAGCGTTTAATGTGGAGCGCTAGCTCACAAAGAGCGTAGTGTTGCAGACGCCCTGGTTCTGGGAGAATGGAGGAGGCCAATGCAGAACACTGCCATGTTCTCCTCTTCACCAACAGGGTGGAATGCAACACGACAACACTGCTCCTGAAGCTAAGGATTCACCTCTACCTCTGCCTTGTACTGAAAATACACCATGCCCTTATACTGTACCATACCTTGACTGGGTGTTAAAGAGTTATTGGAGCACTTTCGAGGCTGGAGGAGCACTGTTATAGTTTATATTAAAGGAGAGGGTGTCTCCACATAAACACTTTAGTCCAGTGTTCAGTAAAGGCGGTAGCAGTGTCTAGATTGGAAGGTCTTAGAAGAAGAGTCTTCAAAACACTTGAGCAGACTGAGAGAAGCCAAGGAGCGACATCTGTGTTTACAGTGTGTTCTCTCTCTGATTCACTGACAGTGCTTTACATATGTTCTCTTTGTGCTGTGTAAACTACAATGATGGCAGTTAAGGACACTGGGGCCCAATGGATGAAGCATATGCTCCGTTTTAACAGCTTTTCTTAGTCCCAACGAGGAGGCGAGGAGGGGAAACAGTGATTTACACCAAGACTGACCTCGTAGGATAAGGAAGATGTTCCGTGTTAATATTATCTTTTTGATGCATACTTTTGTCACACTCTCGCAAAATAGCAGGTTGTCTGTGGTTGATTTATGACTCCAGAGCTGTGTTTAAAAGTTCTGTGTCTCGCCGGCCGGTTCGATGTGTATTTTTGTTCAAATGTATGGTGTGTTTTCTTTCTGGAGAGGCTTGCCAGAATCTCCACATACATCTGACCAGGGAGGGAAACGCTCCCAGTGTTTAGTCTACACGTCTCTGCTGTCACTTCATAGTCAGATGCCTTTTTCCCCTTCCAGCTTTTTTGTCTCTGGCCATTACTCACAGTGGTGTATTTGCTCAACTCTCAGGAGGGACTCGCCTTAAATAACTTCTCTCAACTGAACCTTTATAACTGTGGAAATGATATAGTAGTGATTTAATGCAGAGTTGGATGAAGCAAATATTTAACGTGACATTTTCTCCTAAAATCATATTCTGACGACAATGATTCAATAATGAAAAGTATTACAGTGCGGCTTGAAAGAGAGTTAGATTTTCTTTGATTTACAATTGACGCTTGAGCAGCATTAGCTTGTTGTGGTGGTTCATTGTGTCGCGTTGTGGTGGTTCATTGTGTCGCGTTGTGGTGGTTCATTGTGTCACGTTGTGGTTGTTCATTGTGTTGTGTTGTGTGTGGGGTCTTTGTACGTTCTCAGCTCCTGCTAAGATCCTGCAGAGGCTGATCCACCATACAGTAGTACCCTCTTCTCTTTCTCTCCTCTCCTCTCCTCTCCTCTCCTCTCCTCTCCTCTCCTCTCCTCTCCTCTCCTCTCCTCTCCTCTCCTCTCCTCTCCTCTCCTCTCCTCTCCTCTCCTCTCCTCTCCTCTCTGACAACCTCATGTGCTGTGAGTATGAGTGGGCTGGCTGGCTCTCAGGTGGCACAACAGTGCCCCCTAATGTTACCTTGGCTCTGTCTGGACTGAAAGAATTCAGCTCTGCTTAGAGAGCGGGACGTTGTGAGAATAAGGAACTCAGTCAGGTGCAGAGAAGGGGCTGCTTCTCAATAAAGCAGATTGAACACAAGTCAAGGTGGCACTGTGATGATTATCTATGGCTGAAGTAGAGTACAGGAGCTGTATTGGAAGTGAGAGTTATTGTGTCCATATACATAGGTTACAGTAGATCAGTGGACATATGTCTGTTGGACACAATAGAGACATCCATGTTAGCCATCTTGTTGGACCCAATGGAATAGAATTAGTGTGTTATAATCATGAACATTTGGGCTGATGTTTTTGAAGGATCCAATCCCTTCCTCTATTGTGTCATGAATGCAATGCAGTTTGTCACGTTCTCTGAGGTGTCCCACCGTCGTATGGAAACTACCGATGTCTTCCACACAGGTCATCCATCTAACCAGACTATTCATGTTTCTCCTTCCTCTTGTCTTCCAGGTATCTGATGTAGGATCCGACAAACTATTTTCCCCCACTACACCCAAAGGTGAGACTTTTGTTCCTCTATAGTCACTACAAACCATTTCCCCCCCTGTGTTGTCTGCTATCATCCTTATAGATTACATTTCAATGAACACCGAGGCAGTTTATAACATGCCAACAATGTCTTCTGATTCTAATCTGATTGAGCACAAATCAGAACGTCCACGTTTGTATATTTTCTTCCCTGTGGAACTGTATTGGGACACCCAACCGAAGGCCTACATATCTCCCTTCCCACACACAACATTCAGGCTCATTAGAGTGGATTTACAGGCTCCGTGCCACATGCTCCCAATCCATAAATGGGAAGGTCCCCCCAGGCTACAAGGCTTCTGACAGCAGGCCAGACAGTAATGGCGGCCAGAGGCCAGGACAGAGGAGGGATGAGGAGGGAGGGGCCTGAGCCTCTCAGTCGACATAATCACAGGTCCACTGGGAATTGACGGAGGGTTTAGGGGTAGTAAGAGTGTAGGATAGGAGTGCTGCACCTGTACTCAGGCTGAATGGGGAGCTGGTGTAAGGATGTGGAGGAGGGCAGGGGAGCGGAGGGGTGGACAATCCCCTGCCTGATGAAAGATAGCAGTATGTAGTCCACGTTCCCCCAGGGCAGGAACCAGACCCATTAACAGATGCCGCATGATGGATATTGTGTAAAATGGGGCCATTTTCAGGAGGAGATAGAAAGAGTGCATGTCTGCGGGCCAGCTTGCCTTGGATAGATTAGGACCCAGCCTGTTTTATGCCTGAACAGAAACAGTAAATTACAACTTTCAGACATTACAGTAATGAGCTCATGATTTTCAAAACAGCCAGGACACATGTCCAAGCCTCGAGTGTACTACCGTCGTTGTCAGTTTAGATTGTTGTTGTTGGCCGAGTTGCTGGTTTTCACACGCACGCACGCACGCACGCACGCACGCACGCACGCACACACACACACACACACACACACACACACACACACACACACACACACACACACACACACACACACACACACACACACACACACTGACTCTCTCCCACATCCAGTCTGGAGAGGGCCTAGCTGTGTCAGTGGGCAAGCAGGTCTTGGGGAAATCCTGCTAATGTGAGTCCCATTCCATGTCCAATG
Source organism: Salvelinus namaycush (assembly GCF_016432855.1). Classification (NCBI taxonomy): domain Eukaryota; kingdom Metazoa; phylum Chordata; class Actinopteri; order Salmoniformes; family Salmonidae; genus Salvelinus; species Salvelinus namaycush. Next base: position 32,668,642 of record NC_052307.1, read on the forward strand.
CACACCATGCGGACCCAGGGATTAGGACTGGAGAATTACATCCAGGCAATCCCATCAGAGGTCCCTGCCTGTTTGTCACAGGGATCAACGGCACTGTGTGTGTGTGTGTGTGTGTGTGTGTGTGTGTGTGTGTGTGTGTGTGTGTGTGTGTGTGTGTGTGTGTGTGTGTGTGTGTGTGTGTGTGTGTGTGTGTGTGTGTGTGTGTGCTCCTGCGTGAGTGTGTGTGTGAAAGTCCGGCAACAATAAGGGCACCAGATTAGGATTAGGATGAAAAGGAAAAGCCAGGGGATGGCTCTGGCTGGATCATCTGATTCAGTGATGAGTGAGAGGTTATTATCGTGTTAGCTGCTACCATTGCACGCAGTCCCTTTGCCAACGTACTGTAATGGATCCTAGTTTTAGGTCCTCTCTGTCTCTGTCTCTGTGTGTGTGTGTGTGTGTGTGTGTGTGTGTGTGTGTGTGTGTGTGTGTGTGTGTGTGTGTGTGTGTGTGTGTGTGTGTGTGTGTGTGTGTGTGTGTGTGTGTGTGCAGAATGCAGAATGCAGAGCAGCCTGGGGGATGTTTTCCTCTAGTTTACCATGCATTGTATCTATGTCCTATTACCAGTCTGCCACTCAGTCCTTAGGGACCAATCTACATTCTACAATCCTCTCAGCCTCTGTTCACTGGGCCTACACAGCTCTTGGCTCCGAGAGATTGGGGGCACTCACACACATACACACACACACACCCACACACACGCACACAGTTGGTAAAGTGCTAATGAGCATTTTGACTAATTTTCTGCATTTTGACATTTTGCTCATTTCTGACAATTTCACATTTCATTAGTCATTTTAGATGAGCTGCATCATCACCAAGTTGACAGTCCGACATAGTAATCATTGAAGGCAGTGAACCACAATAATGGCCTTAAAGGGATACGTCGGGATTTTGGCAAGGAGGCCCTTTATCTTTTTCCCCAGAGTAGGAGGAACTTGTGTATAACATTTTTATGTCTCCGCGTGCAGTTTGAAAGAAGTTGCTAACTAGCGCTAGTGTAATTGCTAACTATGTTAGCGCAATGACTGGTATTCTATGCTATCAGCTAGCATGCTAGCAGATACCATAGATTTCCAATCATTGCACTAACGCTAGTTAGCATTGGCTTGCGAAACTACCTCTAACTTTCTTCATACTGGACACAGAGACAGATAAATGGCATCCACGAGTGCATCTGACTCGGGGGAGTAGATAAAGGGCAAATGTATCCCTTTTAGTAACACTCAGAAATCCTAACAGTTTTCTCCTCATAATTTGCTAGAGCATTTCTTCTTCTCTGTATTACTACCTTCTTCACAGCATCAATGCGGTTTTCTTTATGCTATGGAAAACAGTATTCTTCAACCTTCTGGAGTCTGACCTTAGTGCATGACTGCGGTGCTTCCAATGATTAGGTAAGAAGGTTCCGGTAGCTACCAGCTAGCTCCAGTATGGTAAAGGACAGACGTTACCTAACCATTTTCAGAGTTGTTGTTTAGCTTCGTCGTGAACTTCCTGAGAATTATTGATTTCTTGGAGGAGAAACACTGTCTTAAAGTCTTGTGTGGGGCTTTGGGGCATTGCATTTATTGAAAGAGATCTGGTTGCAGTTCAGAGTTGACATTTCTCAGTTCTTGGAAGGCGAATAAAAAGCTAAATGTAGCTGCTGAGGACGTATGGGTTCTGCCACCAGGAGAGGATAAACATACTTTGTGGGTTACGAAACTCAAGCAGAGCTCCTATGGAAAAAGAGAGAGTGACGTACCACCTACCTACCAGAAACTGGAAACACACAGAGACGCTAGTGAGAGCAGGAAATGTCTGAGGGGAACAGCACTCTAGCTCTCTCACTCTGCCTGGGAGGCCATTTTGGCTCTGTCGTGTCTAACAGGGGTTTCATGTGAGTGGACAGACGAACCCAATTTGTTCCCTGAGCCAAACCAGGGGCATCTTGGGATAGGTGGGGGAGAAAGATTGGTGAAAACCCATTTCTGAAGTGGATTTGTGCCCATATAATCCTGATTAATTTTGACCCGTTGTGCTCATTTTAAACAGCGCATTACAGTAAGCGTGAACACAGCGAGCTTCAGGGCTAAACCAGGAGCTTAGCGGCTTTGAGAGGCTTAGCAGCAGATGGCATTTTAAGCTGGACTTAATAAATTGTTTCCATTAAACTTACCGGCCCACACATACTGGATTAGGCGAGCGGAACAAAGGAAGGAGGAGAGAGAGAGCAGAAGAAGTGGTGGAAAAAACACAACAGCCACCACCACCACCACACACAACTGACACTCCGTGTAACTTTTACTGTAGCATCGGTTAAAGGTGGGACATGGTTTAGGCTACTACTGCTTGCGTCACGGAGGTGGGACATGGTTTAGGCTACTACTGCTTGCGTCACGGAGGTGGGACATGGTTTAGGCTACTACTGCTTGCGTCACGGAGGTGGAATCCACTGTAGTTGGATGTAGACATCAACTCGTCACGGATGTCAGAGACTAATTAGCTTAATCGACGTGAGGGTAAACAAATGAACTAATGAATAAACCATTTAGCTTCCCCTGTGGAGGATTTAGCTTTGTTTATCCTTACCTGTTCATATATAAACACCATACAATACAAACACCAATATCCAGAGGAATGGTATTCAGACTAGCTTTTTTTCAGAGTATTTTTCATATCCAGAATTCTCAGTACCATCGTTGAGAACCCATTCCTTGTGGGGCTGAAGCCCCCCCCCTCCCCCTCTCTCTCTCTCTCTCCCTCCTATGAGCTCATGGTAGCTCTCTAAGCTCTCATTATGTGCTACACAGCCCAGGGTCCCCGTGTCGAATCGCTAATCAAGCGGCCTGTCTGCTCTGCAGCCCTGCCTGCCACTCAATAGGTGCTGAGTGCCCTTTGTTCCTGAAGGCTGCTGTTTGCTGCATGTCAATGACAGGGCTATGGCTTGGGTATAGCAGCCTATAGGTCCACTCCACACACACAGCCAGGAATATAGAATAGAGTCAGTCATACCTCCTGCATACATGAAGAGAGAGAAGAGACTAGAGAGGAGAGGGAGAGGGGGATGTTGGGTGGGTCAGGGGCAGGCAGAACAAGCAGATGAGAGTGTGTTTGTAATGCACCAGGCGGTGCTCCTCTGGCCAGGTCATTGTGATGTTGCTAACCTCAGCGCCGCGGCGGCACAGTGTTTGTGGGCTTTCGCCCATTTAAATAATGACCAGCTAATCAGCTTTGCAGGCTGTTGAGTCTGAGTGGAGGAGTGGAGCGAGCGGGTAGTGGGCCAGGCAGAGCTGGGCTGGGTTGGGGCGAGAGCGCAGGGAGGGCGCAGGGGCTTTCTGTAGCCCACGCAGCCAGATTACAGGGCTGTATTAAATGCAGCCGTCACAGCGGAGGAATCTAAGCCCGGTAAACCTCACTGCGGTACCTACTCTGATTGGTTTGACGAAGCGCAGCTTGCTGGAAATGCTTTCTTATCAGGGCCTGATGGCCTGTATTGACAGAACACTTACGTCTGGGCGCTGGGGGGGTTCGTCATTTGGCACATAGACCACAGACACACTGTGTACTGTGCCATGGGGAGCCGGGTTGTTCCAGAATTGCCATGCTTCAGCTGGATGTTGCGCCCATAGAATAGAATGATTATATTTCTATGGTTCCGCCATCACTGCTCTCCCCACACTACCACCTCCGTAGTTGTTGTCAAGCCTGTGCTAAAGCTAATTTGTTTCCCTGATTCAATTTAAATTTTAAACAGGAGTAAATCCTTTCAGAATGGCCAGGCCCTTAATATGTTTCTCCCTCCCTGTGCTGTCTGTCGCCAGCCGGGGGAAAAACAACATCACTAGAATCAGTGGAAAAACCAAAGCGTGTTTGTTTCTTTATTAATCCCCTCAGCTATTATTGTTCACGGTCATAGGAGCGCTTATGAGCTGGGTGATGATTTGTTTTTGGAGAAAGCGCCTGTTATTAATGCTCCTTTTATTGATAGTGCTAATGCTGTTTGTGCAGTCGTCCCTGTCAGAGAGATGAAAATGAATAGAGGGAGCGCTGTGGAGATAAGACGCGTGTTTAATTATTAATTGAGCCATTACTGACAGAGATTGCCTTTTTTGATTTAAGGCAGGAAGCTGGCTTCGGGGAGAGAAAAAGCAATTACAGAATTCCCAGCCTGCACTGCAGCTGCCCATTGCTCCGCCGTGCGAGAGCGGAAAAACACACCCTGTTAAAGCGTCTTTTTCCATAAATTATTTTAATTCTTCTTCAATATTTATAGCGTTTTAAATGACGCCGACATTGTCATGTTCTATTTATAGGGAGAGGCAGGGAGGCAGGGATGTGGGCGTGCCAACAGGACTAAGCCACATCCACAGCACCTCCCAGGTCGCTCCTCTCCTCTGCTCTGGAAGACACCTGGAGGGATTTGTTAGGTTTATAATACAGTTTATGTCAGACCGCAGCACAAGATATTTGTCCTGTTTTTCTGTCATAAATATACTGTTTTTTTTTTCAATGTCCATTTTCTCTCAGGCTTTTCTAGAAGGGCAATTAGTTCCCTTGCAACATCAATGCTGGTATGTCATGCGATCCCACAGTGCTTTGCTAGTTGTCCCCTTTAGAGGGTATTTTAGTTCCATTAGAAAACGGACTGCTCTGTGCAAGACCTCGCTCTTAATGATATATTAACTAAGCTCCTGTGTAGAGTTGTGCTATGCTAAGTGGGGACTTGCCGTCCTAACATTGGCCCCAAGCAGATATTTTAGCTACTCCACCTGGGTCGTGTTCAGTAGGCACAAAACTGATTAAAATGGTCCCAAGCAGAGTAAAACCACGAGGCTCTGTCTAATCCAATACGAAATGTTATTTTTTACTTTGTCCTTGCAAAACACTTTTGAAACGTTTCCCCACTTTCTAATAGAGTGCAACTCTAGACAGAAGCTGCAGTCATGCCAGTCCCTGTCATCCCTGTCCTTAAAGAGAACCGCCAGGCTGGCAAGAAACCCAACACCTGTCCATCATCCTTATCACTGGCTGTCGTCAGTGTCAATGGGTGGCGCAAGGCTGTTGTGACAGAGAGTGGGCGTGTAGTTGAAGGCTTTGTGATTAGGCCTCTCTCTGTGCAGCTGTCTCAGTGGTTTATTGACTGAATATGGATCCACCTATAGTGCAGCTGAAGAGACAACAGCTAAGGGAGCAATTACTAAGTCACTTGTAGCCACCACTGATCTTTTCTGGGAGGTGGTTTATGAGGGCTATGTGATGTCTGGCCATACAGCTGCCTAGCATATTGTTCAATATGTTGTTTTTATCATTGAATGATGAAAGGAATATAACGTGTTACCAGGGACCAGTGACTCGGTCTATAAAAAAGAGGTCAGATGAAGCAGATGCTAAACGACAGGACTGTTTTGCTAGCACAGACTGGAATATGTTCCGGGATTCTTCCGATGGCATTGAGTAGTACACCACATCAGTCACTTGCTTCATCGAGGACGTCATCCCATGAGTGACTGTACGTACATACCCCAACCAGAAGCCATGGATTACTGGAAACATTCGCACTGAACTCAAGGGTAGAGCTGCCGCTTTCAAGGAGCGGGACTCTAACACGCTTACAAGAAATCCCGCTACGCCCTCCGACGAACCATCAAACAGGCAAAGCGTCAATACAGGACTAAGATCGAATCGTACTACACCGGCTCCGACGCTTGTCGGATGTGTTAGTGCTTGCAAACTATTACAGACTACAAAGGGAAGCACAGCCGAGAGCTGCCCAGTGACACGAGCCTACCAGACGAGCTAAATCACTTCTATGCTCGCTTCGAGGCAAGTAACACTGAAACATGCATGAGAGCATCAGCTGTTCCGGACGACTGTGTGATCACGCTCTCCGCAGCCAATGTGAGTAAGACCTTTAAACAGGTCAACATTCACAAAGCTGCTGGGCCAAACAGATTACCAGGATGTGTACCCCCGAGCATGCGCTGACAAACTGGCAAGTGTCTTCACTGACATTTTCAACCTCGCCCTGTCTGAGTCGATATACCAACATGTTTCAAGCAGACCACCATAGTTCCTGTGCCCAAGAACACCAAGGTAACCTGCCTAAATGACTACCGTTCTGTAGCACTCATGCCTGTTGCCATGAAATGCTTTGAAAGGCTGGTCATGGCTCACATCAACACCCTTATCCCAGAAACCCTAGACCCACTCCAATTTGCATACCGCACCAACAGATCCACAGATGATGCAATCTCTATTGCACTCCACACTGCCCTTTCCCACCTGGACAAAAGGAACACCTACGTGAGAATGCTATTCATTGACTACAGCTCAGCGTTCAACACTGTAGTGCCCTCAAAGCTCATCACTAAGCTAAGGACCCTGGGACTAAAGACCTCCCTCTGCAACTGGATCCTGGACTTCCAGACGGCCGCCCCCAGGTGATAAGGGTAGGTAACAACACATCCGCCACACTGATCCTCAATACGGGGGCCCCTCAGGGGTGTGTGCTCAGTCCTCTCCTGTACTCCCAGTTCACTCATGACTGCACAGCCAGGCACGACTCCAACACCATCATTAAGTTTGCTGATGACACAACAGTGGTAGGCCTGATCACCGACAACGATGAGACAGCCTGTAGGGAGGAGGTCAGAGACCTGACCGTGTGGTGCAAGGACAACAACCTCTCCCTCAACGTGATCAAGACAAAGGAGATGATTGTGGACTACAGGAAAAGGAGGACCGAGCATGTCCTCATTCTCATCAATGGGGCTGTAGTGGAGCAGGTTGAGAGCTTCAAGTTCCTTGGCGTCCACATCACCAACAAACTAAAATGGTCCAAGCACACCAAGACAGTCATGAAGAGGGCACAACAAAACTTTTTCCCCCTGAAAAGATTTAGCATGGGTCCTCAGGTCCTCAAAAGGTTTTACAGCTGCACCATCGAGAGCATCCTGATGGGTTGCGTCACTGCCTGGTATGGCAACTGATCGGCCTGCGACCGCAAGGCACTGCAGAGGGTAGTGCGTACGGCCCAGTACATCACCGGGGCCAAGCTTCCTGCCATCCAGGACGTCTATACCAGCCGGTGTCAGAGGAAGGCCCTGGGAATTGTCGGAGACTCAAGCCACCCTAGTCGTGGACTGTTCTTTCTGCTACCGCACGGAGGGTGGCACCAAGTCTAGGTCCAAGAGGCTTCTAAACAGCTTATACCCCAAGCCATAAGACTCCTGAACAGCTAATCAAATGGCTACCCAGACTATTTGCATTGCCCCCCCCCCCCCCCCAACTTCTTTGCTGCTGCTACTCTCTGTTATTATCTATGCATAGTCACTTTAATAACTCTACCTACATGTACATATCACCTCAATTACCTCGTCACCGGTGCCCCCGCACATTGACTCTGTACCGGTGCCCTCTGTATATTGCCCCGCTGTTGTTATTTACTGCTGCTCTTTAATTATTTTTTATTCTTATCTCTTTCTTTTATTTAGGTATTTTCTTAAAACTGCATTGTTGGGAAGGACTTGTAAGTTAGCATTTCACTGTAAGGTTGTATTCGGCGCATGTGACAAATACAATTTGATTTGATTTGCTATCTCAGTTGTGCTTGTTATTACAATACAGAGTCATAGATAGTTTAGTGAGTATTAGATTTACTATATTGAATCCACATGCTGTCTTCATCCAGTCTCTGAAACATACAAAACTGTTTTGTGTGGAGCCACTGAGTAGCCTGAGCAACAGAGCCTTTCTGTTCCTCCTCCTCCTCCTCCTCCTCCCCCCTCTTCCTCCTCCTCTACTCAGACAGAACAGAAGAGGTTTAGTTGTTTCAGTGGCCATCTGAGGACCGCTTTGCTTGATCAGCCATTCCCCCGGCCAGTCGAGACACTGGGGGTCAGGGTTAAATGATAAACTGCGCGTGGGCACTCCCTTCTTTATTTCCCCATCACCTTTACACCTCCCATGTGTGAACTTCTGCCGTCAGCGGCACTGCGCAACAAATCAGGAAAACAGATGTGGCGTTGCCGCGGCTGTGACCTCGAGGTGACACTTCTTTACACCTCGGCTGACATTTCTATTTGTGCACACATCCCATCGGCCCACGCTCCGATGAGCTCCGCCACACACCACGGTACTGAAGCACCCTCTATGAGTAAATGCGAAGCAGGCCCATTTAACCATTGATCGGCTCATGTTTGCGAGACAAGAGGGTGAGATATTTAAGCAATAAGTCACCTCGCGGAGTGCCTGGACACAGCCCTTAGCCGTGGTATGTTGGCCATATACCACAAACCCGAGGTGCCTTATTGCTATTATAAACTGGTTACCAACGTCATTCAAATACATGTTTTGTCATACCTGTGGTATATGGTCTGATATACCACAGCTGTCAGCCAATCAGCAGTCAGTGCTCGAACTACCCAGTTTATAATGTTTAATATAGCGTTTGTTAGCTAGCGTTTGCTCTGTGGCGGCTGGCCACACACTTTTTGAACAGAGAGAGGATGGTAAGTGGCTGGCTCCTATTGGTGATGAGCTGAGAGTATAGACAGGACATAGAGATAGTAAAAAGAACTCAACCCAACCCTACTTAGCTGTGGTCTCCACTGCTCTGTCTGACCGAGCCCCTTTAGGAAGCCCAGTCCTCTCTAACTATCTCACTGTGGCATGGCGAAGGCTGTGAGATCAGAGGGTTCCCGATAATGGAAAGGCTCCTTTGGAGATAATCTGCTCTCCCCTGCGGCTATGGGACCAGCTTGTGAGCCATAGAACCACTCTGTCATGTAGACAGAACGCTGTCGTCTCCATGGAAATGAGCCACCAACCAACCAACCAATCAACCAAACCCATGGGCAGCTCCGTTTAAGTGACCGTTTCAGTAGGGGGCTGATCTAGTGCTGTGGCACCACTCATCTGAATCCAGTATAATCTCTCCTTCGCCAAGAGGAAGACAATCAGCTGCAGCATAGGCAGAGGTATTTGCGTTGTTTGGTTGGGAAATGCATGACGGTTGTCTTATCTCTGAAGCTAGTCAGCCTTGAATGTAGAGTGTGCTTTGTTTGTGTGTGGATGCAGCTCGAGCCGCCCCACACGCTTTTTCCCCCAATCCTTTCTTCCTAGCTACACTTGTTGTCTAAGCTGAGCTGTGTGTGTTTTTTTGCTGCTGTGTTTTGTTTGAAGAAAATCCCAGCTCCCAGCTCTGTGTTTTTAGCCTGTCTGTGTTGTGCATTCAGAGCCAATGTTGTTTGCAGATGAGGCTGTGAGGCTGTAATGTTCACTGACAAAGCCAGATGGTGGGTGATTGGGGCAAACATGCAGCTTGGATAATGTACAATCACTGGCAGAGGACAGTCAGCAGCCTAGATGGATATTACAAACATGCTTGTAATGGATTTTACGTTTTGGGAAGCAGTTCACACAGGCTTATAAAGATTGGAACGCCATAGCCAAGAACAGGATGGAAGTAAAAGGGTTTAAATTCCATGACGGGGCAAGGACATCCATACTCTGAGGGAGAGAGCATGCCATAAGGATGCTGTGTGAGATGAGAGGCCACACTAGGGAAGTGAGTCCAAATCAAACAGAAAAATCAGCCGTGGCATATGAAGTATTTTCAGGCGGGTGGTCCACTTCTGGTATTTGTACAGCCCACTGCTAACTCCCCCTCAGCACACTCCTCATGTGGTATCATAAACTTAGTGTATGTGTTGCTGTCAGTGCACTCTCAGCCTCTCTGTCTGCTACCACAAAGCAGGCTGAGACTACAGACGACAGGTTTCTCTGCTCCACGCAGCACCACACATGTTGGGTTGGTAGGGATAGACCCCGGCAATCACCATAAACTCAGCACATGGCCAAATGAGTAACGAGATATGCACCACTGAGAAGGAACAGTTTGTTTAAATCAAACCCCATATTTTACCCACGCCAGGCTGGGCCAGCGTCATTAATCGCTCCCAGTGTTTTGTTAAGAGAGACAAGCGGTAATTCGTTCAGACACGGGTTCCGCCTTTGGAGAAAATAAACATGGAGACCACAGTGTAGACCCCCCCCCCCAAATAATCAAGCGGTCATCTGTTTGGCTGTTGGTTTTGGCTACCACTGGTATTCCCCACGCTGCGGCTCTGGGCCCAGGCGGCTCTGACTGGCCCCCTAATGGCTGCTCGCTCTAATGTCCCATTCAGACATCCAGAGCAGCACTGCCTGGTATCAGACCAGACCAGAGAGCCTGTTATTCTAGTACTGCTGTGGAGAGGAGGAAGCAGCAGGACGTAGAGACCACTGCTGTTTGCGTTGGGTGGAAATAGAGCAGAGGAGGAGCGTAGAGACAGACTGCCACATCACCCAGGGAGCCCTGAGCACCAGTTATCATAGGTCAACTATTTTACACAGACACACGTTTCTTTCTTTTTGTAGCTAGATGTTATAGTCTTGAGATGGTTGGATGCTCTTTTCTTTCTTTACTCAGGATTTCTTCCAGATGTGCAACATTGTTTTCCTCGCCTTATTTTGTCCAGCCTAAGATGGAGGTGGAGTGTTGATTGAGGGATAGACTATAAGTGGATGCAGTGTTGTACTGAGACCCTACAGGGGGCCTTATAGACCAGCAGTAAGTTAGTATAGTGCTGTGCATTAACAGTATTTTTAGCCCAGGCCCACTGTAACGTCAGGCTTATCTTGGAGCAGGTGCGGTCGAGACGGAGGCAGAGGCGACAGGGTCCTCAGAGAGGATGAGCCATCTGTACCTAAACCTCTTTAAAGCGGTTAAAAAAAGACTCACACGTGTGACAGTTTTAGATCAAGCATTTACACACAATCGAGAGAGAGAGAGAGAGAGAGAGAGAGAGAGAGAGAGAGAGAGAGAGAGAGAGAGAGAGAGAGAGAGAGAGAGAGAGAGAGAGAGAGAGAGAGAGAGAGAGAGAGAGAGAGAGAGAGAGAGAGAGAGAGAGAGAGAGAGAGAGAGAGAGAGAGAGAGAGAGAGAGAGAGAGAGAGAGAGAGAGAGAGAGAGAGAGAGAGAGAGAGAGAGACTCTCTAAAGTTAATCTGTTGATATTAGGAATAGGAGAGGAATCCCTTTTTGTTCAAACCTCAGTTTGGTTTGTGTCTTTCCAATCTAGAGGTTTAAGACAACATGCAGATACTACTGTAACTGTGAAGTCATTATCATTTAGTAGTTAGGTGTGTTGTTTGTTTCATCTCAGCTTGCTGTGTGTACCAGTGAGCCAGAAGCTCCTCAAGATTTCTGTAGACCTGATTCATCTCCTGAATGATCTGGCTGGTTGAAGTCCAATTTCTCCCCTGGCTCCAAATCCCCCATCCGTACAACTGTCACACCTTCTCCTTTTCCGTGCTCGAAACAAATCAATTTTTATCAGTACTTAGAGTAGTAAAGTGAAATGCTACAGCTCACAAGCAATTGTTAACCTTCCCTGGCCTACACTGGCGTAACGCAGTTTGTCTAGACACCCCCGCAAAGGAGTTCACCTCCCCACCAGCCACTCACCAAGTATAGTTTACCGATCGCTGTCCATGGTGCTGAAATTGCGACATGTCTATGCGGCTGCCTATCGAATCGATGATAGGCGTTCTGTGGTGCCAGGGCATGTCACCTATAGCTTTGCTTTAGCTAAAGGAAAAATGTCTGTTGGTAGAACTATTTGGTCGTCATTTTCACATCTTAAGCCTAACATTTCACAAAGCTATACACGGTGTCACAAGGCTGACATTTAGACTCCTGGCTGGCGGCAATAATGCAATTACTTGTTCAGTAATAAAAGTTGAAATTCAAACATTGCAGATAGTAAAATTAATTTTACACTGAACAAAAATATGAACACAACAAAGTGTTGGTCTAATTTTTCATGAGCTGAAATAAAAGATCCAAGAAATTGTCCATACGCACAAAAGCTTAATTATCTCAAATTTGTTTACATCCCTGTTAGTGAGCAACTCTCCTTAGCCAAGATAATCCATCCACCTGACAGGTGTGGCATATCAAGAAGCTGATTAAACAGCATTACACAGGTGCACCTTGTGCTTGGGGCAATAAAAGGCCACGGTAAAATGTGCAGTTTTGTCACACAACACAATGCCACAGATGTCTCAAGTTTTGAGGGAGCGTGCAATTTTTTCTACCATAAGCCGCCCCCAACATCATTTTTGAGAATTTGGCAGTAAGTCCAACCGACCTCACAACTGCAGACCACGTGTAACCACGCCAGCCCAGGACCACATCCGGCTTCTTCGTCTGAGGGGGGAGTGGTGTTGAGGAGTACTTCTGTCTGTAATGAAGTCCTTTTGCGGGGAAAAACTCATTCTGATTTGCTGGGCTTGGCTCGCCAGTGGGTGGGCCTGGCTCCCAAGTGGGTGGGCCTATGCCCTCCCAGGCAGACTCATGGCTGCTCCCCTGCCCTGTCATGTGAAATCCATAGATTAGGGCCTAATGAATTAATTTCAATTGACTGATTTCCTTATATGAACTGTAACTCATTAAAATCATTGAAATTGTAGCATGTTGCGTTGATATTGTTGTTCAGTATAGATACAACAGCATACTAATCAGCAACCAATTTATTTATTTTTATATTCAACTGTCCAGTACAGCCTACATGAACCTGCACGACATAAGCTGTCCTCGCGTTCTCTCCCGCTTAGATAGAAAGTTGTTTTGCATTAAACCAGTCTGTTAATGCCAAATAATACAGTCAGTCCTCCCTCAAATCAAATAAGATCAAGCTTTATTTACACGAGGGTTGTCACAATACCAGTATCGCGATACTACAATTCCATATTTTTCCATGGCAATTTTTTTTTTTTACTCTATGGTCCTATAAAACCTACTTTATGTAAAATTGTGGGTGCTATAGCTTGCAAAATAAACAAATGTTACTCTAGGTGACAACATACTGCTGTTTGTTTCTAACATTAGGACTTTTATCCTCAAGAAATATATTCTGCTTCATGTTTTGTTTCCTTGCCACGATCCTTCCGAGTATCGCGATACTGGTATCGTGACAACCCTAATTTATACAGCACATTTCAGACATGGAATGCAACGCAATGTGCTTCACAGGAAAAAAACTAATAAAAACAATCAAAAACTAAACTGAAACATTTACTACACAACAAACATGAGGATAAATTCGGCAGCTATTTTTTGTTGAACGCAGCGACTTTTGTCTGTCTACACAAATGGGCTGCATTCAAGGTAAATTTAATTTCATGAAATGAAATCCAGATTGAGAGATTCCCCTGGTATTCTGAAGTCCTTTCCCACGGCCTGTAGATCCAGGTTGCGGCCTACTATAGGCCTACTCAGTATTGACAGCCCAGACAGTCTTTCCTGAGACATTGTGCGTTATATGTCCATTGCACACAATTTAAACTTAGTCTTGAATTATGCACTTTTGAAGACCCCAGTAAGCTCCACTCATTGCACTGGCGCCGTCGTAGCCTTGACCACGGCATTTATTCACCGATATCCCTTTACATTCAATCAGTAAAATTATGATTTTTTTCAGGACACTTTGATCAGTCACATTTTTGAAGCTCAAGAAACAAACACGTAGCTTCCTAGGACATATGGACATTAAAAAGGTTCTTGAATTACTTTTTGGAGGGTTACTGTCAAAATGATTTACTAAATATAAAAAAAATAGACATTGATGACAGGTGTCCGGTACGTTAGTGCTGGCCTCTCTACTCTGGTGCTACCATGAGTCTTGACCCAATTCCTCAGGCCCCGTCAGCACAAAGTGTGCGAGTGTGTCAGTGAGCAGACAGAGCTGCGTGTGTTGCAGCAGGGAGGCAGCCTACAGCGGCCCCACAGGTCAGGGGCTGGGCCTTGTCTCCATTAGTTGTCTTGACATGACTCCCTGCCCTCTGCTCCCTCTCTCCTCTCCTCTGCCTTATTAACTTCCCCTCCCTTCTTTCTTTCCTCCCTCCCTCTGAGTGTGTGTCTTTCCTCTCCCTCTGAGTGTGTGTCTTTCCTCTCCCTCTGAGTGTGTGTCTTTCCTCTCCCTCTGAGTGTGTGTCTTTCCTCTCCCTCTGAGTGTGTGTCTTTCCTCTCCCTCTGAGTGTGTGTCTTCCTCCCTCCCTTTGAGTGTGTGTCTTTCCTCTCTCCCTCTGAGTGTGTGTCTTTCCTCTCCCTCTGAGTGTGTGTCTTTCCTCTCCCTCTGAGTGTGTGTCTTTCCTCCCTCCCTCTGAGTGTGTGTCTTTCCTCTCTCCCTCTGAGTGTGTGTCTTTCCTCTCTCCCTCTGAGTGTGTGTCTTTCCTCTCTCCCTCTGAGTGTGTGTCTTTCCTCTCTCCCTCTGAGTGTGTATCTTTCCTCTCTCCCTCTGAGTGTGTATCTTTCCTCTCTCCCTCTGAGTGTGTGTCTTTCCTCTCTCCCTCTGAGTGTGTGTCTTTCCTCTCTCCCTCTGAGTGTGTATCTTTCCTCTCCCTCTGAGTGTGTATCTTTCCTCTCTCCCTCTGAGTGTGTGTCTTTCCTCTCTCCCTCTGAGTGTGTGTCTTTCCTCTCTCCCTCTGAGTGTGTGTCTTTCCTCTCTCCCTCTGAGTGTGTGTCTTTCCTCTCTCCCTCTGAGTGTGTGTCTTTCCTCTCTCCCTCTGAGTGTGTGTCTTTCCTCTCTCCCTCTGAGTGTGTGTCTTTCCTCTCTCCCTCTGAGTGTGTGTCTTTCCTCTCTCCCCCTGAGTGTGTATCTTTGTCTTTTTATCCCGCTTGCGCTCCATGGAAGCACTCTAATTAAGAATGATGGATTGGGTGCCAGGACACACTGGGAATGTATGCTAACCTGATACACCAGCGTATTCTCACCCTTTTTGTGGTTTGTGTGGAGGACATGGGGGATCCCAAATGGAGCGACAGCAGAGGAGGCTTTGAGTGTTTGTCTAGTTAAGCTCTGCATGAGAGCTATTCTATACATCTGCATCGTATCCTTCTGACTATGTCATCAGCTTTGACAAGGGAAGAGATTCGTAGCAGCAAAATGGAGGCTTTCTTTCTGTCTTTCTTCCCTTCTCTCTGTGTGCCATTTAGAAACGTCACCTCCGTTGAAATGTCCTCAGCTCTGACTAATGAAGATTGGAGCTATTTTCAGTTTTCTGCTGAGATTGACTTATTTTGCACATATGGCAATTAGAGGAGAATTGTGTTTCTCTCGCTCATCTTCAACAGCTGTCACGTCTCCGTCTACAGTCCTAGCCTAATGGTAAACCACCCCAGGAGCAGCTTAGCACTGGTCACGCTGTGAACAGAAGCCTCATGAAGGCTTGGTGTTGATTGCATCAGTGTGTCTGTCTACTGGACAGCTTGTGTCCTTAGGGGGACAACATTTGAAACCTCGGACACTTTAAATCACATCTCATGGGGGTGCTATCTATAGAGAAACAGCCAACAAAGGTTTAAGGCCCCCACCACCCCCCCCCCCCACCCTGGTCTGGTAGATAGGGTTACTGCTAGCCTCTAACATAGGATGATAAACAGTGGGTGTATTTATCATGGAAACTCATATTAACTGTCTTATAGTGTTGTTAAATGAAATTAATAAATGTGCATTCTTATTATTCTGTTTTCGTCGATTATGAACTGTATTTATTTGTATTTACTTTGATTACCCATTTGTTTTGTCTCAGGCGCTGTATGTGTCCTGTGCCCAGGCCCATCCATTAGGCATATGTCAATCTTTTACCTTTAGGAGCTAGGCCTATCTGTTTCCGAGAACATCACACTAAAAACACCATGACGTATATCCTTTGTGAGTCTTGGGCAAATGCAATGTGAGACACCAGTGGGGATGTTCAACTGGAAGCAGGAATGCATTAGTGAAGGATGGACCTTTGACAAGCTCTAATAAGTACATAGGTATTCAGGCAGTGGTCTACAGGCTCTGATCATAACAGTAGAGAACTGGAAGGCTGGGCCTGTAATAACACCAAGGTGAAACATGTCAAAAAACATGACAGAAACATGCAACAGTTTATGGATGATCTAGTTCCAACTAACGACACCATAGTTGATTTTGTTTACTAGCTTAGCTTTCACTACGAAGCTTGCTGTACTAGTATTTTACTGGATAAGAATCTATTTATTTAACAATTTGCATAAAACAGGTGGGAATCTACATCAACATCTTGTCTAGAACCCATAGACACAGTTATCTGGAAAGCACTTGACGAAACTCGATCTTGCAGAAAGTATTTATCCTACCCCTTCATGGTTCTGAAAAGCTATGGCGGCAAAACGTCAAAACATTGAATGATGTATGACAAATGGTGGAGAGCTGTCAACCTCCCGATTGTTGCTTTGTTTTTGGGGCGGAGGGGGGAGAACAGTTAGGCTATTTACTGAAATGAGTGGAGAAGAAAGACATGTAGGCTCTTTCAGCTCCCTGTCATGCCACTTGGGATCTGTTGAATGATTTTCATTCAGCCATTTCCTTCCATTGAGAAGTACTCAGTTAGTCACTGAAATATAATATTACATCCACTTAGTGACGTGGGCTCGTTGCAGGTTCATGCTCGAACTGACGCTGGAGAGTACCTTTATTTACATTTCCCGAATCCCCAGAAGAAACACATCTTACAAACACATCTCTGCTGAGACGTGAAGCTTGAAGATGATGTTTTTTCCCTCTCTCTTCTTTTTTTCTGTCCTGTTTTCACATCGTTTTCTCTGTGGCTTGTAAACCACGCTGGCGGTCCTAATGGAGGATGCTTTCCGCCAGGGCAACAAAGCAGTTTTGTTGAAAATGTTAAGGCATTATGCAAGCCTAAATAAAGCTGCCACGCTGCTGAAGAACACAGAGCTCTGTTGTGCCCTGTAGAGAGACGGAAAAGGTCTAGAAGGTATCAGAGAGGCGGGAGGCTTGGTTGGGGGAGGCTTGGTTGGGGGAGGCTTGGTTGGGGGAGGCTTGGTTGGGGGAGGCTTGGTTGGGGGGGGCTTGGTTGGGGAGGCTTGGTTGGGGAGGCTTGGTTGGGGGAGGCTTGGTTGGGGGAGGCTTGGTTGGGGGAGGCTTGGTTGGGGGAGGCTTGGTTGGGGAGGCTTGGTTGGGGGAGGCTTGGTTGGGGGAGGCTTGGTTGGTTGTCTCTCTCCACTGCACCATGATGGTTAAAAGGAGTCCGGGGCCTTTATTAGAAGTGGCAGGCGTTGTCTCCAGTCATCTAGATAATTGCGGCGCTGCGTCCGCTCCTGTAATCAATCGAGACAGCTGCCGCCGCTGCGTTCGAGTCCAGTGGGCAAGCGTGTCGTGCTAATTAATGGAATGATAAGGCCAGTGCGCTCAGCTCCGAGCCGCACCGCACATCACAAACAACTTCCGGAGATGTTTCTCTCTCTCTCTCTCTGAAATTCACCCTTGAAGTTGATAGCTGTTCCTCCCGCTGTATGTCTGTCCACACGTTCCCCAGGGCAAACTGCCTTAGTCAGGGGTCAACGGCTGTGAAAGGGGACACATTCCAGGCTGCGGGGGTGGCCTGTGTGTGTCAGATTAGCCATTGGAACTTGAGCTTTATGTGGAAAGGCTCAAAGATGTCATCCGCCTTTTTTCTTCAGGAAGTCTCAGTGTCACTGACCTCAAACGACCCGAGGGTCTTCATGTGAGGCTGGGAGTGATGGGCACGCTGAAGCACGTGGCCACTCTGCAACAAAGCAGTACCGTGGGGGTAAACCCTGCTGGGTTTTGGGGTAGGAAAGGGGGTTGAGGGAATCCCTCTGGAACTCATTGTGACCAGAGCTTTTAATGAAAGTTTAGAGCAGCACATACAATGGTATGGTTTAGCCAACACTGAAGCACATGGCTTGTACCAGATTTTGGCTAGTCGGTACATACAGGCATCCATATTTAACGCCCGCTAATCTGAATCTGCACCATCCCCTTCAACAGCAATCACATGTGCCACAGGAGACGATGACATATGCCTGGTGCCACATATAGCCATATGGGTTTGAATCCAGGCCCAGCGTGCAGAAACAGAGACACTGATTCATACCAGACGGGGCTGCCAGCCCAGCTCTTCCAAATTAACATTAGGTGCTCACAATTGATGTGCAGGCTTTGACAGTAAACGTGTTACAGCTTAACACCCATCCTATTCTGTTGCCATTCGAGTTCTTTTGTCAGCTGCAATGGAAAGAACTAATTGAAACACGCCAGCTGTCCCCACTTTCTAGATATCTTGGCTGCCTCTCCCTGTTCATTTCCCATTAACATCTCTGAGTAATTTCACAAAGCATTGCCTTGGCCTCCCGCTAAATGCCATTCCAAACGCTCCCAGGCAGATGAAATAGTGTGAGGAGGAGAAAACTGACCATCGCAAATTTTGCTGTGATTTGATTATTAACATGACGATTTGCCGCTACTCGACGCGCCAGTCTCCCATTCATTCATTATCCTCCAAAATTATTTTGATCAAATCACTGCCTCTTTTTCTCTTCTTGTTACCCAGAATGCCTCACAGGCAGGCAGGCAGGCAGGCAGGCAGCAATGATGTATTGATTCCAAGACTCCATTTAGTTTTCTGTCTCCTGCCATTATCTGTTTTAGTCATCATCCACAGCCACTCAGTCAGTCGTGAGCTAGAGCTAGCTAGGCCTTGGCGTGCACAGACAGACACTGGAGAGATTTTTTTTTCAATTAAAATGTAAAAGCCTGGTTCTACTGAGAAACAGGAGAGTTTCCTATTGAACAGAGCCAAGCTGGAAGGGAGAGCAAGGTGGAGCGTGTCCTACAGTACCGTCTGCATCCTCCAACTTTTTCAGGAGACTCCTCGTTTCATGTAGTTATTTGCGTCCTTTTTTTAGATATCCTCTTTTTGTGAGCGTCCCTGACTGTTTATTTTCTGGCAAGGCGATGGTGTAATGTGAGCCAACCGCAGCGTTTGCCTTGTAAATGAGAACTGCTGGCGGGCGAGGTGACTGTGGTGACCGGGGTGGCTTGGATCTCTTCTATTTTTCTCTCAGCGCATGGCTGCAATGGCCTCTGGTCATGTTGCGGATTATTTGCGTAATCCCAATGTCTAATCTTAAAACTGCATTTGCATGCAGGTTTGTTTCCTCCTGCCCTGGGTTGTAATGGACTGCAGGGCAGTGGTGGCTGTAGTGGCCAGGTTATTCATACAACTCTCTGATTTGCATGATGGATGGTTTTGTGGCAACCCAATTAGGACAGGTTTTTGATCTCTGATCCAGAGGGACGTTGGGTTCGTTTGCAGGTGGCCACATCCCTGGTGTGCCTGAAGTAAATAGCAAAGCATTGACAATGGATTCTCTTCCATACTTTGCAAGTCACCCTGCATTTGGGTATCTACTAAAGTAAACAAAGACATATGCAAAAATAGTAATTTTATGCGCGCACAGTAGAACTGCTTTGGTTCTCAATGGTCTGTTCTTGTTTCATTCAAATCCTCTCGAATTGTTTATTGTCATACACAACCTCTTATACACAACCTATTCTCCCCAAGGGGCAAAATGGTTCATGTGAAGTAAGTCATGCACAACATGCATTTACATGTAAAACATCCAAGCCTCATCAACTATCAGTCAGTCTACTCAGAGTAACCTAATGGTCTCTGTGTGTCATGATCATGATGGACCACCTTGTCCTTTATTGATGGCCTGGGTTGCTGGCAGCACAGACCATCTAGCCTCCCTGTGTCTTTCTGTCAGTGTAGAGGGACAGAGGGAGGGATGGAGAGTGAAGAGGACTGGAGATGCCTGCATCACAAATGGCACCCTATTCCCACCCTATTCCTGGTGGCCAGTTCTCCAGATGTTCCAGGGGCACAGAGGGGTATCAGAGACAGGAGCAACAACACGGGTCACAGAGGTCGCCCACGTCCCCGATGGACACATCAGTCATCGAGGGGGCGTCCCTTGGCCTGTCGTCAGTCTGGTGTCTCCACCCCCCTCCATCCATCCCTCCCTTTATTGCTCCCTCCATTCATCCACCCCCCCTCCATCCGTCCTCTCCTCCCTCCCCTCAGTGCCACACCAGGCACGTGTACATAAGGGCTAAATCCCCAGAGTACACAGGCCACAGGAGCGACTTTTAAAATGATCAATAGTGGCCTGAAATGTCATCTGGTGAACAGTAATGCCAACACTCCCCAAGGGAGTGTCACTGTCAACTCGTGCACTAACTGGGCCTGGGAGGTTCACAGTAAGGCTGTCCTCATCCTGGTTCTATCTCCATCTGTTGCCATGTTGTACCATGCATGACAGGTTGTTTTCATGGCATTTTTTTTCCCTCCCCATTTTCATGGCCTAATTTGAATGACTGTCTATGATGTTTATTAGTACAGCTCAACTTTCCTACTGTATAAAGGTGTGGGATTTTCCAGGAAAATAACATGTTGTCCTGAGAGAAAAAGGCAAAGTGAAAACCTGACAGCTGTGATTGACTGTGGAAGTACTGTTGACAGTCGTCAGATTCAGTTGCGAGGAGAGCTGTTAGTTGCTTTGGGCGGTGACAGTGTTACTAGTTGATATTTTCTTGTAACCGCATTAAGCCGTGTGATGAAACATGTCAGAGAAGACTTCCTGTCACTTGGATACCACCAGGCCTTCTGTTTAGCTTCAGACAGAAAGACAATCTAGAGTTGTTATGGGATTTGTACATTCTCAGCAATAACAAACAAGGTTTCCGTTGATTGTTCACTTCTCATGTCTGTTTGTTTGTTGTAGGGGGATTGTGTATATAGCTATGAATTTACAAGGGCATTTCAGAACTTCAAGGCATATGTCCAACACAGTATGAAGCAGATAGAAGCTGAGAGCCATACAGTTGAAGTCGGAAGTTTACATACACCTTAGCCAAATACATTTAAACTCAGTTTTTCACAATTCCTGACATTTAATAGTATTAAAAATTCCCTGTTTTAGGTCAGTTAGGATCACCACTTTATTTTAAGAATGTGAAATGTCAGAATAATAGTAGAGAGAAGGATTTATTTCAGCTTTTACACACACTCAAATAGTATTTGGTAGCATTGCCTTTAAATTGTTTAACTTGGGTCAAACATTTCAGATAGCCTTCCACAAGCTTCCCACAATAAGTTGGGTGAATTTTGGCCCATTCCTCCTGACAGAGCTGGTGTAACTGAGTCAGGTTTGTAGGCCTCCTTTCTCGCACATGCATTTTCAGTTTTGCCCACAAATTATAGGATTATAGGATTGAGGTCAGGGCTTTGTGATGGCCACTCCAATACCTTGACTTTGTTGTCCTTAAGCCATTTTGCCACAACTTTGGAAGTATGCTTGGGGTCATTGTCCATTTGGAAGATCCATTTGCGACCAAGCTTTAACTTCCTGACTGATGTCTTGAGATGTTGCTTCAATATATCCACATAATTTTCCTACCTCATGATGCCATCTATTTTGTGAAGTGCACTAGCCCCTCCTGCAGCAAAGCACCCCACAACATGATGCTGCCACCTTCGTGCTTCACGGTTGAGATGGTGTTCTTCGGCTTGCAAGCCTCCCCCTTTTTCCTCCAAACATAACGATGGTCATTATGGCCAAACAGTTCTATTTTTGTTTCATCAGACCAGAGGATATTTCTCCAAAAAGTACGATTTTTGTCCCCATGTGCAGTTGCAAACCGTAGTCTGGCTTTTTTATGGCGGTTTTGAAGCAGTGGCTTCTTCCTTGCTGAGCGGCCTTTCAGGTTATGTCGATGTAGGACTTGTTTTACTGTGGATATAGATACTTTTGTACCTGTTTCCTCCAGCATCTTCACAAGGTCCTTTGCTGTTGTCCTGGGATTGATTTGCACTTTTCGCACAAAAGTACGTTCATCTCTAGGAGACAGAACGCGTCTCCTTCCTGAGCGGTATGACGGCTGCGTGGTCCCATGGTGTTTATACTTGCATACTATTGTTTGTACAGATGAACGTGGTACCTTCAGGCGTTTGGAAGTTGCTCCCAAGGATGAACCAGACTTGTAGAGGTCTACAATTTCTTTTCTGAGGTCTTGGCTGATTTCTTTTGATTTTCCCATGATGTGAAGCAAAGAGGCACTGAGTTTGAAGGTAGGCCTTGAAATACATCCACAGGTACACCTCCAATTGACTCAAATTATGTCAATTAGCCTATCAGAAGCTTCTAAGCCATGGCATTTTCTGGAATTTTCCAAGCTGTTTAAAGGCACAGCCAACTTAGTGTATGTAAACTTCTGACCCACTGGAATTGTGATACAGTGAATTATAAGTGAAATAATCTGTCTGTAAACAATTGTTGGGAAAATTACTTGTGTCATGCACAAAGTTGATGTCCTAACCGACTTGCCAAAACTATAGTTTGTTAAGAAGAAATGTATGGACTGGTTGAAAAACGAGTTTTAATGACTCCAGCCTAAGTGTATGTAAACTTCTGACTTCAACTGTGTATGATAGTATACCATTTTAGCATCAGCCCCTGGGCAGACCAGACAGTACTAGGGGTTGTTATGTCACCATCTTGCCTTAAACAGTGATTTTGAATCAGATCCTGGTGCCATTCATTAGAATGAGAAGGTAAATGGCAGCCCTGGCTGTGTGTATGCTTGCGTGGGTGCATGGTTGTGTGTATCTGTGTGTGCGCATGCATGTGTGAAGTGGACTGCCCCCCCCCCCTGGCCTGGTCTAGTCTGGCAAACTGTTTTAATGAGGAGATGAAGAGTCTCCCCCCGCCTCCATTACAACCCATTATAATCATCATTAAGATAACCCACCACCACTCATTGTGTCCTCAGTGTCACAGCTTCAGCCGTCCTAGTGGCTAGACTCTGGTAGCAACACTGCTGCTTTCAGTTTCTCCACAATGTGTCTAGGAAAGAGAGGGGTTTCCACGGCAACATCAGTGAAGGGGGACATTTCAACAGAGAATTATTTGCCTTTCTCTTTCTCTCTCTCTCTTCCTCTCTCTCGCTCCCTCTCTCTCTGAGACAAGGCCCCCACCCAGACAAGGTATCCTTATTCCAGACCCTTTTTATAATAAAGCCGTATTATTATAACCAGACCTGAATTCGTTAGGAAAGTCGTGACACCTTTGCCTCCCCCGTTGCTCCTGTAGAGTTGAAGGGGGGACGTGTTTAAAATCGCCATACAGCGTTTTATTACCTTTTATGGGCGTTTGAATCCTTGGACGATTAAGCGGGTTCTAATAAGCCCTGGATATTCCATTAGGAGTCTATCTGCTCTGAGGCTCTGAGCTGAGAGGAGCTGAGGAGCTGAGCTCTCACTGGCTGCTGAAGGCTGGAGGCTAGCTCTCACTGGCTGCTGAAGGCTGGAGGCTAGCTCTCACTGGCTGCTGAAGGCTGGAGGCTAGCTCTCACTGGCTGCTAAAGGCTGGAGGCTAGCTCTCACTGGCTGCTGAAGGCTGGAGGCTAGCTCTCACTGGCTGCTGAAGGCTGGAGGCTAGCTCTCACTGGCTGCTAAAGGCTGGAGGCTAGCTCTCACTGGCTGCTGAAGGCTGGAGGCTAGCTCTCACTGGCTGCTAAAGGCTGGAGGCTAGCTCTCACTGGCTGCTAAATGCTGGAGGCTAGCTCTCACTGGCTGCTAAATGCTGGAGGCTAGCTCTCACTGGCTGCTAAAGCCTGGAGGCTAGCTCTCACTGGCTGCTAAAGGCTGGAGGCTAGCTCTCAATGGCTGCTAAAGGCTGGAGGCTAGCTCTCACTGGCTGCTAAAGGCTGGAGGCTAGCTCTCACTGGCTGCTGAAGGCTGGAGGCTAGCTCTCACTGGCTGCTAAAGGTTGGAGGCTAGCTCTCACTGGCTGCTAAAGGCTGGAGGCTAGCTCTCACTGGATGCTGAAGGCTGGAGGCTAGCTCACACTGGCTGCTAAAGGCTGGAGGCTAGTTCTCACTGGCTGCTAAAGGCTGGAGGCTAGCTCTCACTGGCTGCTAAATGCTGGAGGCTAGCTCTCACTGGCTGCTAACGGCTGGAGGCTAGCTCTCACTGGCTGCTGAAGGCTGGAGGCTAGCTCTCACTGGCTGCTAAAGGCTGGAGGCTAGCTCTCACTGGCTGCTAAAGGCTGGAGGCTAGCTCTCACTGGCTGCTAAAGGCTTGAGGCTAGCTCTCACTGGCTGCTGAAGGCTGGAGGCTAGCTCTCACTGGCTGCTAAAGGTTGTAGGCTAGCTCTCACTGGCTGCTAAAGGCTGGAGGCTAGCTCTCACTGGCTGCTGAAGGCTGGAGGCTAGCTCTCACTGGCTGCTAAAGGTTGTAGGCTAGCTCTCACTGGCTGCTAAAGGCTGGAGGCTAGTTCTCACTGGCTGCTAAAGGCTGGAGGCTAGCTCTCACTGGCTGCTCGCTGCAGCGCTGTGCTGCGCCCATGGAGCTGTTTAATTGAGGCTCTAGTAAGCCTTCTTGAATCTGCTGCATTAGAGACAGAGATTAGAGATGCTTAAAGGTCCATTCTCTCCTTGGCTCTTCTCTCCCTCTATCTCGATCTGTCACTCTCAATTTGCTCCTTTCATATTTGTTCTGTGATATTTCTATATTCAGAGGGATTCCACTTTGCTCCTTACTGCTTTGCTCATTTGAAACGTGTATTTTAGGTTTACCGCTGCTACCACTGTCTTGTTTAGTAATATTGCATCCACCCTGCGTGTTTAAATGTAGCTAGCTGACTGTGGTGAAATATGCCATTATCACTACTAGCACTTGTTCTGTCATCCACCATTTTCTCCAGCAGTGCTTTTTTGTCAGTAGATTCCAATTAAATGCTCCTTGAGCTGTATATTTTTTCTGTGGTATTAGTTATTTAGTAGAAACATTGTAGCCCATTAAAATGTTATGCTCTCGGTACTGATCATGGTAGTTCTATGGAATGCTCTTCATTATAAAAGCTGATGAATTGATGAATTGGCTGTGATGAAGTGGCTGGCTGGGTTCAAAGTGCTTGGCTACAGCTTTAGAAATCCCTTGAAAGATCTGGGGGAGGGAGAAGCAAAAAGTCCATGATAAGGGGCAATGATCTCTTTTCACAGCACAATTGAAACATAATTATTTCATGCCAGATTGTGTGCTCAGCAAAGCCCTGAATAGGAGCGGCATTTAACTTTAATTAGGTGTGATTTATTCATACTGACTGGATCGCTCGCAGAGATTTGATCATCTGATTATAGTCAAGCATGAAAATGACCTGATTAAACACTTCATGAAACCTAGAAAGGGAAAGAAAAGGGGAACCTTGGGTAGAAGAAGTGTAGAGGCAGTAAGGTGAGGGAGAGAGTGGGAGGGGAAAGAGGGGAGACAGGCAGCTATTAGCTTAGCTCTGTCTTCTGGACCTACATACCACACACAGTTCTCCATAACTGTTAAACAGACACTTCTCCAAGCTTTTTCCTTTCACCAGGCAATGGTGAACCGTACCAAGAAATAGGTTGAATTCTAATAAGGGAAACATTTTCAATTGTTATGGTGGATGCTTACCTACAGGTGTATATCTACCGCCTCCCTTCACGTTTGTTGTTTCTTTGTCTATGCAGGTGTGTCAACGAATGAGAATCCAGAGTCCAAGACTGTCAGCTCGGCCAAAGTCTCTGGGCTCCAGCGTAGCCAGGAGCAGAGTAACGAGGTGTCCTTCGCCCCGCCCGTGTCCAGCCCCACCCCGGCCTCCCCGCCTTCGGGCTCCCCTGCCCCCGCTGCCACCGCGGCAGCCCCCCCTCAGCCCCTCCCCAAGGCGCAGCTCACCTCCCCGCCCCCCCTCCTCATCAAGAGAGAGTCGGATCGGGTGCCGCCCATCCCCAGATTCCCCACCCCTCCCCTGCTGAGGGCCCAGCCCCACCCTCTCCAGGAGCACCGTGTCCCCGTCTCGCTCCCTCCCCCCCAGCACCAACACCACGCCAGGCCTCTCATCAGCCACCAACTGCACCAGCATCACCCACTGCATTACAACAGCCTGCACGACATCAGGTACAGTAGGACACCATCTGATCCATATG
This sequence comes from Salvelinus namaycush, assembly GCF_016432855.1. Lineage (NCBI taxonomy): Eukaryota > Metazoa > Chordata > Actinopteri > Salmoniformes > Salmonidae > Salvelinus > Salvelinus namaycush. The sequence continues at coordinate 32,694,582 of NC_052307.1, forward strand.
CTCTGAGTCTGTTTAGTTATGTCTGATCCGTATGCTCTGGGTCTGTTTAGTAATGTCAGATCATTATGCTCTGGGTCTGTTTAGTTATGTCTGATCATTATGCTCTGGGTCTGTTTAGTTATGCCTAGCATTCTTCTTATGCTTTATGCCATGTGTCAAACTCATTCCACAGAGGCCGAGTAGCTGCGGGTTTCCGCTCCACCCTTGTACTTGATTGATGAATTAAGGTCACTAATTATAAAGGTTGTCTTGGTCTTGATTGAAAGGAAAACCCGCAGACACTCGGCCCTCCGTGGAATGAGTTTGACACCCCTGCTTTATGCCTTGCTGATATGATATAATTAAGCAATAAGGCACATGGGGGTGTGGTATATGACCAATATTCCACGGCTAAGGGCTGTTCTTAGGCATGAAGCATCGCAGACACAGCCCTTAGCCGTGGTATATTGGCCATTTACCACAAACCCCCAAGGTGCCTTATTGCTATTATAAACTGGTTATCAACGTAATTAGAACAGTAAAAATAAATGTTTTTTCATACCCGTGGTATATGGTCTGATATACCACGGCTGTCAACCAATCAGCATTCAGGGCTCGAACCACCCAGTTTATAATATGATACAATTCCTTTTATATTGTCTACTCAATTGGAAATTCAGGTCAGCACATCACATTATACACACATATTCTCAGCATTTACAGATGCAGCTTCCAGTCATGTAATAAACCAACACAAATTCACTGAATACACAATCTATAACTCATTGCTGACAAGGTTTTTCTCTCTCTGTCTTCTCTAACATTACATTCACAGCGGCGGCAGTGCAGGCCTCCCCAAACACCACCACCTGCCCCCCTCTCCCCACCACCTGAGCGGCCTCCCCTCCTCCACCCCGGCCCTGCCCCTGTCCATAGCCAACCTTTCTACCTCGCACTATTCCTCCCTGCGAAGCCCGGCCCATCGCCATCCGGCCATGTTCGCAACCCCCGCCACACTTCCGCCACCTCCGACCTTACCCACCAACAGCCTTGTGGTCCCTGGGCACCCCGCTGGCACCCCCTACCCAGGTAACACTGCCCTCCTGGCCGCTCTGGCATCAAGGCTAGTCTGTCTCTAACATCAAGTAGCAATTCAGCCAAAGTAACAATCTTATATTGTGATTTCCAAGTCAATTGTTGCAGAAATAAATGTAAACCCAACTGTACAGTACACGCTTCCAAGTACAGAGGGAATAAATGAAGTGATTTATGTAACATTAAGTAGACGTTGACATGCCAGGTTACATGGTTCTGTAACAAGCGCTGTAACCATTCAATTCTAATTTGATGATGTGGTAAGTGAACTCGTTTATTACAATTTCACATGCACTAACAGAGGGAATAATGGATAGATGGAAGACTATTAAATAATCCCATTACAAATTATAAAGGCATTTGAAATATGTTGATGCCCCTCCATGTTACTTCAACAATGGTAGAGATTTCTAAACCGAAACAATGTTAGCCTGCATTTGTAGACACGGCACCCCTTTGTTAGTTCTGTTTTAGTAATCTGGGTTTGGAGGGAAATGCCAGAGGATGTTTCCCCCTCCACGCTGCATGCTGTCAACTAACTGTTCTCTTATGCCAGGTCAGGGGGAGGTCATGTTAGATAAGACTTGAGCGAAATGACGGAAGACTTTCATATTAAAGCTGCCCTTTTGTTCTTCTACTGTGTAAATGCTGTAGTGTTTACATTGTATTGAAATATGTCAAATGTAGACAAATTGTATCTTTATATGACTTTGTCTCTGTATAAGAGAAATGATTGTTTGTTGTCAATAATTCTTTATTGATACTATTTCAATGTTTAGTGTACTGTAATAGACGTTTAACGTAATAGTACTAGGAGTAGCTAGAATATGTAGCATTGAGATCTAAGACAGAGTGGAGGGAGAGTCTGCTGTGTTTTCTGCTGAGGTGACTCTTGGTTCTCTCTTGTCTTTAGATACCAGCCTGTTGATATCATTCAACCAACCAATCATGTATTGCCAGCCTCATTCGGGGATTCTGATTGGCACATTGTCACAGGCAACTCTCTTACCACCACCAATGAGTCCTCACGTAGAAAACCCTCACAGCATGAGCTGGAGAAACAGAGAATGCCAGGTGACTATTCTTTCTTCTCTTCTACCCGTTGTTAAAACTGACTGGCGCCGTGCCTTTCTTGTGTCTCCCTTCCCCCCCCCCTTTTCTCGCTCTCCTTTCTTGCAGAGCATGACCTCCTGCGGCAGGAGCTGAATAACCGCTTCCTGGTTCAGAGTTCAGAGGGGCGGAGCCGGGGGCCGTCCTCTGCGGGGTCCCCGCTGGCCCCTGTGTCACTCCTGAGGGGAGCGTTTCACCAACACCAGCACATGCATCAGCACCAACACACCCACCAGCACACCTTCACGCCCTTCCCGCCCAGTCTGCCCCCGGCCGCCATCATTACTCCGCCCACCGCACCCCCCATGGTGCGAACCCCAGCCAGAAATGTGAGGATAAGTAAAGCTCCCATATACAGTACCTCAAGCCCCCCCCCCCCCCCTCTTCCTTGTCCCCCAAATCTCCAAATGACTCCCCTGGTCACCCCTCTCCAGTAACCCCCCCCCCCCGACTGATAGGGCCAGAGCCTGCCCTCCTTCCCCACCCAACATGTTACAGTAACAGTAACAGTGTGTTTTACTGAGGGCTGAGAAATAGGAGGCAGGGGCATAATCCTCACCACAACCCCATAATGAGTAGTCTCCCCTCCAACAGTACACATGTTTGTAGTGGTTCATCCTCAATGCTGAAACCAGACCTAACTCACAGACTGCTGCTACATATAATACTAGACGTTATGCTTTGGGACCAGAGTTTTACATGTGGGTTAGCCTATATAGATGGCCCCAAGCTTCATTGCTTTACAATGCACAAAGGCTCACAATATGCCCCTTTTCCTTTCCACCAAAAGGAAGCTTGCAGAAGCCATGCCATTCAATGTACGTCAGTACAGTTGATTCAATTTATTCATCATTCTCTCTCTGAACATGACATACATTTCGCCATTTCAAATGTTTTGCCCTGGAACAAAGGAGACCGATTGAAGGGAGTGTTTTTATTGTTTTCATATGGATGTGTTTTAAATGTTTTTGAATGTTCTGATTTCCCTGCACCGCAACAGAAACAAAAAGGGCCTTCCAACAGATGTGTGGCGTGACTGCGGTGCACTGGGGGCTTATGCTCAGCAATGACAAATTCAAAGCCTGTGGTTACACTCAATGACTTCTTTCCAGATGAAAGGGAGTGACGTCATTCGGACTGTTTTGATAATGCATAATTGCTTCCGTGCCTTTTCAACCGCCATCAGGCAAGGCACCGGCATCGAGTCAGCCAAGGGCAAAACATTGGCAGCTCTAGATCGGAAAAATGTTCTCCGGAAAAGTTCTGAGTATTCATCCATCAATCATTTGGAATGCATATAGCAATCTGAGAAACCCTTTCAGACAGGACTCGCATTTGTGCCCTTTCAACATTAGCCTAATAGATACAATCCATCATGTCATGACCCCTGATTAAGAGGCTAGGGCCCATTTAGAGCACTTTGAGCTCTTTGCTTTGTGGAATCTAACATGTCATAAAACCCAGGCAAAAGGCTTAGCTTATTTACAGTACATTACACAGCTATGTGATAAGCAGTCAGGGAGACTGTTTAGTTTGAGTCTCTTAGTCAAAAAGCATGTGTAGGCTGCTGTTATCCTCTTCTGTCTACAGCTGATCCCTCCATGCCTCTATACGTCAGCCGGGCATTATTTATATGCACTCTGTTTGAAGAGGAAAAGAACTGGAGTTATTTTGTCCTCTTGCCAGTAGTGGTATTATGTGGTGTGTGGCTGTGTGCGTTCACATCTTGATGTTGTGGCTGATGCATTGTTGCTACAATGGAATTTAAGGCTGTTAATGTATTATGTTTCGTTGAGACTGTTTTTTCTTAACCCGTGTTGTTTTCTCTCTCTCCCTTCCCTCCAGTAGCATTGCAATTTCACTTCCATTTGACTGTTTAGAGAGGCACGAGTAATGTGGATGATGTGGTTGTTTTTAGTGTTGGTCATGAAGTGTGCAGTTGCATCGCATCGGCCCAGCTGTGCTCACTTTTGAGTGCTCCGTGTCATTTCAGCTACGTAACAGCCCTTGGCTAATAGCTGTAATTAATGAAATGATGAATCCTCTGTATTTGTTTATTGTTCTACACCCTCAAGCAGGTGGCCTTGCCAAATGGCAACAGTGAGTGTCTATTTTCCCCTCTGTCTTCTTAGGGAAAAGGAACATCCTTAATTGGTTAAAGATGAATTATTGAGCTTTAATTATCCAAAGCTGTTTACAATAAACCTCTGACAGGGCCCGTAAATTACAAAGCAGGAGTTTTATAGACAGCCATAAAGCCACCAGCGAGTGTTACTCCCCCGGTGTAAAACATTAAACAGGCCCGTGCTTCAGAAGGGGAGGAGGGGGTAGAGGGGGAGAAGGGGAGCTGACCAGTTGAATGTGCTCGGAAGCTGCCTCAGCATTTCCACTCAATAGGGTGTCTGTGTTTGATTTGGGCCAATTATCGCCCGCAAAAACAAACACGCTGCCCGCCGCTGTGGCCGTTCTCTGCGGCTGGATGTTGAATGGCCCCGCTTCACTGGGAGGCCCAGCCCAGTTAGAGAGAGGAGCTGTGCCGAGTGTGTTGAGCGAGAAAAAACGCCTCCTTTCCCGTTTACGTCGCAGGAGGGAGGCACACACACACACACACACACAGATTTCACTGATTCATGTGCAACCCGTTTTTCTTCTTTATGTAAACCCAAACCAGCGGTGGTTTGCCAAGAAGGCTTTGTCAAAACACTTCCAAAAGTACATGCAAATGGTTTGTGTATTTACGGAATAGGAATAAGTTACTGTCAGTTGCAATTAGCCAGTTTCAAAATAGAGGAGCAGTATTGGCTTACATGAAGGCATACATAATCTGATACTGTATATGAGGCTATAGTCTTTCTGTTGAAATCCAAATGTCATTATTCCATTAGTCATAGGGTATGCTTCGGAAAAATGTTTCATTATATTAAACCATTTGAGGCTTCCAAAGTTATTTCAGTCCCATGCTGTACATGTCCACAACGAGCTCCCTTGCATGGAAAACATAGTCTGCCCAATTCAATTTCCCCTATAAAAGACTTACTGTTCGTATACCCACAGTTATATGATCTTGCGCATAGAATATTGACACGTCTCTGCGATTTTCTTTCAGGTCTCTCTTTCTTTTGTCTCACACACTAAAATGACAACCCCCCCCCCCCCCCCCCCCCTCGTTAGTATATGTATCCCTGTGTGCTCCGTTTCGATGACAGAGATCATTGTAAAAACCCTACATCTGTCACAGCCAATTAGATTAACATTTCTCCAAATGTTCCACCCAATAAGAATCATAACTCAATCTTCTCGTTTTACACTGGGGCCTTTTTGTAAGGTAAGGAGGGCTCCCCCCGCCCAAGTATAGTACTGTATCTACACCTAACTCCATGGCTGTTTTTCTGTGGTGCAGACGAATTGGAAAATCATGTCTCCCTAATTGTGGGAGTCCATTTGATTAGTCATATCGCTGATGATTTAACGCCATCTCCGTCTGCCGTTCGGCCAGCCAAGCGCATGCTAAATGAATCAAACTCATTACCCCAGAATGCTCAGTGTTTTCTTTAAGCCAGCTGCTGTCAAACGTGGGCTTATGATCTGACTGGTGTACTGAACTTCCTCTCTCCTGTGTTGCTGTGTCACTGAATAGGTGTAATGAGTCCAAATTGTGTTTCACTGTATTCCTTTGATGGTCTTCGGTTCATAGATGCAGAGTTCCTGTTGTTGTTATTGGTCAATTTGGCATCACTAACGTATTGCTGTCTTTTCCTTCTTTTTTTGCAGTTCGACAAATACGCTCCAAAACTGGACAGTCCATTCATTAGACATTCAAATGTAAGTAACCCTATTTATTCCTTTCAACCTCCATCACCATGCCCTTAGTATGTTTTCTATCAAATATTTACTGTGGTTAGGTAGTTTGGAGATAGGAAAATATCAATTTCTTCTTCTGCACGTGTTGAAGTATGTGTGGGGTTTGTCTCTATGTGTCTTGTTGTAATCTGTTTTAAGAGGTGGTTTTGTGTCTCCTCCATGTAGTTCTTCCCCTCCTACCCCCCCACAATGCCAGGCATGCCCCCGCTGCTCCCCCACTCAGGACCCTTCAGCTCACTGCAAGGAGCCTTCCAGCCCAAGGTTAGCCCCACAGACCTACACACACATGTATTGCAGACGCACACACATACAAAATACAGTACCTGCTTTTACTCATCCACTCGCACAAAGCAAGTCCATTGTACAGACATACACATGTATCCGAACTCGTTCCCTAACCCACACAGGACAAAAACCCCATACGCACAAATAAACGAGCACCTGGTTTTTCACAAACGCCCCCGCGCTGGCAACTTACCATTCTCTCGACGTCTCACCCAAGAAATGAGGATAGAATCAGGGGGTCTGAATAGCACCAAAGCCTTACTTTTCATTCTGTGTACAGGGCAGCAGACAGCTGCGTTTGAATTGAACCGGCCTGATAAATCTGCTCCTGCTTCTTTTTTCCCCAATAATGGACTATGCAAACAAGGCCTGTCTCTAAGCTGGCTGGGCCTGAGCCGCCAGCCACCGCGCCGCGCTGCACTGTGCAGGGGGAGATAAGCAGCGTGCGTGTGCGTGCGTGCGTGTGTGTGTGTGTGTGTGTGTGTGTGTGTGTGTGTGTCGATCAGGGCCTGGCAGGCGCCCAATAGGCTCTGACCCTGTTGTAAGCCACCAATCAAAGCTGGCCTAAATCCCCTGGTCTTATTCCCCACAGGCTCTATTATGGATGCCTTTTGTTGGCTGCCTCCAGATGGTTAGAGTGCAGTACAGTTAGCCCCCTCCATCCCTCCATTCACCACCTAAATCTCCCCCCCCCCCCCCCCCCGCTGGGCACCACTGAGCAGCAGGAGAGAGGTTGAAGGATAGAGGGGTTGGAGGGTGGTCTGGTGCTAGTGGTGGTCAGAGTACAGTACACCACCTTAATCCCCCCACTGAGGAGGTAGAAGGGTGACGGATGGAAGGTGTGGTGCTAGGGGTTACAGGGATCACCTAGTACTCTGGGATGGATTACGATGGCTGATCTAGGCATTCTGGTTCTTCTAGACCTCAAAGATATCCTTTGCGGCCTTTTTCTGACACTGCACCGGAGCCCTTAAAGGAGTGCTAGCCATTGACGTCACGTACAGTTTCTAGCTGCAGAGACTCTTTGTCGTGAATCAATGCAGAAGAGCCAATGTTTTTGAGTGTGTACTGGTTTGCTTATGTTGTGCTTCAGTCTGTGCAGAGTCCATATTTCCCACCATCTTTGTAACACTTTTGCTTTGCCTCTTTCTCTCCTCCATATCTCGCTCTCGTTCTATCTCTTTATCCTCTGTTTTAGTCCTCCAACCCCATAGACGTAGCCTCCCGTCCGGGGGCAGTACCTCACACACTCCTACAGAAGGACCCACGGGTTAGTAGACTACAGGCCCTGGTTGTCCCTCGAAAGCACCAAGCACACACTTTTCTGTCAACAATAGAGATTCATTCAATTTATTTGGTTGTTGATTGTTATGTCTGTGGGTTCATAATGGCTCATATTTTCTCATCTTGACGCAGGTATCAGATCCTTTCAGGACATCAGTCAGAGTAAGAGATGGTTTCATTTTCCTTTCATGCACTGTCAAATTCTACAGTACCGTCGTGTCATAACATTGAGTAAATTCTACAGTACCGTCGTGGCATAGCATTGAGTAAATTCTACAGTACCGTTGTGTCATAGCATTGAGTAAATTCTACAGTACCATCGTGTCATAGCATTGAGTAAATTCTACAGTACCGTCGTGTCATAACATTGAGTAAATTCTACAGTACCGTCGTGGCATAGCATTGAGTAAATTCTACAGTACCGTTGTGTCATAGCATTGAGTAAATTCTACAGTACCATCGTGTCATAGCATTGAGTAAATTCTACAGTACCGTCGTGTCATAGCATTGAGTAAATTCTACAGTACCGTCGTGTCATAACATTGATTAAATTCTACAGTACCGTCATGTCATAGCATTGAGTAAATTCTACAGTACCATCGGGTCATAACATTGAGTAAATTCTAGAGTACCATCGTGTCATAACATTGAGTAAATTCTACAGTACCATCGTGTCATAGCATTGAGTAAATTCTACAGTACCATCGTGTCATAGCATTGAGTAAATTCTACAGTACCATCGGGTCATAACATTGAGTAAATTCTACAGTACCATCGTGTCATAACATTGAGTAAATTCTACAGTACCATTGTGTCATAGCATTGAGTAAATTCTACAGTACCATCGGGTCATAACATTGAGTAAATTCTACAGTACCGTCGTGTCATAACATTGATTAAATTCTACAGTACCATCGTGTCATAACATTGAGTAAATTCTACAGTACCATCGTGTCATAGCATTGAGTATATTCTACAGTACCATCGGGTCATAACATTGAGTATATTCTACAGTACCATCGGGTCATAACATTGAGTAAATTCTACAGTACCATCGTGTCATAACATTGAGTAAATTCTACAGTACCATCATGTCATAACATTGAGTAAATTCTACAGTACCATCGGGTCATAACATTGAGTAAATTCTACAGTACCGTCGTGTCATAACATTGATTAAATTCTACAGTACCATCGTGTCATAACATTGAGTAAATTCTACAGTACCATCGTGTCATAACATTGAGTAAATTCTACAGCACCGTCGTGTCATAACATTGAGTAAATTCTACAGCACCGTCGTGTCATAACATTGAGTAAATTCTACAGTACCGTCGTGTCATAACATTGAGTAAATTCTACAGTACCGTCGTGTCATAACATTGAGTAAATTCTACAGTACCGTCGTGTCATAACATTGAGTAAATTCTACAGTACCATCATGTCATAACATTGAGTAAATTCTACATTATCATTGTGTCATAGCATTGAGGTTTTGGGTCTGACCTCGAGTCTTTTGCGTATTTCCAGAAACCTGGCAAGTGGTGTGCGGTGCACGTCCAGATTGCCTGGCAGATCTACCACCATCAGCAGAAGATGAAGGTGGGCCAGCTGTCTCTGTCTGTGTGTGTGTGTGTGTGTGCGTGCGTGCGTGTGTGCGTGTGTGTGCGCACGTGTGTGTGTGCACGTGTGTGTGTTTCTGTCTGTATCTTGGGTGGCATAAGGAGGTCAGGGGAAGGGGGGGAAGGGCTGTGTTTTCCTTTCCAGAGGATTCCTATTTTTCTGTATCTAGTTAAGCAGCGGCCATTTTGGTTGTGGCTTGGAAAACTCCTGTTGTCTCTGTCATGGTGTCACTGTCATAGGCACCCTGTCCTCATGGGGTTTAGTGGGCCTAATCAGCTTACACTGATGTTGTTATGGCACAGTATGTGTTGGGGATCTAGTGGCATTATATATGTTGTCACCCCTCTCTGATCTCACACAGTGATTATATTACTGATTATAGCAGATTACAAGTCCCTCCTTGAGCTATGACAGTGCTGGCATCAATTATTGTTAATTACTTACATATGCAAACACTGACAGTTCCTCTGTTTCTTTTCTTCCTCCTCCTATCTTTTCTTTATATTTTTTATTTCACCTCCTTTGTGTTCTCTCTCTCTCTCTCGCTCTCTCTCTCTCTCTCTCTCTCTCTCTCTCTCTCTCTCTCTCTCTCTCTCCCCCTCTGCCACCCCCCTCCCTCTTGCTAACAGCAGATGCAGGTAGACCCTCACAAACTGGACATGAATGGAAAGCTGGACCTGTTCAGTCGTCCCCCCGCCCCGGGGGTGTTTCCTGGGTTCCCCTACACCCACGACCTGGCACGACCCATGTTCTCCTCCACAGGTCAGTACAGGGTTCATCGTCAGCCACCCAGCACAGGGCACAGAAGGAATTTTTTGTGGACGGAGGAGGGAGGGTGCAGACCATTTTGTGGGGATCGCGCTACAGACGTGCTGCAGCACCCTCAGCACCTCTACTTCCCACGGCTATGGTTGTATTCTATTCTCCTTTACCTACAGCTGACCCCTTGCTCTGGCCAAACGCTACGCCACGCCCGCGAAGGTTCGTGACTCTGGATCTGAGTACCTCCCCAATGATTTGTGGAACGCAAACACGTTCGAACCGTTCTGATGTGTCCCAGAAACCGATGGGTCGGGCCAGAGCCAGAACACATGGGTCGAGCGGCATTTTGAAACGTCGTCATTGGCTTGGTTACTCCGATTGGTTAGAGACGATCCGACATCTGATGACTTTGTTTTGTACAACACCCCTCATTTGGACGTCACCACAAACGACTTCAAGGTCTCAGACTGAAGCATGTAGCGAACATAGAGCAGCGGAAGAACTCACTTTGAGGCGTCAGGCAACAGCTGACCCTAGTTGAAGTGCTGTTGTTGTAAATGTTGTTCCAGACTGTGTCAGATGTGGACATGAATATGGATGCTTCTCTATGTGTGTCTCTCAAATAGCACCCTATTCCCTACATAGTGCACTGCTTTTGACCAGGGCTGGGTGCCATTTGGAACACAATCTGTGTGATAATTGAGGGGTAGAACCTGCCTTGAAGGGCAACATGGAGGCGGATGCCCTTTAGCTTGTAATTATGCAGTATTGTATCACCGTGTATGGGCTTGTAATTGGCTCGTTCATTAACCATTCATGATATATGGGTGAAGAGCGTTTTGTAAGAGAGGTCAACGTCTGTTTATAACAAAGCGCCCCCATCCACACACACACGCTCACGTGAAACTATTAAATGTTATGGTCATTTCTATGGAGCCTTTCTCAACCAGCCACTATGAAACATCAGATATCCTCTGTATTTTTGGTGGTTTGAATGTTTATCCAATTAGCATTGCTACTGTAAAATATTGATTACTTTCCACATTTAAAAGATGTCTGGAGCATGTCAGAGGTCACAGGGTTAAAGGTCACCATAGAGCTGACTCAGGGTGGTTTATTTGGGGGCGCTCTCCTCTCAGTCAGACCTACCTCTGAATAGATGCCTAGTTCGAGGTTGTGACAGATGGCTGCTGTAGCGCTACTAAATGAGTGGACACACTGAGGTAACATGGTTTCTCACCCTCTCTCTCCTCCCATAGGTTCTGGCCATCCGGCCGCCTCCCCGTACGGCCCCTCCCCCCACCACAGTGGCTTCCTGCCTCCCACCCACTTGGCAGGTAAGTGTAAGTAGCACCACATTTTACATTCACTTTTTTCCTTTTTCCTCTCTCACAGTTTTGCACTCGTATTGAGAATACTTCTACAGTCACTAGGGCATAGGGTTGCGAAGGGAGGGTATATTACTGGTAACTTTCTAAGTTTACCAGTAAACGACCAATGTTTTGGTAACTTTTAAGTTTCGGGGGAATTTTATCATATGATATCTGGTTGCCTTTTTGGGTACTGGAATTATCTCTGGCCCTTTGTGTGGCCTTATTACATTTAGAAATATGTAAAATAATCAAATAAGATGAAAGAAAATGTATTAATAGAATGACAACGCTGTGAAACATTATCCTAACTATAAATCATCAACTTACTGCTGTTTAATATGAGACTTTCAGCATGAAATATCATTTTTTACACACTTTTATTTATTTTACTATGTCAATATGTTTTTGCTGTAAATCAAAGCTCAAAACTGGGACCAAAACACTTGCATTTGTGACCCAGTGCAACACCAATTTTTTATTGGTCTCTAAGGTGCAAGTCGCGTTAGATTTTGGTTCACAATTCGCCTTTATTAAAAATAAAAAAAATAAAAAAGATTTATTCCAGAAGAGGACTGGCCACCCTCATAGCCTGGTTCCTCTCTAGGTTTCTTCCTAGATTTTGGCCTTTCTAGGGAGTTTTTCCTAGCCACCGTGCTTCTTCACCTGCATTGCTTGCTGTTTGGGGTTTTAGGCTGGGTTTCTGTACAGCACTTTGAGATATCAGCTGATTTAAGAAGGGCTATATAAATACATTTGATTTGATTTGATTTGATTCAAACAGAAATGGGGTATGAATCGTTGTGTTGCGCAATTCAGTCATCATGCTCTGTTTGATTGAACTTTTCTAAAGGCTTTCCCAATTAAATGTTGACTGCAAAGTGAATAATATCAAGATGATTTGTATCAATCACGGGGCATTTGTTTAGTGAACTCTGCCATCACATGTAGCCTACACTGTACATTACAAAGACACTGTCTCTTGCTAGGCACGCAATTACATTTCAGTCATTTAGAAGACACCCTTATCCAGAGCGAGTTACAAGAGCAATTAGGGTTAAGTGCCTTGCTCAAGGGCACACTGACAGATTTTCCACCTAGTAAGTTCTGGGACTCGAACCAGCGACCTTTCGGTTATTGGCCCAATGCTCTTAACTGCTAGGCTACCTGCCACCCTACAATTGATTTAAAGGGCAACTACACCAGCCACATTTTTTGGGGGGTGGATTTGTTCTTAGACCTCAAAAGTGATCTCCTTATAGGGCCCTACAACTGTAGAGTGACTGTTCAAAATCACAAATAATAACAGCCTTTTTGAGATTGTGCAAAGGTTTTATTTTTTTCCCTCCAAACAAGCAATGTAAATATGATATTGTCAAGTTATAATGTAGGTCATTATAGGCTTTAGGCTACTTGCTCAGCCCGCAAATTAAAGTTAGCATTTAAATGATGCACGCGTCATCCGCTTTCCAGTGCCACTATTGTTTTCATTCGGGCCAGTAGCTTTCAGTTGGCACTGCAAGGGCATAATTTAAAAGATGGCTAGTTATTATTAGCCTGGTTCTGTATGAAATGCAGGTACATTATTGGACTCAGGTCAGATCATTATCGCCGCTCAGTGGTAAAAAATTTATGCAACCAAATCATGTGCTGGTGCCATCAACTGAAAAAGTTGGTAGCACCAGTGCCACCAGTAAAAGAAAGTAAGTCTAGAGCCCTGTAAATGTTTTGGCAACAAACTGGTGGCAGTTGTGAAACAAGTCAGTGGTTGGAAGTGTGCCATTGTTGATTAGATGCTTTTTTCATTAATTAGGCTATTTTCTCTTGAGCCATATGGCCTATCCACTAGAAACTCTAAGACAATATGGACACGGATAAAAAACAAATACTATATATTAATATATATTTTTTCAGTTATTGAAGTATAAATTGCCAAAGTTACCATAGATTGCCATAGATTACCTGTTAATTACCAAAATTACTGAAAGTCCCGGTAACTTTGGTAAATAACCAGTAGTTTTGCAACCCTACTACGGCATCATTTGATAACATAGCCCTTTGTTGATTGGAAACGAAGTTCACTTGAAGGTTATAATCGGCATTTAGAGGTCCTTAGTTAGCTAGTGAGGTCATCCTATTGCTCCATTTCTTGCACTGAATTTTACTTTCGGGCTGTGTATAGAGAGCCCTCCCCCTGTGATTCATAAAATACACCCTTGAATAACCCTCCTTCCTGTACTAATGTGGATGGAAGGCCACTCTGGGCTTGTTGAGGTAGTATTTCTAATCCCCCAACTTTATTTTCCAGCCCCTTTGTTCAAGTGAAGGTTTTTCACTGCACAACACTCCTGTCTTATTTCATACTGTCTTGGACAGAGGCAGATGGCCTCAGCAAATATAAAATTTTACCTTGAGGCTTCTTTCTATAGCATCTTCAAGTGTCTATTACACAGACAAATAGAGGTTTTTGTATTCTTCTGTATTTCCTATCAAAGATGTTGTTTGGCTTCAGTGCAGCAAGGTGATTTCATGGGATAAGCTCTTGAGTCAATCCAATTTGAGTTTATAAACACCTGGTGCACAGGGGGGGAAATGTTATTACACCCCTCAAAGATTTTGGGTGAAATTCCTGCCCAAAGAACGAACTCAAGTGTGACTCGGCAGGAATGATTTTCTAGCTGTTGTTTGCTGATAAATTGACAAACCGTGGCATTGCATTCACCACAGAGTGGAAGACTTTCAAAACTAGATTAAAGGATCATTCAGCATTGATATATCCTCAGTAGTTTTCCATTGTGTCTTCTTGACAGTCTTCCTCAATCTTGAAATATTGATAATGTTGTCTCCTGATTCCTCCGGTAGGTATGCATACCTTTCCATTTTTAGTTCCATGTAAACTGTGACCAGGTTTAACTAAGGCACTTAGTTAAAAGCTCTACGTTAAAAGCTCTACGTAGAATGATAAAGGTTTATTCGGGTTGGAACCCTGTTTTGAATCCAAGCGGAACCTTTTTCACCCAACGAAGAACCCTTTAACAACCCTTGAACCTGGATTCAAAAAGGGTTCTCCTACAGGTACAGCCGAAGATCCCCATGGTTTTAGGTAGATCATTTTTTTCTCAGAGTGTACAGGTTAAAATGGAAGCATGAAACACTGAAGCCTCTGTAAAAACTAGTAGACAAACATTCTCCTTTCAAGCAGCTATGTGCCTGACTGTCCAGACTCCAGACTAGTATGGCACATTGCACATATCAAATCCCCTTTCCATTTGTTGTCCAGCTCCAACCTATACCCCATCATACTCCCTAGCATCAGGATCAGAGATCAAAGGCTTTCCGCTCCATTACGGACAGTGTGGGAGTAAATCCAGTGTCCAAGAGGCATGAGTGGCCAGAGCAGGCAGCCAGCCTCGCTAGCTAGCTACATACAGTAGGATTAGAGGAAGTAGTATGGCAGCGCTAGAAAACACAGAGCTCCGCTTGTAAGAGAAAAGCCGAGTGGAACGAGTGGTCGGGCTCCTCCAGCCAGCTCAGCTAATCCCTGTTTGGCATTTTGCAGATCCTTTCAGTCGCTCCAGTACCTTTGGCGGCCTCGGCAACCTTTCAACCAGTGCCTTCGGAGGATTAGGCAACCCCTCGCTTGGTAAGCGCCGCCCCCCCCCCCCCCCCGCCCCCCACGGCCAGACACAGCGCAGCTCAGCTTTAGACCACAGGGAAGGGCCAGGAAGGAAAGAAATCAAGGCACTTAGCGCTGCATCAAATGCCAAAATAAAACTAGCACAGGGAGGAGCAAAAAGGCAGGCAGCACAGCAGCAGAACAGCACAGCTCTCTCTCTCCCCCCTGCTCTCCCCCCTCCCCAGTAGCTTGGCTTCAATCTGACAGCAACACTGCCAACGCACACAGCACTCACAGGCTTGCTGTTTGGTTGCTATTCATGTATTAATTATTCTACAAGCCCCCTCATCGCCACTGTGGAGGACTCTCCCTCTCTCCCTCTCTCTCTCTCCCTCTTCCTCTCCATCTCTCTCATATTCTCCCCTGCCAAATCATTTCCCCTGTAGCGAAATGGATGTCAGTGAAATAGACACGCTATGGAATGCTAAGGTCTCCCTGGCTTTTCACAACCCTCACCCCCAGAGGGAAATTGATTACCCCCCCATCCACTCCCCTATCCAGTAAAAAGGCCCTGAGAATGAGGAGTGAATTGGGGAGCAGAGCAGAGTAGGGCCCTTGGTCCAAGCACACAAGAAGCGCAAAGGGGAAAGCCATTAACCTTGCCAGTCTTTGTAAAAGAGCTCTTTGCAGCAAGAGACCGCTCAGAACCCTCAGGACAAAGACAAAGTTGCTTTTGTGTAGATTTTCTTTATTTCCTCGTCTTCAGTCTCTTCATCTGATGTTCTGTGTCCAGGAGGGGGTTTAGTTTGTTTTGCTCACGCTCTTTTCCCCATGTCTCCTCTCCTTAAGGCTCCAACAGTATCTTTGGCCATAAAGAGGGCCCAGGGGGCCTGCCAGGCTTCGGCAGCCCCCACCACGATACCTGGAACAGGCTCCACCGGACCCCACCCTCCTTCCCCACCCCGCCGCAGTGGCCCAAGTCTGCAGACACGGAGCGCAGCAACTCAGTCAACAGCCACGAGCGAGAGAGAGAACGAGAGAGGGAACGGGAGAGGGAGAGAGAACGGGAGAGAGAACGGGAGAAAAGGGATTCATCCATCAGCAAGGAGGAGAAGGATAAAGACAGGTGTGTATTCTATATGAGTACAACTCCGAATCATTTCCATTAGTTGTAAGTAACACAAATTGTTGTGTTATTTGAATACACATTTTCATGCACACATATTTCCCCCCCCAAAACTATTTCCACCCTTCTACACTTCTGATAAATGCATATTTTTATTTTGTTTGTGTCCCTCACAGAGATTCAATTGATCGTAACCGTCACTCGAACCGTTCATCCCCTGCGTCGGCCCAAACCAGCTACCAGATCAGCAGCCTGATCCGCTCTAACAGCCAGAACTCCAGTGACTCTGGTCGCCACCACAGCGCCAGTGTGGATCGAGTCCGGGAGGCCGAGAAGGAGCTCGTGGAGCGCCACCGAGAGGCAGCCATTCTGGTGGACGTCAAGGTGAAGGAGAGCCGCTCCCCTGGAGGAGGGAAGGAGGTGACCGACAGAGACAGACGCTCGTCAGAGGACTCCATCAAACCAGCCCACCGCACGCCCTCTCCCTACCCCAAGGCTGTCCTATCTGAGACAGGAATGAAGATGGCTGGTGGTCCCCCACCCACTCTACTCAAGGACGGGGACAGGGACAGGAAGGAGGGTCCTCCGTCCTCTGGGGGGGACCTGCTGCTGCACAAGGTGAAGAACGACATGAAGATCAAGGAGGAGCGCAAAGAGGACCAGGAGGTGATGGTGGTGAGCTCCGAGCCTGCCCCTCAGCCTGTTCCTCCTCCTCAGCCTCTACCTCCTCCACCTCCCCAGCCCGGTCACCACCACCACCACCACCACCACCCTCCTCTGTCCCAGCAGCCTCCTCCCCCCTCCCCACGCTGCAGTGACTTGCCCACCCACGGCTCCCTGCACGGGGTGCACATGGCCCACTCCCTGCCCCTCTCCATGAGCGCCATGCACCAGATGGGCAGTCTCAACGTGCTGGACCGGGCCCGCATGGCTCCCTTTATGGGGGTGAGCCCCCTGGCTGCTGCTGCAGGGAGGGACCGGATGCCCCACCAAGCCTTCCCTTGGGACCCACTGAGGGAGGCCTACCGCAACCTGGACCTGCAGCGCAGGATGGACTTTCAGCTGAGGGCTGAGCAGGCCCAGCGCTTCCCCAGCATGTACGAGCAGGAGCGGGCTTACCGGGAGAGAGAGGCACACGACTACTCCCACCATGAGCACATGCTGGAGGTACGGCGGGAGCACGAGAGGATGAGGCAACAGGCAGAGGAAAGAGAGCGCCAGCACCTGAGGGAGGAGCTGGACCGAGCACGGCTCCACCAGCTGCACCAGTCCCCCATGGAGGGACACCTGCCACACATGCCCCCCTTCATGCCCCACCTGGGCGGCATGCCCTACCCCAGACTCAGCCCCTCCACCGGACACAACGGCCTGCTAAACCGGACGCCCCCCACCGCTGCCCTTAGCGCCCCCCCTCCCCTAGTGTCTGCGGGCAGCACCAGAGCAGCCTCCCCCAGAAGGACTACCCCCCTCACCACCCAGGACCCCCGAGATTACTCCCCCTCCCGCAACCCCAAAGAAGTGGAGGCACGGTAGCTTAACATAACAGACAAAGGACGTGAATGCTTAAAAAGGCGCACTCCCCAATTTGGAACCTACTAGAGAGAACAAGATGCACTGCTTTTCAATGGAGAAAGGCATAAGTAAAAGAGAAAACAGTATGATTGTACAAAGTAAAGATTTGTAAGGGTGAAGAAGCACATGACATGCTTTTATTTTATATGGACAGGCTGATGAGAATGTTGGTTAGAAGAACACGAATCAAAAAGTATGTGTATGTTAGTTTCCGACTTAAAATTTGATATTAATATATTAATCCAAAACCTTTTGTTGATTTTTCCGTGAAAAGTGAGATTCTGATTGAAAAGAGAGATTCTGATTGAAATTAGTTTGTACATTTCCTATCCTTGTTCCATGTATAGACATCATTTTTATGAATTTGTATTTTGTGCATTAGTCAATTATTTTCAATATTTATCCCAGTCCATGATGATGCTCCACAGTGGATGATGCTCCACAGTGGATGACGCTCCACAGTTTTTACCCAGTAATTTAACCTCATGGTACCTGAAAATATTCATAAATGATCATGTACAAAGTTACATTAAAGATTTGTTGCATTTTATTTGTTTTGCCTTTGAGATATGCAGACAAATATATATTACGAGGTCTTTGTTCGGTCTCTGTAAAGAAGAATTAGTGTATAAAAAAAAATGACAATGTAAATTTATTAGGCTTTTTAAATGTTTCTAGAAAAACAAATGAAATCAAAACAGAACCACTTCCCGGTTGTAAACCATGGTAACAGACGAGCCTGTCCAATGGGAGGGAAGGAGGGCGGGCATCAGAAGGGGGCCTGGAATGATCTTCTGCAATCTATGCAAAGAGGCACTGAGCACCCCGATGGAGAGCCACCTGGAATGGAATGGACTGTTGGATAATGTTGATTCTGTGAGAGGAACTTGGATTAACTCAACATGTTTTTCTTTCCAATCAGGGGACATGGAATTAAACCTACAGACTTCCTGGTTACAGATAAACTGTACCAGAAGCTTACAATACAGCCCCAGTGACAGCAAAGGAAGACACGTTTGATTGGGCGGCAATAGGACTTTCTCTGTCGACCGTTGTGGTGTTGTGCAGTTGTTTTTCTTAGACTTGTATACAAAACAAGTAGAGTTTTAGGCGTGCAAAAAAATGAAAACGAACATTCATGTACGGAATAAAGTTTGGACCTAATACCTGCATTATATCGCTTTTTATTCACATTCAGGATCATTCTCTGAAACCAGGGTTACTGGATGTTAACCCCTTCTAAATGTAAAATGGTGACATAACAATAATACACAAATCACTGAAGGAAACAGTTTTTCATAGATTTGCCAATACTGCCAGTATCTTAGCTTGTTCATTTCATTTAGCAAATTTCTAACAAATCCTAAATGAAATACAGTGCAGTAGCCAAGTATCTAAAGCCAAGGGGGGGTTCTGTTCTTCTGAACATTTGACAGTCATCTCACAGGGATTAGCTGCAGGGCTCTCACAGCTCTCCTGGGGGATCGATGGGTTTGGGGAGAGGAAAGGCAATAGAGGGTGGGACTAATAGGACATTGATTTTGTAAGAAAGCAGATTTTTAGTGTTTGTGTTGCAGCTAACCACTATTGACTGGAGGCCGAGCGGAGTATTGACCTGCGGCCTGGACTCATTAAGAGGAGCAATGCCAGGGAGGGAGGCAGCAGGCTATCGGATGTTAGAGGAGAGGCGGGCCGCTCTCCCCTGATCACTCTCCCCTTTCTCCCCCCTCCTTCTCTCACCTCCTATCCCCACACTCATCTGTTTCGCTAATGAAGCCGGAAGGTCCTCTGGAGTGGTCCGAGGAGAGGGACATAGACGCCCCGTCCCGTTATCGACGATGGCCTTTCTCTCTCAATTCAATTAAATTCAAAGCAAGTGGAATAGATAATAATCAAAAGTGAAATAAACAATACAAAATGAACAGTAAACATTGCATACACAAAAGTTTCAAAATAATAGAGATTTCAAATGTTATATTAAGGCTATATACGGTGTTGTAGCAATGTGCAAATAGTTGAAGTACGAAAGGGATAGATATAGATTGTTTTTATAATGGTGTTTGTGCTTCACTGGTTGCCCTTTTCTAGTGGCAACAGGTCACAAATCTTGCTGCTATGAAAGCACACTGGTATTTCACCTAATAGAAATGGGAGTGTATCAAAATGTTTTTGTTTTTTTGTGGGTCTGTGTAATCTGAGGGAATACCGTGTCTCTAATATGGTCATACATTTGGTAGGAGGTTAGGAAGTGCAGCTCAGTTTCCACCTCATTTTGTGGGCAGATGGCAAGTAGCCAGTCTTCTCTCGAGAGCCAGGTCTGCCTATGGCGTCCTCTCAATAGTAGCAGTACCCCCTGTATATAGCCTGGCTACTGTGATTTTATTGTTGTCTTTAATTATTTGTTCTTTTTCAATTTTTCTTGTTTGTTTTATTTATTTTTTCCTTTCTTCTTATAGACACCAAGGAACTTGGTGCTCTCAACCCGCTCCACTACAGCTCCGTGGATGAGAATGGGGACGTGCTCCGCCCTCCTTTTCCTGTAGTCCACGATCAACTCATTTGTCTTGATCACGTTGAGGGAGAGGTTGTTATCCTGGCACCACACTACCAGGTCTCTGACCTCCTCCCTATAGTCTCATTGTTGTCGGTAACCAGGCCTACCACTGTTGTGTCGTCTGCAAACGTAATGATGGTGTTGCAGTCATGTTT
Source organism: Salvelinus namaycush (assembly GCF_016432855.1). NCBI lineage: Eukaryota > Metazoa > Chordata > Actinopteri > Salmoniformes > Salmonidae > Salvelinus > Salvelinus namaycush. Next base: position 32,714,974 of record NC_052307.1, read on the forward strand.
GGCCGTGCAGTCATGGATGAACAGGGAGTACAGGAGGGGACTGAAGACGCACCCTTGAGGGGCCCCCATGTTGAGGATCAGCGTGGCAGATGTGTCGTTACCTACCCTTACCACCTGGGGACGGCCCGTCATGAAGTCCAGGATCCAATTGCAGATTTAGGTGTTTAGTCCCAGGGTCCTTAGCTTATTGATGAGCTTTGAGGGCACTATGGTGTTGAATGCTGAGCTGTAGTCAATGAATCGCGTTCTCAAGTAGGTGTTCCTTTTGTCCAAGTGGGACAGGACAGTGTGGAGTGCAATAGAAATTATGTCATCTGTGGATCTATTGGGGCAGTATGCAACTTGGAGTGGGTCTAGGGTTTCTGGGATAATGGTGTTGATGTGAGCCATGACGAGCCTTTCAAAGCACTTCATGGCTACAGACGTGAGTGCTATGAGTCGGTAGTCATTTAGGCAGGTTACCTTGGTGTTCTTGGGCACAGGAACTATGGTGGTCTGCTTGAAACATGTTAGTATTACAGACTCAGTCAGGGACAGGTTGAAAATGTCAGTGAAGACACTTGCCAGTTGGTCAGCGCATGGTCGGAGTACACATCCTGGTAATCCGTCTGGCCCAGCGGCCTTGTGAATGTTGACCTGTTTAAAGGTCTTACTCACATCGGCTACGGAGAGCGTGATCACACAGTCGTCCGGAACAGCTGGTGCGCTCATACATTCTTCAGTGTTGCTTGCCTCGAAGCGAGCAAAGAAGTCATTTAGCTCATCTGGTAGGCTTGTGTCACTGGGCAGCTCACGGCTATGCTTCCCTTTGTAGTCCGTAATAGTTTGCAAGCCCTGCCACATCCAACGAGTGTCGGAGCCGGTGTAGTACGATTCAATCTTAGTCCTGTATTGATGCTTTGCCTGTTTAATGGTTCGTCGGAGGGCATAGCACGATTTCTTATAAGCGTCCGTGTTAGAGTCCCGCTCCTTGAAAGCGGCAGCTCTACCCTTTAGCTCAGTGCGAATGTTGCATGTGTAATCCATGGCTTCTGGTTGGGGTATGTACGTACGGTCACTGTGGGGATAACGTCATTGATGCACTTATTGATGAAGCCAGTGACTGATGTGGTGTACTCCTCAATGTCATCGGAAGAATCCCAAAACATATTCCAGTCTGTGCTAGCAAAAAAGTCCCTTAGCTTAGCATCTGCATCATCTGACCACTTCCGTATTATCGAGTCACTGGTACTTCCTGATTCTGTTTTTTCTTGTAAGCAGGAATCAGGAGGATAGAGTTATGGTCAGATTTGCCAAAAGGAGGGCGAGGGAGAGCATTCTGTGTGTGAAGTAAAGGTGGTCTAGAGTTTTTTTTTTCTCTGGTTGCACATGTGACATGCTGGTAGAAATGAGGTAAAACAGATTTAAGTTTCCCTGCATTAAAGTCCCCGGAGACTAGGAGCGCCGCCTCTGTATGACCATTTTCTTGTTTGTTTATTGGCTTATACAGCTTGTTGAGTGCGGTCTTTGTGCCAGCATCGGTTTGTGGTAAATAAACAGCTATGAAAAATATAGATGAAAACTCTCTTGGTAAATAGTGTGGTCTACAGCTTATCATGAGATACTCTACCTCAGGCGAGCAAAACTTTGAGTCTTCCTTAACATTAGATTTCCTGCACCAGCTGTTATTTACAAATAGACACAGACCATCACCCCTTGTCTTACCGGAGGCAGCTGTTCTATCTTGCCGATACACAGAAAACCCAGCCAGCTGTATGTTATCCATGTCGTCGTTCAGCCACGACTCGGTGAAACATAAGATATTACAGTTTTTAATGTCCCATTGGTAGGTTAGTCTTGATCGGAGCTCATCCATTTTATTATCCAATGATTGCATGTTGGTTAATAGGACTGATGGTAGAGGCGCCCCGACCTACGTCTCTGATATCTCCATCTCTTTTTCATGTGAATGATGAGGATTTGGGCCTTGTCCGGTGTCTGAAGTAAATCCTTCAAATCCGACTCATTAAAGAAAAAATCTTCGTCCAGTACGAGGTGAGTAATCGCTGTCCTGATATCCAAAAGCTCTTTTTTCGGTCATAAGAGATGGTGGAAGAAACATTATGTACAAAATAAGTTACAAATAAAGCGAAAAAACACAATAGCACAATTGGTTAGGAGCCCGTAAAAATGCAGCCATCTCCTCCGGTGCCATTCAAACACTATTTAGTCTTTCTACTGCCAAGTTTAAACCTTCACTATTGCAGTGAAACGTTTTGTCCAGGAAGTTGCCTAAAAGGGATTGAATTTGTTGTTGCCCAGTTAAACTAGTGTAGCCCACAGCTATATGGCATAGCCAGATCAGGATCTAACATAAGGACGACTATTCTGTTCTTAAATGGGCTACATTTTCTTCATATCATAATGTTTCTTTAGACCTGCTTAAAATAAATAATGCATTTATTGTGAAGGTGTAGGCTATATTAAATGGATTTATTAGACTTTTTAAAATGTAGATGTTCCAAAGGTCTGCATCAGTGACTCGTTAGACTATGCGTGGAAGCCCGGAGATGCTAAACGTGTTTATGTTAATTAACGGTCAATTACGGTGAGACCGGCAGTTACCGGCTGACAGAATTTCATGACAGCCACAGCCAAGCCCGGATCAAACCGTGGTGAGGTCATTAAGGGATGTTATTGAAAATCAATGCAGCTCTTTGTCTCACACACTCACCAGCAGGCAGGCCACTTTAAAAGGTCTCCTGGAAAAAATGGGGCTTGCCAGAATGGGGCATGGTGTATTGGGAAGACTTAAATCACTATCACTTTCAATTTAGGCCGGCTGTATTCCACAATGGCCCGACGGGGAGCATCTGTTGGCTGTGTACTTCACTTTACTGCCATGTGCTTTTATTCCTAATCAGACAGTCAACAGCAGGTACTTAACCCCCCTACCTGTTAGGCTACAGCACAATGATTTTGGGAAGAGGGGGGGGGGGCTTTTATTTACTAGCTTTTGTGAAAAAACATCTTCCATGGTCTCTGCTTCCATCCGTCCCTTATTCCCTCCATCCCTTATCCAGCTTAGTTCAATTCATTTTGTGGTTGAGCGTTAAGGGGTTCTATGAGAGATGAAAGGCTCCATACATTTTACTCATTGTCTAGCAAGGTTCATTTCTTTGGGAATCAACTGACACATTGCTTCACGGAATATTTACAAGGTCTGCCATTTTACAGCAGTTCAGTTGAGCAATTCAGCATTCGTGTTGGATGAAATCATGTTTCTTCATTGGTTAGTATTGCACATAATTTTCTCAATATTTCATGTTTAGAATGTAAAATAGAATTTCTTCCCTGAGGAACAATATCAGTTTTATGAAGATATATACCAGAACGTGTTTCTGATGTTTCAGCCTATAATATAAGCTACTTTCTAAGGCTCTGAAGAGTATAAAAATATAAAAAGATTTTCCTCCACCGTTCCAATTAATAGGATAGAAGGAATGGTATATACGAGGCAGGACATTGTATTTTGTTCTGATAATCCCCTGCGTTTATCAGGGAGAAACCTGAATGCTGAAGGTTGGGATTGAATTTTCATGGTGTTCAAATACCTCCAAAAAGCTCCTGGCACAGAGTTCACCCCTGAGCCAGCGTACAGACGAGCAGGCCTGGGGGCTTTCTTCACTCACAATGGCAGCTAATAACGCTGTGCCAAACTAATAAGATGGGCAGCGAATGAATGGATCGGTCCAAGCCTCTTTTCTCCCTCTCTCTTCCCCCTGATAAAACATGTATGGAAACGTTTTGAGCAGCTATGCAGTGCTCTCCACAGCCTTCCCCCTAGCGAGGGCTAATGCATTAGTTCCCATTTGGAGGGTGTTTTGAAATGGAGATTGGTATTGAGACTTGGAGGCCCCATGATCGTGTTTGAATTGCTGTGGGCCGGCCGGCTCCCAGACTCCTCTGAGCTTGGTGATTTGGTAGAGTTCAGGGTTAGGGTTATGATAGTGTTCACAGCTAGACTATATCTGCGTCCAAAATGGCACCTTATTCCCTACATAGCCCGGGTTCTGGTCAAAAGCAGTGCACTATGTAGGGAAAAGGGTGCCATTTTGGAAGTACCCATATCTGACCCAGGAAGAGGGGAAATGGAAGGTTGGGCTTTACAGTGTATCATTAACACTAGTCACAGGGTGTCTGTGTGAACTGTATATGTTTTTCACCACCTAAAAAGGCTACCTGCATGCATACATCATTCCATTTAATCTTATTATAGATCTCAGCATCAACAGATAGCCTGCTGACAGTCTCCAGGACAGTCAGCACTGCAGTTGAGGACTCGACGGAGTCAGACTGAGCCAGACAGTGTTAATTCCAGGCCCCAGTGACAAAGTGCTGTCTAATGTCTTTGCACCTCTGGCCCAATGGCAAATATGCCTGCTATCTCACAGTGCTGTAAGGCTGTGCAAAGACCAGAACGGCCAAAGAGAGAGGCTGAATATAAATCAGCACATTTCAAAACAGTAGAGTCTCAGAGAGTTGAGGTGTGGATGGAGACAGGGAAGAGGAGGAGGGAGAGGGGGCTGCAGACAGGTCCAGCCACAAGGCAGCCAAAATAATTTTTCCACTTTCATTCATTTTTTAAGGATTTCTTCCACGGTTTAGTGGAACCTCATTCTCCCACACTGGCGGTATTATGTACACAAGCCGTAAAAACGAATAACATTTATGCAGCTGGGTGCATCTGGCTGGTTGGAGGTGGTCCTCTCTGGTTGAGGGCCTGCAGGCTGGCATGGCGCCGCCACCCTGTTCTTTGTGTGGACAGGAGAGGACCAGGGGAGGGAGCCTCTCTAAATACTTATGGATGAAATGAGGGTTCTTTAAAAAAAGGAGGGGGAATTCAAGACAGATCGTACTCATACAGGGCTCATGGCTGGTCCAATTTGGCACGCTGAACGCACATGATTAGCCGCTGAGACGTTCATCAAAAGTGTCTCAGTGTTTGAAGGGGGTAGCGAGAGAGAGCTGCTGCCAGCTGGTGACAACAAGGCTTGTGTTCACAGGCCAAGAGCAAAGTTTATTTGAATGTGGATCTTGCCATGTTTTTCCAAGCTGCGGAATGAGAATTATGATTTACCCTCTATCCGTATCCCCCCCTCGGGTGATGTTTGATATTCATAAGCATTTATTCTGTTTGACGCGCCTCACAGATACACTATATGTACAAAAGTATGTGGACACTTCTTCAAATGATTGGATTTGTCTATATCAGCCACACCCGTTGCTGACAGGTGTATAAAATGAAGCATACAGCCAATCTCCATAGACAAACATTGGCAGTAGGATGGCCTTACTGAAGAGCTCAGTAACTTTCAACATGGCAACATCATAGAATGCTACCTTTCTAACAAGTTAATTTTCACATGTTCTTTTGTCCTCCATTGCAACACTCACCACTGAGTTGGAAAATTTCTCTGGAAGCAATGTCAGCACAATAACAGTTAGTCTGGAGCTTCGTGAAAGGGGTTTCCATGGCCTATGATCACCATGCCCAAGCTTTGGCTTGAATGGTGTGAAGCTCTCCACCATTGGACTCTGGAGCAGTGGAAACGCGTTCTCTGGAGTGATGAATCACCCTTCACCATCTGGCAGTCCGGTGGACAAATCTGGGTTTGGCGGATGCCAGGAGAACGCAACCTGCCCCAATGCATAGTGCCAACTTTAAAGTTTGGTGGAGGAGGAATAATGGTCTGGGCCTGTTTTTCATGGTTCGGGCTAGGCCCCTTAGTTCCAGTGAAGGGAAATCTTAACGTTACACCATACAATGACATTCTAGATGATTCTGTGCCTCCAACTTTGTGGCAACAGTTTTGGGAAGGCCCTTTCCAGTTTCAGCATGACAATGCCTCTGTGCACAAAGCGAGGTCCATACAGAAATGGTTTGTCTAGATCGGTGTGGAAGAACTTGACTGGCCTGCACAGAGCCCTGACCTCAACCCCATCGAACACCTTTGGGATGAGTTGGAATGCTGACTGCGAGCCAGGCCTAATCACCCAACATCAGTGCCCAACCTCACTAATGCTCTTGTGGCTAAATGGAAGCAAGTCCCCGCAGCAGCATTCCAACATCTAGTGGAAACATACTTTTGGTCATGTAGTGTATATGGCATACACCTCATGTTTTGGCTCCCATGTATGAGGGCTTCCATTCTAATAAGAAATTATTATATCAACATGTTCTTTTCACTCAATCTCAATCAATTGCGCTTTAGATTGTGCTTTTGTTGCCTGAGAGAGCAATAACAAGCTATGGCATGTTAAAGACACACAAAAGGGAATGGTATCAATTGAACATCTCCCAGAGACCAGAGAGGAATGATCCAACCTGAAACCATACCAAGCTGAGACCATAGGCCCATTCGAATGACATCCTCCACAATCCACCCCAATGGAGATGTTAAATTGATACCATTCCACAATGGTCTTAGCTTAGTATGGTTTCAGGTTAGATCATTCCTCTCTGGTCTCAGCTTGGTATAGTTGGAGGTCGGACCATTCCAGTACAACCTCTGTTTTAATTACAGTCAGCCAGCTACATGGAAGATGCCAGCATCGTGACATGGTGGCAATGTGCATGCAGAGAGCATTGATTACATTTTGTCCCTCGTGTACAATGTAGTGTTTGAATTCCTCTTGCAGCCAGCCAACACATACCTCATAGGCCTACTATATAAACAGTCTCTAGAAGTATAGTCCCCTGCGTGTGAGTTATTATAGGTTTTAAAAAAATGCAAATACTGTATATTTATTGTGTACTCTGTCTATATAAATAATGTCATTAGAATATTGCTTTAGAATATACATGGATATATCATGAATGGCTTTATTGTGCAATGACTATGTTATAAAACATAGTGTAAGATAATAATGTTTATTTGTCCATACTTATATTAAATCGTTTCACTATTATCATAGTCCAATGCATTTTCATTATTGTTGATTTGTTATTCAATATTCAGTCCATTATATTGATTGTGGTCAAACACATTGACACACAGTTGATCTGAACGTTCCAAATGGCTAATATCCTAGATCTATCCTGGTAATAGTTGACTTTGCTTTGTACAATCTGCTCTCTGTGTACAATCTGTGTGCATACAGCAACAAAGAGATCCAGGGCAGATCCTTTATGAATCCGGCTTTAGCAAGAAGATGGGACATTCCACCCCTGGCCCTGAGAAACAAGCCTGTCTGGCTTCTGTAGAGGGCTAGCTGTCTCTGTCTGGCAGGCAGTACACTTTGAAAAGTGCTTATCTGGTATCTGTGCGGGAGTTGCATGCACATGATAACAATCCCTATCTTATCTCTCTCTGTTCGTTAATGTCACAGCTTAAGGGCTGCTCTTCCACTTGCAATGGGGCTTGCAGAGTGGATTGTTTGCAGATTAGCCAACACAGGCCTTTGTAGGCTTGGAGTGGGAAAAAATGCTTGCCTTGTCCTGCAGACGTTCTTATGTGCACACGTAACCACATGCAATGGGCCTCTTCGCTTGCCTCCTATGTGCTTGTGTCAAATGACTGAAAAACAACACTTTGGCTGGTGGGCTTAACAGAGACTATCATTGTTCTCGATGATACAGTACAATGCTTTTTATCTTCCGACTATTTTTGGGATACCAAAACTACTATAAAAATGATTGGAAATTTAGAGTACTCATTCCAGGCATGAACCAAAGACTAATTTGTAAATAATGTTTTATCTGATGTTTATTAAACTAGGGATATATTCATCCTAAACTATTTAATGTGTGGTCCATGGCCAGCGACTCCAGCCTGCACGGCCAAATCCATAATTATCGCGGTGTGACACAAAGGGGCCCAGGCAAAGCTCCATTGACTTCAGCCATCTGGGTATCTCACACAACCCTTGGCTACACAGTGCCTCACTCAGCGATTTACTGTGGTGTTGAAGGCCAGCTATTTAACACATCGGAACAACAAGTACTGCTATCAAGCAGGCGCTCTCCAGGCCTTGTTTCTGTGCCGCCCAAGAATGTCTCTTATCTCTTTCTCTGCTTGTTGGTTTAAACCAGGCAGCATATGCCCAGATTCTCCCTAGAAAACTGCATTGTGGGGCTAGAGCATGGGGAAGAGCCGTGCAGCCATGACAGAAACACTGCATGACCAAAAGTATATGTTCACCTGCTCGTCGAACATCTCATTCCAAAATCATGGACATTAATATGGAGTTGGTCGATTCTTTGCTGCTATAGCCTCCACTCTTCTGGGAAGGCTTTCCACTTGATGTTGGAACGCTGCTGCAGGGACTTGCTTCCATGCAGCCACAAGAGAATTAGGGAGGTCGGGCACTGATGTTAGGCGATTAGGCCTGGCTTCCAATTCATCCCAAAGGTGTTCGATGGGGTTGAAGTCAGGGCTCTGTCCAGGCCAGTCAAATTATTTCACACTAATCTCGACAAACCATTCCTTTATCGACCTTGTTTTGTTCACGGAGGCATTCTCATGCTGAAACTGGAAAGGGCTTCCCCAAACTGTTGACACAAAGTTGGAAGCACAGAATCATCTAGAATGATTCATCACTCCAGAGAACACGTTTCCACTGCTCCAGAGCCCAATGGCGGTGAGCTTTACACCAATCCAGCCGACGCTTGGCATTGCGCATGGTGATCTTAGGTTTTTTGTGCAGCTACTCACCAATGAAACCCATTTCATGAAGCTCCCGACGAACAGTTCTTGTGCTGAAGTTGCTTCCAGAGGCAGTTTGGAACTCTGTAGTGAGTGTTGCAACCGAGGACAGATGATTTTTGCGTGCTATGCGCTTCAGCACACGGCGGTCCTATTCTGTGAGCTTGTGTGGCCTACCACTTCATGGCATCTTATGATGGTGCCACGTTGAAGGTCACTGAGCTCTTCAGTAAGGCCATTCTACTGCCAATGTTTGTCTATGGAGATTGCATGGCTGTGTGCTCGATTTTATACACCTGCCAGCAAGGGGTGTGGCTGAAATAGCTGTATCCAATCATTTGAAGGGGTGTCCACATATTTTTCTATGTATAGTGTGTGTTGCATGTGAGAGATGTAGGGGGGAATTGAACCCTTACATGTGGTAGGCTATACAGGAGTCCTGAGATGGATGTTGGCGAGAAAATGGCTGCTGGAAAACAAAATCTATTTAATCACTTTTTGCATTACAGGACTATTGAAGTGAATTTGATGCATTCATACTAATATCATTTCTACACTACCCATGCAGCATAGGTAATAGATGGGTTAGCTGACAACGTCACCATAACGATGTGCACGCTTCAATTGGGGCAGAAGTCTGTGTCAGGATGGTGTATTGGAGGCGAAGTCAGGTGCAGGAGAGCAGATTATAATGAACAGGCGCACTTTTATTATAGTTCCAAAAAACGAGAGCACTACATAAATCAAACGCGCTCAAAAAACGGAACATAAAAGTTTGCGAGTGTAAACTAACACCACATGACATGAAAACAATTACACACAAAACATGATGGGAAATAGAGGGTTAAATACAAGTAGCTTAATTGGGGAAATGAAAACCAGGTGTGTATGGAAACAAGACAAGACAAATGGATTTATGAAAAATGGAGCGGCGATGGCTAGAAAGCCGGTGAGGTCGATCGCCGAACGCCGCCCGAACAAGGAGAGGGGCCGACTTCGGGCAGAAGTCGTGATAGTCTGTGAGTTGCTGTGATTATGGATGGCCAGATAGCTATCAGCCAATAGTGTGCAACTGCAGCCCGCAATTCAGGGCGTTCCTGCATTAATGTCAATGCTAATGTGGCTCAAATTCGATAGCTAGCCAACAATTGTAACAATGAATTTGAGAGACAACACGTGCTCATTATGGAAATGTATTTCTGTTTTCAATAAACAATGGAGACAAAATCTAGTGTACATGTTGTCAGCAATCTAAGCCAACACAGTTTGTTTGCCCCATAGTTGCACACACATCTGTTTTGTTGCTAAACAACCAAACCGTCTATACAATACCTTTTGTTTCTTTTCTAGTATGCTCTAAGCTACAATAGGAGAGACTGATCAAAATAGTAGGCCTACCTCCCATTTCACATTAATAAACCACGCTCTCTCACCTGATTAGATTTTGATTAGCACCTTCATTCTTGTCTCATTATTGTTACTTCTAAAAAAAAAACAGGCCCCCATTCGTGCTCACCGAATAGAATGACTAACCCTCTCATTTCCCTTCCCTGATATTTCTTTGTTGTGGCAGAATGGTTTTAAATGAAAAGTATAAGTGCGGTGTAATTACAATTCTGGGGGTATTATGAAATCCAATATCACAATGAATGTAATTTTATTTGCTTGTAATCTTTCTCACCCAGGCTAATAGGCATTATCAAAGGGCATGCTCTGGGCTTTAAATGGCGCAGCAGCATCTCTAAATGGAATGGCTGAGACTTCTCTCTGCTCTCTCTGTTCTTTTGTCTTTGATGTGCAGGCAGAGGGCTTGACAGTCAGAGAGGCACAGGAGATTTGTCAGCCTGTGATCTTCCAGGCTCTTTGACAAATGAGTGACTTTGGCAGAACCAGTGGAGGTGGAGGTACTATGGCTCTTCTTCTGTTGTGCTCATGTAGAATCCTGATGAGTCTTGGGAGACATTCGTTCATGATGAATGCGGAACAAAACAAAAACAAATGTAAAGCAGTTCCTTCCATTGAGTTAATATAATATAATATGGATCCATTATACACATGATGACAATGCATTCAGGTATCACATGTGGTATTTCTGTACGCTACAAATTCTCTCATTGTTTATTCCAACATATTTGGATAACATTTTAACAATTCATACCAAATGGTTCCTGCATGAGTAACAAAATTGCAATGCATTTCACTGAAAATGTACTCTGATAAAATTATATCTGTCTGCAATTGCAAAGAACCAATGCTGTCTTGTTTTAGATACATTCCACTCACTTGTGGAATGATCGGGCTGCAATCACCATCGAGTCAATCTTTATTACAGTGGAGTCAACTGCTCCACCAAGCACACAATTGCTTGGCATTGATTGTGTGGATCATTTGAGACAGACAGTGTAATGCTGGAAGCAGACTATGACAGAAAAAAATATCTATGTTAATGCCCTTGATATTAAAATACTTCAACAGAAAATTAGAAGCAGATCAATACATTTTAATGCCCATATGAATTAATGTTATTTTTATCCTTTCCGTGCACTACTAGCAATAGGAAATGGCTTGCTTGCATTGATTTTGGATGTTTCCTTTTTAATCAGGCATCTGAAATCACTGCATATACAGAACTCTACAGCCTGCTCCTTCTTGGTTCAGCTTTGTCTGTAGGATCAGGTACAATGATTCATGCATAGAACAAACACTACCCCTTGTGGCAGTGTTGGCCCAGTGCACAGTGTGTGATGGCTGCCACCTCCGGCTGCCTCTGTCTGTCTCCTACTGATAAGTTAACCTTGTGATAACATGCTAATGCCTGAATAACACTGCACTAATTAGAACAGCTTTTCACAGTTAGTTAAGAGGACATCCTCAGCAATTAGCCCGAGTCAGGGAGATAATTTCAGAGGGCAGAAATCGGCTCCTCTCGGTCCCATTTGGCAACATTGAGCGTCTATTTCCCATTTATTCATTTAATTCGTTTTTAAAATGTTTTCTACAGCTGCCATGAGTAATGTTTGATCCAATTAGGAGATATTGATTATAATTGTGGGTGTTTTAAAGCTTTTTTATAATCACGCCCCTGCTATCGGAAAACTTGCCAAAGATTCACAATCGTGTTAAGTGATTTCTTAATTGAAAGGACCATTTTGAAAAATGATGGCTTGCGTGCGTGCGCGCAGCCGTGTGTGTGCATGTGCATGCCTGCACGAGTGCCCACGCACATGTAATATTCTGCATTTGTGTTTGAGTGTGTGTCTCGCATGTGTTTCTCATGTGAATGTGTTTGTGTGTTGAGTGAGTGACCTCCGCGCACCTTGCCATCCTCTCCAGACAGACAGCTAATAATGAGAAATGAATGCATTAGTGAGGAGAGGCCCCTGCACTCATCAGCCACTCTGCCCATTAATAATGCACTGCCTGCCAAGGAAGAGAATAGGGGGAATTTCAGAGATTAGCCCTGCATTAAGGACTCATTTTCTATTTCTATTACACAGAGGCTTTGGTGTTTCTTAAACAGGAAAGATTAGTGCAATTGTAATTGAAGTTGATAAACATGCTATATCAAAGTATATATTTAGTAGTCCCCCCTGGACCAAGGGATCCGAGAGCTCTGTGACAGCACGGTTTCTGTTCACACTGAGTCAGTGAGTCACACACACATATAATCAGAGCACGAGAGGGATGCTGTGGTGTTGTAGACTAGAGAGAGGCTTAAACTGAGGTCAGTTTTAGCAATGATTATAGAGTCAATTCAATACAGCTCCAAACACCACCATTTTAATTATACATGCAGTTCCTTTACAATGGTAGATAATAACCATATGTTAACTTTATGTGATGACAGGACTAAATGTCATGTGTGTATTTACACAGTAACTAACGTACCTATATAGTCTATGGTTGGAACATATTACTGTGAAGAAAGGTTCCCAAGGATTCCCACATATCTTTCTCATGCAATAATTCCTGGTGTTGATTGTGAGGGAATCAAAGGGACATCAGGATTGAAAGGGAACACTATCAGGCCCAAATATTAAATAAATAGATGCAATTTTAGTCACCTATCATCCGAGAATACCATTCTGCCTGCAGATGAATATGTCAGAGCCAACAGATATCCTCTGCCCATCTTTAGAACAACTATTTAACCCCAAGGTACTGTAAGGTGAATTTCAGTTCCCAGTCCATAAATCACATTTTAGAGGGATGCATTCGATTTGACAAGGTCTGCTATTCCACCAAACCACCAACACACACACACCCTCCCACCTCTTTCTCTAACCTGGTGTTTATCACTCAGCCTCATCCAAAGTGATGACACCCAGCCTTAGCAGCAGATAAACAAGAGAGCCAGGATAGGAGAGCAGCACAAACAGACAGGCAATAAGATTAAAGAGGTTGTCACTCTGTTATCAGGGCCAGACAGAGAACAGACGTCAGTTGACCTGGCCCGGGACCCTCAGGGACCCTCCATCCAATCTTAGGGCCATCACAGTGAGGTGAGCTGGCTGCTGCTTTTTCAGCCTGGTCCGCTAACGCACGTCACTGCTGTCTGTAGGCCGACCGACAGGTTCCCCTAGTGACTGACTTGACCACCTGACCCCAGTGAGGAGAAGATCTGTCTCTGTTGCGGTTGGAATACAGTTGGTGCAGTTGGTGTATGGAATGATTTGGGAAATAGTAAGTGGGCAATCTACTGTATGATATTCAGGCTTGGTAAAGCTGTCATCACGTCAAAGGGTGGCTACTTTGAAGAAACTCAAATCTAAAATATATTTTGATTTGTTTAACACTTTCTTGGTTACTACATGATTCCATGTGTTACTTCATAGTTTTGATGTCTTCACTATTATTCTACAATGTAGAAAATAGTCCAAATAAAGAAAAACCTTTGAATTAGTAGGTGTGTCCAAACTTTGACTGGTACTGTATATATATTTGTAATTGTTACTTTGATTGTACTTTCCTTCTGGGTCAAAGTGAGAGCCAGGTGGAGCCGAACTCCAGTGTTGCACAAGAAAGAGCTCCAGTACTGTACAAGAAAGTAGGATGAAAGCTGTAGCTAGGGTTAGAGATAAGGTAAGGGTTAGGGTTGTGGTTGAGGCTAGGGTTGAACCGGGATGTGGACATGAAGCTAAGGGTTAGTGTTGAGGGTTAGGGTTATGGTTGAGGGTTAAACTGGGATGTGGACATGAAGCTAGGGTAAGGGTTAGAGTTGTGGTTGAGGCTAGGGTTGAACTGGGATGTGGACAAGAAGCTAGGGCAAGGGTTAGGGTTGGAGTTAGGGTTGAACCGGGATGTGGACATGAAGCTAGGGCAAGGGTTAGGGTTGGAGTTAGGGTTGAACCGGGATGTGGACATGAAGCTAGGGCAAGGGTTAGGGTTGGAGTTAGGGTTGAACTGGGATGTGGACATGAAGCTAGGGCAAGGGTTAGGGTTGGAGTTAGGGTTGAACTGGGATGTGGACAAGAAGCTAGGGTAAGGGTTAGGGTTGGAGTTAGGGTTGAACCGGGATGTGGACATGAAGCTAGGGCAAGGGTTAGGGTTGGAGTTAGGGTTGAACTGGGATGTGGACATGAAGCTAGGGTAAGGGTTAAGGTTGAGGCTTGGGTTGAGGATGAACTGGGATGTAGACATGAAGCTAAGGTTAGGGTTGAGGGTTAGGGTTGAACTGGGATGTGGACATGAAGCTATGTTTAGGATTACGGTTGAGGCTTGGGTTGGGTTGGGGATGAAATGGGATGTGGACATGGAGCTAAGGGTTAGGGTTATGGAAAATATTTGTTTGCTCATTGTTTTATCTGTGGTTGTGATAGAGGGTTAGGGTTATTTATCTGTTTTTGTGATAGAGGCTAGGGTTAGGGTTTAATCGGGATGTGGACATGAAGTTAGGGTTAGGTTTAGGAGTGGTTCAGTTTGTGATAGTATCAAATGGCAGAAATAATAATAAATATAAATAATAAAATGTGTGTGCATCATGGGTGTGACTGAGTGTTGGACATGTTCACTTAAATCAGAGTCACAGTTGTGACAGTAGTATGGCTGTCCTGAGGTACAGGCTTGGTGGGTCCATCATTTGCATTCTCAGCATTGCACCCAGACCTCCTTGGACTTGGAATTGTTAAAGTGCTCCATGCACACTATGCAGAAGTTATCCTCGTTGGAGGAATATGAACCTTCTGGTTCAATGTGCTTTGTTTTGACTTTTTTCTTAGGCTGGACAGTTTTTTGTTGTTGTTCAGTATGGTTTGTCTTGGCTTGCATCTTTCCAGCTGTTTTTTATTGACAGGGTAATTTGTATTTTTTCCTTCTGAGTGCTTGACTTTTTATGCTCTTCAGTGGTCACAGTGGCATGAATGGTGGCTGAAGAGGTGACCTGGGAGGCAGCTGGCAAGGCCAGTATGTCAGCTGGAGCAGGGCAATCAGTGACAAGGGAGGGTGCAAAGTCATATTCCTGAAGTATATTAGGGTTGTATGGCCAAATGCCGGTGCACCTGAACCCAGCCTGTACATTGGTGGGTGTTGTGGCACCTGGAAGTGTTGTTTTGACAAGGCCTGGAATGTCATATATGGTCATGGCCTTTCTGGGGTTCATCCTCATCCAGGCATCACTGGCAGAGTTCACCATTTCCTTTAATGGCCCGTACACACTCCTGTCCAGGGGCTGGAGCTTGTGTGAACAGTGTAGGGGGAAAGAAAGCAAGACTATGCCAGACCGCCTACAGAAATCAATTGCCTTGATAGACAGGTGTGGTTGACAAGGAGAAGGACCACCTTCCTTTCCAGGCTGACCTTGGTATGTTTGGCGAAGTGTTCAAGGAAAATGAGGAAGTCATCCTCCTGCATCCAGCCAGGATCCATTTCCACTTCCAAAATCGGTCCATCCCGTACAAAGTGGTCGTGGTATCTTTTGCGGTGGAAAACAAAAGTTGGGGGGGATTGAGTTTCCTATTGCATTTATAGCACATGCCATTGACACTAGTGTACCCCTTTCTGCTGAGGGGATTGCTCCAACCTGTTTGGTGCCACGTTTCGCGACCCCTCTATCAGGGGTTTGTACTGTGGTTATTCTCGTCAACATTCCATATGTCATTGCCATCAAAGCTGTATTTATTTATCATCACCTGTCCTAGTTTGCTGAACAACTCTGCCACTGTCATGTTTTGTCTTTCATCATGTCTTGTCCCTGTGCTTCCCTCTGCTGGTCTTATTAGGTTCTTTCCCTCTTTCTCTCTCTCTATCGTTCCGTTCCTGCTCCCAGCTGTTTCTCATTCTCCTAACGACCTCATTTACTCTTTCACACCTGTCCCCTATTTTGCCCTCTGATTAGAGTCCCTATTTCTCCCTCTGTTTTCCGCTTCTGTCCTTGTCGGATTCTTGTTTGATGTTTGCTGTTCCTGTGTCCTTGTTCCGCCCTGTCGTGTTCTTTGCCTTCTTCAGATGCTGCGTGTGAGCAGGTGTCTATGTCAGCTACGGCCAGTGCCTTCCTGAAGCGACCTGCAGTCTGTGGTCGCGTCTCCAGTCGTTCCTCTCTATTGACGAGAGGATTTCAGTTCCTGTTTTGGATTGACCATTGATAATATCCAGGAGAATCATTATTTGTTTATTACTGGAATAAAGACTCTGTTACTATTACGTCGCTTTTGGGTCCTCATTCACCAGCATAACAGCCACATTTGTTCTGTTGAAACTTGTAGCCTGCGACAGGCTAGTTGCTTCAGCACTCCTAATGGAGAGAGTAGGTGTCACGCCCTGACCTTAGAGAGCCTTTTTATGTCTCTATTTGGTTTGGTCAGGGTGTGATTTGGGGTGGGCATTCTATGTTTTTGTTTTCTATGATTTTGTATTTCTATGTTTTGGCCAGGTATGGTTCTCAATCAGGGACAGCTGTCTATCGTTGTCTCTGATTGGTAACCATACTTAGGTAGCCCTTTTCCCTCCTTTCAGTGTGGGAGGTTAACTTTGTTTGTGGCTCATTGCCTTAAGCTTCACGGTTGTTTTTGTATTGTTTATTGTTTTTGTCGGCGTCATCCTAAATATAAGGAATATGTACGCTAACCATGCTACGCTTTGGTCCTCTTCATTCGACGTCCGTGACAGAACTCCCCACCACCAAAGGACCAAGCAGCGTGGTAAGGGGGAGCAGCGTTTTCAGGAGGACTGGACATGGGAGGACATCCTGGACGGCAAAGGATCCTGGACATGGGAGGAGATCCTGGCCAGAAAGGATCGCCTGCCGTGGGAGCAAGTGGAAGCATTGAGGAAGGCGGAGGCAGCAAGTAAAGGGGCCCAGCATTACGAGGGAACACGGCTAGCAAGGAAGCCTGAGAGGCAGCCCCCAGAATGTTTTTGGGGGGGCACACGAGGAGATTGGCTGAGTCAGGTTGGAGACCTGAGCCAACTCCTCGCGCTTACCGTGGCGAGCGTCGTACTGGTCAGGCACCGTGTTATGCGGTGGAGCGCACGGTGTCTCCAGTGCGCGTTCACAGCCCGGTGCGCTCCCAGCTCCCCACATCTGCTGGGCTAGGGTGAGCTTCCAGCCAGAACGGGTTGTGCCAGCTCTAAGCTCGAGACCTCCAGTGCGCCTCCACGGCCCAGTGTATCCGGTGCCTCTGCCAAGGACAAAGCCTCCTGTATGTCTCTCCAGCCTGGTGAGTCCTGTGCCTGCGCCCAGAACTAAGCCTCCTGTATGTCTCCCCAGCCTGGTGAGTCATGTGCCTGTCCCCAGAACCAGGCCTCCTGTATGTCTCCCCAGCCTGGTGAGTCCTGTGCCTGCTGCCAGAACCAGGCCTCCTGTATGTCTCCCCAGCCTGGTGAGCCCTGTGGCAGCTCCACGTACCAGACTGCCCATACGTCTCCTCACTCCAGTGATGATCCATGGCACGAAGCCTCCAGTGATGATCCATGGCAAGAAGCCTCCAGTGATGATCCATGGCAAGAAGCCTCCAGTGATGATCCATGGCAAGAAGTCTCCAGTGATGATCCATGGCACGAAGCCTCCAGTGATGATTCATGGCACGAAGCCTCCAGTGATGATCCATGGCAAGAAGCCTCCAGTGATGATCCATGGCAAGAAGCCTCCAGTGATGATCCATGGCAAGAAGTCTCCAGTGATGATCCATGGCACGAAGCCTCCAGTGATGATCCATGGCACGAAGCCTCCAGTGATGATCCATGGCACGAAGCCTCCAGTGATGATCCATGGCAAGAAGCCTCCAGTGAGGAGTCATGGCACGAAGCCTCCAACGATGGCCTCCAGTCCGGAGCCTCCAGCGACGGTCTCCAGTCCGGAGTCTCTAACGACGGTCTCCAGTCCGGCGCCTCTAGCGACGGCCTCCAGTCCGGAGTTTTTAGCGACGGTCTCCTGTCCGGAGCCTCCAGCGACGTTCTCCAGTCCGGAGCCTCCAGCGACGTTCTCCAGTCCGGAGCCACCAGCGACGGTCCCCAGTCCGGGGCCCGCAGCGAGTGTGCCCAGTCCGGGGCCCGCAGCGATGGTGCCCAGTCCGGGGTCGGCGATGAGGGTCCCCGCACCAGAGGTTCCACCAAAGTGGGGTGAGCCAGTGGTGGAGCGGGGTCTGCGTCCCGCACCTGTTTGTGTGAATGTGTGTGCGTGAGAAGCCAGTATAAAATAAATTGTCTTGTACAACAGACCAGAGCTCTCGTAAATAAACGTTGCTTACTATTGTAGACTGGCCTCTGTCTGTTTCATTTCAACAAGAATCTTGGTAACAGACCGAGTAGTTCAATTGAAGTTCAGTTTATGAACCTTGAGAACATAATTCTCTTAACAGACTGGAAGGAACTTTTTCCTTTAACGAGTCCAACGAGAAGGATAACCTGCTTTCACTGGAACAGGCCCAGATCCACGCCTTTTGCATGAAGAAAAGATTCCGGAAAAGGGGCCGCAGATCGGGCACCCTTCTGAAAATCCGGAGGCGAGTGAGTAAACTCCCACTGCCTTCCATTCTTCTCTCTAACGTGCAATCATTGGACAACAAAATGGACGACCTACGATTAAGATTATCCTACCAATGGGACATTAAAAACTGTAACATCTTATGTTTCACCGAGACGTGGCTGAACGAAGGTACGGACAATATTTTTTATTTTTTATTTTACCTTTATTTATACAGGTTTTTCCATTGAGATAGCATCTCTTTTCCAAGAGAGACCTGGTCCAATAGCAGCAGGGGGAACAACGTTTCAGACAAAACAACTTACATACTGTACACTAACACAACATTAAACAAAACTATAAACACACATACAGTACAACAAAAACATTTTACGTAAAAAACACGAAAGTCTTGACTAAAAACAGCTGTCCTAAAGACAATTACACTCTTCTATGATATAAATATAGATAGAGCTAGCAGGATTTTTCATGCATCGGCAGAACAGAGACGCTAACTCTGGTAAGACAAGGGGTGGGGGTGTGTGTCTTTTTGTTAATAACAGCTAGCGAGCGATGTCTAATATTAAAGAAGTCTCGAGGTATTGCTTGCCTGAGGTAGAGTACCTTAGACCGCACAATCTACCAAGAGAGTTCTCAACTGTATTTTTCGTAGCTGTCTATTTACCACCACAAAACGAAGCTGACACTAAGACCGCTCTCAACCAACTCTATAAGGCCATGAGCGAAAAAGAAAATGCTCGCCCAGAAGCGGCGCTCCTAGTGGCCTTGGACTTAAATCTTAAATCAGTTTTACCACATTTTTACCAGCATGTCACATGTGCAACCAGTGGGAAAATAATCCTAGACCACATTTACTCCACACACAGAGATACATACAAAGCTCTCCCCCGCCCTCCATTTGGCAAATCTGACCATAATTCTATCCTCCTGATTCCTGCTTACAAGCAAAAACTAAAGCAGGAAGTAGCAGTGAGCTGCCCAGTGACACGAGCCTACCAGACGAGCTAATTGCCTTTCATGCTCGCTTCGAGGCAAGCAACACTGAAGCATGCACGAGAGCACCAGCTGTTCTGGATGACTGTGTGATAACTCTCTCGGCAACCTTTAAACAGGTCAACATTCACAAAGCTGCTGGACCAGACGGATTACCAGGACGTGTACTCAAAGCATGCACGGACAAACTGTCAAGTGTTTTCACTGACATTTTTAACTTCTCCCTGACCGAGTCTGTAATACCTACATGTTTCAAGCAGACCACCATAGTCCCTGTGCCCAAGGAAGCGAAGGTAACCTGCCTAAATTATTACCGCCCCGTGGCACTCACATCGGTAGCCATGAAGTGCTTTGAAAGGCTGGTCATAGCTCACATCAACAGCATCCTCCCGGACACCCTAGACCCACTCCAATTTGCATACCACCCCAACAGATCCACAGATGACGCAATTTCAATCGCACTTCACACTGCCCTTTCTCACCTGGACAAAGGAACTCCTATGTGAGAATGCTGTTCATTGACTACAGCTCAGCGTTCAATACCATAGTGCCCACGACTCCAACACCATTATTAAGTTTGCTGACGCCACAATAGTGGTAGGCCTGATCACCGACAACGATGAGACGGCCTATAGGGAGGAGGTCAGAGGACTGGCAGTGTGGTGCCAGGACAACAACCTCTCCCTCAATGTGAGCAAGACAAAGGAGCTGATCGTGGACTACAGGAAAAGGCAGGCCGAACAGGCCCCCATTAACATTGACGGGGCTGTAGTGGAGCGGGTTGAGAGTTTCAAGTTCCTTGGTATCCACATCACCAACGAACTATCATGGTCCAAACATACCAAGACAGTCATGAAGAGGGCACGACAAAACCTTTTCAGATCCTCGAAAGGTTCTACAGCTGCACCATCGAGAGCATCCTGACCGGTTGTATCACCGCCTGGTATGGCAACTGCTCGGCATCTGACCGTAAGGCGCTACAGAGGGTAGTGCGTACGGCCCAATACATCACTAGGGCCAAGCTTCCTGCCATCCAGGGCCTATATAATAAGCGGTGTCAGAGGAAAGCCCATGAAATTGCAGCTTCTACCCCCAAGCCATAAGATTGCTGAACAATTCCTAAAATCGCCACCGGACAATTTACATTGACCCCCCTTCCCTTCTGTACACTCGCTGTTTGTTTGTTACCTATGCATAGTCACTTTGCCCCCACCTACATGTACAGATTACCTGAACTATCCTGTACTCCCGCACACTGACTTGGTACCGGTGCACCCTGTATATAGCCTCGTTATTGTTATTCTTATTGTGTTACTTTTATTATTGCTTTTTATTTTAGTCTACTTGGTAAATATTTTCTTCTTCTTGAACTGCACTGTTGGTTAAGGGCTTGTAAGTAAGCATTTCATGGTAAAGTCGACACTTGTATTCGGCGCATGTGACAAATAAGATTTGGTTTGATTTGATTTGAATCACATGATTCTACTTCGCTCATGATTGGAGAAATTGCAATTGTTACAACTATCAGGTGTTACAACAATTCTCGGTCTCTCCTTTGCAATAAAAATTCACTAAATCACCGATTTGGCACAGCATTGTGCACATGTTAGGCTACATACACATCATTAAATATATTGAGACAAATTACAGACAGTAGCCTTCCTACAAGTATCAAAATAAAACTCTATTGACGGAACATGAAATGTACAATATTTCAATAAGATTGAAAACAGCTATAGCCTACTGTTAATATTTTAATGCAGTCATCTCGGTTTTCATTTGAAGAATCTTTTTTTACCCCGCTTGTTTGTATCAATTGCAAATACATTGGCAACTTCGTATTAGTAGTCAACTTTTGTTCTACCGTTATCTGTGGTATGAGAGAGATGGATCAACCATGTGATTCTATGTTTAGCGGAGCTCTTCTGTGTATTAAGTGACGCAGGAGGGCAACACACGGCTGTTCTACAAGTGGTCTGAGGCAGGAGTTCGATTATGAGCGTTTACAAGTGCAATGTTAATAATGATGGTTTTGGGAAAGCTTGGATATTTAACGACGCTCATAACAATGAACTTATCCTTAAGATGCTTTTTTTGAAACCGAACCCTGGTCTAGAGAAGCATCACGCTGGGCAAAAAATGGTTGAATCAACTTGTTTCCACCTCATTTCAACAAAAACAAATACATGTGATGACGTTGAATCCATTTGGAAAACTGATTGAATTTGCAAAAATTCATCAAAGTCATGGAATTTCGTCTTTTTTTTTTAACCCAACGTTGATCCATAATCCAATGTCATGGTGACGTTTTTTGTTGATTAAACAGTGAACTGATGTCTGTGCCCAGCGGGATGGGATGGTTGTTTGCCTGCAGGATCAATGGAGGCCAAGAGCTCAGAGGGGTCACCTTTGATGGTTCAAGGAGGAAGACAAGGGCTAATGAGGTGCTGAGGGTAAGCAAATAGAATAAATAATAATAACGCATGCAAAATGGATCAATAAATTAATAAATATGTACATAAGTAAATAATGAAAAACAACACCAACGGATCAAAGGTGCAAAAATAAGTGCTTAGTAAGGTGCTTAGTATAAGAAGTCAAATAGATTAAAGACAAAAGACTAAACTAGAGACAAAACAAGAAAAATAAATCACATTATTTCCTGAACTTCCTCCTCATGTTGGTGGCAAAGGCTGTATTTTTCCATTCAAACTATAACCCTAGCTCTATGTCCACATCCCGGTTCAAACCCACATCCCAGTTCGAAATTACACAATAGGTACCCGGAGGAAAATGGGAGAGGGTCATGCCTTTTCAATTTCAGTCAAGGGGAGGGTTTAGTATTTTTTAAATCTAGCCCAGGGGAGGGTCATGTAATTTGTAATTGATAAAATGTAAATATTTCTCAGTGTTTTAGAATTAGTTGCCTATTAGTCCATATATCAATGTGTGCCCGATGCCGCCCCTCATCTCTGACTCCATGCTGGGCGCATGTAACGTCCTGACCAGAGTTCTTATGTGTTTTGCTTGTTTAGTGTTGGTCAGGACGTGAGCTGGGTGGGAATTCTATGTTGTGTGTCTAGTTCGTCTGTTTCTATGTTCAGCCTGATATGGTTCTCAATCAGAGACAGCTGTCAATCGTTGTCCCTGATTGAGAATCATATATAGGTGGTTTGTTTTGTGTTGGGGATTGTGGGTGGTTGTTTCCTGTCTCTGTGTTTGTGTTCTGCACCAGCTAGGACTGTGACGGTATGTTCTTTTGTTATTTTGTATAGTGTTTTTGTTTTGTCCATTAAATTCATTATGTCAAATTACCACGCTGCACATTGGTCCTCTGATCCTTCTCGCCTCTCCTCGTCTGAGGAGGAGGACGACGAAGTAGACTGCCGTTACAGAACCACCTACCAAACCCGGATCAAGCAGCGTGAGAACGGGCAGCAGCGATAGCAGCAGCGGTACCAGGAGGAATGGTCATGGGAGCAAATATTGAACGGAGAAGGACCCTGGGCTAAGGTTGGAGAATATCGCCGCTCTCGGGAAGAGGAGGAGGCAGCACGGAAGCGTGGCTGGAAGCCCTTGAAGAAACCCCAAAAATGTATTGGGGGGGGGGGGCTAAAGGGTAGTGTGGCGAAGGTAGGTAGGAAACCTGCGCCCACTTCCCATGCTTACCGTGGAGAGCGGGAGTACGGGCAGACACCGTGTTATGCGGAAGAGCGCACGGTGTCTCCTGTACGGGTGCATAGCCCGGTGCGGGTTATTCCACCTCCCCGCACTGGGCGGGCTAGAGTGAGCATTGAGCCAAGTGCCATGAAGCCGGCTCTACATATCTGGCCTCCAGTACGTCTCCTCGGGCCGGTGTACATGGCACCAGCCTTACGCATGGTGTCCCCGGTTTGCCAACACAGCCCAGTACGGGTTATTCCACCCCCCCGCACTGGATGGGCTACGGGGAGCATGCAACCAGGTAAGGTTGGGCAGGCTCAGTGCTCAAGGGAGCCAGTACGCCTGCACGGTCCGGTATATCCGGCGCTACCTTCCCGCTCCAGCCCAGTACCACCAGTGCCTACACCACGCACCAGGCTTCCAGTGCGTCTCCAGAGCCCTGTTCCTCCTCCACGCACTGTCCCTGTGGTGCGTGTCTCCAGCCCAGTACCTCCAGTTCCGGCACCACGCACCAAGCCTCCTGTGCGTCTCCAGAGCCCTGTACGCACTGTTCCTTCTCCCCGCACTCGCCCGGAGGTGCGTGCCCTCAGCCCGGTACCACCAGTGCCGGTATCACGCACCAGGCCTATAGTGCGCATCGAGAGTCCAGTGTGCCCTGTTCCTGCTCCCCGCACTAGCCTTGAGGTGCGTGTCTCCAGTCCGGTACCACCAGTTCCGGCACCACGCACCAGGCCTATTGTGCGCCTCAGCAGGTCAGAGTCGGCCGTCTGCCCAACGCCGCCTGCACTGCTCGTCTGTCCAGCGCCGTCTGAGCTGCCTGCCTGCCCAGCGCCGTCTGAACTGCCTGCACTGCTCGTCTGCTCAACGCCGCCTGCACTACTCGTCTGTCCAGCGCCGTCTGAGCTGCCTGCCTGCCCAGCGCCGTCTGAACTGCCTGCACTGCTCGTCTGCTCAACGCCGCCTGCACTGCTCGTCTGCCCAGCGCCGTCTGAGCTGCCTGCCTGCCCAGCACCATCTGAGCCATCCGTCTGCCCAGCGCCGTCTGAGCCATCCGTCTGCCCAGCGCCGTCTGAGCCATCCGTCTGCCCAGCGCCGTCTGAGCCATCCGTCTGCCCAGCGCCGTCTGAGCCATCCGTCTGCCCAGCGCCGTCTGAGCCATCCGTCTGCCTAGCGCCATCTGAGCCTTCTGTCTGCCCAGCGCCATCTGAGCCATCTGTCTGCCACGAGCCATTAGAGCCGCCCGTCTGTCCCGAGCCATTAGAGCCGTCTGTCAGTCAGGAGCCGCTAGAGCCATCCGTCAGTCAGGAGCTGCCAGAGCCGCCAGCCAGTCAGGAGCTGCCAGAGCCGCCAGCCAGTCAGGAGCTGCCAGAGCCGCCAGCCAGTCAGGAGCTGCCAGAGCCGCCAGCCAGTCAGGAGCTGCCAGAGCCGCCCTACAGTCATGAGCCGCCCTCCAGTCATGAGCCGCCCTCCAGTCATGAGCCGCCCTCCAGTCATGAGCCGCCCTCCAGTCATGAGCCGCCCTCCAGTCATGAGCCGCCCTCCAGTCATGAGCCGCCCTCCAGTCATGAGCCGCCCTCCAGTCATGAGCCGCCTTCCAGTCATGAGCCGCCCTCCAGTCATGAGCCGCCCTCCAGTCATGAGCCGCCCTCCAGTCATGAGCCGCCCTCCAGTCATGAGCCGCCCTCCAGTCCGGAGCTGCCACCCAGTCCGGAGCTGCCACCCAGTCCGGAGCTGCCACTCAGTCCGGAGCTGCCACTCAGTCCGGAGCTGCCACTCAGTCCGGAGCTGCCCCTCTGTCCTGAGCTACCTCTCTGTCCTGAGCTACCTCTCTGTCCTGAGCTACCTCCTAAATCATGTGGGGGCCTTGGGGAGGATTCTTAGGCCAAGGTCGTGGGCGAGGGTCGCCACTCAAAGGACGCTAAGGAGGGGGACAAAGACAGTGGTGGAGTGGTGTCCTCGTCCACCGCCGGAGCCGCCACCGCGGACAGATGCCCACCCAGACCCTCCCCTTGAGTTTTAGGGTGCGTTCGGAGTCCGCACCTCAGGGGGGGGGGTACTGTAACGTCCTGACCAGAGTTCTTATGTGTTTTGCTTGTTTAGTGTTGGTCAGGATGTGAGCTGGGTGGGAATTCTATGTTGTGTGTCTAGTTCGTCTGTTTCTATGTTCAGCCTGATATGGTTCTCAATCAGAGACAGCTGTCAATCGTTGTCCCTGATGGAGAATCATATATAGGTGGTTTGTTTTGTGTTGGGGATTGTGGGTGGTTGTTTCCTGTCTCTGTGTTTGTGTTCTGCACCAGCTAGGACTGTGACGGTATGTTCTTTTGTTATTTTGTATAGTGTTTTTGTTTTGTCCATTAAATTCATTATGTCAAATTACCACGCTGCACATTGGTCCTCTGATCCTTCTCGCCTCTCCTCGTCTGAGGAGGAGGACGAAGTAGACTGCCGTTACAGCGCACAATCTCAAGTGCGCCTATAGGCTATTTAGTGTGGTCTCAATCAAATGATCCATAGCCTGTAGGCTATAGGCTACGAAGTGCATGCTCTGAGAAGCACAGAGCAAAGTTATTATATTTCTAAGATAGTTTCTAGGGTGGTGTAAATAAAACTAAGCTGCATTACACACTGCAATGGATGTTCCAACCCTGAGCCCCAGCCTGCTCTGCTCTTTTTTGTGTGCTACTTAACCAATGGCTGTGCTGTGTAGGCCTATGGTGGCAGTTCAGGAGGAGAGTCAAAGGCTTCTTCCGAAAATAATTTTGGATTCGGCCTAGTCCAAAAAATGCTTGTGGATTAGCATATGTTCTATTCAGTTTGAGAAGGAGAGCGCAAAAATGAGATGGAGGACCGGAGGTCAATTTTGATAGCTTGCTACTGCTGTAATAGATTTGATTAAAAACAACATGTTTCTTTCCCATGATGTATTTATCGAACTATGAGTTATCGAACTCACAATAAGCCAGATTTGAGTAACTTACATTGTGGTGCTGAAACTTGAAGCACCAGCCGCTGCACAATTATTCAGAAATGGACAGCTCATGGTGCTGAAAGTAGGCAAATTCGAGTAGGTATAATTCATTTCAACCATCTTCATTTTAATTAGACTTTACCAGTGGCGACCCGTCATTCAGGGCAGGTGGGGCAGAGGCCCACCTGTTTTGAGGCCAACATTTTTAGCAGTAGGGGGGCTTGCCTGTTTTGCATGCTATTTTGGCATTATTACGTGTCACATATCAGTTTGCAAACAATGTAAAAAATAATATATATCATTGAGTTAATAAAGTCACATACAAACATGGTCTGTTTTTTGTTTTCTTGAGTAAGGCAGTTCCAAAATGCAGGTGTTTCAGCCTAGGTCAGTGCTTTCTGTGGTGGTGGGTCAAGCTAACAGAAAATACGGAGCGTTGCGCCGTGATTGGCTCAGTGTACTGTCACTCATGGGGACACTACGTTACCGCCAAGTCTAGACTTAAAAAATTCTAGCCCCTTGGGTGCTGCCATAGAGTTACATTAGAAGTGCCCTTCCAAGAAGGCTCAAGGTCATTGGCCACAGATAAAATGACGTCAAATCATGTTATATGTACAGTAGCTTTGATTGGACTGATCATGTCAACATCATACTTTTAAAATCTTAGCTAGCAGTCATCATCATGAATCAAGTCGACAATCTACTGGCAAATCCCTTTTAATCCTTGTCATATGAAGAGAAATAATTAAAATAAATTATAGATGAAACGAATTGGTGCTCATCGGCCATTGGACATAAGCATTACACAACAAGTTGGAAATCACAAATTCAACAATGAGTGGTTTGGAAGGAATCAGTGACAGTGGCTGTGTGGCCCCAAATCTGGGATTAAAGGGCTCTTTTCCAAGTTTAAAATGATAAACATTCAACATTGGCCATGCTGTCAATTAAGCATTATTTGTGCCACGCTCAAAACAATTGTTAACTCGGAACTGCGAAAACTTTACTTCAGTGAGTTCAAGACAACTGGAAAGTCGGGAATAAACGAGCTCCGACAGGGAGAATAAGTTTTGAACGATCATCCGTTCAAACTCAGAATTGTAAATCCGGCCTCTTTCTAAAGCTACGACCTGAAGATCAATGACATCATCATGATTCGACCTTGTTTTTTTCCAAGTTCCTAGTTGTTTTGAAAGCACCATAAATCCAGAGAATGATAGACTTTGAAGACAACATTTGCCCACGAAGGACAGGCGCGCCACCTTCCTGTTCAAGTGAGCACAGCACAACAAGGTGAGTCCAAAAATGTATTGTATGTCGCTGCATAAATGATGTAATATGCCAGGGAGATAAGTAAACTGTAGCTAAGAAAGTAATACTAAGTGTATGTTGTGTAGTAAGATGTTAGTAGCCCATGTGCCTCACCCTAATCATTTGGTCTATTTAATTTCGCCTACTGTTCTGACTTGGTGGTGCACACGTAGCCCATAACCTGTTTTAGAGAAATGTAATCATTGAATATTGTAAGAGCTTTCATTGTCTGCTTATATGCCCCCATTATTTATCCTACGATTCTGACTTGGTGTACAGGAAGAACACTGTAAGAACGGCCCATGATCTGAATTCTGTCGCTGTACATTTCAAAAGTGCTAAACAAATAGTTATATTGACTAAGTTTGTCCTAGCTCGCTCATTAATGTCTTAATCGAAATGACGGATTGCCTATTATCCGCTTGTCGTCTCAATTGTCATAAGAAACCACATTTGTTTTAGCAAGTCAGCCATATCAGCTATGTTTTTTTTATTTATTTTTTATTTTTACCCCCTTTTCTCCCCAATTTTCGTGGTATCCAATCGCTAGTAATTACTATCTTGTCTCATCGCTACAACTCCCGTACGGGCTCGGGAGAGACGAAGGTCGAAAGCCATGCGTCCTCCGAAGCACAACCCAACCAAGCCGCACTGCTTCTTAACACAGCGCGCCTCCAACCCGGAAGCCAGCCGCACCAATGTGTCGGAGGAAACACCGTGCACCTGGCCCCCTTGGTTAGCGCGCACTGCGCCCGGCCCGCCACAGGAGTCGCGTGATGAGACAAGGATATCCCTACCGGCCAAACCCTCCCTAACCCGGACGACGCTAGGCCAATTGTGCGTCGCCCCACGGACCTCCCGGTCGCGGCCGGCTGCGACAGAGCCTGGGCGCGAACCCAGAGACTCTGGTGGCACAGCTAGCGCTGCGATGCAGTGCCCTAAACCACTGCGCCACCCGGGAGGCCCCCAGCTATGTTTTTTAAAAGGCAGTAAATGAGGCTGAATGAAATGTTTTGCTACCAGACAAGGCTCCGCTGATAGCCAGGTGTAGTGGTGGTAAGATGTTGGGACTGCTGTTGAGACAGCTTTATGTAAGCCCTAACTGTATGTGTGCACTGTTTGTCACCGTTATAGTGCAATTAATGTATTGTTTAGTGTTGTGTAGTGGCTTTGCTGGCTTGCATCTGATAAAGGTTTATGTTTAAAGTAATGATTAAAGTATTCCACCCTGAAATCATATAATTGTATGAAATGTGTTAGTCATAATTTAATAATGTGTGTGACTAGACCATTGTGTTACTATTTCGCAATATGAGCTGGGTAGAGTTGAGACATTTAAGGCCAACTGAACTGTCGACTTGTGATAACTCTGAAAACTGACAACAGGAAAGAGGCCCCTTCCAAGGCCCCTCTAATCTAGGGAGGAGAAGAACAGCTAGAAATGGCTAGGCTTGCAGAAGATGGTGTGTGTGTGTGTGTGTGTGTGTGTGTGTGTGTGTGTGTGTGTGTGTGTGTGTGTGTGTGTGTGTGTGTGTGTGTGTGTGTGTGTGTGTGTGTGTGTGTGTGTGTGTGTGTGTGTGTGTGTGGGTGGGTGGGTGGGTGGGTGGGTGTGGGAATTATAAAAGGACTGTGTTCTCATTTTTGACTTCAGAGTACTCTCTGAATAAAGGATTGATCTATTGCAGACTGGGGGCTTTGTCTAATTCTTCATTAACAAGGGTCTTACAAACTTCTGGGAATTGGTCAAAGCTAGAGTGATAGTTGAGTTCAACCATTGGGATAAAAATTCTCGTGACAGCATCCCACTTATTTTGTTTTTTTTGCCCCACCAAGATTTACATGCTAAAATCAACACTGGACTTTACTAACATCATGAGGGCTTTTTGTTGGAGCCTATTTCTTCCTATTTAAGAAATAAGAGGTAGGCCTACCTGTTTGACAGATGAAATGAGGCTATAGGCTGCTACTGTATGTCTATAGATTTGTCTGTCAATCCCTCCACCCACCATGCACTCTTTATAGGCTACCTCCATGTCAGTGAAGGGCTGTGATGTTAAAACAAAGATTTGAATTGAGAGGGTATACTATAGGCCTAAATTTCATTGAAGAAAATGGCAAAAAGCACAAGCCTACCCCTTGTTAGCTGAAGATTTTACCAAATCAAATCAAATGTATTTATATAGCCCTTCTTACATCAGCTGATATCTCAAAGTGCTGTACAGAAACTCAGCCTAAAACACCAAACAGCAAGCAATGCAGGTGTAGAAGCACGGTGGCTAGGAAAAACTCCCTAGAAAGGCCAAAACCTAGGAAGAAACCTAGAGAGGAACCAGGCTATGAGGGGTGGCCAGTTCTCTTCTGGCTGTGCCGGGTGGAGATTATAACAGAACATGGCCAAGATATTCAAATGTTCATAAATGACCAGCATGGTCAAATAATAATAATCACAGTAGTTGTCGAGGGTGCAGCAAGTCAGCACCTCAGGAGTAAATGTCAGTTGGCTTTTCATAGCCAATCATTAAGAGTATCTCTACCGCTCCTGCTGTCTCTAGAGAGTTGAAAACAGCAGGTCTGGGACAGGTAGCCCGTCCGGTGAACAGGTCATATAATTTGTGTGATATAATTTGTGTGGGCCGTTGGCCTGGCAGGCTTGAACCCCTTCTCTCCTTCTCTCTGCATTAAAATCTCTGATACCCCAAAACTTCTCTGCTACTGCTACTACCAATTCAATCTTCTGGGATTCCCTTTCAATCTGTGCGGTACAATTAATGACCATAGCAATAAACGCCAAGAAGCCAACCTTACTAAAGCACAAACTGTTCGGGTCACTCTGTACTGGCCTACTACTCACAGGGATCCTCTCAGGCTCACTCACCCTTTGCCCACCATCCTCTACTTTCCTCACTGCCTCAGCATATGACACTTTCTGCGCTGCTCTCACCCTGGAATCTTCAATCTGTCTCACTTGCACAAGACATTTCTGATCCCCAGCAACATGGCCTCCCCCACAATTGAAACACATAACTTCTTCCACCTAATCTACACACTTTTTGTCCCATGCCCTCCTGCACACTTCTCACACCTCGGAATCTCCCGCCTACATACTGCTGCAACATGACCATAAACTTGGCACCTAAAACACTGTAGTGGTTTCGGAACAAAAGCTCTCACGAGATAACTTATATACCTTAGCATAACTTTATCCGGCAAACACTCTGCATCAAAACTCAGGACAGACAGGTTCTCCTCAGTCTCGCGATAGCCACCGGGTCTGTGTTGCACCAATCGACATGCATCACAGACACTAGTGATCTCCAACTTCAGTCAATCTACCTTAAAACTCAACCCCACCCCAGTTTTCACTCCTTTCGGCGTTGCTCCAGAGAACAAAGTCACAAGTCTCGAAAAAATGCAGCGCCCCTCTCCCTCTGAGCAGCAGACACACAAAAAATCTATGCAAGTCCACCGCTGGATACTTTGACAGGATTGACAGAACCCAACTCCTTCTTCACCCAGCATGATACCACAGACGGATCGGCCAAAAGGCATGGGTCCACTTTCTCCACGAATTGTACTCCCACTGGGCCAGAGTCATGTCTGGCATTTTCCTGATCATTGGGGGGAGGCTCTGAAGCCTTCACCTCACCTGACGACGCAGAATTTCCTCCTCACTTTTGTCAGGATCAATTTCAAGTTCACTATCCGTCGATTGCTCAGGGTTTTCAATTGCGTAACATGCATTTTTCTCTCTTGTACTTGACTCAATGGAGAAAATACTCGGCTTTGTCACGTCTACTCCCGCTCCTCCCCGCCTCCGTTCGACTTTACCGGTATACTGGCACCAATCATTACGTGCACCTGCACTTCATCTTGAGGCACACCTGGACTCCATTACCTTCACTTATTACCTTCCCTATATCTGGCACTCCCTTATGTCCTTTCCCAAGTCAGTATTGTTTCTGTGTTTATGTGAAGACGCCACTGCTATGTTATCTCGTTCCATTTTTGTTGTTTTATTAAACGTAGCACCTGCTTCTCGACTCTCAGCGTCTTCGTTACATGCTTGTATTTCACAGTCGGTTCGGGTTTGCACCTCGCGCAATTCTCACCATCTGTCCTCTTTCTCGCCCGGGCTTCCGACATGAATTTCATCTCGTGAGGGAATTCAGGAAACTCAGTATCGAGCCATCCGCCGCTGCCATACTCCCTTCACAGATCTACTCATGCCATCCTCCATGAACATCACTCCAATCCTTTTTTTTGTTGCTAAAATCCATACTTTTTAAAGGTGCAATATGCAGAAATCTGTCAGCCATTTACTGGTTGCAAAAATTATAATAGTTTGCCTAATTTCAGTTTGTGACAAAACAAACAATGTATAATGTACAGAATCATTGTACCATCTAAACCGCTGTGAAATATATTTTCCAAAACAAAAAATATTATGTTTTCAGCTTGCTTGAAGCTGGTGTACAAAACCGAAAGTAAAAGACGCAAAAATGGTTAGATGTGGTTATGTATTTCAAAAAGTTTGGTTTACTTTAATGTATCTGTAAACTAGGCATTAATAGCAACTGGCTCACTCATGAAGTGCTAAGGTAAGGTCAGCAGGCTTTTAGGGCTAACGTTAGCAGACTAGTAGGGCTAACGTTATCAGGCTAGTTGGCTAGCAACCTTGTAAGCTGATTTGTAACAATATATTCATAAAGTATTTGCTTGTAAGTTGGCTGAAAATTACATTGAAACCAGTAGTCATGAGTGCAAACGATGTGGTTTAATTTGAAGTTATATTTGAAGTTATTTCTGTTGGAATTTACATTATGGAATAGGCTGGCTTTCCGGGTCCTCCATATTACGTCACACCTCTCAAATGTTTTTTCCAGCATGACTTCAGCATTTTTCTGAATTCTGATCAGTTTTATGTAATAACTTGAAAAATAGAAAGTGAGGCGTAACTTTGCATTGGGGCTTTTGATGCGTATTCTAATGCAAATCCATTTGTTACAAATGGTTACATTTATGCTACCTACCCTTTAAGAACACGAAGCATAGAAATAGCGCACATAGAACAGATCTACCACTTCCTAGACTTGCTTTCAATGAGAATGACAGATCTATAACTCACATTTCTATGTGAATTTGGTCGGGTCGCCCAAAATGTTACTTATCACTTAAGTAGTTTTTGTTGGGGTGTCTGTACTTTACTTGAACATTTATATTTTTGACAACTTTTACTTTACTACATTCCTAAAGAAAATGATTTACTTTTTACTCCATACATTATCCCTGACACCCAAAACTACTCGTTACATTTTGAATGCTTAGCCGGACAGGAAAATGGTCCAATTAATGCACTTATCAAGAGGACATAGATCCACAGACGATGCAATCACCATCACTCTGCACACTGCCCTTTCCCATCTGGACGAGAGGAATACCTATGTAAGAATGCTGTTTATTGACTATAGCTCAGCATTCAACACCATAGTACCCTCCAAGCTCATCATTAAGCTCGAGGCCCTGGGTCTGAACCCCACCCTGTGCAACTGGGTCCTGGACTTCTTGACAGGCCGCCCCCAGGTGGTGAAGGTAGGAAACATCACCTCCACTCCGCTGATCCTCAACCCTGGGGCCCCACAAGGGTGCATGCTCAGCCCCCTCCTGTACTCCCTGTTCACCCATGACTGCGTGGCCAAGCATGCCTCCAACTCAAGTTTGCAGATGACACAACAGTAGTAGGCAGTAGTAGCCTACAGGGAGGAGGTGAGGGCTCTGGGAGTGTGGTGCCTGGAAAATAACCTCTCACTTAATGTCAACAAAACAAAGGAGATGATCGTGGACTTCAGGAAACAGCAGAGGGGGCACCCCCCTATCTACATTGACGGGACCGCAGTTGAGAAGGTGGAAAGCTTCAAGTTCCTTGGCGTACACATCACTGACAAACTGAAATGGACCACCCACACAGACAGTGTGGTGAAGAAGGCGCAACAGAGACTCTTCAACTTCAGGAGGCTAAAGAAATTTGGCTTGTCACCTAAAACCCTCACACATTTTTACAGATGCACAATTGAAAGCATCCTGTCGGGCTGCATCACCGCCTGGAACGGCAACTGCACCACCCGCAACCGCAAGGCTCTCCAGGGGGTGGTGCAGTCTGCCCAACGCATTACCGGGGGCAAACTACCCGCTCTCCAGGACACCTACAGCACCTGATGTCACAGGAAGGCCAAAAAGATTTTCAAGGACATCAACCACCCGAGCCACTGCGTGTTCACCCCGCTATCATCCAGAAGGTGAGGTCAGTACAGGTGCATCAAAGTTGGGAACGAGAGACTGAAAAACAGCTTCTATCTCAAGGCCGTCAGACTGTTAAACAGCCATCACTAGCACATTAGAGGCTGCTGCCTATAGGCATAGACTAGGAATCACTGGCCACTTTAAGGAATGGAACACTAGTCACTTTAATAATGTTTACATATCTGGCATTACTCATCTCATATGTATATACTGTATTCTATACTATTCTACGGTATCTTAGTCACTTAATGTTTACATATCTGGCATTACTCATCTCATGTGTATATACTGTTTTCTATACTGTATCTTAGTCCGTTCTGCTCTGACATTGCTCGTCCATATGTTTATAGTTTTAATTCATTCCTACTTAGATTTGTGTGTATTGGGTATACTGTATGTTGTGTAATTTGTTAGATGTGACTTGTTAGATATTACTGCACTGTCGGAGCTAGAAGCACAAGCAATTCGCTTCACCCGCAATAACATCTGCTAATCACGAGTATGTGACGAATAAAATTTGATTTGAACATTCCTGGTCATTCCTACTGCCTCTGATCTGACGGACTCACTAAACACACGTCTGACTGTCCTGCTGACTATCCTTAAAAAATATATATATAATAAAGTAATGCCGTCTGGTTTGCTTAATAAAAGGAATTTGAAATGATTTATACTTTTACTTTTGCTTTTGTTACTTAAGTATATTTTAGCAATTACATTTACTTTTGATACTTATTAAGTATATTTAAAACCAAATACTTTTAGACTTTTACTCAAGTAGTATTTTACTGTGTGACTTTCACTTTTTCCTGAGTCATTTTCTATTAAGGTATCTTTTACTTTTACTCAAGTATGACAATTGGGTACTTTTTCCACCACTGGCTGCATGTCAACATCCTAGTGCAACCCTAGCAGCTGCCTCAACCACAACCCTATCCCTAACCCCACCCAAAATAGACCTCCCTATTTCCAAATTCCCAATGAACCCCTGGTTGTATATGCAGAGTTTTGACATTGGCCTTACAGTATAATTCCACGCAGAAGCGTGAGAAAATAAACAAATTAAAGCATTTTTGCAAAGAGTTATGGGATATTAATCTTGTTTTAACAGCTATTTTTTCAGACTACTTTCTCCGCCCCTCCTCCATCAGCTGATGCTTGTAAATACGTTCGGTTGCCAGGAAGTAAACCAGTGTGCGTGCCAAGATGGAAAATGAAGTGACAAAACATCTTCAAGCTAAAATAATCGCGCTTTTGAGGGTATAGTAAATCTATTTTCAAGGTAGCTAAATCGTATTATTTCTAGATTCTAGCACCTGTTAAGCAGTTTGAAAGTTGTTAGCTAGCTAGCTACTAGTAGCCAGCTAGTGTTAGCAGCCAGCTTTAGCAATGTTTATTTTGAACACGAAGTTTATTGTCGTTGCATGTCCACCGTTAACTTGTTTTGATGTTTGATTGACTAGCTTCAAGGATTAAATACCTTGCTAATCAAACGTTTTAGCTACATTAGCTACTGTAGTTAGCTTAGCAAGCTAGGTACAGTAACATTCTTTATGTTTCTTGTTCCAAACAGAGTGGTTAATTCATTGTATATCCTTCTAAGCTAAGCTAGTAGCTAACGTTAGCTACTTAGCTAGCAAGTGCTTCACATTTCTCAACTAGAATAGGGTTCGCTTCTTAGATGACATATTTGCTGCCACCGATCTAAGAAGTGTGTTTGCATTTCTAATGTTCATGATTTGATCTAAAGTTATAGCTAGAAAACTGGAACGTATCAGCTTTGGACATGGATATTCATGGAAGAAGTCAACCATGGGGGAAGTTAGTAAAAGTGGACACTGAATCGGAAGTATTGCTTGTCAACAGGGAATGCACTGTCGGGCGAAGAAAAGGTACAATTACTATTCCACACAGTTACATTAAGTCACTTCACCATATTGTTGGCTAATTTCTGAAATATATAGAAAGTTCTGTGGTAGGACACTAACTGTTATCTATAAATGATGTAAATATTTAATGAGTTACTAAAATACCTGTTCTAAATATGAATGATTATTGCTCCCACAATAATAGTAATATGTAAAATATATATTCTATAAGGCATGACACTTTAAAAAAAAACTAAATATAATGTATGTTGCTTGTTTTGAGGATCTGGTTTATAAATGTCTTGCTGTTTGTGACAAAAGACACCATGTCATAGACATGAGAGCCAGGCAGTGTCTGGGCTCTTTAATAAAACCAGTTAATTCAAGGCACAATGCCCAAGGTCACTAAACTTAGACACCCCCTCTGATGATATCAAAGGTGTCTATTGAGAACATGTGTGCAGAATAGTATGTTTTCTTTGTATGGATTTTGCTCAAGGAAAGGTTTAGTCTCTATTATATTGAATTCCAGGAGTCTGCTTTCCAATACAAGTGGTCTGAGTTTAATGGGCTAGTATGCTATGCAGCATCCACAATATGGTATAAAAGAAGGGTATAAATATATCAACAATGTACGATTATGATGATTTAATCTCAGTCTAGTAATTCTGAGCCGCCTCGTGAAAATATCAACTGCCCATTGCCTAAAGACATGTTTTCCTGGTATTTTAAAATGGATCATGAATAAGTCCTAATTGGCCTTGTTTACAGTAACGTGACGTAAACAAAGTAATTCTTTTTACACACGATATAGCACAACAGCTCCATAAGGGAAAGGGGGATACCTAGTCAGTTGTACAACTGAATGCCTTCCACTGAAATGTGTCTTCCGCATTTAACCCAACCCCTCTGAATAGGAGATGTGTGGGGGGCTGCCTTAATCGACAAGTAGCCTACCATACGAGAACATCTAGCTTATTCAAATCATGCTTAAAATAGTCATCTTAGACGATGTTGTGGTTTTCTGTGCATTTTTATTAACCATTTTCTTTCACCAGGCTGTGATCTTTCCTTTCCTGCTAGCAAACTGGTCTCAGGGGATCACTGTAAGATAGTCCAGGATGAGAGATCAGGGTTGGTGTGGCTAGAGGACATGAGGTATGAGGGGGGGGTCTCTTGTCAATATATCTTTTGTGGTGTTGTTTTTTCCCCTCTTAAGTCCTGTATAGCTTATAGGCTCAATGTAGGCCCATTTTCAAGGCTCATCTGATCAATTATGTATGTTTAACAATGCGATAACATGGTAATGTGAAGCATTTGACCTGTTAGCCTAATTAGGCTAAATAGATTTTAACCTGTGTTTATGTTAGGTTTTATTATATGAGAAAAATATGTTATGCAGATTGTCCTGTTTGTTGTGACTGATCAGTGTATTTAATGGTAGATTGAACAGATCTAGGCCTGCACATCAGTGTAGTCTAATTGTCAGTGTAAAGCAACCAGCTTGGAGGTAATGAGGCAAATGACACTAACCAGTAATTAGAGGTTGTGTTTTACCATGCTCTGAGTCAGCAAGGTATTCTCTACACACATCACTCTAGTGTCCGCACACACACCCACTGCATTATGCTATGCATCATTGAGCACAGTGGGAACTCTGTATTGCTTCTGAATATTGTGGAAACCTCTACAATGGAAAGATGGAATTCAATAGTGTGGGATACAATTCCATCCCTATACATCCCATGAAGAGAAGCTACTATTTAGTCAATGCCCTGTTCATTGCTGCTATAATAATAACTGCATCCCTAGTCTGGGATTTCTTCCAAGGCTGCTGATAAATCCACTACAGAAATGACTGACCAGAGTTGTTTTTTCTCTCTCACCCCTCTAGCACCAATGGTACAGTGATTAACATGTCAAAGCTGGTGAAAAAGCAGATTCATATCCTGCAGAATGGAGATGTCATCTACTTTGTGTACAGGAAAAACCAGCCAGAGCTAAGTATGTTTCCCCCCCCCCTATATTGATTGGGGTGTTTCACTCTGGTCTCTTTGTTGCTAAACCATAATGTTGGTTTCTCTGTTTTACATCGGTTATATCTCCTAAAGATAATAGAACTTCAATTAATTAGTTAAACAAACAGGGAGCACAGTGCACGGTTGCTAGCTTAATATAGGCCTACCTCATTATTGTGAGTGTTTTGTACGTTAAAAAAACGTTGGCGTGTGGTAGGCTGTATAAAGAATATAACGTTTTTCTTAGTTTCTTCAGAAAGTGTATATAAATCGGTAGTTCATAGTGCATAAATGTCTTTTAGGCCACTTGTTTTCTTGTGCACCTTCCGCTGCTGACACCTTGGTTATATAATACATACACAATTAACTCACATAATGTGTGGGAACTGAGTTGGACAAGTAGGTCAGCTAAACTCATTCTTGACTGATCAAAATAAGAGCAATATGTTCCCTTTTTTGGGATATTTAATGAATTGTTCACGAAAGTTTGCCTCGACAACTGAGTAAAGTATAAGTATGGTGTGCAATCTTTTGCTCGTACAGATATTGCCTACATATATCAGACCATAAAACCAGAGAGGACATTCTCACAAGACTCAATTGGTAAGTAGTTAATACCCAAATCAATGTAATGTTTGACTGCGACCTCTGCATCTTTTTCATGAAAAACATTTGTAGGCTCATTAGCTTGTTTGTTGCTTACCACCTTTATCTCATCCTGTCAGGCGACGCCACCAAATGCTCAGATATGCAGCAGAAAGCCCAACCCTGCCCTGTTACAGCAGCAGTGTCTGTGGAGCCATTCCTGGTTGGACCTCCATGGGAACAGCAGGCCTTAGAGGAGCCCCAGCCCTCCACCTCCTCCTCCCACCTCCTCACGTTCTCACCCTCCACAGCATGTTCCTCTGCAGCCTCCCTCCTGCACTCCTCTGCCTCAGGTAGGCTTTCCATCTGGCCTGTGCTTGCTCTATATGGTCCTCATTAAGTGGAAGCAGGGACTGGGAAGTAAATCTATATTTTGGTTAATTGTGAAGTCTGCCGCCCTCCCCCCTCAAATTTTAGAACCGATATAGCATGTCTCCCTTGAATTGTCCTTTACCTCTTTCAAAATCCCCAAATTCAAGGATGGCTCTGGACAACTGATAATATGATAGACTTTATCCGATTTGATCAGACTTATATGGCCACTACTACTCCTCATATTCAAGGATAGGCACAGGTAACTGAATGTGCACCAATCTCATGGGCTTTTGATAATTCTTTGTCTCAGGTTCCAAGGGTCCTAAATGTGCTGCATCCTCTGTAGGCAAGGCTGAAGAGCCCAACTCTAACCTCCACTGCTCAACAGACGTGCGACAGACTGAAGCCCAGAGCAGAGTCTCAATGCTGGATAAGGAAGAGGGGGACATGGAGCCAGAGAGAAAGAGGAGGAAAACTGATGGTGCTGGTCAGTGTCATTACCTTGTGGGGTCTTGATACTTGGTTGGTGACGCTTGATTGTAACAGTTTTTCCCCTTTTCCTTCCCTAGATAAGAACTATGATTTTGGACTGCCACATACTTCCAGTATTGAGGTGGTGGGCCCAGCTAAGGGAACTCTTATCATGGATCTATTGGGAAAAGCTGCCGTGACTGTGGAAGGAGCCACGACTGACAAAATGGAGGAGTCCCTCACCTGTATCATCTGTCAGGACCTACTTCATGACTGTGTCAGGTACAGCAAGACTCTAACTACAACTACTACTACTACTACTACTACATTAGAAAATAGGCCCACTCCACTTTTTCATTGCTTGTGGCTCCTCGCAACAGATGAAAATAACTGTTTCAAGAAATATAATATATAGTCATAAACACAAAATTGTGTAATTCCATTCTGTAAGACAGGAAGCTGCTTCCACTGCTTGTTTCATTGTTCATGTTATCATCTCCCTGTGCGTCTCCCAACTAGCCTGCAGCCCTGTATGCACACCTTCTGTGCTGCGTGTTACTCTGGCTGGATGGAGCGCTCGTCTCTCTGCCCCACCTGTCGCTGCCCCGTAGAGAGGATCCGCAAGAACCACATCCTCAACAACCTGGTGGAGGCCTACCTTATCCAAAACCCAGGTTTGTATCCAATCTACCCTACTCTACCCTTGTACCCCCATTAACACTACTGGGGATAGTCCCCAGCTCTTCCCCCTGTTAAACACAGCATTTGTGCATCTTGTCTTATGTGTGTTTCTCCTTGTCCCGAATATCTGTACAGGGCTAGCCTATAAAAAAATATGTGTGCCTTTTGTTTGTACCATCTCTTTTTGTGTGTGGATTAAGCATTGCGCTATTGACCCTGTGTGTCCACAGAGAAGTGTCGCAGTGAGGAGGACCTGAAGAGCATGGACAGCCACAACAAGATAACTCGGGACATGCTGCAGCCAAAGATTGAGCGTTCCTTCTCTGATGAAGAGGGCAGCTCTGATTATCTCTTTGAGCTCTCTGACAATGACAGCGACACCTCCGATATCAGGTCAGACAAAAGAGTAGCTGTGTGTATGCATGAGTGTTTGTGGTCTTGTGTTTACAGTATGTGACCGTGTGTGTGTGTGTGTGACTGCGTTGTGTTTTTCTCCCACTGAAACCTTTTCTCCTTGTTCCTGTTGTTGTGTGTCCACAGCCAGCCCTTTGTGATGTGCAGACAGTGTCCAGGCTACAGGAAGGAGGTTAGCCAGGTACTGTGGGCTATAGGGCCAGCTCCTCTAGGACCAGCTCCACCAACTCCTGAGGACAGGGCTGGGAAACCCCTTGGAGAGAGCCCATCAACATCATCAACACGCTCTGACTTCCCCACTACAGGTTACTGAACTGTGCCGAACTGTTGATCATCACAATAATGGATGACCTTTTTATATAGTGCTTTTATATCTGATATGTAATCGTTCTACATTGTGTTGGTTGATTTAGTGAGTTATGACAACACAATGGAGTGCACTTACAGATCAAATTGGCTATCAAAATGTTGCACTCGCCTGAACACAGAAATGTGTTAGAATGCTTGTAGCGCATCTGACCATCTGCAGATTCTACAACAGTACAGTGTGCACCCTTCAGGGCCTTGACCCAGACGATATACGTATGTGTCCCCACTGAGATGTTTCCCTCTGTGTCCTGTCCTCCTCCTGCAGCTACTCGGGAGTACACGTGTTCTCCTCAGGGCAGCCATGTCATCTGCACCTGCTGCCTGCAGCCCATGCCAGACCGCCGCGCCGAACTCTCCGCTCAGCAATGTGAGTGGCCCACAGGCCTGTCAGTCAATGTTAATGGACCAACGGCACGGTTGCCTTGGCTGAATGTGCTGATGGGTGTGGTTCTTTGTGTTGGGCAGGTGTGGCGTGCCAACGGCCCTTCTGCCACATGTACTGGGGCTGCCAGAGGATCGGCTGTCAAGGCTGCCTAGCACGTTTCAATGGTTTGTCTCTGCTCTAGTACTCCTAAGGGCTAGATTTACTAAGCACTGGTTCAAAGTTTGTCCCTGATATTTTTCAAAGGTAAATAAAGAATACAAGGTTGAACAAAATGGTAATTTAAGGTTAAAGGGATAGTTTGTGATTTTGGCATTCCAATGAACTCATGGATACAATTTGTATGTCTCTGCGTCCAGTATGAAGGAAGTTAGAGGTAGTTTCATTAGCCAACGCTAACTAGCGCTAGCTTAACGCCAAGACTGGAAGTCTTCGGGCATACTAGCTGAACCTGAAGACTTCCAGTCTTTGCGCTAAGCTAGTTAGCATTGGCTCATGAAACTACCTCTAACTTCCTTCATACCGGATGCAAATACATAACATTTTTATCCACAAGTTCATTGCCAAAATCCCAAACTAAGTTGTAGTACTTGATCGCAAATAAGTTTGGAGATTTGTTTAATTGACCTTAGAAAATAACCGGTACAAACTTCACACTGGGCTGTTAAACAGCCATCACTAACATTGAGTGGCTGCTGCCAACATACTGACTCAAATCTCTAGCCACTTTCATAATAAAAAATTGGATGTAATAAATGTATCACTAGTCACTTTAAATAATGAAACTTTATAATGTTTACATACCCTACATTACTCATCTCATATGTATATACTGTACTCTATGCCATCTACTGCATCTTGCCTATGCCGCATGGCCATCGCTCATCCATATATTTATATGTATATATTCGTATTCATTCCTTTACACTTGTGTGTATAAGGTCGTTGTTGTGAAATTGTTAGATTACTTGTTAGATATTACTGCACGGTCAGAACTAGAAGCACAAGCATTTCGCAGCACTCGCATTGTGTATGTGACAATCAAATGTTATTTGATGCTTAGTTAACCAGGCCTTTTGGGTGATTTCCGAGGTAACACTATCATTGTGGAAAGTTTGACAATAGTGGTTGCAAATGGAAATTTACAAAGGTAGATTACCTATATTGTCCCTATGTCTTATCCATCATTTGTTGCAGTAGCATGTTTACCAGTATGAGAAATATAATATCCATGTCTTCTTCCACAGAACTCAACCTTACAGACAAATGTCTGGACGGTGTTCTGAACAGCAATAACTATGAATCAGAGATCCTCCAGGTACTTCCTTTTTATTCTCTTTGGCTCTAACCATTGGTCTGTCTGGACACCCAGAAACAGTATCTGCACTATTTGGGGTGGTTTCCCAGACCCAGATTAATCTCGGTCCTGGAGTAAAACACTATTTCAATGACGATTCTCCATTGAACATGCTTTTCAG
Source organism: Salvelinus namaycush (assembly GCF_016432855.1). Lineage (NCBI taxonomy): Eukaryota > Metazoa > Chordata > Actinopteri > Salmoniformes > Salmonidae > Salvelinus > Salvelinus namaycush. Next base: position 32,757,456 of record NC_052307.1, read on the forward strand.
TTGTTTTTTTAGGGCTCCTGAGTGGCGCAGTGGTCTAAGGCACTGCATCTCAGTGATAGGAGACACTACAGACACCCTGGTTTGAATCCAGGCTGTATCACAACCGGCCGTGATTGGGAGTCCCATAGGGCGGCACACAATTGACCCAGCATCGTTCGGGTTTGGACAGTGTAGGCCGTCATTGTAAATAAGAATTAGTTCTTAACCGACTTGCCTAGTTACATTAAAAATACAATTTTGTTGTCCAGGACTAGTCTTAATCTGTGTCTGGGAATCCGGCTCCTTGTTTCATAACTCAATTTAAGTGAATGTATTTCATTTGCATTTATTTATAACTTCTCTACTATGGAGATCACTACAGTCTAATACAGTGCATTTTTTTTCAATCTACACACAATAGCCCATAATGACAAATCATTTTTTTTTTTTAATTAAATATTTATGTAAATGTGATATTTCCATAAATAAGTATTCGGACCCATTACTCAGTACTTTGTTGAAGCACGTTTGGCAGCAATTACAGCCTCAAGTCTTGTGCTTACAGAATTACTTGGCAGCCAGAGGGATGTCGTGGAGGGACATGCTACAGGAGGGTCTTCGGGGCCTGCAACAGGGAACCTTCTATCTCTCTGGTCAGTCTGACACTATCCTCTTCACCTCACATAACTTGAGATTGGAAGCGTTCCAGGTTGTCTTTTTTGCAGTTGCACTGCACATCTCAGAAAATTACTACATCATAGTAAAGTGTTTCTGAGGCACATCTGCAGATGTTATGAGATATGATCATCAACACAACTGCAAAAACGATAAGCTGGAACGCCACCATTAAGCTTCCCATCTTGAACATGGTTCTAAGTCCTACTGACAGTGCAGAGCATCCTTCCACCTCCCTTTGGAACACACTAGTAACTCTCGCGCTCCAATTTATCTACCCCAGATTATCGCATCAACAGTAACGCCATAATGTGTTTCTGCTGTGGCCTGCGTGCCTTCAAGGAGCTGGCCTACAAATACAGACAGAACATCCCTTGCTCGGAGCTCCCAGGTGAGAGAGCACTGTCCACAACGACACAGCCTCTAACGGCTGTAGACTGCGAGATGGTAATGAACTAGCATATCCAAATTATGAATGAAGCTTTATTTGTTTGATATTCTTTCCCACAGCTGCTGTGACGTCTCGGCCTGACTGTTATTGGGGACGCAACTGCCGGACTCAAGTAAAGGCACACCACGCCACGTAAGTTACATGTGGCCATTATCTTCTGAATAGGTCTCCACAGTCCAAGCTTAAATATGCATACACCCACACCCCCCCACACACACACACACACACACACACACACACACACACACAGTACCAGTCAATAGTTTGGACACCTACTTTTAAATTATATATTTTTTTACTATTTTCTACATTATAGAATAATAGTGAAGACATCAAAACTATGAAATAACACTTATGGAATCATGTAGTAACCAAACGTTTTAAACAAATCAAAATATATTTTATATTTGAGATTCTTCAAACTAGTACCCTTTGCCTTCATGACAGCTTTGCACACGCTTGGCATTCTCTCAACTAGCTCATGAGGTAGTCACCTGGAATGCCTTTAAATGAACAGGTGTGCTTTGTTAATTTGTGAAATTTCTTTCCTTGATGCGTTTTGAGCCAATCAGTTGTGTTGTGACAAGGTAAGGGTGGTATACAGAAGCCTTATTTCGTAAAAGTCCAAGTCCATATTATGGCAGGAACAGCTCAAATAAGCAAAGAGGAATGACAGTCCATTATTTTAAGACATGAAGGTCAGTCAATCCGGAAAATTTCAAGAACTTTGAAAGTTTCTTCAAGTGCAGTCGCAAAAACCTTCAAGCGCTATGAAACTGGCTCTCATGAGGACCACCACAGGAAAGGAAGGTCCAGAGTCACCTCTGCTGCAGAGGATAAGTTCGTTAGAGTTACCAGCCTTTCACCCCAAATAAATGGAGTGCATCCTCAGATGACCTGGCCTCCACAATCACCCTAACTCAACCCAATTGAGATGGTTTGGGATGAGTTGGACCGCGGAGTGAAGGAAAAGCAGCCAACAAGTGCTCCGCAAATGTGGGAACTCCTTCAAGACTGTTGGAAAAGCATTCCTCGTGAAACTGGTTGAGAGAATGCCATGAGTGTGCAAAGCTTTCAAGGCAAAGGGTGGCTACTTTTGAAGAATCTCAAATATAAAATATATTTTGATTTAACACTTTTTGGGGGGGTTACTACATTTTTCCGTATGTGTTATTTCATAGTTCTGATGTCTTCACTATTATTCTACAATGTAGAAAATAGTAAAAATGTAAGAAAAACCTTGGAATGAGTAGGTGTGTCTAAACTTTTCACTGATCCTGTGTGTATAGTTGTGTGGTCTCTGTTAGAGGCTTCAATGTGGCTGTACATGTATTTTACCAGCAGAGGGCACTGTTGTATCAGCTTGGCCAATAACACCTGCTAGTAGAGGAAAGCTGCAATCACTTCTTCACAGCAGCTCTGGTTCATGATGTGACACATTTGTATTGTTTCCTTTTCACCTCGTTGCAGGAAATTCAACCACATATGTGAGCAGACGCGTTTCAAGAGCTGAAGAGCCTTGTGGGTGACTTCCTCTCCAATCACTGGAGCAAAGACTGACTTCCAAGGATCTCCTGTATTACTCTCTGTCTCTATACAAAGTGGTCCTTTTTTCCCTCCCTCCCTTATTAAGCAGCTCTTTGCCCTGAGGAAAAGTGGCTCTCTCTTAGTAGTAATTTGTAGTTCTCTCACAGACTCTATAGACTTTGTATTTGATTATATGCAGAAATTACAATCAAACTCTTTTGATAAGACTGGCTAGGTAATGATTAGCCCAGTCTTATAGGCATAGTAGGGGTGAGTGATAATACTATGGACTAATATCTTATGGGGAATATGATCATCACCCTTCATTGCAGTATCATGACCTTTTGGGTACATGATCATATGACTAGTTTGAGGGATACAATTTTTTTTAAATACACTGAGAACAGTTGGCAATACGTGTACTGTTACACACAGGATGAAGTGGCATCTTTTGTGACGGTAGCTTTGAAGGCATATATTGATATTAGTAAGCTGTTGACACTTTCTATTTCCGTGTGCCTGAGTAGTTGGCACCAAAAAAAAAAAGAGGATGAATTGATTTAGTTTCTCTCAACTTGTGGTGTAGTGCTTTAGATATCTTGGAGAATTCTGTATTTTAATTAGAATCTAGAGCTTCCTACTTTTGTGAAAATACAGCAGCAAATGGTGTTCTAAATAGTATTCATATGTTGGAACCTTCCCCCAAACCTACTAGGGAGAATCACAGCTATGTTGTCTAAAGACTTCTATGCATATATAGACATTGAGGCTTCTTGTGATTTTTATATCTCTCACAAAAACAAGAAAAAGTATGTGAACCCTTGTAAATACCTGGATTTCTGCATAAATTGGTCATAAAATTTGATCTGATCTTCATCTAGGTCACAACAATAGACAAACGCAGTCTGCTTAAACTAACACACAAGCAATTATACATTGTCTTTATTGAACACGCCGTGTAAACATTCACAGTGCAGGGTGGGAAAAGTATGTCAACCCTTGGATTTAATAACTGGTTGACCCTCCTTTGGCAGCAATAACCTCAACCAAACGTTTTCTGTAGTTGCGGATCAAACCTACACAACGGTCAGGAGGAATTTTAGACCATTCCTCTTTACAAAACTGTTTCTGTTCAGCAATATTCTTGGGATGTCTGGTGTGAGCTGCTCTCTTGAGGTCATGCCACAGCATCTCAATCGGGTTGAGGTCAGGACTCTGACTGTATTTTCTTCTTTTGAAGCCATTGTTGTTGATTTACTTCTGTGTTTTGGGTCGTTGTCCTGTTGCATCACCCAATAGCCTAATATTCTCCAGCAAAATGTCTTGATAAACTTGGGAATTAATTTTTTCGCCAATGATAGCAAGCTGTCCAGGCCTTGAGGCAGCAAAGCAACCCCAAACCATGATGCTCCCTCCACCATACTTTACAGTGGGTATGAGGTTTTGATGTTGGTGTGCTGTGCCTTTCTCCTCACATAGTGTTGTGTGTTCCAAACAACTCAACTTTTTAGTTTCATCTGTCCACAGAATATTTTGCCAGTAGCGCTGTGGAACATCCAAGTGCACTTTGGCAAACTTCAGACGTGCAGCAATGTTTTTTTTTTTTTTTTGGACAGTAGTGGCTTCTTCCGTGGTGTCCTCCCATGAACACTATTCTTGTTTAGTGTTTCACGTATCGTAGACTCGTCAACAGAGAAGTTAGCATGTTCCAGATATTTCTGTAAGTCTTTAGCTGACACTAGGATTCTTCTTAACCTCATTGCAAGAGCACAGCGCAGAATGCTCAATCATCTTTGCAGGATGGCCACTCCTAGGGAGAGTAGCAACAGTGCTGAACTTTCTCCATTTTATAGATAATTTGTCTTACTGTGGACTGATGAACATCAAGGCTTTTAGAGATACATTTGTAACCCTTTCCAGCTTTATGCAAGTCAACAATTCTTAATCTTAGGTCTTCTGAGATGTCTTTTGTTCGAGGCATGGTTCACATCAGGCAATTCTTCTTGTGAATAACAAACTCAAATTGTGAGTGTTTTAATAGGGCAAGGCAGCGCCAACCAACATCTCCAATCTCGTGTCATTGATTGGACTCCAGGTTAGCGGACTCCAATTAGCTTTTGGAGAAGTCATTAGCCTTGGGATTCACATACTTTTCCCAGCCTACACTGTGAATGTTTAAATTATGTATTCAATATAGACAAGAAAAAAAAAGTGTGTTTATTAGTTTAAGCACACTGTTTGTCTATTGTTGTGACTTGGATGAAGATCAAATTTGATGACCAATTTATGCAGAAATCCAGGTAATTCCAAAGGGTTCACATTTTTCTTGCCACTGTATGGATGACAAAGATATTCAGTGGCACCATTTTGAATTCAGACAGCTTCCACATGTTAATAAGACTGTTAACTGGAAAGACAATGCAATTTGTGTTTATTGGAAAAGGGAGGTTATACTTAGTTTTGGGAAAAGGGGATTTCTGCTGGGTTTCTTTGGATTTCCCAACAAGGGCAAAAAGCCATGTACAAGCTAAGCATAATGGGGCTGAGTGAAAATCCATGGGATAGTTAGTTGTATAGGATTTCAGTTCTTCAGGCGGGGATAATGGGGGTTATGTGTTGAAATGTTGTTTTATCTGAGGCTGGGAAAGGCAGGGGTGTTCAGTTGTATGCTTTGCTGGGGATAATCAACGTAAAGCAAATTTCTTATTTAAATTTTTTTCAAAGTAGTGTATTAGAAGCTTTCTCAGCTCTGAACTAGTAGTAATGGCCAATGCAGTTTTTTTTGTTAGAATGCACAATGGTTTGCTAGACTAGAGGGTTTGGGGGGGTATAATTGTTCCTCCTTTTTTGCATTATGTTAGGTTAGTGGTGTTGGCTAAACATGTTGATTTAAGCCAACAACTTGATCATACTGGGTGTATCATACTTGTTAGTAAGGATTACTATTCTGTATTGTTTTGCAAGCCCAATTATGCAGAACCCCCCCCCCCCCCCCCCCCAACGTTTTCAGGAATTAATATGTTAAACTTGACAGTATTCTGCTTTGTATTCTAGTTCATACGATGAGGACATGTTTTTCAACATATGTTGCCGTATTGAAGTGTAACCTTTGAGCGTTATGTATCGATCTTATAACAAACTTTGTTTATCAGAGGGGTTTTTTATTTTTGTGCTGTGTTTATTGTTTTGGAGAAACGGAGGAACAAATGCCATGGTTTGGTCAGACCTCGTCAGTTAAACCTAAATTGGTGCAAATTTCCTGTTTTGAGGAAATACTACATTGCCGTTTGTTGTGGCATTCTTGTCTGGCAGTGAAAACACCCTCACCAAGTTAGAATTCAAAGTGTTGCATTTACACAGTACTCACTTGTCTCTTACCATTATCTTTTGTAAATGAGTGACCAATCATATGAAAGTCAAATCGGCCCAGTGTCTGCAGACCTTTTAGGCTAGCAAGAATGGCCTGATATACTATTTTCTTAATGTGCCCTTTATATATTGAAAAATAAGTTGTTAGTAGTGAAGTAGGGTACAGCATTTTGGGGGGAGGGTTGGGGGTATGCAACTCATTACATTCTGATGCAATTTAAAGTGAAAAAATTTACTTTGCATGAAATGAAGAGGTTATTCACTTTGATCCAATATCTTGTGTATTCTGTGTAATTAAAAAAATAGATTTGTTTTATATCAATTGTAAAATTCGATTTTTGTAAATTGTGACATTACATTACAACATTGATTTAAGATGGAAAAAGTAGAATGTCCAAACTGTTAGATCTGTTTACAAGCAAGACTAGCTTTGAGGGTATTTGCTTCTAATTCAGCTCACACACATTGAACAATTTGAATCACTCATTTGAACATTTAGGCTGGGATTCAATCTGATTGTGGGTTATAGGCATTGCGGGTTTTAAAAGCAATGTTCGCGGAGATCCCATTAACGGTAAACGCTGCATATGTCGGCTCAATCGGAAATTGCCTTTTAAAAGCTGCAATGCCCATAACCCGCGATCGGCACCCAACTGTTCTTTTGACACACGATTACAATTATGTGGGGATTCAAACACAGATTAATGACCTGTGCACAGCGATAGATTGAAGGCAATTTCCCAAACATTCATGGAGATTAAATTAGCTGTAAAGGCCACAGATGTCTGTCTGCTCAAGCAGATATTATCTTAGTCTATCACAGTTTACTGGTCCTTGGTGTTTGTTTGAATCCTGTAATAACTGTAATAAGCACTGCAGAAAAGGTGGAGAATACAACTCGGGTCTTTTATTCTCTATTACAGCATCCGTTGAGAAACGTCCTTGTGCAATCAATGTGTGTAAAACTCGGGATTGGTGCTGTAACTCTACCTACAGTGCATTTGGAAAGTATTCAGACCCCTTGACTTTCCACATGTTATATTAGCCTTATTCTAAAATGGATAAAATGATTCCCCCCCCCCCTCAATCTACACACAATACCTCAATGACAAAGCAAAAACTGTTTAACATTTTAAAAACTTAGACTCGATTAAGCTCAGGTGCATCCTGTTTCCCATTCATCATCCAAGAGATGTTTCTACAACTTGGAGTCCACCTGTGGTAAATTCAATTGAATGGACATGATTTTGGAAAGGCACACACCTGTCTTTATAAAGGTCCCACAGTTGACAGTGCATGTCAGAGAAAAAAAACAAGGCATGAGGTTAAAGGAATTGTCTGTAGAGTTCTGAGGCACAGATCTGGGAAAGGGTGCCAAAGAACGTCTGCAGCATTGAAGGTCCACAAGAACAGTGGCCTCCATCGTTCTTAAATGGAATAAGTTTGGAACCACCAAGACTCTTCCTAGAGCTGGCCGCCCGGCCAAACTGAGCAATCGGGGGAGAAGAGCCTTGGTCAGGGAGGCAGGTGACCAAGAACCCGATGGTCACTGACAGAACTCCAGAGTTACTCTGTGGAGATGGTTGTCCTTCTGGAAGATTCTCCCATCTCTGCAGCACTCCACCAATCAGGCCTTTATGGTAGATGGAAGCCACTCCTCAGTGAAAGGCACATGACAGCCCACTTGGAGTTTGCCAAAAGGCACCTGAAGGACTTTCAGACCATGAGAAACGAGATTCTCTTGTCTGATTAAACCAAGATTGAACTCTTTGGCCGGAATGCCAAGCGTCACATCACGAGGAAACCTGGCACCATCCCTACGATGAAGCATGGGGATGTTTTTCCGCAGCAGCGACTGGGAGACTAGTCAGGATCGAGGGAAATAATCAACGGGGCACCTTCCAACACGACAGCGACCCTAAGCACACAGCCAAGACAACGCAGGGGTGGCTTCGGGGCAAGTCTCAATGTCCTTGAGTGGCCCGGACTTGAACCCGATCGAGCATCTGAAAATAGCTGTGCAGCAATGCTCCCTATCAAACCTGACAGAGCTTGAGAGGATCTGCAGAGAAGAATGGGAGAAACTCCCCCAATACAGGTGTGCCAAGCTTGTAGAGTCATACCCAAGAAGACTCAAGAATGTAATCGCTGCCAAAAGGTGCTTCAATAAAGTACTGAGTAAAGGGTCTAAATACTTCTGTAAATGTAATTTCAGTTTATTTGTAATAAATTTGCAAACATTTCTAAAAACCTGTTTTTGCTATGTCATTATGGGGTATTATATGTAGGTTGAAGGGGGGAAAAAACTATTTAATCAGTTTTAGAATAAGGCTGTAATGTAACAATGAAAATTCAAGGGGTCTGAATACTTTTCCGAATGCACTGTATGTAACCTAACGATATACCTTCATTGTAATGACTGTTTAGTGGCAATATTTACACACCCGCACCCATGTTTTTTGGGGTGGAGATAAAGGGGAACAAATAATGGGCCCGCTTTCTGCCAGAGGCCCTTAGCTCATGTCTTAATTTGTGGTCTTAAGTCGTGGTTTCCCTGTTGTGGGTTCACACTGTGGCATTCCTGAGAGGCTCAGGCCCTAGCTCAGCACAACCTTCCCCAGCCAGCCGATCCCTCCCCACAGCAGAGCTGAACCTTAATTATTTCTAACAGGAGGATCTGGGCACCCTAAGCCAACAACAGTGCAAACCGCCGATCCGGAATTGGTGTTAAGGAGGCTTTGGGGGGGGGGTGCTTTGCATTCTCTGAGAGAAACTATGTATTCTAGGGCAAATATTTACTTACTTTGTGATGGTGTCTGGACCAAGCTGATCTGTACTAACAGTATGACCAGTTAGTAAGTAAAAAAGGGCTGGCCGAGGTAAGTTTCATTCTACCTCATGAAATCCCCCACGAAGACATTCAGAACAAACCCGTCTGTACTTCGTTTAATAGATTCTAAGAAGTGGAGGACTGATTGAATAGGCATGTAGAGCAACACTCAAGGCTTGATTCAATCTGTATCGCAGAAGTGGAGTGCTATAGCACGATTGAAATGTAAAGGTAATTTCCTATTGCGTCAACATATGCAGTGTTTACCAAGAATGCCGTCTCCACAAACATTGCCTTTCAATTTCTATCGCTGAATGGATTCAATAGTTACGTTTAATGCAGGGGAACACAACTCTGGCCCTCAGGCGTGAAAGTTGCTTTAAAAAAATATCTGAGTCCTATACTACATACGTCCATAGACCTGAGCCCTATACGACATACGTCCAGAGCCACGGGAAGTAAGGGTGATGCGGGTGAGGTAGCACTTTTCTAAATTAAAACTTTAAAAAATTATATTTTTTATTACCAAATTAGTACACTTGCCATTTTTTACCCCTGCCAACAAGGAGCAGAGAGTTGAGGACAAATGAAATCAGATTCCTCCGATTGCGTCATCATCCCTTCGTTTGAGGAAGATGGCTGATAAAATGTTGTTAGGTATTGTATTTTATTTTAACATGACTATCACATTTAGTAATGCCAGTTAGAATGACAGTTGAGGTAATTGGTACATGTAGGTAGGGGTGAAGTGACAATGCATAGAAAACAGTGAGTAGCAGCAGTGTAAAAAAAAAACGCATGGGTGGTGTCAATGTAAATAGTCTGGTGGCCATTTGATTAATTGTTAAGCAGGCTTATGGCTTGGGAGTAGAAGCTGTTAAGGAGCCTTTTGGACCTAGATTTGGCACTCCGGTACCGCTTGCTGTGCGGTAGCAGAGAAAAGTGTCTATGACTTGGGTGACTGGAGTCTTTGACAATTTCATGGGCTTTCCTCTGACACCGCTTATTATATAGGTCCTGGATTGCAGGAAGCTTGGCCCCAGTGATGTACTGGGCCGTTCGCACTACCCTCTGTAGCGCCTTATGATCATATGCTGAGCAGTTACCATACCAGGCGCTGATGTAACCGGTCAGGATGCTCTCGATGGTGCAGCTGTAGAACTTTTTGAGGATCTGGGGACCCATGCCAGATCTTTTCAGTCTCCTGAAAGGGGAAAGGTGTTGTCGTTCCCTCTTCACGACTGTCTTGGTGTGGTTGGACCATGATAGTTCGTTGGTGATGTGAACACCAAGGAACTTAACTCTCGACCCGCTCCACTACAACCCCGTCGATGTTAATGGGAGCCTGTTCGGCCCGCCTTTTCCTGTAGTCCACGATCATCTCCTTTGTCTTGCTCACATTAGAGGGGGAGGTTGTTGTCCTGGCACCACACTGCCAGATCTCTGACCTCCTCCCTATAGGCTGTCTCATCGTTGTCGGTGATCAGGCTCACCACTGTGTCGTCAGCAAACTTAATAATGGTGTTGGAGTCGTGGGTGAACAGGGAGTTCAGGAGGGGACCCCGTGTTGAGCATCAGCATGGCATACGTGTTGTTGCCTACCCTTACCATCTGGGGGCGGCCCATCAGGAAGTCCAGGATCCAATTGCAGAGGGTGTTTAGTCCCAGGGTCCTTAGCTTAGTGATGAGCTTTGTGGGCACTATGGTATTGAACGCTGAGATGTAGTCAATGAACAACATTCTCACATAGGTGTTCCTTTTGTCCAGGTGGGAAAGGGCAGTGTGGAGTGCGATTGAGATTGCGTCATCTGTGGATCTGTTGGGGTGGTATGCTAATTGGAGTGGGTCTAGGGTATCTGGGAGGATGCTGTTGATGTGAGCCATGACCAGCCTTTCAAAGCACTTCATGGCTACTGACAGTAATCATTTAGGCAGGTTACCTTCGCTTCCTTGGGCACAGGGACTATGATGGTCTGCTTGAAACATGTAGGTATTACAGATTCGATCAGGGAGAGGTTGAAAATTTCAGACACTTGAAGACACTTGCCAGTTGGTCCACGCATGCTTTGAGTATACGTCCTGGTAATCCATCTGGCCCCTCGGCTTTGTGAATGTTGACCTGTTTAAAGGTCTTGCTCACATCAGCTACAGAGAGCGTTATAACACAGTCGTCCAGAACAGCTGGTGCTCTCATGCATGTTTCAGTGTTGCTTGCCTCGAAGCGAGCATAAAAGGCATTTAGCTCATCTGGTAGGCTTGCGTCACTGGGCAGCTCGCGTTTTGGATTTCCCTTTGTAGTCCGCAATAGTTTTGCCACATCCGACAAGCGTCAGAGCCGGTGTAGTAGGATTCAATCTTAACCCTGTATTGATGCTTTGCTTGTTTGATGGTTCGTCTGAGGGCATAGTGGGATTTCTTATAAGCGTCCGGATTAGTGTCCCGCTACTTGAAAGCGGCAGCTCTAGCCTTTAGCTCGATGCGGTTGTTGCCTGTAATCCATGGCTTCTGGTTGTACATACAGTCCCTGTGTGGACGACGTCGTCGATGCACTTATTGATGAAGCCGATGACTGAGGTGGTATACTCCTCAATGCCATTTGATGAATCCCGGAACACATTCCAGTCTGTGCTAGCAAAACAGTCCTGTAGCATCTGCGTCATCCGACCACTTCCGTATTGATCGAGTCACTGGTGCTTTAGTTTTTGCTTGTAAGCAGGAATCAGGAGGATAGAATTATGGTCAGATTTGACAAATAGAGTGCGGGGGAGAGCTTTGTATGCATCTCTGTGTGTGGAGTAAAGGTGGTCTTGAGGTTTTTTCTCCCCCTCAGGTTGCACGTGACATGCTGGTAGAAACGAGGTAAAACGGATGTAAGATGCATGACTTGCTACTTATTACTTTCTGCTGACATCAAATGATCAAGAACTGAAGCAGCAATTCATGTAGATAACAACCTTTTATTAAAAGTTCTTTGCACAAATTCCCACCAACCCTATTTATTTTCTAGGTTACAAATTGCAACATTTATCTTTATAGCTAGTCATATGCTTACTTCTATTGAATGTTAGTTACGGCATTTGTCCGGTTTTTTTTCTTTTTACAATGATCAATTCCCTTTTATATCCCAGCATCAGCCTATGGAATACATTTTGTATACATTGTTGTAGCGTTGAGGTTAATATAATGTGTGTGATCTATATCATTTTAACACTAGAGGGCACAGAGCAGTAGTATACAGTCCCCATGAAGCTTTGTGGCACTATTAGAATTCAATGCTTCGAGGCCCATGGTTGTTGGACAAAAGGCAGAAGTTGGCACAATGCAGCACAAAATCCACAAGCATGAGTGAGCTATTGAGTTGAAAGTGCTTATGTTTAATAATTTGATTTAAAGTATCAAAACGATTAACTGGTACAAAAGTGCTCAGATGAGTTGTGAAATGAAGTGCTCTTGGAAATTACTAGCAAGTTTGTTAACATCCATATTCAATATTATTTCAAGTTTCATTTTTGAAACAAATTATACCGAAGCTGAAAAAGCCTTGGTGTGGTATACAGCATATATTGATGAAGCGGTTTTAACTTGATAAAAAAATATATTGTGGTTACTAGTATGAAAACATCCAATTTGTCACCATGAAGCAACTGACTTTTAGAATGTAGAAATTTCATATAAAAAGTTGATTTCAGTAATCAAAAAGATAAGTTTTGCATTTGACAAAAGTGGAACTAAAAATAGTTAATTATTGCTTTGCTCGGCCAACCCAGGATTCCATGCTCTGTCTGTCCACTCTCCTGTCACATGGGCTGGATGCTGGACTGTCACTGGTCACATCTCCTTGCCCGTCACACTGCATGGCACTGTTGATTGGCTGAGGGAAGGCATCTGGATATGATTGGCTGTGCTTTGCACGAAGGCAGACTTTGACTCGGTGGTGTAGGCGGCAGTGGGTGAGTCAGAGGGGAGAGGGTAAGGACTGGTCCCTCCTGAGGCCTGACTCCCCCTCTGGAGGAGGGGGCCGTTGGCTGGGCTCTGGGGGCCAGGGTTGGGGCCTCCACTGGCGGGCTCCTTCCCCTCGTACGGCCCCCGGCTCAGTCCGTTCAGCATGGGGGACTGGCCCAGGTGCTCAGCCAGGACCAGGGGCTGACGGTCCTCCTCCTCACAGATGGCAAACACAGGGACACTGACGTGGTCGCTCTCCGCTGGGAAATCGCGGGAAATCACACAATGCCCAACGGGGTTGTTAATGGGCTCGGACGGAGAAGCCTGGAGGTGTTTGCCCCCGGGGGCCTTGGTGCTGTTTGAGGGACTGGACCCAGAGAGCAGGCCAAAGCAGGGCCCGGTGAAGCGGGAGCGCCGAAGGTTGCTCGTGGAGTTGAGGCGGCGCTGGGCTAGCTGAGTGAAGGGGTACGAGGCGTTACTCATGGAGGAGTCAGAGGCGTTACTGTCGTTCTGGGCCTCCAACTGGGGGTCGGAAAACACCTTCCTGCTGTTCTCCCCACGGCAGTCTGACACAAAGCTGGATGGTGCCTGGGGGAACAACATCTAGTCAACACATATCCCTCTGCAGTGCAACCCAACATTCATGGTTTATTTATTATGCATCGGAGTAATGAAAAATGTGCAAAAAAATAATAATTCACTTACAAACATACAGTAATGTAAGTCGCTCTGGGTAAGAGCGTCTGCTAAATAACCAAGATGTAAACGTAAAGAAATATAGTATATGATGGTTGAACTATTATTCAACAGTACTGCTGAATAACCAATAACATAATAGCTACTAACGCTGTCCACCAGCTTAGTGAAGGGACTGGTGGAGTTCCAACTGCACCACTTCTTGTGTAACTGGGGCAGTGGAGGGAGGAAATCCTGGAAGGTACGGACGCTCCAGGCCCGGGGCCGGGCACAGCTGGCACTGCCATCCTGGGCAGCCCGGGTCTCTGTGGGGGAGGCAGCCGGGTCTGGAGAGGGCCAGTCAGTCACAGGGCCAGGGCCGGTGTCACTGTGCCTCAGGAACCTCTCCCGCTGCCGAGAGGGGAGAGAGACAACAACCAAATCATAAGGAATTCAATCAAACCCGGCATGCAGTATATTTGTGTGCATGTGGAGTAGGCCTACAGTAGTTTGTAAACAAACAGACTTCTTAGTTGGAAAACTGGAAGCATCTGAAAGAGTAGAACCTCTCGAACCCACTGTAGCAATGTTTACACAGCGTCTTAGTTTACAATTTAGTGCCATGGAACGCACACACTTCTTATTCTGGAGACTGAAAGCATCTACCTGTGATTATTCTATAATTTATTTGACCATGGGAAAAACACTGCTTAAATACAATGTGTATTTAACTGACTTAAGCCCTCAGTCAATGGAGTTTTCTCCACCAGTGGCATCAGAGTGTGAATGTGACTCATTCACAAGAAATGATCACTAATAAAATAGCTTGCTTGTATCAGAGGTCGCATTATATTCAAGTGCTGAACTGCTCCTCCAATTGCCGTTGACCTAAAAGGGCAGCAAGCAAACCATGTAATCAGACATGTAATCCAAAACAAGTGCTGCTTGCCTGGTAGTGGGTGCAGTCAGTGATTCCTGGAACCATATTCACAAAGCTTCTCAGATATGACTGCTGATTATAGGATCAGTTTAGCCTTTTAGATCATAATGAATACAATTATATGGACAGGTAGGACCTACTCAGAGTATTTGTGAATGCGGGCCTAGGGCTATACAGTAGGTGTCTCACTAATAGGAATGGTAGGTCAGGGGTGAAGGGCACATTAGTCACATATCCCACCTCATTATTCAGCAAGTTAATCAGGATAGGGGGAAGGTTTGTGGTAAGGTTTTGGGGGGGTTAGCGGTTGCTCCTCTCAGAAAGAACCAGATAATCCTTATACAGAATCACTCACAGCTCGCTTAGTCTAGACAAGAATTAGGAAGGTTTTAAATGAAGTGCCCTGCTCACCACAAAAGCCCCCCACACAATGGCAACTTGTTGCAGTTTGGGCAAAAAGGTGGAGGATAAGCCGCCCCAGATGTGAAACAGAGCCCCGTATTACCACCCACACCTAGTCTCAGAAATCCTAGACCTAGGGCAACAGCACTAGGTCTGGGGATCATGTCAGATTTTCTTGGCCATTTCGGGGAGGGTGCTCTTCAGACACACAACTCTCCCAACAAATCACGAGTTTGTGTAGGCGGGGCTTAAAATGCGGCGGGAATTGAGCGTGAAAAATAATCTCCTCGGAAACATGACAGAGTTAGACACAGTGCAAACGCAGATAGTTGGGCTCATTTTAGCCACAGCCAGTCAGTGGGTGTTAGCTTGTATTGCTAACGTTGACTGTCATGGCGCATGCAAACTACTCACCTGCAAAATACACTCAATTAAAATATTTTACTCAAGCGTAATCTTGGTTAACCCAGAACTAAAGTCCTGTTTAATTGCTCGATTAAGTTCTGGGTCCATACGCGTTAAGAGGAGAGAGAGAACGAGGATCGGAACCAGAATGAAGAGCTCCACCATCTCTCTTTACGAGTTAAGTGCAAGTTTATAGGCCAAATGTCCCCTCTCCTTCTGAAATTCTAAAGATGATAAAACTTGTGAAATTGTGATTTGTCCAAATAACCAGTGACGAAAAACACAAGCACTGGAACTAATGCTGCCCGTGATCTCACACATCCCGTTGTGTCATGACCGATCTAAGGTACCATTTATGTTCATGTCGTTTTTCCACGAGAAATTAACGGGAGTTCCATCTAGCTAGTTACATAAACGGATAAGGCTCTGGACGGATTTCCTGTGCGAGTCCTTCCAATCATCAGTCTGAACAAATATGTACATACACACAATCTGCACAAAAAGGCAAATTAACATGTACACATACAGACCACACACACAGCAACGCACCACAGCGCGCAAATGCGCATGAACACACACACACTTACACACAGAGAGAGAGAATTGGAGCTGGGAAACTGGCTTCTCAGATAATACATCCATTAGGCTAGGCTGCAGGAAAGCACGCCAGCTTCCTAATAGCTGCCAGGCCTGCCTTATGCCAACTCTTATTCCAATAGAGCACAATCAAAAATGCTGTTTCAAACCGTATCCTACCGCCAATCTCCTGCCACTGTGTTTCTATACCCTGACACCTCGACCACCAGGCGGTGAGGTTCATAGCTATTACCAGCAGAGGGTTGCAGATTCAAGGAAAAATACTTGGCAGGATGTAGCCTTCTGCATTGGTGTCACCCACCCCTAGAGCGGGTCCTAGCCTGGGTTCTCTCTACTGCCTGGGTGTCACCCCTAGAAGAGGGCACCACCATGGATTCTAGCCTGGGTTCCCTGCTACTGCCTGGTTGTCACCCTTTAGAAAAGCACCACCATGGTTCCTAGCCTGCGTTCCCTCTACTGCCTTGGCACCACTGTGGGTCCTCGCCTGCCTTGCCTCGCTCCTTACCGTGTGGGCCGAGAACGGCAGTCTGCTGCTTGGACTAGGCACAGACGAAATGATAAACACCTCATCTGTCCCCAAGTCCAATTCCGTGAGACCATTGGATGAGAGGTCCACTTCAGCATGCTGGGACATATCACCACCAACACTGCCTGGTGAACCTAGGAAAGAAATGGGAAAGTGGTTTTATTAATCACTTACTTGTATGGTGATAGCCTACAATTAAAACATTGCTATATTGAAGGCACAACAGTCAGATGTATTGCACCTTAGCTTATGATAATTTACACTGCTTGTCCCTAAAAGAGCACTTGAAATGGAATGTTACAGATTGGTCTCCATAGGCTACTGTAAATTACTGCACTGTGCACCCAGTACACTGTGAAGCCACTGTACTTGTCCACTCATATTCCTGTTAACTCATAGTGACATGGTTGAACTCAGCGAGAGGAGAAACATGGTGTTCCCAATGCTCCCACGCTGTTATATAGGTTAAATGTCACGACCTGTAAATCTCTCTGTGGGATCAGCTACAATGAGCGAGAATTTGGATTGTTCTGGGATAAACCCAGTGTTACTCCAAAACGAAAGCAATTTTCCGTTGAGACTTCTAAATGCTGCACCTCCCATTCACTCAGCTACATCCACTACAAGCTGGCCTTGCATATTCCCACACAATCTGATAAATTTTTATAAGAGAAGAAATACACTCAAATGACTCCAGGAAGATACTACGTGGACAGTACAATGTTGCAGCCAACTTCCTTTCATATAGGTTATTGATTAAATACTGTATTTGCAGCTACTGAGCACACAGAATACCTTAATGATTTCACATATTATGAGCTGTGTTGGTGAATTTTACTACACAACGTTTCTTCTATGCACCTGTATTAGACATTACTTCAGAAGTTTTTGTTTGACATATTTTGAGCTATCATTCAGGTGTCAAAATCATTTTGCCCCGGGGTCCGCATTCAGTATTCAACAAGGTTTGGAGGGACGCACTGACATTTTTTTAAATATTTCCTCGCTGTCAAATTTTGAAAAAAATATGTCCTCCATCCATAGATTTTGGAATTTTCGATGCTCCCCGACTGTCTAGCTTACATTTAGGTGATTATTAGCAAGGTGGACACAGTCAAGAAACTGTATGAATGTAGGTCCATTAAAATTTCTCCAGAATTTTGATTTGGTTATAGTAGTTTTTAAGTATATCGAGTTTGTTTTCCCCCCCACCTCAAAAAAAAAAATGTTTTTTTTTTTTTTTAAACCACCCACGGGCCGGATTGGACCCCCTCGCGGGATGTATGTTTTACACCCGATTAGAGTCATTCTATGGCCATGACACCATGAGATAATTCAGTATGTGGTAGAATCCTGGCAGCTCTATTACTGTGTGTTGGAGATCTGATAGTCAGACCCGGTGTACCTTTTTTCTGTCATAGTTTCAGAGGGTAATGAAATAAGTGTCTCATTTACGCTGAACATGTAAATTCAGTTTAGGGGCAGATAAAGTCATTGTCAGCCAGGTTGGAACCAGACCAAACACCCCAGAGGTACCCCTCGATCATGGAGAGAGAGGGGGCGCGAGGGGGATTGACTAGACTAGGCTAGGCGGCTGGAGCACAAGCAGAGAGGGAAAAACAGGGGAGTGTTAGAGGGAGAGAGAAAGTAGATGGAGTGTGTGTGTTTTGTGTGTGTTTTGTGTGTGTGCGCACGAGCCTGCCCGCTTGCGCATACCCACCTCTGTGTGTGAGACTGAGAGAGTGGTTGTTGTTGTCGTTCTCTGCAGGGCAAGGGACCTCCAGGCCGGGCTGATTAGGAGCCACCAGCTGCAGCTCACGGACATCAGCTCCAGAGTTCTGCACTCCCTCCTGCACCTACAGCAGTCAGTACAGTTTAGAGTCAGCAAGTACTACTACACATGCCTGCCACTCCACATACACCAACGGAGTAGGGCTGCACAACACTATGAAATACAGCCATATGAACTGAAGTTGTTCTTGTCAATTAATAAAAATGTTTTGATACCCAGTCAGTATAATGATCGAGTGGCAATAAGATACTTAAAGTGGCCAGAACTTGTGTAGGATTGTTTTGCTTCTTTCTAAAATTCAATCCCAGATGGACACATTTTGCCAACTCAATTACAAATTCATCTCATGACTAGAAAATAGGGAAGTGTAACTTGTCCAGTTCTGCTTTATAGGGGAGTCAGTCAGTCTGACCTTTAATGAACCTGTCTACCTCTGGGGCTGCTTGCCCTGCATGGGAGAATTTGGACAACAAGAGCACCAGGCCAGTGTAGTGTATTTGTTTTTGCTCCCGTGTCTGTAGTCTAGAGCAGGGATTGGCAACTGGCGGGCTACATGGCCCCCCTTTTGTAGGCCTGTGGATCAATTTCCCCCCCCGGGAAAAAATGTTGGGGGGAGTTGGGGATTTATTCATTTTTTTTAACTCAGTCGGGATCTTAACTTACTATTGAGAGTTAAAATAGTAGAATGCAAGGTGCAGTTACATTTTTGTATTATATATATATATAAATAAAACACACAACAAAAATAGAAACGCAACATGTAAAGTGCTGTTCCCATGTTTCATGGGCTGAAATAAAAGATCCCAGAAATGTTCCATACGCACAAAAAGCTTACTTCTCTCAAATGTTGTGCACAAATGTGTTTACATCCCTGTTGGTGAGCATTTTATCCTTTGTCAAGATAATCCATCCACCTGACAGGTGTGACATATCAAGAAGCTGATTAAACAGCATGATCATTACTCAGGTGTACCTTGTGCTGGGGACAATAAAAGGTCACTAAAATGTGCAGTTTTGTCATGCAACACAATGCCACAGATGTCTCAAGTTGAGGGAGTGTGCAATTGGCATGCTGATTGCAGGAATGTCCACCAGATCTGTTTCCAGATATTTGAATGTTAATTTCTCGACCAATGTCATTTTAGAGAATTTGTCAGTACGTCCAACCGGTCTCACAACCACAGACCATGTGTAACCACACGTAACCACACTAGCTCAGGACCTCCACATCCGGCTTCTTCACCTACGGGATCGTCTGACGGGGGAGTGGGTCGGGGTGCTGAGGAGTATTTCTGTCTGTAATAAAGCCCTTTTGTGGTGAAAAACTCATTCTGATTGGCTGGGCCTGGTGCCCAGTCCTGTGAAATCCATAGATTAGGGCCAAATGAATTTCTTCCAATTGACTGGTTTCCTTATATGAAATCTTAAAGTAAAATCTTTGAAATTGTTGCATGTTACGTTTATATATTTTTGTTCAGTATATACAGTGCATTCGTAAAGTATTCAGACCCCTTCCCCTTTTCCACATTTTGTTAAGTTACAACCTTATTCTAAAACGGATTAAATGATTTGTTTCCCTCATCAATCTACACACAATACCCCATAATAAGAAAGCAAAAACAGGTTTATAGAAATGTTTGACGATTTGAAAAATAAAAAACAAATACCATATTTACATAAGTATTCAGACCCTTTGCTATGAGACTCGAAATTGAGCTCAGGTGCATCCTGTTTCCATTGACCCTCCTTGATGTTTCTACAACTTGATTGGAGTCCACGTTTGGTAAATTGAATTGATTGGACATGATTTGGAAAGGAACACACCTGTCTATATAAGGTCCCACAGTTGACAGTGCATGTCAGAGAAAAAAACAAGCCATGAGGTCGAAGGAATTGCCCGTAGAGCTCCGAGACAGGATTTTGTCGAGGCACAGATCTCGGGAAGGGTACCAAAACATTTCTGCACCATTGAAGGTCCCCAAGAACACAGTGGCCTAGATCATTCTTAAATGGAAGAAGTCTGGAACCACCAAGACTCTTCCTAGAGCTGGCCGCCCAGCCAAACTGAGCAATCGGGGGAGAAGGGCCTTGGTCAGGGAGGTGACCAAGAACCCGAAGGTCACTGACAGAGCTCCAGAGTTTTTCTGTGGAGATGAGAGAACTTTCCAGAAGGACAACCATCTCTGCAGCACTCCACCAATCAGGTCTTTATGGTAGAGTGGCCAGACGGAAGCCACTCCTCTGTAAAAGGACATGACAGCCCGTTTGGAGTGTGCCAAAAGGCACATAAAGGACTCTCAGACCATGAGAAACAAGATTCTCTGGTCTGATGATACCAAGATTGAACTCTTTGGACTGAATGCCAAGCGTCGTGTCTGGAGGAAACCTGGCACCATCCTTATGGTGAAGCATGGTGGTGGCAGCATCATGCTGTGGGGATGTTTTTCAGCAGCAGCGACTGGGAGACTAGTCAGGATGGAGGAAAAGATATACAGAACAAAGCACAGAAAGTTCTGAGGAAAACCTGCTCCAGAGCGCTCAGGACCTCAGACTGGGCAAAGGTTCACCTTCCAACAGGACAAAAACCTTAAGCACACAGTCAAGACAACACAGGAGTGGCTCTGGGACAAGTCTCTGAATGTCCTTGAGTGGACCAGCCAAAGCCCTTACTTGAACCCGAACGAATATCTCTGGAGAGACCTGAAAATAGCTGTGCAGCGACGCTCCCCATCCAACCTGACAGAGCTTGAGAGGATCAGCAGAGAAGAATGGGAGAAACTCCCCAAATACAAGTGTACCAAGCTTGCAGCGTCGTACCCAAGAAGACTCAAGGCTGTAATCGCTGCCAAAGGTGCTTCAACAAAGTACTGAGTAAAGGGTCTGAACACTTATGTTAATGTGATATTTCAATATATTTATTTTTTACATTTGCAGAAATGTTTAAAAACCTATTTTTGCTTTGTCATTATGGGGTATTGTGATGAGAAAATAAATTTTTAATACATTTTAAAATAAGGCTGTAACATAACAAATGTGGAAAAAGTCAAGGGGTGTGAATACTTTCCGAATGCATTGTATAATCACTCAGCCCATGTCAGCTATCTAAACTTTGTAATCCTGGTCGAATTACCAACCAAGGAGGCCCCCATTGAATTTGTTAGTGACTCTCCCTCAGATATAATATTAAAAACTGCAAACATTTCTCTCCACCCTATTGATTTTTTCTTAATTGCAGGAAATTAGCTGTAGAACTGCACATTCTTCTCTCTGCCCCATGGCAAAATGTGTAGAATTGCAGGACATTTTTTCTCAGTTTTTTTTGTGGCACCAACCCCCATCAAAGTTGCCCATCCCTGGTCTAGAGGATATGAAGGAAATGTTCCCTGATCCCAGTCAGAAGCTAGCTTACAAAGGAATGTCTGGACAGTCAGACAGACAGGGGTCTTTATCCGTTTACCTCAGAGTTGTTGGATGAGCAGGAGCTGGCTCTTTTCGGACATAGTTTAGGTCTGGAAAACAAAAGAGATCCCAAACATTTCAGTTGTGTTTGACTGTTTAACATATCTTTGAAACCCATTAGCATACTTTCTTTTATGTATGTTGTTTACTTTCTTGACTTTTGGTGACATTCTCTTTCATGCTATTTGTGAAAGCTTGACTTATTTTGAGCAACTGCTCTCCAAATTTGACCAAAAATGTACAAAATGAACATTCTCCCACAATTAGAAACTGGAACAGATTAGATTGCCTTCACTGAAGTTTTTCTTCCAAACATAATCAAAGTCTGGCTCGCTGACTCACTACATGCAAACAGCCTAAACTTGCCCTCGGTTGTTTCTCTCAAGGACGGCTCTAGTAGCTAAACCCATGTAATGCCATAAACTACACTATCTGGGGTGGTCTCACTATAAAGGCATCAGTATAAAGACATACCAATAAGGGAATTTTCACTGGATAATGTCAAAATAACAGTGAAAGTGTTGACTTAAACTGATTCTGCTCAATAACAGATCTAAATGCTTTTGTGTATCAATTTTTGGCACAATTAAAAACATGGCCCCAGGACGAGACTAATACACCTTTAACTTCTCTCCGACATGCATGGGGGCTGCAAGGGGGTTTATCTTTACGGGAATTTGAACCTTCCTGGGGGGGAACTAGATGGGAATCAGGACAGTAGATTAAACAGTGATGCTCATTTAGTTACCTGGCATAAATGATATTACACCCTGCGAAAACTGACACATGCACTAATGTTGTCTCCTCACGGGATTGACCGAGGGAACAACCTGTAAATTACACCTTTTAATATGTTGTTCTTGTTCTATATAAAACTACAATGGCACCTCGACGGGACAGAGGCTCATAGCACAGCAGTATGAGGTCCTTTCTCCTCTCTCCTCGTTTTCCCTCCGCTCGCTTTTGTATGGCTGCGTTTCTCTTTGTCCGTTGGAATCGATGCCAGGTGCTGCACCTCGAACGGCCCTCGCTTGCTCACGCGCTCTCTCTCTGTAATGGTGACAATGCGGCACATAAGGGCAGCTACAGTCGAACCCTGCCTTTCACTGGATCAAGTCAGGGACCGACCAAGGCCTCCAGCTGAGTCAACAGCCAGCCCATCCACTGCAGCAGCACCACACTGTGTGCTGGAGGAGGACTGACTGGCAGACTATCCCATTCATGGCTACCATCTCATTCATGGGAGGAAACTTTGTCACACTGGCCAACATCAAAGACCCAACGGTTGCGCTCTCTCAAAGGAAAAGCACTGTGCCAGTTTCCTTGGGTGACAACGAAATAAAAGGACAATTTTTCCCATTGTGCAGAATGTGCACGGTCTTGTTTATGTTAGGTTGACAGGGAAATGTATTTATAGCACAAAACATGTCTGACAAAGGTATCTTTATGACTCCATTCTTTCTGCATGCCTTGCTTTACTGTACCTGAAGATGTTGCACAGGTGACCCACAAGGCTCATAAAGGGACAATCATTTCCATTGTGCACTGTCTTGTTTGTTTATGTTTGAGAACAGTATGTCTCTGGGAGTCAATAGGGAAAGCCATCACAAGGCGTGTAGGACAAAAGGATGTTCTGGCACAATTCTCTCAAGCGCTGGTTTGATCTCAGGGAGTCAGGGAAACCTATTTATAGCACAACACGTGTGTGACAAAGGGCTATCATATCACAATAACTTTCTCTGCATGCTTTTACATACCTGAATATAATACACAGAGCGCTGGTGAGCACCATGGCAAAGAAGGCTGCTCCACTCATGGCGGCCAGCAGAGTGTCTATTTTGCTGGCCCCGGCAGGGGCGTAGGCATGCCGGGGGTCATCTCCACCCGGTTCTGTCCGGTTGTGGTAGTAAAAGAGCAGGGCGAAGCCGCGGCCCCAGTGGGTGGTGGTGATCAACTCCATGATGACCTCTACCATCTCCTGGCTGGAGCCAAACACCAGCTGGCTGCTGGAGGGCCGGTTGGAGCCGCAGAAACGCGAGGAAAAGGTGAGGAGGTCCGAGATGTAAAGGACGTCGTGGGGGCATGCGTCCACCACAGACTGCTGGGTCTCAGGGCTCACTGACTCTGTGTCCGTGTCTGTGAGGAGCAGAGGGGTCCGAGTGGTGGCCTCGTCTACAACCACAGCCAGGACTTGGTCTGGGGCTGATGCTCTGGGGTTAGGGTTCAGGTCAGGGTTGCCTCTGAGGAGAGGAGAGGTGATTGAGTTCATTGCCTTCTCTCCTGGTGCATGGGCCCCTGGTAGGAGGAGGTCTGAGAGGGGCTGTGGGGAGGCACGGTCAGAGGTGGCATCAGAGGTGGACCTTTTAGCAGAGTTGGAGACTTTGGCTATCTCCATCTTGGTGGACTGCTCTTGCACCACCACCTGCATGACTTTGTCGTTTTGGGAGGAGGACCGGGAGGCTGTCGCTGTGACACTCTGAGCCTGAGATACAGTGGCATCTTTATCAGTGATGGGACCCCCAGTTGGGATAGTCGCCCCATCGTTAGCATCGACCTCTTCCAAGTCAGAGATGGCAGCGTACTGGGCGGCGGAGTCGTGACTCTCGAACACGTCAAAGTCAAATATCTCCAGTATGAGCTGGTGGCCGACGGGCACAAAGAACTGCCAGACACAGTGGCTCCCTGAGGAGTAGTTATAGGGGAAACCAGGAGACAGGATGAGGCCTTGGACATCCACCACATCCACCTTCGCTCCACAGTCAAAGTAGACCTGCAATCACAATATACAGGGGCTTGGTGAGGGGGACGTGAGTGTACGTTAAAATGCTAGCATCTCTAATGATCGACACATACTAGCACTTGTCAAACTTACAGAAAATCTGTGACTTTTTTTGTGTAGAACTTGGAAATACAAATGACGTCTGTCTTTTAAACAAATAACCCAGTTGAGCGGAATTCAGAATGGCTCAAAAGAACAAAAAGCATGCAGACCTGAACTACTCAACCCTCCTGCTCTGCCAGCCAGTATATCAAAGCGGTGGCGGTGCCTTGCATGCCTGTGCTTGGGTAACTCTGGGGAGGGTATTTCTTCAAACACGCTGAGCTGGCTGTAATGCTTCCCAGGTGTGAGGGGTGGACGATTGAGGGGAACCTCAGCCTAGCTAAGCAGAGGCAGATGTGTTTGCTGGGGCCACTGGGCCCCAGAGCTCAGGTCCAGACCTTTGTGGGGGGGGTGGTGTGTTTATGAGATTTCCTCTCGGTTCAGGTTCTGGACTGTGGGAACAGAGCGAAGACCCACCTGGGGTCAGCACCACCAGACAGGTAACAAACCAACCTACCTTCAGGCAACACTAGTACTCTGGCTGGGCAGGCTGGGAACACATTTAAAATGCACTCTAGACATGGTGTGTGTGTGTGTGTGTGTGTGTGTGTGTGTGTGTGTGTGTGTGTGTGTGTGTGTGTGTGTGTGTGTGTGTGTGTGTGTGTAAAAGGAGCACCAGCACCACTGCGGTCGACCAACGCCAGACAGGCACTTTGATTGCTGCTACATGGACCATCTCATCTCTCTCCATATGAGTGCATTAATCAAAGGCATTCCTTCAGACAGTTTATTTTAACAAGCCAAATCTAGATGTACTTTGCAATCATGACTGTATAAAAGGGGCTGTTGCTAGGTCTGGCCCCAGTACCTCCCTCACCCAACCTTCTTCTGACTGCAACTCAAAGGTGCAACTCAAAGGCCTCTCTATTGCTGATACAGCTGGCATCCTCACAGCCAGGTCAGAGAGAAGAAGGGCAGTATGGGCATACATATCTGTGTGTGTTCTGTACAGTGATGAAACAGGAGTTTTCAAAGCACATGAATGCAATGAAAATATTGAATAAATGTAATTGCTGACATCACCCCAGGAGGTGTGATAGTCTTGATCACTTGACCATCATAGCCAATGTATTCTGTGTCATCCATTTCAGACCTACCGCCATTGACACCACTGATAATGAGCAAAAATTACTGAAAAAATAAATTAAAATACTGAGCTACATTGTATGCAAAAAAAAAAGGAGAAATTATATTATTTTATACAATACAATTGCTTAGAGGAAGAGATTTTGTTTAACAAGCAATATTTGTTTTCCCCAAAAAGGTAGGGATCAAGATTATTGGCACCCCTGTTTTCAATAGCTCACCTCGCAAGGATAACGGCCCTGAGCATTTTTCTAAAATGAGTTGGAGAACACATTGGGAGGGATCTTAGACCATTCCACCATACAGAAATCTTCCAGATCCTTGATAGCCTTCGTCTGCGCTTATGGACTGCCCTCTTCAATTCAAACCGACTGTGAAAAGACCCCTGGTGGCATGTCAGGTGGGGTAAGTGTGTGTGTAAGTGCTGTGTGTAAGTTGACAATGCAAACAATTTAGAATTTACAACACATTCATGTTTCTTATAAAAACAAGAAGTGACGCAGACAGTCTTTCCTCAACTCTTAGCCAAGAGAGACTGACATGCATAGTTTTTATAAACCCTCTGATTACAATGAAGAGCAAGATGTGCCGCTCTGTTCTAGACAAGCTACAGCTTAACTAGGTCTATATTTGCAGCACTTGACCATATGACTGGACAATAATCAAGATAAGATAAAACTAGAGCCTGCAGGACTTGCTTTGTGGAGTGTGGTGTCAAAAAGCAGAGCATCTCTTTATTATGGACAAACCCATCTTTACAACCATTGAATCTATATGTCTTCACCATGACAGTTTACAATCTAAGGTAACACCAAGGTCTAGAACTTAGGGAATGATTTGTATGAAATACAATGCTGTTAGATTTAGAGATGTTCAGGACCAGTTTATTACTGGCCACCCATTCCAAAACAGAATGCAACTATTTGTTAAGGGTTTCAGTAACTTCCTAACTGTGGTTGCTGATGCGTATATGGTTGAATCATCCGCATACATGGACACACATAATTTTTTTTAAATGGCAGTGACAGGGCATTGGTAAAAATAGAAAATAGTAGAGGGCCTAGAGAGCTGCCCTGCGGTACACCACACGTTACATGTTTGACATTAGAGAAGCTTCCATTAAAGAAAACCTTCTGAGTTATATTAGATAGATTGCCATTTTGTGGATTCAGTTCCGAGGTTGAAAAGTCATAACACATAAGTTCTCAACAACAGATAATGGTAAATAATATCAAAAGGCTACACTGAAATCTAACAGTACAGCTCCCACAATCTTCTTATTATCAAGTTCTTTCAACCAATCATCAGTCATTTGTGTCCTTGCAGTACATGTTGAGCGCCCTTCTCCATAAGCATGCTGAAAGTCTGTTGTTAATTTGTTTACAGAGAAGTAGCATTGTATTTGGTCAAACACAGTTTGCTAAGAGCTGGAAGCAAGCTGATAGGCCTGCTGTTAGAACCAGTAAAGGCCGCTTTACTACTCTTGGGTAGCGGAATGACTTTGGCTTCCCTCCAGACCTGAAGACAAAAACTTTCCTCTAGGCTCAGATTAAAGATATGACCGATAGGAGTGGCTATAGTCAGCTACCATCCTCAGTAGCTTTCCATCTAAGTTGTCAATGCCAGGAGGTTGGTCATTATTGATCGACAACAATAATTTCCCCATCTCTCCCACACTAACTATACAAAATTCTAACTTGCAATACTTTTCTTTCATTATTAGTTTGTTTATACATGAGTATGATGGATTACTGTTCGTTGTTGGCATTTCCTGACTAAGCCTGCCAACTTTGCCAATGAAGTAATCATTAAAATAATTGGCAACATCAAATGTTTGTGATGAATAAGCCATTTGATTTGATGAAAGATGGGAGTTGAATTAGTCTTTCTGCCCATAATATCATTTGAAGTACTCCAAAACAAAATTCCATCACTCTTTAGATCATTGATCTTGGCTTCAGGATACAGTTCTTCTTTTTGTTGAGTTTAATCACATACTTTTTCAATTTCCAGTAATTCAGCCAGTCAGATGTGCAGCCAGACTTATTAGCCACTCCTTTTGCCCCATCTCTTTCAACCATACAGTTTTTCAATTCCTCATCAATCCATGGAGCCTTAACAGTTCTAACAGTCAGTTTCTTAACAGGTGCATGTTTACCAAAAATGTACCATAAATTCATCAGGTGCAGTGCCTGGATGCTCCTTATTAATCACACCAGAGCAACAATTTTTTTAAACATCATTCACATAAGAGTCACAGCAAAATATTTTGTATGATCTCTTATATACTATTTTAGGCCCAGCTTTTGGAACTTTGGCTTTACTGGATAAAGTCACTATATTGTGATCACTGCATCCAATGTGTACAGATACAGCTTAAGAACAAAGTTCTACAGTATTAGTAAACGTGATCAATACATGTGGATGATCTTGTTCCTGTAGTGTTTGTAAACACCCTGGTAGGTTGATTAATACATCAGCACCAGATTACAGGCACTGGTTACAGTGAGAAGTTTCCACTTGAGCGGACAGCTTGATGAAAACTAGTCAATATTCAGGTCCCCAAGAAAGTAGACATTATCAAGCATTTCACACATTATTTAGATACTGACTGGTAGCACTTGGTGGCCTATAGCAACACCCCAAAATAAAATGCTTTAGATGTGCCAGGTGAACCTGGAACCACAACACTTCAATAACACTTGACATAAGATCTTCTCTAAGCATTACAGGGATATGGGCAGGCCGTCATTGTAAATAATAATTTGTTCTTAACTGACTTGCCTTGCTAAATAAAGGTTAAATAAAATAAACAAATATGGCTCTGAATATATACAGCAACACTTCCCCATAAGCATTCCTGTTTCTTCTATAGATATTATATCCTTGTATTGCTACTGCTGTATCAACAAATGAATTATCTAAGTGAGTCTCAGAACTGGCTAATATATATACAGTGGCAAGAGGTGTATGTAAACTTCCGACTTCAACTATATATATATATATATATATATAAATGAGAGAGAGAGAGAGAGAGAGCGAGAGAGAGAGAGAGAGAGAGAGAGAGAGAGAGAGAGAGAGAGAGAGAGAGGAGAGAGAGGAGAGAGAGGAGAGAGAGAGATACAGTTGAAGTCGGAAGTCTACATACACCTTAGCCAAATACATTTAAACTCAGTTTTTCACAATTCCTGACATTTAATCCTAGTAAATATTCCCTGTTTTAGGTCAGTTAGGATCACCACTTAATTTTAAGAATGTGAAATGTCAGAATAATAGTAGAGAGAATGATTTATTTCAGCTTTTATTTCTTTCATCACATCACATCCCAGTGGGTCAGAAGTTTATTGCCCTGGCCACATCTGCAGTCCTCATGCCTCCTTGCAGCATGCCTAAGGAACGTTCACGCAGATGAGCAAGGACCCTGGGCATCTTTCTTTTGGTGTTTTTCAGAGTCAGTAGAAAGGCATCTTTAGTATCCTAAGTTTTCAGAATTGTGACCTTAATTGCCTACCGTCTGTAAGGTGTTATTGTCTTAGTGGATGTAAGCAATGTCCCCACTAGCTGTGGCAGCTTTCATGGCTTTCCTCTTCTGGCGCACAGCTTCAGGATAGTCCTTGTTGAGGAAGATACATGTTCCTCTCAAGTTCTTGGCTCTTTCCAGAACAGCTACCTTGTCCTTGAACCTCAGGAACTTGACCACTGATCGGCCTCGGCCTGTCACTTGGGCCGGGTTTTCCAGTCCTGTGGGCGCGCTCCACCTCAATCTTCCTGTGGTTCATCTTCATTTTCTCCGAGATCATTTCCCTCACTTTGTCATCAGACTCCTTCCAGGTCTCATGTGGAGATTCTTCAATTCTGTCCACACCCATGTTGTTCCGCCTTGATTGTCCCTCAAGATAATCAGATTTATCCGTCATTGATATCATGGATTCACATACAGAACTGATGTACTCTCTCAATGACTTACAGATTGCTGTCATCTTGACATTCTCCTGTTTAAACTCGTCAAGCTGGGAGAATTGCAAACTGTTCTTCAGGTTCTCGACCTCTGGTCAGGTCGTCGATTCTTCTATTAGTTGACTCCACCAATATTTGGACAAAACACTGGAAGCTATTTTCTTGTTGTAACAACTGCTTGTAGAACAATTTTTGTTTGTTTAAAAAAAATCCTTCACCTGTGATAGAGAGACACCACTGTCCTCAATGGTACTCCCGTCGGCTTTGGTCTTTGTCACGGTAACAACAATAGATTACGCTGTTACTACTCGCAGTTCCAGACAGGGAAGGACGCAGGGGAGATTGAAAATGCAACAACAAACAGCTGGGGTCTAGACAGCCACAAGCACGGGACAATCCACGGTCCTAGCCACAATGGCCTACCATGTCGTGGTCTGCGTTCAAGCCCTCAAGAAAACACTGCTAGCTTGATAGACAGCTAGTTAGCAGCTAGGCTAGCTCTTAACCTAAGAAACTCCTTAGACCCGGCCTCGGTCGGCAGGATCACTTGACAGAGAAGCGGTCCCAGCAACTGTAATTTAAATGGATTTGGATTTCATGTAATGGAGATACACAAAATAGTCCAAATTGGTTTAGTGAAATTCTAAAAAATGACTTGTTTAAAAAAATTCTAAAAAATGTTAAACTGAAAAGTGGTGTGTGCTTATGTATTCACCCCCTTTGCTATGAAGCCCCTAAATAAGATCTGGTGCAACCAATTACCACATAATTAGTTAAATAAAGTCTACCTATGAGCAATCTAAGTGTCACATGATCTCAGTATATATATATATATATATATATATATATACATACACCTTAGCCATATATATATACATACACACACACACACACACACACACACCTGTTCTGAAAGGCCCCAAAGTCTGCAACACCATTAAGCAAGGGGCACCACCAAGCAAGCGACACCATGAAGACCAAGGAGCTCTCTAAACAGGACAGGGACAAAGTTGTGGAGAAGTACAGATCAGGGTTGGGTTATAAAAAAATATTTGAAACTTTGAACATCCCACGGAGCACCATTAAATCCATTATTTAAAAAATGGAAAGAATATGGCACCACAACAAACCTGCCAAGAGAGGGCTGCCGACCAAAACTCACGGACCAGGCAACGAGGGCATTAATCAGAGAGGCAACAAAGAAGCCAAAGATAACCCTGAAGGAGCTGCAAAGCTCCACAGGGGAGATTGGAATATCTGTCCATAGGACCACTTTAAGCCGTACACTCCACAGAGCTGGGCTTTATGGAAGAGTGGCCAGAAAAAAGCCATTGCTTAAAGAAAAAAATACGCAAACACGTTTGGTGTTTGCCAAAAGGCATGTGGGAGACTCCCCAAACATATGGAAGAAGGTACTCTGGTCAGATGAGACTAAAATTGAGATTTTTGGCCATCAAGGAAAACACTATGTCTGGTGCAAACCCAACACCTCTCATCACCCCGATGAGCAGCATCATGCTGTGGGGATGTTTTTCCAATCGGCAGGGACTTGGAAACTGGTCAGAATTGAAGAAATGATGGATGGCGCTAAATACAGGGAAATCCTTGAGGGAAACCTGTTTGAGTCTTCCAGAGATTTGAGACTGGGACGGAGGTTCACCTTCCAGCACGACAATGACCCTAAGCATACTGCTAAAGCAACACTCGAGTGGTTTAAGGGGAAACATTTAAATGTATTGGAATGGCCTAGTCAAAACTCAGACCTCAGAAGTCAAACTCAGAAGTCAAAACTCAGGCCATCATTGAAGTTGTTTGTGGTGACGTCAAAATGAGGGGTGTTGTACAAAGCAAAGTCCCAATCAGAGTATCAAAACCAATGACAGAAAAGTCGGTTTGTATTGGATTTCCATTCTAGAAATTGTTGAGGAGGTACTCCGATCCAGACTCATTATGCGTAGCTTAGCATTTGGCTGGAGCAAAGAGTTTGGGTAGCCAGGCAAGAAGTTTGCTAAACTGCATTGCCACTTGGATTGGAATCAGTGCTTTGGTCAGATGACATGAAAATGGAGCTCTTTGGTCACGCACACACTCACACAACAGTAGTGGGTTTGGCATTAACATGAGAATGTATAAGCAGAACGAACCCCATACCTACTGTAAAATATGGTGTTGGATCTTTGATGTTATGGGGCTATTTTGATTCCACTGGTCAGCTTCTGTTAAAAAATTTAAGATGAACTTAGGTTGTAAACAAATGTTATTGCTGTGGACACAGTACACCGATTGTCATGTTTGGGCAACAAATAACAAATGTATTATAATTTATGCATTGGGGAATTTCCATGTAAAAATCTCCATGAGCATTAACGTGAAGTTCATAGGAGCACATCACATTTGGTGTCAAATGAAAGCTAAGAGTCTGTAGTTCTTAATTAAGGCATATATGCAGAACCTGTCAAATTTTGGACATACTAATTCCAGGGTTTTTCTTTATTTAAAAAAAAAAATTCTACGTTGTAGAATAATACTGAAGACATCAAAACTACGAAATAACACATGTGGAATCATGCCGTAACCAAAAAAGTGTTTTGAGATTCTTCAAAGTAGCCACCCTTTGCCTTGATGACAGGTTTGCACACTCTTGGCATTCTCTTAACCAGCTTCACCTGGAATGCTTTTCCAACAGTCTTAAAGGAGTTCCCATATATGCTGAGCACTTGTTGGCTCAGTGCCTTCGGAAAGTATTCAGACCCCTTGACTTTTTCCACATTTTGTTACGTTACAGCCTTATTCTAAAATGGAATAAATACATATTTTTTCTCAGCAATACATACACACACACACACACACACACACACACACTCACACACACAATACCACATAATGACAAAGCAAAAACAGGTTTTTAGAAATGTTTGCAAATGTATAAAAAATATAAATACCTAATTTACATGAGTATTCAGACCCTTTGAGACTCAAAATTGAGCTCAGGTACAGTGTTTCCATTGATCATCCTTAAGATGTTTCGACAACTTGACTGGAGTCCACCTGTGGTAAATTCAATTGACTGGACATGATTTGAAAAGGCACACACCTGTCTATATAAGGTCCCACAGTTGACAGTGCATGTCAGAGCAAAAACCAAGCCAAGAGGTCGAATGAATTGTTCTTAGAGCTCCGCGACAGGATTGTGTCGAGGCACAGATCTGGGGAAGGATACCAAAACATTTCTGCAGCATTAAAGGTCCCCAAGAACACAGTGGGCTCCATCGTTCTTAAATGGAAGAAGTTTGGAATCACCAAGGCTCTTCCTAGAGCTGTCCGCCCAGCCAAACTGAGCAATTGGGGGAGAAGGGCATTGGTCAGGGAGGTGACCAAGAACCCGAAGGTCACTGACAGAGCTCTAGAGTTCCTCGGTGGAGATGGGAGAACCTTCCAGAAGGACAACCATCTCTGCAGCCCTCCACCAATCAGGTCTTTATGGTAGTGGCCAGACGAAAGCCACCCTTCAGTAAAAGGCACATGACAGCCCGCTTGGAGTTTGCCAAAAGGCACCTAAAGGACTCTGACCATGAGAAACAACATTCTCTGTTTCAGATTGAACTCTTTGGTCTGAAAGCCAAGCGTCATGTCACACCCTGGCCTTAGTTATCTTTGTTTTCATTTATTATTTTAGTTAGGTCAGGGTGTGACATGGTGAATGTATGTGTTTTTGTAGTGTCTAGGGTGGTTGTAAGGTTAGGGGGTTTATTAGAGTAGTTGGGTTTATGTTTAGTATAGTAGTCTAGCTGTGTCTATGGTTGCCTGAAGGGTTCTCAATCAGAGACAGATGTCATTAATTGTCTCTGATTGGGAGCCATATTTAAGGCAGCCATAGGCACTAGGTTTTTGTGGGTAATTGTCTATGTCTGTGTCTATGTGTAGTGGTTGTGTCAGCACTATCTGTATTATTAGCTTCACGGTCGTCTGTTTGTTGTTTTGTTTCGTTTTTCCTTCTTATAATAAAGAGAAGATGTATTTTTCACGCGCTGCGCCTTGGTCCTCTCTCTCTCCCTTTGACGATCGTGACACGTCACATCTGGAGGAAACCTGGCACCATCCCTATGGTGAAGCATGGTGGTGGCAGCATCATGCTGTAGGGATGTTATTCAGCGGCAGGGACTGGGAGACTAGTCAGGGTCAAGGCAAGGATGAACGGAGCAAAGTACAGAGAGATCTTTGATGAAAACCTGCTCCAGAGCGCTCAGGACCTCAGACTGTGGCGAAGGTTCACCTTCCAACAGGACAAAGACCCAAAGCACACTGCCAAGACAACGCAGGAGTAGCTTCGGGACAAGTGTTTGAATGTCCTTAACTGGCCCAATCAGAGCCCGTGCTTGAACCCGATCTAACATCTCTGGAGAGACCTGAAAATAGCTGTGCAGCAACGCTCCCCATCCAACCCGACAGATTTTGAGAGGATCTGCAGAGGAACGGGAGAATCTCCCCAAATACAGGTGTGCCAAGCTTGTAGCGTCATACCCAAGAAGACTCGATGCTGTAATCGCTGCCAAAGGTGCTTCAACAAAGTACTGAGTAAAGGGTCTGAATACTTATGTAAATGTAATATTTCAGTTGATTTTTAATAAATTAGCAAACATTTGTAAAAACCTGTTTTTCCTTTGTCATCATGGGGTATTGTGTGTAGATTGATGAGAAAAAAACGATTTAATCAATTGTAGAATAAGGCTGTAACGTAACAAAATGTGGAAAAATCAAGGGGTCTGAATACTTTCCCAATTATACTGTATAATAATTATTTATTTTTTTAAGTCAAGAACTTCCCATTGTTCACCATTCCTCATTTTGTTTGTCTCCCTTGTCCCTCTCCAGTTAATGTCTCCTCCTCAGGCTCTTACTGCCACCTTCCCATGAGCCCTCCTCTTTCCATTTACTATAACCAGCCCTCTCACCCACTGAGCACCAACTGACACCGGATGTCCATGAACGTTGAAAAGTAGTTGAAGTTTGGTCAGTCCAAATCTGAACCAAACATATACTTTTTCACAAGTTTGGATAGCACAGTATAGTAAAGTAGAGCACAGTACAATACAGTAAAGAAACAGAGTATAGGTCAGTACAATATAGTACAGTTTAGTACAGCACAGTACAATACAGAAGAGCACATTAAAGTAGAGTACAGTATAATTTACTGAACTATACTCTAATGCACTGAACTCTACTGTACTCTACTGTGCTGTACAGTTCAAACTGGTACAGATTTGGTTAGGTCCTGACCAACCAAATGTGGTCTTATTTGGGGGCGGAGCTCAGAATAATAGCAGTGTATAGAATAATACCCAAACATGCAAAGGAGGATATAAAAAAATGTCTACCTTTGTGTATCTATTCAGGATACATCACCATGAAGAGAATGACATTTCTAATTATGCATTTTTGTATAGTACAGATCAGGGACCCATGATGTCATTCTGTTACCATCATTCTGTTACCGGGTGTTAATCCACTTCACTTACTGTAGTTCAATAACCAAATAGATTTTTTCAATCTCAAGGTTTCATATCATAGCTGACACCCCATTCTTTCTGCAGACATCTTTGAATTTGGAGTAGATATTTAACAGTTTTTGGAAAACGTGGTCACAGAGATTTTCACCTAGTTACCAAACTTTACACCTGCACTGTTCTCGAGTAAATGTGTTCTTGTGAAATGTTCAGTCGCAATTGTTAAAAGTAGTCCTTGTGCATAGATCTGTATGGTTTGTTTAACTGCAATCAATAGTTTTTCTTTGGCACACGTTTAAAGTGACAAATCTGCATCTCGGCGTCCTTCTGTTAATAATGTGTAATTGCCCATTTGTAAATACAATCTGATAGTGATGGATGCTGATGTAACAGTGATAAATTACAAACGTCATGGTACAGTCAGTACTTTGATGCCCACCTAGTTCTAAGAGTGTTGTATGATGGCCTTTCCTTTCTCAGAATGCAGTTTAGCATGAAAGCATTACATCATAGTAAGGTACAAACAAGAAAATGGCCTTAGACCTACTAGGAACTCATGTCGTGAATGCCACAACCACAACACATAATTACACAGATGACATTTGAACTGGTCAAATGCCATTCCCGAGAGGTTGCAGAGAGTAAGCCGATTTTCGGTTTTGCTCAACGGTGTTGTGCAATACACTATAGAATGAAGGGAACAGCTTGACAACATGGGGGGGAGGGAGGGTGTGTGTGTGTATGTGTGTGTGTGTGTGTGTGTCTCTGTGACCAAAAAAAGTGACCAAATCCAATTTTCTTTATGCATGATCTTTCTATTCAGTTTGTGGGCTACATATCCATCCCCCATCAGAGAGAGAGAACTGTGTCAAGGAGGGAGAGAGGGTCAGAGACTGTGTCATCTCCATGGCCCTGGCCACAGTAGGACTGGGCTGGCTATCTGGAGGTCTGCCACCCTCACTGTGATGTGATACACAAGGTAGTCTACACATGAATGGTCTCCAAAGTGCCACAGTGTTTAATGGAAATGGGACATTCTTATAATGCCAAACATCCCAGTTCTGTTACATCACAGACGCAGGCCTCTCCTCTCCACTGGCAGCCAAGGCGGTCATTATTCGAGGAAACCTTTTCTCATGGGACACAATGGGCCACAGTGCCGTTTGGTTGCACCACTTCATGGTGGGATGGGAGATAACATTTTAATGAAGTGAAGCTAATAAGTAGGAGCAGGCAGAAAGTTTACATAAGGCCCTGCTCGTCGGTCATCGTGCCCCAGTTGTGCTATACGGAGATGACTAGACTATCCTTGTACAAAAGTAAAGCACCCAAGCAAATAATTGATTGAAATTACTTGTGCAGTGGAATGTCAAATTAAGCACTGTCATTATTTTGAGGTTTACCATAATTATGTTGTTAAGGAACTTGAATCCTATGTTGGAACTAAAATGCTAATTACCAAAAATGTAGTTTGAACTTAATACAAAAGCCTTCTAAAAGAAACACACTGTATACTGTTTTGCTGCTTGGAATATAAACTTGAAACACAATGTCTTAAAAACTAAATAAAACTCCCTAACTACTGCCTGAAAAAGGGCTGAAGAATTGCCAAAGACTGGCCAACCGAGATGTTTGTTTTAATATTTTTATTTCACCTTTATTTAACCAGGTAGGCTAGTTGAGAACAAGTACTCATTTACTGCGACCTGACCAAGATAAAGCAAAGCAGTGCAACACAAACAACTACACAAAGGTACACATGGAATAAACAAACATACAGTCAATAACACAATAATAAATGTAAAAAAAATCGATATACAGTGTGTGCAAATGAGGTAAGATAAGGGAGGCAAGGCAATAAATAGGTCATAGTGGCGAAATAATTACAATTTAGCAATTAAACACTGGAGTGATAGATGTGCAGAAGATGAATGTGCAAGTAGAGACACTGGGGTGCAAAGGAGCAAAAAAAATAACAGTATGGGGATGAGGTAGTTGGATGGGCTATTTACAGATGGGCTATGTACAGGTGCAGTGATCTGTGAGCTGCTCTGACAGCTGGTGCTTAAAGTTAGTGAGGGAGATATGAGTCTCCAGCTTCAGTGATTTTTGCAATTCGTTCCAGTCATTCGCAGCAGAGAACTGGAAGGAAATGCGGCCAATAGAGGAATTGGCTTTGGGGATGACCAGTGAAATATACCTGCTGGAGCGCGTGCTACGGGTGGGTGCTGCTATGGTGACCAGTGAGCTGAGATAAGGCGGGGCTTTACCTAGCAAAGACTTATAGATGACCTGGAGCCAGTGGGTTTGGCGACGAATATGAAGCGAGGGCCAGCCAACGAGAGCGTACAGGTCGCAGTGGTGGGTAGTATATGGGGCTTTGGTGACAAAATGGATGGCACTGTGATAGACTGCATCCAATTTGCTGAGTAGTGTTGGAGGCTATTTTGTAAATGGCATCGCCGAAGTCAAGGACCGGTAGGATAGTCAGTTTTACGAGGGTATGTTTGGCAGCATGAGTGAAGGATGCTTTGTTGCGAAATAGGAAGCCGATTCTAGATTTAATTTTGGATTGGAGATGCTTAATGTGAGTCTGGAAGGAGAGTTTACAGTCTAACCAGACACCTAGATATTTTTAGATGTCCACAGATTCTAAGTCAGAACCGTCCAGAGTAGTGATGCAGGACGGGCGGGCAGGTGCTGGTAGCGATCGGTTGAAGAGCATTTAGTTTTACTTTCATTTAAGAGCAGTTGGAGGCCACGGAAGGAGACTATGGCATTGAAGCTCGTCTGGAGGTTAGTTAACACAGTGTCCAAAGAAGGGCCAGAAGTATACAGAATGGTATCCTCTGCGTAGAGGTCGATCAGAGAATCATGGACTATCCTCCATGCTCCCGTCCGGCAGGTGGTACCAGTGCATCCAGGCTTAGACCAACAGACTCCTAAACAGCTTCTAGCCCCTGGCCATAAGACTGTTAAATGGCTAACAAATACTGCTCCCCCTCACACCTATGCTGCTGCTAAAATGATTATTCATTTGATTTATTACTACCACTATGCTTCTGTTCATTGATTACCAATAGTATCTACTGTATCTATTTATCCTGCTACTGGTCACTATCACTCCTGTCTACATGTATTACCATTAGTATATTAACATAAGTATTTATATATTCCTGCCACCAGACACTTTTCAGCCATGTATACATGTATACCTGTCTATCACGCCTACACTGGCACTCGTACACACACACACACTGAAGGCGTTCGTATGCTTCCCATACGAAACTGTTCGGAACAGTGCGTGCATATATTATGACAACATTTTAGTTCATTTTGGTCTTTGGCAAGGTTTTTTTTCAATAGTGTGCAACTGCAGCCCGGAATTTGGGGCGTTCCAGCATCTGCAGGAATTCCTCCCCTCGAGCATCCCATTTGTTCCTTCATGAATTTGGTACTGACACAGACCCTGTATATAGCTTCCTCTCTTTTTTTCCCGTGTTTTATTTGAAATTGAATACTGCACTGTTGGGTAGGGCTTGCAAGTTAAAGGGCAATTCCGCCACTTTTCAACCTCATATTCATTATCACCAGCGCAAAACCAGTGTCTACATATGTGAAAACAAAGCGCTTATGATCTGTTGTTAAAAGACTTGAATTAAAGTCCTAAAAAAAAGTGATTTTCAAAACCTGCAACTAGTTTCTAGCCACAGCGAATCTCAGTGTTTGAAAAATCACGGTTTATAAAACGTTTTAACTTTTGATGACGTCATCGGGTAAAACTTACATATGTAGACACTGGTATTGTGCTGGAGATAATGAAAATGAGGTTGAAAAGTGGTGGAGTTGCCCTTTAAGCATTTCACTGTACTTGTGCATGTGACAAATAAAACTTAACTGAAGAGCTTAGAGAAATCTACTATTGCCTAATTGAACCTTAGCAACAGGTTAGTGAGTATACAACTAATATGATGAAACGCCCAGCTAAAATCTTGCAAAACACTGACGCCCAACTTCCCATAGCGCTTGCTGTCGCACACATACTCACTCACTCATTCCCTTCCCTCACTCCTTCACATGCACAAACAACCTCTGACTGGCTCATAAACAGCCAGACGGGCCCCTCAAAAGGGGGCAGGGACTCCCAGAGGCGCTATTTACTGGGGGTAGAAAAGTGACACTGCCCCAAAAGGCTAACGCTTCAGCCGTGTCAACCCCCAGATGATGTGTATAGCCCAGAACTCAGCAGCTCTTCTGTTGCGCTGTCTCGGTCCAATAATTTAGCCACTGTTGCTGGTCAGGTCAGACACTGACAGAAGTCTAGATCAAAGACTGTAGGGTCATTTCTCCAATGGAGCATACTAGATCCGTGTGTCATAGAAGCTTCTGTAGCGTTAAGATTTCCCTTCACTGGAACTAAGGGGTCTAGCCCGAACCATGAAAAACAGCCCCAGACCATTATTCCACCTCCACCAAACTTTACAGTTTGCACTATAGATTGGGGCAGGTAGCCTTCTCCAGGCATCCGCCAAACCCAGAGAACATGTTTCCAATGCTCCAGAGTCCAATGGCAGCAAGCTTTACACCACTCCAGCCAACGCTTGGCATTGGCGCATGGTGATGCTCAGCCATGGAAACCCATTCCATGAAGCTCCCGACAAACAGATCCTGTGTTGACATTGCTTCCAGAGACAGTTTGGAACTAAGGTAGTGAGTGTTGCAACCGAGCACAGACAATTCGTACACACTCGGCGGTCCCGTTCTGTGATCTTGTGTGGCCTACCACTTCGTGGCTGAGCCGTTGTTGCTCCTAGACGTTTCCACTTCACAACAACAGCACTTACAGTTGACCGGGGCAGCTCTAGCAGGGCAGAAATTTGACGAACTGACTTGTTGGAAAGGTGGTATCCTATGACGGTGCCATGTTGAAAGTCACTGAGCTCTTCAGTAAGGCAATTCTACTGCCAATGTTTGTCTATGGAGATTGCATGGCTGTGTGCTCGATTTTCACACCTGTCAGCAACGAGTGTGGCTGAAATAGCCAAATCCAATCATTTTAATGGGTGTCCACATACTTTTGTACATATAGTGTATTTTTGAAGAGATTAAAGGATGTCCTTGCACCCAGTGTTGTTTGTCCACAGCTGTGAAAAGGCACTGATACACAAGCCCACGACTTATACAATAAGTATGGTGTGTGTGCATGCGGTTATCCCGTGCCCTCATTCACTCAGGGTGAATTTACAAACAACCGGTTAGCTTCCTGATTGGGCTCTAACTGAAGCTGCCCCCAGTGAGCTCAGAGCATAGTCTTCACCGCACAAAATATGGACCTTTACAAACCTCCATCAAGACCAGTCTCTGCTCTGCATGAGACAGTGGAATGCTCAGCATTGTGGTGGTGGTGGACCCTCCAACTCCACATAGATATGTGGCTGGGTGGGCGGGCTGTTGGATGGAGGGGTTCCAGATTTGCGGTGCACACACCAATTAACAGTTTCCCTGGATTTTTCTTCCTCTCTGGATGGAAGGAGGTAACAGTCATTAACTAAGTATGCCTAGCCTAGAAAGTAAAGCATGTGGGCGAAATGCAGTCAGTCAGTGTTATCTGTCACCATGGTGGTTTGGACCAATTAGGAGAAATCATTTCCAGATTTGGAATGTGACCCAGGCAGCGAATGGATGCATCCTAAGTAATTAATCTCTCAGCAGCTGAGCGAGTAGCCCCACCATGCAGGATGACAACAACACACACAGCCAGACCAGCTAGCAGGGCAGGGCAGCTCTCTCCGCCTGGCCCATTCATCTCATTTAAAGTAACAGTATAGGTTATTTACCACCATGCCAACCTCAATGTCTGACCAATATGTGTTTACAGTATGATCTAGTCTCTTTACGGAATTTAAACATTTAGCTAGGCGATGAATTCCTCAGTGGTTCTATTTTTAGGTTGTTCCCTCTTTTAATCAACATGACAATAACCAATGAAATGATTGCAGTATCTTCTAATGTCAAACATGCACTCATTTTTGTAGATGTTAGGGTGGTGGATTTATCAGAGTTGAACCCTTCATTTTGGGGTTGGATGAAATGAATACCAAGCTTGTTTACGCTATTCCAAAAATCAACTTAATACAAAAGAGGACAAGAGGACAAAGACATCATTTAGAGTGCCCCCTCAGGCAGATAATTGCAAAGATAGTGAGCACCCTATGCACACAGAAACTAAAGCTGGGGACGCTGACAATTCAATATACTAAGGGCTTTCGTTGTTCAGTTCTAAGAATTCTGCTGCTCACCCTCACTCAGTCATAGTAGCTGGAGACGAGTCTTGACAGTTCGTAGCCTTATCGATTCTCCTTCCTAGTGTTATAGTAGTGTGTGGTCGTAGCTAATATTTCTTCTAACATGGCCCAAAGGAGAACTCTGCAATGAGACAGGTAAGCCTTTTATGTAAATGACACCAGACATTGCCATAGACATACAATGACCGTGTGACATTCAACTCATAGTGGAGACAGTAGGCTACAGCACCAGAATACACAGGAAGTGGGAGAGTTATTTTATAGTACTGCAATCTGACTCTGCTGCCAAAGTTGTCAGGAAGGATTTGGTCATTAAAAAGAACGCCTTCTGCCAGACTCTGTTAATCACCTGTAACCACTGAACAGATTAGGGGGGTCTTTCCCAAATGCTAACAACTGAACATAATTAAATACCACATTAGCATGGCCCATAGACACTACTTAAAACATGGTCATGTTATGGATTCACTAGGTCATGTCTGCCTTCTATTTTATTTACAGTACAGTGGCAGATCAATAGCTTCCTTTTCCCCAGATAAATAGCATAAGTACATGTGCAGTAAGTCAATACTGTAGTGTCTGTTGTTCACATACAGAACACTCAGAAGAGGAGAGCAGATATGACTAAGAATGCCTACAGCATGGATAATCCACTAGATTCAGCCACGGGACCATTTTTTATTGAGTGGATGGTGAGGGGGCAGGAACAAAATTACAAATAATTTGTAGACTGCAAATTGACAACAAGAAGCCCAAACAGATATATTATTTGACTAAAACGATCACATATATCTCTCTCTATTGTGTTTTGGAATAGTTTGGAATAAATTTACTAAATTAAAATCACTTTGGAGTTGATTTGCTGGTGTTTTTTTTACAGTCTTTTATGTCCAACAATTTGGATATAAAAGGGGGGCCAAATAAATAGAGTGGATCAGTGTGGAGAATAATTTATGTAATCTTGCGAGATCAGTCTGGTTGTACGAGGCTAGCAGGTTTCTTCCTAGTTTGTAAATTACACTCAATTGAGAATAAACCCTAAGTAGAGTGTCACCTGGACTGCTGCACCATCATCTCTGCTGCACAACCAGCTGAACACGTTTCAGGTGAGTTACACCTCCAAACCCCACCATAGTGTGGATGTGGAAACCCAATAACCAGGGGGGGGGGGAAAGCCACTGATCACACCATGCAATCCAGTGCCATGTAACACTCCGACAATGAATTGTAAGGGCCGGTTGGGTTACACTTAAATACCACTATACTAAGAACCCCCTCTCTCAGACAAACTGCTGTGTGTTGTGTAGCTACTTGCAGAGAGCAGGGGTAAGGTGTCACTATTCTACAGTATGTACAGGGTGATTCATGAGAGCTATGGTTCAAGAATGAAGACATGAAGTCCATGTCAGTGGACTAAGGCAGGCAGGCAGCTTGGGTTGTTTTCACCACAAAGTGAGAGAGTGAGCCGGCAATGTGTTCCACATGGCACCTTATTCCCTATGTAGTGCACTACTTTTGACCAGAGCCCTTTATAGGCAATTTGGGACAGACAGAGAGAGGAACAGGAGGTGAACATGCCCTGCTCTCTGCTCTCTCTGTCTGACTATGGCATACCATTGCCGTTAACCTCTACTAAGGTACAGTCACGTTGAGGACGTGTTTCTCCCCATGGTTGTAAATGTAGCTTTACCAAGGATTGTCACGGATGTTCAAGAAGATGTTCAGTTTTACCCTGAGTGCCCTCACAGTGTTCTACAGGAGAACCATCGAGAGCATACTGTCGGACTGCATCACAGCCTGGTACGGCAACTCCACCACCGCGGATCGCAAGGCTCTTCAGAGGGTGATATATGCAGCCTTTGGGAAAACCATTGGGAAACACTGGACACCTAAAACACCAGGTGTCGCAGGAAGGCCAAGAAGATCATCAGGGACCTCAGCCACCCAAGCCATGCCCTCTTCTCCCCGTTTCAATCACTCAGACGCGGGCAGTACAGGAGCATCATGGCAAAAACTGAGAGCCAATAGTTTCTACCTTCAGACCATCAGGCTGCTGATTAGCCACCACTAGTCAGCTACCTGCTCCCCCCTCCTATTCCCCCTATGGACATTCCCCCACTACTCTCCCTCGTGGACATCCTCAACTCTCACTTATCTTGCCTGCTACTCCCCTTATGGACATTCTTTCTTCTGTTGCTCCACCCACCCCTTCTACTCCCCTTATCGAGATGCTCTCTCCTGTTGCCCCCCCCCCCCCCCCCCCAACAGACTTTACTCTGCCCCCACCCCAATGGCATTCATCACTATTGCAGTTGTTAATATGTATATTATTACTTTTTGTTTTCTATTTCACTCAATGATCAGCCTGCTGCTCACCCTAGACCCTATGGTCATTCTAACCCACCCCCTCAACAGTCTTTACTCTGCATACATCCCAATGGACATTTATTTATTCATAATAAATATCCATCAGCTGTTATTATGTATATAGTGCTATGTCTATTTATATTGTTTTTACCATTTTCAATATTTTATTTCACTGGTCCAGTATGTTGGAGCTCAAAGCCTAAGATGTTCACTGTACCCTGCAATCACCCCTGCAACAATCAGAATCTCTGAACCCTCAGGTCGGTGGACAATCCATCTCTGAAGCCCATGATTCGGGAGGAACAAACTGACCCGCCCAGATTTTTATTTAGCAACTCCCTTTCCGTGCTAATTAA
Organism: Salvelinus namaycush; assembly: GCF_016432855.1. Classification (NCBI taxonomy): domain Eukaryota; kingdom Metazoa; phylum Chordata; class Actinopteri; order Salmoniformes; family Salmonidae; genus Salvelinus; species Salvelinus namaycush. The sequence continues at coordinate 32,801,481 of NC_052307.1, forward strand.
ATATTGCGCATATTTATCACTTTTAAAACCCTTTTAGAGTGGATAATTTATGCATTTTATTGTGATTTTATCCACTTTTACTCCCGCTGATATCTCAACAGTTTAAAGCCTGGATTTTACCCGACCTATTTAAATAACTTTACCCTTTTAAACTCATCTGTCCAGGATGGTGGACCACTGCAATAGAAGCTGACATTTTAACAACCTAAACGGACGTTTTTATTTCGCTGTAAGTAGATTTTAATTTTTTTCTTCCACACAACTCAATGGAGACACAAACAACATCAAAAATAACCATTCATCCCACTATTCAAATATTACAAACCATTACTCCCCTCCCAGTATCCTGAAGAACAAGTTTCCATCCCCTACGTCCTATTTTTTATTTCCCCCTTCCCCCAACCCAAAACCGGGTTCGTATCCTATTCCAAACCCCTCCTCTATTTTATTATTAAAATTGTTTTACTTTACTTCTTTATATGTTTAAATCCATTAAAGTTTGTTTTAACCAAATCAAGTTGAGGAAGAAAAAAAATAAGAATTCCACAACCTCCTCCCTCTTGTATCTTGACAAACCTGACCTTCACCAGACAGATACATGGACAAGAGGGATAGAAGAGGGCATTAAGCCCTGAGATATCCCAAAGTTCGTCATTACTCAATATGTTCAGTTCAAACACGTGGCTATAACCTAATATTGATGTATATTTGCAATGTCTTACAGTTGTGAAAAGCTCATATCTGCAATTATGCATTCATTGACAACATGAGCAATGGAAGATCCCATAAAATAATGGCTTATTTACCAGTTACCAACCCAGCATGACTTTGAATTTGGGATTATTAGAATTGGAAGCTTCCTACTGAAATGCATGTCAATAAACTTTTTTGTAGCTTTCGATAAGATTATAGATTATTTAAAAGTATAATGGTATTAGATTTTTAAATTTTTTATAATACAATAAAGATTATGTAAAACTATACTCAAACTTCTGTACGTGAGCCCTGTATGCACGGGTGCTGTATTCACTGGTCTATTCTACTACAACACGTTTACAGTGCATTACATCATGTACGTTCACCATAATGACAAATGACCCTGGAAAGGCTATATTATGTCTTTCCCAGTGTGGGTACCAACTACACAACAAGGAAACGTGTTTCATTCTTGCTTACAAGTTTTCTGCCAGTCACTAGAAGCCCGCTGACGGGTGAAACGATTGATTGCGCTTTTTCATGAGGCAAATGAGACTGTAAACAAAGAGCAGCCATGTATTACTTACTTTCTGTGCAACACATCCCGTGACCCATAGTAGATACGCTGTCAAGAACACATGTGCCCAGAACGAGCTGTTGCAGTTCATTTTCCTTATTTCGTCCTTTTCTCCGACGCACACTGAACCGTGACCCGCTCTCGCTCCCACTCTCCATTCACCTGAACTCTCGGGAGCGCGCTTTCATCCTTCGTGGACCCGCATACAGAAATCACAGGGGGTTGTACTGAAGCGCCCACAATTTGGCAGTCAGTCTTATTTGTCAACAATCATTTTTGACGAACATAGCTTCCAATGCACCAGCTGTGGGATTAGAAACAGTGACCTACATTTCCTTGGAGTTGGTCAGCTGCAGACCATTGATTTTGGAGTAACTTTATGGTTATGTAGTGATTTAAGAGGAGCAGAGCTCTGCCACCTGTGCCATAAAAGCCCAGGCATCTTGACAGACGGGTAGTAGTACTCTCAAACAGGCTACACTATTCCCCCCTTTTCTCTAGAAGTGTCCGGAGCACAAACCCAATGTGAACATGTGAAACCTACTCCTGCACTGATGCCACCAATGAAGCAATAGGGGGGGCATCGAAACACAGGGCAAAGAGTGAGCTTGAGCCAGTGTAGGTGTGGGTATAGTGACTTTATGAATGAATTTCTAGCAAATTGAGAGGGGAAAGCTGTAGCGGAGCAAGGCTGAACCAGGGACCTCTGGTTACAGGGCAAATCCACTACCACCTGTGCCATAAAAGCCCATGCTTCTTGGCAGAGGCAATATACCATCATATAGGAAGGCTATGTAGCATATGTAGCATAAATTACTTGACTTATGTAGAGTTGAGAATCCTTTTGTGTAAACTCTGTATGGAGTCAATAAGATTAGCTGATATTCATAAGCATGCTGATTAACAGTGCTGTAGACCTATAGAACAAAATACTCACTAAACCGTTAATCATATTGTTTGTCTGACTTTAACAGCGTTAAGGGCAAATTAGGAGAAAATAGCATCTGTTGTCTGCCCTGTCAATGTTAATTCATCATTCCTTGACAGTGGCGATATTAGCATGTCAATCTTGGTGGGGAAAAACTCAACAACAACATGTAGATGCATGCCAGACCATGTTTGTATGCGGCTTTATTCACTTAATGATTCTTTTTTTTAAATGTACATTGTTTGCGAACTGATATGTGACACACGTATTAATGCAAAAATAACATGCAAAACAGGCATCAACAAAAAAATATATATATTTTCTTTAGCTAAACCGGTGGGGCTCGCCCTGAATGACGGGACACAACTGTTCCATGAGCATGCTCACTCATAAGCATGTCAGCGAGTATATGGGACAGTCTTGTGGTGAAACAAGATTCGGCACATTTCTTGTTGACTACATGTGCAGGCCAGAGGAATCCTTATGCAGCCTCCCTATTCAGAGTATTGCTACCTCTGCCAAGAGGTCTGGACCTTTATGGCACAGGTGAAAATGTGCTTGTACAACACTGAAGGGTTGCTGGTTCAAGCTCCTCTCTGACTGTTCCTTCTCAATTGCCACATGTATCTCCTATCTGAGATCATTAGACAGTCAGTAATCAAATTCAGTAATCAGTACCTATTCAACGCTGAAAAGGTGTTGTAGACTGTATTCCTAACTACACTAAAATAGACTTCTATTCATGTCATTGGAGAGATATTTTTGCAAATGGATATAATAATAGGCAATGATTATGTGTATTTGTCACTAGCTGTGTAATCAGTGATATTCATGACACCTTAAATCTACTGATCTTTTCTTGCCACATGGTATAAGCAACTGATTAGAACTTTGATCAGTGTAATTTGTCTTCAGTTGAGTGCTGAGTAGTTATAAACAATCCTCATCTTTAATGACAAGGCATTATCTAATCACACCCTATTTTGCATAGAGAGACATCATAATGACAGTAAAACATCCGCATGGTAATACACACTGTAACCTTTATATATTATGGGGATACAGAATTAAATAAACATTTTTCCCAACAACATTTTGTTACAGTTTTGACAAAACTAGAAAAAAATGTCTGATAAAAAGGGCGCAGTTTTACTCCACGACCGCCAGAGGGAGTAAATGTTTTGTCTATTCATTACAAAGGGGCGGGCTCTTACACCCACAACGCCCCGCGCGAGACAAAACGTCATTGGTGTCCGTTCATTATTACTGTTCGGCCAGCAACTGGTCTGGCATTTTTACCTTTAAATCTAGCTCATTTCCAAGCATAGGCTTATAATGTATACATTATTAGGTAGAGAAAAATAACAATAATTAATATATAATTCTCAAAGAGAGAATTATTTAATTAGTGTTTACTAGACATCAAGTCACAAAACGATGTTATGTATCCTGATGTCATGTATCCTAAATGGCATCCATTTAGCCACGTAGAAGCAGAACGAAAAGTCGTCTGAAAAAGGTTGGCTTGTAAACATTTTCCGTGTATTTCAACCATTGTCATGTCAATTTTTATGTATATATATATATATATTATGGTTATTTATTAAACATTTTCACAATTTCACGTTGTGCGTTGATATATAAATTACACAACTTGTACCGGTGTGAAAATCGGGACATACTAGAATAATTCTAGCCCCATAAACCTCGCAGGATGACAACACACAGTTAATGCAAATATTTGTATAACTAAAGTAACGTTATGGTACTGATGTGTTAACTAACTAGCTAACTTGCAAACGTAGGCTGTCTTTGCTTGACAGGTTGGTAAAGACAACTAACTTAGCTACCTTGCTTGTTACTGATTCCAATCAAATGTATTGGTCGCATACACGTTTAGCAGATGTTATTGCGGGTGTAGTGAAATGCATGTCGTTTGTAAAGCCCAGCCATCTTCATAACAGACACATTTGTTACTTACAATATTCAAAGGCCTAACGTTAGCTATATTTAGTAACTCAATCCACTTAACGTTAGTTAGCTAGACAGCTTTAGCTATTGCAGTTAGTGGAGTTGTTCCTCCCAACCACAATCTCCCAGTTGGTCAGAACATTTGACCAAATCTATTGTAAATAATGTACTATATCAATACATTTGCAATGTTATTATTGCAGACCACGCCCACTTTTTTATTTTCGCTACATCCACACTACGCCATCAGCGTGGCAAATCCTTTCAGATGACGGCTAATTTGCATTTAGATTACTCTTTCTTTGATCAGACTAAATACGTTATGATGCTCATACTACTTAAATATTAACTAACTAAACCTTTCATTTTCAGGGGAGACCATTGTTTTGGGTTGTCCTTCCTTGGACGCATGAATTGTATTCAACCTTTTCAACTGAACAAACGGGAAGAAAATATTTTGGAAGGATTATAGCGTCTCTCTTCCATGGGCTCCAGTGTAACATCATTTGATTCTGTATGTAAATTGTAAACCACAAAGCAGCCGTTGCTGAGATGGAGACAACCAATGGAGAAAACCATCAACTAGACCTGATACCGCAGTCCAACGAGGATGGTGCTGATCCTGTGGAGAATGATGCTCAGCTACTGAAGAAAGGCGGGCAGGAGAAGCCGACAACATCGAGGGATGTTGTTAATGGTAAGTGTTAGTTAATTAGTTAATACCCTAGCCTGCCCCTCAAATGATAGGATTTTATTAGCTTTATTTTTTAAATATATATATAGGCATTCTAGGCAACCTGACTGACCTAATTCTGACTGATTTAATGATTCCATCCACTCTCATCATCAAACAATGGAGTGTGTTCTTCCTCAACCAGTTAATTGTAGGAGAACAATTCATTTCTTAAGTTAATAGGAAAGCATAACTGAATGCTTGTATTATTTTCACAGGACATAATTGTGAAAACATTGTTGTTGTTGAAGGGAATCTGCTGTAATAGAAGCTCCTTATATGGAGGCAATTCCTCTGTCTTCTACCAGTATTCTTTCCCAACTATGCATGACATGCTTGTGTGTGACCTGCCATCGCTTTGCCGCCTCAGGCCATCTGCCCCTCCCTGCTACATCTCTTTTTGTACTTGCATGGGGAATTGCAGTACTGTCTGGACAGAGATCTGAGCCTCATAACTCATCTACAATCCACTGTCACTTCGCAGTCACCTCAACTGCACTAAGGCTTATTTGCATGCTGTCGTTATTCCTACACATCTCACCTTCAATAAAAATTGTTTGGCTATCTTGACACATGTAAAATGAATAATATCAAACTGCCACTTTCAGTTCCTAAAGCGCTAGTCTGGCTTGACAACAAAGCTTGTTTGACCGGTTTCCTGTGAAAGCCACAATAGACTTTGTCATGCAAAGGAGCCTTGCCTCCAAGTCCTTTCCTTTTTTAAATTTCAAGTATGTCACAATCCTCTCTCATTGTGTGGTGAAATACAAACTGGATGGATGGATGCCGTAAATGACCTACTATAGTGACACACTCCACTGTCAACCCCCAACTCACCCCACTCCCTTGTTGCAGGATCTTTCAAAGCAGACGTGGTGCCTAATGGAGAACAAGTGGCACAGGGCCCGGAGCCAGGCGCTGGAGGGGACGGCCGTCCAAATGGCCCCCTGCCGCCTCCGTCGCCCCCTGCTGCTCAGGGCACCAGCCCCACCGTCAGCCCCCAGTCCAAAGAGCCATCCCAAGGTGTGGCCGCTTTCCCACCACCCATGCTAGAGAAGTCTGAGGGAACTAGTGCTGAGGGCCCTGTTCACAAGGGCAACGCATTGCAGTCGCTCAGACTGAGTATGCCTATGCAGGAGACTGAATTGTGTAAGCATACTGTAACCTGTTCTTGCAGTGAGTGCCCCCACCCTTTTGCTCTGGGATGTTGCTTCAGAGGTTGACTTGTTGACTTAGGCCTACCTCCATACCCTAATTTAATTCCCTTGCCTGTGCTTACTACACTCCCATAAAATAGCTAGATCGAGAGAGTATCTGTTTGGTGGTTTGAGCCTGCTTACTTTGTGCAATGCCAGTGGTCATTTAATTGCTTGATTTGGGTCTTGGTGCTTCTCTTGGTAGTGGCTGTATTTGAACTAATCCTTTACTTGTGGTCTGTGGTGAATGTTGTTTTGGATGATGGACTAGGCTTACAGGTACCATGATATGCAAAGTAGTTTAAGTTTATTGGTTATATTACAGAATATGTCTCATTTTGCCTGAAGACCTTTTTGTTTACTGTGAGCCACCAGGCTAACCACTCCCACATAGAATGTTTACAGTGTCACATACATAAACTCGTTTAGAGTGTCACATTCTTGGTTTTGTTCCGTTCATGGTGCACTCTGCTCTAAGTGATGCTGCAATCCGGAAGTCCTCATGCTAACTTCTAAGTTGCACTGATTTGACACCTGTTGGTTGGTCTTCAGCACACCTGGCCAATTGCAGTCAGAGCATCATCAATCAGGCATATCACCAACTGTCTGCAAACTAACTAACCAAAAGAGCTAAAAAACAAAATACGTTTGGATACTAAACTATTTTGTGTGTCACATTTTACTAACATTAATGTAATAACTAAGCGACTGGCTAATATATGGGATTGATTTGAGTCTTACTCATTTGGCTTTGTAAGTACTAGGTTACATGCAGTTTCACTTGGTGGTAACTAACCATGGTGGATGGAAAACAATGTCATACAAGCACTCTCATTTCTTACATAAAAAGGGCTCTAAACTGAGCGACAAAGTAGTTGTAGCACACATAGTTGTGGTTTCCTTCTAAAATGTATTGTATGCTTGTATGACAATGTCTAAGTTATTGTTAGCATATTCTGTGTTGTATGGTGGTGCAGTTAGGCCCTTCTATTTCTTGTGTTAAACTTGCTCTTCCTGTAGCTGTCAAAGAGCAATCATTGGAGATGGAGAATGAGGAGAAGATTCGCCATGATGCTCGGCGACGCCTGGAGGAGCAGCTCAAACAGTACAGGGTGCAGAGGCACAAGGAGACGGTGAGTGTGTGTGCGTGAACCGCGTCAGTCACCAGTCAGACATTAATCCGGATAAAGCTGTCAGTTGCAAGCTTTACAGAGTAGAATTGAAGCAGAAGTGTTTCCCCTAGCATTATTTTGGCATGGCAGGCTTTCTTGCCTAGTTTTGTTGCTATCCACTACCTACAGTATAGTATAAAAATTATCTTCTGTTAGTTTCAGTTGAAGGGTCTGATGTTTGCGGCCCTGAATGTTGCTTCTTTGTGCCCATACAAGAAAACAAGCTAGGGGAAAACAAGCTAGGGGAAACACTGGTCTGAAGTAGACTACATCCTCTGCTCATGCTACCCTCTCTCCTCATCCAGTCTCACCGCTCTACCTTAAAGAGCCGCACTGGATTCAGCACTCTGGACCCAGACCTCATGATGCACCCAGAGGCTCTCCCCCGGGCCAACACCACCTCCATGACCACAGAGTACTCCTTCCTGCGGACCAGCGTCCCCCGAGGCCCAAAGCTGGGCAGCCTGGGCATCCCCCCAGCCAAGGAGAGGAAGTCACGGTCAGCCCGCCCCAGCAAGATCCACTCCCTGGCCGACTACAAGACTCCCGAGCCAGCAGGGGGCAGTAGTGGTGGAGGTGGGGTCAGAACTTCTGCAGACTCCTCCATGGGCTCCTTGGGGTCCAACTTGAGCTCTGTGTCCACCCTGTCAGAGGGCAGCATGAGGTCAGAGGTCAGCTCCATGGAGACGACCTCTTCGGAGGCCCCGCTGGGGTCGTCAATGTCTTTCCAGGACATCTCGGAGGTGGACGCCGGCAGCGAGTCAGGGATGGGGTCGAGGCCCGGTGGGGATGGGAACGACAGCGACAGCTCGACCTACAGCAGCGTGTCCACCTCCACCAGGGGCACTGGGACCTACGGCATGCTGGCCGCAGCAGTGGGCAGGCAGAGGGGCGGGAACTACACAGTGGAGGGTAGGGAGATTGCCCCAGAGGCTATGGGAAACTTCCCCTCACTGCAAGAGGTTCTGCAGGCTGCCAGTGATGAGCAGCACCTGCTGGAGTTGGAGCAGGACAGAGAGGGCACCGGAGAACCACGCAGCCGCAGGGACAGCTTCTCCAGCAGGTAGGCCACACCATCATCAGCACAGCACTTCTGTAATGACACATAGCAACACAAACTGACTGGTGTAGTACTAGTGAATAACATAAGCACATTGCGGTTGCAGACAGGAAATAAGCAGGAACACTAGTCTACTTTAGATCATTGCTGTTATACATCGAATCCGCATGTACACTGGTTTATGTTTGCTTACTTTTCCAATCATAATTTACCATGGATTGTTCTAGAATGCCCCAGTCAATTGCACTTGCAAGATTTATGCTTATATTGTTTAATTGCTTGTTTCCTGCAGTGTGTCATTAGAGAGCTCTGTGATGGGACATGATGAAATGCTCCAGGTTCTGAAGGAGAAGATGAGACTGGAGGGTCAGCTAGAGTCTCTGTCTTCTGAGGCCAACCAGGTATAACTAAAATGTAGTAAGGACTTCACTGTCTTCAATGGCTAACACTTTAAACATAGGATCAACTAAGGTAATTAACACTCCTTACATGTTCAGACTTACCGTCACTAGAATAGCTAGGCTAGCACCCTACAATTCCTCCCTCTCCTCTCCAGGCTCTGAAAGAGAAGACTGAGCTCCAGGCCCAGCTGGCTACAGTCAACGCCCAGCTGCGGGACCAGGTGGAGCAGGCCCAGGCCAGCCAGGAGAAACAGAGCTCCCTCAACAAGGAGGTCTCCACCCTGCGCCAGAGCTGCTCCCAGCTGGAGAGGGCCATGTTGGAGCTGCAGGGCAACCTAGAGCGCAAGAACGCCGGCCTTTCCTCACTGGGCAAGGACCTGCAGGTGGCCGAGGAGCAGTACCAGAGGCTCATGGGGAAAGTGGAGGAGATGCAGCAGAACGTGACCTCCAGGGACAACGCTGGTAAATTGGATGGATGGAGAGCCCAGTTTTGGCATCATGCTTTTAAAACTATCATCTCCTCACAACATGCTCCACACAATAATACTAATGAAATTCGATGCGTCACTTGTTACCGTGCTAAGTACAAAACGCTTTGTGAATGATTTGTTTTGGTGTTGTCCTTCTGCAGTCCAAGAGTTGCGTCAGCAGATGGGTGGACTCCAGACTCAGCTCCAGCAGGTCCAACTAGAGCGCAGCACCTTGCAGAGCCGGCTGAAGACCTCCCAGGCCGAGATTGACTCACTGCAGCAGGTCCGCCAATGGTACCAGCAGCAGCTAGCGCTGGCACAGGAGGCTAGGGTCCGGCTCCAGGGTGAAGTGGCCAACATGCAGGTAAGTCTATCTGTGGCAAGGGCTCCTCCTTCTACTGAATTGATGTGTTGCAGAGTTGACGTGTTATGAAATTGATGTGGTACGGAGTTGATATGCTGTTTGACTGAGTTGACATGTTTTCTTCCCCCAGGCTGGGCAGATGACCCAGATTGGTGTCATGGAGCACCTAAAGCTGGAGAATGTGACTCTGTCCCACCAGCTGACAGAAACCCAGCATCGCTCCATCAAAGAGAAGGAGCGCATCGCCGTACAGCTGCAGAGTATTGAGGTCTGTCTCCTTGGAAATGAGGAAATATGACATGTTATGTGATTGGTGTTAGTTATATTGTGTTATGTGATTATTAAAAATGTTACTGAAAAATAATATAAGATTTACTGGCAAAAGAAAATAGGAGGAGTTAGATTTGAGGTTATTAAGCAGTGTGTGATCTGACCTCTGTCCTTCCTTTGGCCGTAGACTGACATGATGACCCAGGAGGCTGCCTACCAGCAGATCCAGGATGCCAAGAACATGGTGGAGGACGACCTCCAGCACAAGCTAGACGAGTTTGAGGAGGAGCGAGAGCACTTACACAAACTGGCCAACACAGCCAGCTCTCTGGAGAGGGAACTAGAGCAGGTAAAGAACTAATTGTGGGTTTATGAAAACACTTATGACAACCTTTGTATTGTTCAAATTAATGGTATTTGATAGTCTGGGGCAGTGGTCTAATATCAATGAAAGGTGGGGCTTTTACGCACATCCAAAATAATATCAGGAGCTAGACAAAAACAAGGTCCAATACTTTGAGGAAAACTGAATGTCCGCTCACTGGTTTGCTATTTTGCAGCAACAGTTGCCTAATGTAACCCCTCTCTGCGTCCCCCACAGATGAAGTTGACCCTATCGCAGAAGGACCTGCAGCTGGAGACCCTCCAGAAAGACCACCTAGAGCTGATGAGACAGCTGACAGCCACTCAGGAGAGCCTTCACACCAAAGAGCAGTCCATCAACCAGCTAGAGGCCCGCTACCTAGAGCTAGAGGCCACTCTGGCAGAGCTGCAGACAGAGACCAACACCAAAGACGAGAACATCCAGTATCTACAGAATGAGAAGATTGTGCTGGAGGTGGCCCTCCAGGCTGCCAGGGCTGACAAAAATCAGCTGGACGAGGGGGCCGAGAGGTTGGGGGAGGAGGTGCTGGTGTCCTCGTACCTCCTGGATCAGCTCAGGCAGGAGGTCCAGGTCAAAGCCTCACAGGTGAGAAACAAACCGCCGTCGAGCCAATTGGTCCCATCACACACAACCCTACTATGGCTGTTGAGCAACCATGTTTGAGCTTAGAATGTTAACACCTTCTCCTTTTTCTTTTTAGATTGAAACTCTGCAGCAGGAAAACGGCACCCTGAAGAAACAAGCTCAGAAATTGAAAGAGCAGTTCATGCAGCAAAAGGTGCTTGTTTGTTTGGCTTTGGGAGGATTGTTTACACACACACACACACACATTCACACACAGGATTAATCTCTTCACACCTCTTCCTGTTCCCCACCCATCAGGTGATGGTGGAGGCCTATCGGCGGGACGCCGGCTCCAAGGAGCAGCTGATCAGCGAGCTGAAGTCGACTAAGAAGCGTCTGGTGTCGGAGGTGAAGGGGCTGAAGCAGGAGCTGCTGGAGGCCCAGGGGCAGAAGCAGAAGGCTGAGCTGGAGCAGAGCCGGCTGCAGAAGGAGGTGGTCCGGGTCTCGCAGCAGATGAACAGCCTGGAGAACCACCTGCAGTCCGTGCAGACCGAGAGGGATCAGCTGGAGACACAGATCCAGGTACAGAATGCCTCCCTAGAAGTTTTATGTTTTTTCTAGGATTTCCTAAAGGTTTTCTTTGCATTACTTCCATGACAATACTTGCATTACATATCCCATTGCCTTATCCGGCTATCTTTGATAGGCATTTGATAATAATCAGTGTGCGTTTGATGTCCCTCCACAGTCCCTGCAGTTTGACCAGAGTCAGCTAGCAGCAGTGACGGAGGAGAATGAGGGCCTGAAGAAACAGGTGGAGCAGATGCAGTCGGAAGCCAAGAAGTGAGTCACAACATTTCTAAAGGCAGACTGACTTCTGGAACTAGCCTGGTTACCATAGTAATGGCCCAACAAGATTCATTATGAATCTATATAAATGGTATAAGTAAACTCGGCTAAAAAAGAAACGTCCTTTCACTGTCAACTGCGTTTATTTTCAGCAAACTTAACATGTATGAACATAACAATATTCAACAACTGAGACATAAACTGAACAAGTTCCACAGACATGTACTAACAGAAATTGAATAATGTGTCCCTGAACAAATGAGTGGTCAAAATCAAAAGTAACAGTCAATGCAGCTGGTGGCCACAACAGATACTAAGTACTGCAGTGCATCTCCTCCTCGTGGACTGCACCAGATACTAAGTACTGCAGTGCATCTCCTCCTCGTGGACTGCACCAGATACTAAGTACTGCAGTGCATCTCCTCCTCATGGACTGCACCATATTTGCCTGTTCTTGCTGTGAGATGTTACCCCACTCTTCCACCAAGGCACCTGCAAGTTCCCGGACATTTCTGGGGGGAATGGCCCTCACCCTCCAATCCAACAGGTCCCAGACGTGCTCAATGGGATTGAGATCCGGGCTCTTCGCTGGCCATGGCAGAACACAATCACGCACAGAACAAGCAGTATGGCTGGTGGCATTGTCATGCTGGAGGGTCATGTCAGGATGAGCCTGCTGGAAGGGTACCACATGAGGGAGGAGGATGTCACACAGCATTGAGATTTCCTGCAATGACGACAAGCTCAGTCCGATGATGCTGTGACACACCGCCCCAGACCATGACGGACCCTCCACCTCCAAATCGATTCCGCTCCAGAGTACAGGCCTCGGTGTAACGCTCATTCCTTCGATGATAAACGCGAATCCGACCATCACCCCTGGTGAGACAAAACCGCGACTCGTCAGTGAAGAGCACTTTTTGCCAGTACTGTCTGGTCCAGCGACGGTGGGTTTGTGCTCATAGGAGGCGTTGCTGCCGGTGATGTCTGGTGAGGACCTGCCTTACAATAGGCCTACAAGCTCTCAGTCCAGCCTCTCTCAGCCTATTGCAGACAGTCTGAGCACAGGATGTTGTTGCCATCCTGTACCTGTCCCGCAGGTGTGATGTTCGGATGTACCGATCCTGTGCAGGTGTTGTTACACATGGTCTGCCACTGCGAGGACGATCAGCTGTCCGTCCTGTCTCCCTGTAGCACTGTCTTAGGAGTCTCACAGTACGGACATTGCAATTTATTGCCCTGGCCACATCTGCAGTCCTCATGCTTCCTTGCAGCATGCCAAAGCCACTGTCACGCAGATGAGCAGGGACCCTGGGCATCTTTCTTTTGGTGTTTTTCAGAGTCAGTAGAAAGGCCTCTTTAGTGTCCCAAGTTTTCAGAACTGTGACCTTAATTGCCTACCGTCTGTAAGCTGTTAGTGTCTTAACGACCGTTCCACAGGTGCATGTTCATTAATTGTTTATGGTTCATTGAACAAGCATGGGAAACAGTGTTTAAACCCTTTACAATGAAGATCTGTGAAGTTATTTGGAATTTTACGAATTATCTTTGGAAGACAGGGTCCTGAATCAGGGACGTTTCTTTTTTTGCTGAGTTTATATGAACGGGAATAAATATCTCTCTCAATCTATTTTAGTCAGATTTCTTAGATGTGCACTACTGTTGATGTGTCTAATTGTCTTGTTTTCCTCTCTCAGGGCCATCTCAGAGCAGAAGGTGAGAATGAAGCGGCTGGGGACCGATTTGACCAGCGCGCAGAAGGAGATGAAGGCCAAGCACAAGGCCTATGAGAACGCAGTGGGCATCCTGAGTCGTAGGCTCCAGGAAGCCCTGGCAGACAAGGAGACCACAGAGGCAGAGCTGGTCAAAGTCAAGGCCCAGGTCTCAGATGGAGGCAACAACCAGGCCCTGCAGGTACATATAGTACTACCCTGATAAGGGCCCAGTGTTTTTCCTGATCAAATGATTTAACTAGGAACTAGGGTCCAGAGTTTGTTTCTGATCATATCATGTGGCAATAGTCATAATATAAGATTTAAGCACATCTTTAGCTGTGGTGATATTTCTATAGCCTAAACCTATACTTGTTCCAGGATAAAATTGAGGTTCTGCAGAGTGAGCTCCAGGCTATGAGCCACAGCAAGGCCATGCTGGAGAAAGAGCTTCAGGAGGTAATTTCCCTCACCAGCACTGAGCTGGAGGAGTACCAGGAGAAAGTAATGGAGCTTGAGGATGAGGTGAGGGGTTGTCTTACCTACAATGTAGGATCTTAATTTGATCACCATTTTGCTGGAGAACGTTCCAGGAAATGTAAAAGTTGTAATGTATTTTTTAGGTAAAATATTTTCTTGTAGCGATTACTTTTTGTCAATGAATGTCCAATGGAAATGTGTGTTTTGCTATGCTATCCCAACCCCTTTGAAAATTACTCGCAGCCAATGGTATAAGTGCTTCTCAAAGGTTTGATTGTAAAATCGTATATCTTTGTCATCCACAGCTGCAGGAGGCACGATGCTTCAAAAGGCGGATTAGGAGGCTGGAAGACGCCAACAAGAAGCTGTCCCTGGAGCTGGAACATGAGAAAGGGAAGTTGACAGGACTAGGGCAGTCCCACAATGCACTGCGGGAACATTCCAATATTCTGGAGACCGCCCTAGCCAAGAGAGAGGCAGACCTGGTCCAGCTCAACCTCCAGGTAAAAGGCTTCAATGTTACATTCTCAGTTACTACTATCACTGATCAATTCAATGACTAAACCCATACGATAACACCATTGATGGTTGCCCTTTTTCATTAAAAAGCTAACAGAAAATATTGTTTTATTCTATTCTCCTCCTTGCCCTTATCCACAGGTGCAAGCCGTACTAAAACGCAAAGAGGAGGAAGACCAGCAGATGAACCAGCTGGTCCAGACACTACAGGTCGCCTTGGAGAAGGAAAAGACCAAAGTCAAGGACCTGAAAGAGCAGGTAAAGACTCCCAACCCAACAGTCATAATCTGTTGTCATTAACACATTACATACACATACAACCCTCCATGAAGGAGACAAACTGGCCCAGCCACAACATAGTCTTGTATTGTCATTAACACATTGTAACATACTGTAATGGACTGGAGACAGACTGTAAATGTGTGTTGTGCACTAGGTGGCAGCAGCCAAGGCGGAGGCTGCCCACAACAGGCGGCACTACCAGGCAGCCATGCTGGAGCTGTGTGAGATCAAGAAGGACCTGCAGGCCAAAGAGGAGCTGGTCAAAGCCCTGCACAGCGAGGCACACAAACTACAGTGAGTCTAAATGTGCACTTTATAGTTTAGTGAATAAGACCTGCAATGATGCTGTGTTTAACAGATAGAGAAGATTTTGATTACCCTATGAGTTGATGGAATCGTTAGGGAATGCTCTGTCCTTGTATTTTAGGGAATAACCCCATCTAACTCAACATAATAATTTTATTTTGATCTAATGTGTCCCCTTTATTTTAACATTGTCTTACCCTAATATAATTTCCTTCCCCTCCATAGGGCTCAGGATGAAAAACACTCTCAGGAGGTCTCCAGGTTCCAGGAGGAGCTGTCAGAGGCCCACTCCCAGCTCCAGATCCTCCAGAAACAGCTGGATGAGCAGTTCAGCAAGCAGCCTCTAACCAACCAGGAGGTAACTAGCTATGCCACACCACGCTATACAATAGGCACAACCATGGTCGTGTTCAGTAGGGAGAAAAAAATTCAGAACTTTTCCAATGAGAACACACTTTTGTTTTGCTACAGTGTGCCCTACTGAACACAACCCAGGACTGAATGGGGAAGTAGTTTGTTGAAAGTGACATCGGTCAATGACTCTTGGCTGTGTTCTCTCCCCTAGGTGGAGGATTTGAAGTGGGAGGTGGAGCAGAGGCAGAGGGAAATTGAGGCCCAGAGACAGCAGCTGGAGATGGTGGAGCAGTGCAGCCAGAGGGAGCTGGACAGCCTGCAGACAGCTCTACAGGTACACACACACACAGATCAAATCAGATTGTATTGGTCTCATTCACATATTTAGCAGATGTTATTGCAGGTGTAGCGAAATGCTTATGTTCCTAGCTCCAACAGTGCAGTAGTATCTAACAATTCACAACAATACACACAAATCTAAAAGTAAAAGAATGGAATTAAGTTTCCGAGTGGCGCAGTGGTCTAAGGCACTGCATCGCAGTGCTAGAGGCGTCACTACAGATCCGGGTTCGATCCCGGGCTGTGTCGCAGGCGGCTGGGACCGGGAGACCTATGAGGTGGCGCACAATTGGCCCAGCGTCGTCCGGGTTAGGGGAGGGTTTGGCCGGCTGGGATGTCTTTGTCCCATCGCGTCCTCGCGACTCCTTGTGGCGGCCGGGCGCATGCAGGCTGACACCAGCTGTACAGCGTTTCCTCCAAAACATTGGTGCGGCTGGGTTGTGTTTCGGAGGACGTATGGCTCTCGACCTTCGCCTCTCCTGAGTCCGTACAGGAGTTGCAGCGATGGGATGAGACAAACTACCAATTGGATATCATGAAATTGGGGAGAATTTATCAATATTAGGATGAGCAATGTCTGTGGCATTGACTAAAATACAGTATATACATATGAAAGGTGTAAAGCAGTATGTAAACATTATTAAAGTGACTAGTGTTCCATTTAAACCAGTGACCAGTGATTCCATGTCTATGTACATAGGTCAGCAGCCTCTAAGGTGCAGGGTTGAGTAACCAGGAGGTAGCCGGCTAGATGGGAACATGCACGCACACCCAACAGGGTAGTGAGGGCATACAGTTGAAGTCGGAAGTTTACATACACTTAAGTTGGAGTCATTAAAACTCGTTTTTCAACCACTCCACAAATTTCTTGTTAACAAACTATAGTTTTGGCAAGTCGGTTAGGACATCTACTTTGTGCATGACACAAGTAATTTTTCCAACAATTGTTTACAGACAAATTATTTCACTTACACTTATTTCGCTCACTTCACTTACAATTCCAATTGGTCAGAAGTTAACATACACTAAGTTGACTGTGCCTTTAAACAGCTTGGAACATTCCAGAAAATTGTCATGGCTTTAGAAGCTTCTGATATTCTAATTGACATTATTTGAGTCAATTGGAGGTGTACCTGTGGATGTATTTCAAGGCCTACCTTCAAACTCAGTGCCTCTTTGCTTGACATCATAGAAAAATCTAAAGAAATCAGCCAAGACCTCAGAAGAAGTATTGTAGACCTCCACAAGTCTGGTTCATCCTTGGGAGCAATTTCCAAACGCCTGAAGGTACCACGTTCATCTGTACAAACAATAGTACGCAAGTATAAACACCATGGGACCACGCAGCCGTCATACCGCTCAGGAAGGAGACGCGTTCTGTCTACTAGAGATGAACGTACTTTGGTGCGAAAAGTGCAAATCAATCCCAGAACAACAGCAAAGGACCTTGTGAAGATGCTGGAGGAAACGGGTACAAAACATCTATATCCACAGTAAAACGAGTCCTATATATCGACATAACCTGAAAGTCCGCTCAGCAAGGAAGAAGCCACTGCTCCAAAACCGCCATAAAAAAGCCAGACTACGGTTTGCAACTGCGCATGGGGACAAAGATCATACTTTTTGGAGAAATGTCCTCTGGTCTGATGAAAGAAAAATAGAACTGTTTGGCCATAATGACCATCGTTATGTTTGGAGGAAAAAGGGGGAGGCTTGCAAGCTGAAGAACAGCATCATGTTGTGGGGGTGCTTTGCTGCATGAGGGACTGGTGCACTTCACAAAATAGATGGCATCATGAGGGAAGAAATTATGTGGATATATTGAAGCAACATCTTAAGACATCAGTCAGGAAGTTAAAGCTTGGTCGCAAATGGGTCTTCCAAATGGACAATGACCCCAAGCATACTTCCAACATTGTGGCAAAATGACTTAAGGACAACAAAGTCAAGGTATTGGAGTGGCCATCACAAAGCCCTGACCTCAATCCCATAGGAAATGTGTGGGCAGAACTGAAAAAGCATGTGTAAGCAAGGAGGCCTACAAACCTGACTCAGTTACACCAGCTCTGTCAGGAGGAATGGGCCAAAATTCACCCAACTTATTGTTGGAAGCTTGTGGAAGGCTACCTGAACCGTTTGACCCAAGTTAAACAATTTAAAGGCAATGCTACCAAATACTAATTTAATGTATGTAAACTTCTGACCCACTGAGAATGTGATGAAAGAAATAAAAGATGAAATAAATAATTCTCTCTACTATTATTCTGACATTTCACATTCTTAAAATAAAGTGGCGATCCTAACTGACCTAAGACAGGGAATTTTTACTAGGATTAAATGTCAGGAATTGTAAAAAAAAAAAAACTGAGTTTAAATGTATTTGGCTACGGTGTATGTAAACTTCCGACTTCAATTGTAGCTGGCTAGCTCCACTGCACACTTTGCTATCATCCAGACTGTAAACCACAGATGCATCACTCTATCATTGTCCATTATGTTGCAATTTTGTGCCTAACTTTGCCTTGCTCTGCATTCTAGGGCATTAAGGTGGAACTGGAGTCTGTGCAGGAGGAGCTCAGCAGCACCAGGAAAGATAAGTTCATGCTGCAGGCCAAGGTGGGGGAGCTGAGGAACAGCATGAAGACTGTCCTGCTGCAGAACCAGCAGCTCAAACTGGACCTCAAACAGAACCGCCTCCGGAAGGTAAGCTACCTGAGGAAGAAGAGGCCATTTTTTTTGTCAGATGTTATGGCTTTTTAATATTGGTGTTGTGTCAAATTGAGACCTACCTGGCTGAGACTGAGGTGCACTTTTGTATTTACATGTTTCTATCAGTAGGGATGGTATTTCAATATTGGTGTGTTTGGTAGAATATACAGCTCATCCAATGGCTTTGAGAAGGCGGTGGATATCCAAGTGTAACATGGTATACAGTGCATTCGGAAGTATGCAGATCCCTTGACAAACGAAAACAAGTTTTTTTAAATTTTAGCAATGTAAAAAACAAAAATATTTTTTTTCCCTTATTTACGTAAGTATTCAGATCCTTTGCTATGAGACTCAATTGAGCTCAGGTGCATCCTGTTTCCATTGATCATCCTTAAGATGTTTCTACAACTTGGGAGTCCATCTGTGGTAAATTCAATTGATTGGACATAATTTGGAAAGGCACACACCTGTCTATAAGGTCCCACAGTTGACAGTGCATGTCAGAGCAAAAACCAAGCCATGAGGTTGAAGGAATTGTCCATAGAGCTCCGAGACAGGATTGTGTCGAGGCACAGATCTGGGGAAGGGTACCAAGAAATGTCTGCAGCATTGAAGGTCCCCAAGAACACAGTGGCCTCCATCATTCTTAAATGGAAGAAGTTTGGAACCACCAAGGCTCTTCCTAGAGCTGGCCGCCCGGCCAAACTGAGCAATTGGGGAAGAAGGGGCCTTGGTCAGGGAGGTGACCAAGAACCCAATGGTCCCTCTGACAAAGCTCCAGAGTTCCTCTGTGGAGATGGGAGAACCTTCCAGACGGACAACCATCTCTGCAGCACCCCATGAATCAGATTTAAATCTTTGGCCTGAATGCCAAGCGTCTGGATGAAACCTGGCACCATCCCTACGGTGAAGCATGGTGGTGGCAGCATCAGGGTGGGGAAATGTTTTTCAGTGGGAGGGACTGGGAGACTAGTCAGGATCGAGGGAAAGATGAACAGTGCAAAGTACAAAGAGATCCTTGATCCAGAGTGCTCAGGACCTCAGACTGGGGCGAGGTTCACCTTCCAACAGGACAACGACCCTAAGCACACAGCCAAGACAACGCAGGAGTGGCTTCGGGACATGTCTCTGAATGTCCTTGAGTGGCCCAGCCAGAGCCCGGGCTTGAACCTGATCGAACATCTCTGGAGAGACCTGAAAATAGCTGTGCAGAGACACTCCGCATTCAACCTGACAGAGCTTGAGAGGATCTGCAGAGAAGAATGGGAAACACTCCCCAAATACAGGTGTGCCAAGCTTGTAGTGTTATGCCCAAGAAGACTCGAGGCTGTAATCGCTGCCAAAGGTGCTTCAACAAAGTACTAAGTAAAGGGTCTGAATACTTATGTAAATGTGATATTTTTTTAATATATTTTTTTTTATACATTTGCAAAATGTCTAAACTTGTTTTTGCTTAGTCATTATGGGCAATTGTGTGTAGATGAGGGGGGGTAAACTATTTAATACATTTTAGAATAAGGCTGTAACGTAACAAAATATGTGAAAAGTCAAGGCGTCTGAATACTTTCCGAATGTACTATGTTTTGTTCTGGTTTGATGAAGGGGTATGAAAAGTTGTTATTTCCTAATAAACACACTAGAGAACATATATCACACAGAATGCAGGCTTCCTTTATGTGCTGATGTGTTCCTTTCCTGATTGAACAGCAGAGGATGGAGCCATCAAACCCATCGAACCCAGTGACCCCGGTGAAGATCCCAGACTGCCCTGTGCCTGCCTCCCTGCTGGATGAACTGCTCAAGCCCTCTGCCTCCATCAACAAGGAGCCCCTCAATAACCTGCACAACTGTCTGCGCCAGCTCAAGTAAGAAAATACCACCATGTCTTCCTTACATTCTGGGAGTGGAAAACCTGTGGGGAAAATATGCTATTGTAGCTCACGATAACCAGAATGAAATCCTTTACTCTCAAAACATATTTGTCTCATATGTGGATGGTGTATTATAATGATGTAATAGGAATCCGATGCCAGTACACTAAAGTGATTGTGTGTTTCCTGCAGGCATGAGATGGACAGCCTTCAGAAGCAGATGGAGGAGCACACAGTCACCGTGCACGAGTCCATGACGTCATGGACTAACGCAGAGGAAGAACTGGCTCGACTGGGGGTGCCGCTGGACAATGACTCCGCAACATCCACCCATCTAAACCATGTGGACAGTAACAGAGGAGGAGGAGCGGAGGAGGAGACATAGCCATTTTAATGCAACACCTTCTCAGGCAGACAGAGTGGAGTTTTATCCACAAGGCCACTTATTTTTTACCTCCCTACCTTTTTACCCCCCCATTTCCTATCAATTGCTGCCAACATTTGGCATTATTATCCCATTAGCACAGACAATGCTTGTGTAAAGTAATGTGTACTTATACCATAGCTTTACTCTTTATTTGGACTTTCCCTGTCTATACTTCTGTTATGGCTGTCATATTTATTTATTTAAAATTCAGGAATTACAATATTGAATCTTAAATAATATTGACAATTCCTCTGTTAGGGGGTTCCTCCGGTCTTCTGATTTGAAGTCATTGACCCCATGTAAGGCATATTCTCTTCTGTCTCTCAAACAATCAAAATTTGCCATGGCAACTGACCCTTACCCCAGTTTAATTATGGTAGAGGTTTGTTTGCGCATACTGGTACTTTCTCATGCTCCAGTTAGATAAGTGAGACAGTTTAAAGCCTGCATAAAGTGTCTGCCATTGTTGTTATAAGCTATATTGTTAGTAACACATACTACAGACCCCTCTGAACTGTTTTTCTCTGCCTGTGAATGAGAGCCAGTCCGTAAACATGAATTCCAAATCAATCCCTAATCTCCCCACTTAGACACTCCTGAAGATCTGAAATGATTGGATGAATGTATTTTTTAAATTATTGAACATTTATTTAACTAGGCAAGTCAGTTAAGAACAAATTCTTATTTACAATGACGGCCTACACCGTCCAAACCCGGACGACGCTGAGCCAATTGTGCGCGCCCAAGGGACTTCCAATCGCGGCCTGTTTGTGATACAGCCTGGATGGTTACTGTGAAACAGTAACTACACACATTCAATCCTCTCAGGTCTACACAAGTGTATAGAGGGTGTAGAATAGGGGTTGATTTGGGATGTAGAGAGTCATCTGGTCAAATGCCCCTATGGCTTTTGGGCTGATTGATGAATCCCCATCATTCTCCTTTTAGTACGCCTCACATTTTAATGTCATTAACATCAATCTATTTGTTTTTTAATTGCTTCTTGTTGAAAAATCAGTGTTCTCTTTTTTTATATATATAAAGCTTTCTATGGACATATCACTGTGGGCTCTGCAACTGTGTGGAATCCTTCTTAACTGTGTATGAAGTTGTCTGATTTCGACTGTAGTAATGTGTTTTGCAAAGCCTTAATAAGGAATATTTTTTGAAGGACTAAATGTTATGAATGAAAGTATCATTATTCCTATTGAAAGTGTGTGTTTGCAAATCCAAACTGAATTGTTTATGGTTAAATACTTGGGTAGTCTCAACCGATGTTGCACAATTCATGAGGGCTTCCTGTAACTGACTGAGGGGAAGGTGTAAGATAACTTTTACGCAAAATGTTACTTCTTTGAGTGAGATGTATTAATTTTTGTTGTTACTATGGTTTCATATTTACTGAAAAAGTCCACCCCTTAATTGCTTGTTTAATTCCTTTGAGGTTGGTTTTCTGTCAAGGGAAACTGATTGTTCTTTGCAGAGATTAATATAAGAATATACTTTTTTTCTCTACGTATTCCTATAATTTAATGACTTGATCATTGTGTAATAGTGTGATGAGCAAAAAAAAACATTTGAGAATGATAAAATGTTATATGCAACCTGTAAATCAAAGCATTTTTTTTTTCAAACTAACAATTGTTAAAAGTCCAAATGAAGACACAGCAATGGGCACCATAACCTACAGCACATGCAGTTGTGATGTGACTGATGTTTTATATGCCGGTATACTCAATTCCAGACAACCTGTATCATACCAGTCAAAGTGAATAGAATATTTTTAACCACACTGTGATAACATGGGTATTTTCAAAGGGACAACCTATAGTTGAAGGGAAAGCTATGTTCAGTTGACTGGTAATTGATAACTGATAACATTGACTATATTCTAAGCTACCTTTTACTGTTATCTGCATATTTGAATACATAACATCTGTTGGTACATGGAGCTGGGATACTAGTTCTCTAAATAAACCTTGCTGTATTTGCTGTTCAATCTTTTAATCTGCAAATATTTGCATAGAACTGCTAAACAGATTAATTCAAATATATAAAATGTTAAAAATATAATTGTATTTCTCATAAAGTTGAACTATTCGTCAATGCTCATCCATTTTCTTATTTCATACACTGCCATTTGATAGATGGGTTGGCTGTAGGACTTATAATTGATTAGATTACCTTTAATTAATTGATCCCATGCTTCATCATTTTTTCCAAACTGGCTTTTCCATAGCTATCTTTTATATTTGGAGATACATATTCAATTTGTTAATAGGATATAGTTTGATAGATTACAGTGGTGGAAAAAGTACCCAACTGTAATACTTGAGTAAAAGACACCTTAATAGAAAATGACTCAAGTAAAAGTCAAAGTACTAGGTTTAAATTATATTTAAGTATCAAAAGTAAAAAATCATTTCAAATTCCTTATATTAAGCAAACCAGATGCTAACATTTTTTTTTCCCGGAAGCCATGGGCACGCTCCAACATTGAGAAATAATTTACAAACGAAGCATTTGTGTTTAGTCCGCCAGATCAGAGGCAGTAGGGATGACCAGGGATGTTCTGTTGATAAGTGCATGAATTTGACTATTTTCCTGTCCTGCTAAGCATTCAAAATGTAACGACTACTTTTGGGAGTCAAGGAAAATGTATGTAGTAAGAAGTACAAAATTTTCTTAAGGAATGTATTGAAGTAAAAGTAGTCAAAAATATAAATAGTAAAGTACAGATACCCCCAAGAAACTACCTAAGTAACGTTAGTACTTTAAAGTATTTACTTTACACCAGTGATAGATTATGACTGTCTGACTGGCTAGCATGGCTCACTTCAGAGTACAGGCTCAATTTCGAGCAAGCATTATGTTAGTCAAAACCTGGGTCCTTTATCATCACATTTTGAAACCGTCGTGGTGAGGACAGGACTTGGCAGGAGGAGAGCAAGGAGGTGTGCATGCTAACGTTGATTATGTTGTCATTTCAAATACTGTGAAATAAGTGACGTTTCCAAGTCACAATTTACCAGTCGTTGCGTTATCAAAATATCATTGTGTTATCCAACTTGTTTACTCAATCTACAGTTGTCACAGCTAACTAGCTAGCTAATTGTTGTTGGTTGTACATTAACTAGCGTATGTCTGCCTATACACGGGTAGCTACCTGGAGGTGTTTTTCGGAAGGATCAAATTGATTTTAATGTTGTGGGGGTATACTTTTCTTCGACTAGCCAAAAGTTCCCAATATTATATATGTGAAGTGTGTTGCTGGCTAGCTAGTTTTTAGGCTAAACTTCCGGTTTAACTAGCCAGCAATTACTCGTGTAGGAGTGTTTTGCACCGGCTGAAAGTGTATTCCATTCAATTTGGATCCGTGCTGCCTCCCGGGCTTGAGCCAGATGCCCGGCTCTGTGCGACGGCCAAATCGGCTCAAAACAAAATAGACTTAACTAAGCACGTGTAGTAATGTGAGTAGGATTATTTTTTCACATGCACATTTGCTTTTGATTAAAACGCTTTATCTGCCTAACAAATGAAAACTATTTGAAAATCCTAACATTTATTTTATGGAAAAGAGATGTTCTATGTTTATGAATGATGACCAAGCTGCCCATATTACTTTTCGATTTGAGAAGGGCTCTCCTCCCTCCCCGTTTTTGCCCGATGAAGTGACGGGCCATAGCCGGTGTACCCCGGGACAGAATAATCGAACCCCCTCACTGGCATGAGCCATGCCTTGGAAGTGAGCATGCGTACAATGTCTTGTAAACAATGACACGATTCCAGACTGTCTTGAGCATTGTCTATTTCAACAGTTTGTCTTTGCTAAATATGAAAATACATTTCAGATCATGAACGAAAATAAATTAAGGTGATGTCTGGTAAGTAGGGATGTACATGTGTCGTCTGATGTAATCAAGTCTGAGTTAAAATAGATTTGTATCGGTAAAATTACCATGAAGACATGAGATATCAAATTGTTAATGCACGAAAGTAGACAACAGGAATGGCACTTGGGCGTGACACCATGCGATTGAATCGATTAACATTCTAAATATTCCCACGCCTCCTCTGAAATCGGTGATGTTAAAAAATATCGAACGCTAAAGACTTTATTCATAGATTTTGATCAGAGCTTTGTCCCCTGTGCAAATATTTCGAATCGCCCGTTCCGTTCATTATGGCTTGCATGTTTGGGAAGCTGCTAAAAAAACAAGCGTCATGTAGGCGGGCTGCAGTGGGGTTAAGGTTTGTTTTAGGGTTTTTTCATATCCAAGATAAATAATTTGTTCTAGGCTTTGAAACAGTTACAGCTATACCTCTTTGTCCTTTAATGGCAGAGCCGTATTTAAGGGCTGTCTAGTATGGATCGGGGTGAATGGGGTGGATTTGTTATAAATAAGCTCAATAGGGGGTCTGTTCAGTGTTTTTAATTCTTCCTAAATACATTTTAAACATATTTCCTAACCATGCAAAGATTAAGAAGTAGCCATATGCACATTAATCATTGTATTGTATTATACTGTCAGTGTCACTATCATTACACAGCAGTTTGACTATCAAATCCCTCCCTCTCCAATGCAGATAGCCTAGCTGAAGCATGGAGGCGGTTCTGAGCAGGCTGAGAGGGCTGAGTGCAGACGAGCTGCGAGAGGAGTTCACCAGGGCCGACCTCAAGTGCGGCCCAATCACGGCCACCACTCGTGCTATCTTCGAGAGGAAGTTGGCCCGCGTCTTGACAGAAGCCGAGGGCAGCAGCAGCGCCACAGACACGGACAGTAGCAGTAATGCCACCACCACAGGCCCAGGCAGCAGTGCAATGGCCGCCAGTGCAGCAGGGCAGGCCAAACCGGTGCCATCATGTGCCACAACATCAGCACCCACTGGCACTGACTCTCTTAAGGTTGTCATTGATGAGGTGGACTTTGGTTACGGAATGGGGCTCAATCCCCCAGAGGAAGAGGAACTTGGCCTGACAGTAAAGTCAAGGATCCCTTGTAATATTGGTGTGGAAGACCCTGGCTCTCAGTCTAAAGCAGAGACTCCTTCAAAGACAGCACAAATGTCACCAACGTTCTTCTATGGAGTGTGTCCGTTGTGGGATGATGTCTTGGCTACAAATGGTAAGACACAGATTGTTGACTTATATTCTACATTTGTATCTTAAAGCATAATTGACAAATAATTAATTTAAATTAGAATATTTGACATTTTGGCCTCCTTTTAGACTCCATATTATTTCATCTGTATGTGCTACAAAGCAAACTGTCGTACAGTACATTCTGAAAGTATTCAGACCCCTTGACTTTTTCCACATTTTGTTGCGTTAGTCTTCTAAAATGGAATACATTGTTTTTTTCCCCCTCAATCTACACACCTTTGGCAGTGATTACAGCTTCGAGTCTTCTTGGGTATGATGCTACAAGCTTGGCACACCTGTATTTGGGGAGTTTCTCTCCTTCTCTGCAGATTCTCTCAAGCTCTGTCAGGTTGGATGGGGACAGTCGCTGCACAGCTATTTTCAGGTCTCTCCAGAGATGTTAGATCGGGTTCAAGTCTGCTCTGGTTGGGCCACTCAAGGACATTGAGACTTGTCCCGAAGCCACTCCTGCATTGTCTTGGCTGTGCTTAGGTTCATTGTCCTGTTGGAAGGTGAACCTTCGCCCCAGTCTGAGGTCCTGAGCGCTCTGGAGCAGGCTTTCATCAATGCTCTCTCTGTACTTTGCTTCGTTCATCTTTCCCTCGATCCTGACTAGTCTCCCAGTACATACCACTGAAAAACATCCCCACAGCATGATGCTGCCACCACTGTGCTTCACCATAGGGATGGTGCCAGGTTTCCTCCAGACGTGACGCTTGGCATTCAGGCCAAAGAGTTCAATCTTGATTTCATCAGATCAGAGAATCTTGTTTCTCATGGTCAGTCCTTTTGGGTGCCGTTTTGGCAAACTCCAAGTGGGCTGTCATATGCCTTTTTACTGAGGAGTAGCCACTCTACCATAAAGGCCTGATTGGTGTAGTGCTGCAGAGATCGCTGTCCGTCTGGAAGGTTCTCCCATCTCCACAGAGGAACTAGAGTTCTGTCAGAGTGACCATCAGGTTCTTGTCACCTCCCTGACCAAGGCACCTCTCCTCCGATTGCTCAGTTTGGCCAGGCGGCCAGCTCTAGGAAGTGCCTTGGTGGTTCCAAACTTCTTCCATTTAAGAATGATGAAGGCCACTGTGTTCTTGGGGACCTTCAATGCTGCAGACATTTTTTGGTACCCGTCCCCTTATCTGTGCCTCGACACAATCCTGTCTCAGCGCTCTATGGACAATTCCTTCAACCTCATGGCTTGGTTTTTGCTCTGACATGCAGTGTCAACTGTGGGATCTTATATAGACCAGTGTGTGCCTTTCCAAATCATGTTCAATCAATTGAAATTACCATAGGTGGACTCCAATCAAACATCTCAAGGATGATCAATGGAAACAGGATGCACCTTAGCTCAATTTCGAGTCTCATAGCAAAGGGTCTGAGTACTTATGTAAATAAGATATCTGTTTTTTATTTGTAATAAATTTGCTAAAATTTCTAAACGTGTTTTCGCTTTGTTATTATGGGGTATTGTGTATAGGTTGAGGATTTTTTTTTCTTCATTTCATTCATTTTAGAATAAGACTAACGTAATAAAATGTGAAAAGGTCAAGGGGTCTGAATACTTTCAGAATGCACTGTATGAAGCTGTACCACTTGCTCTGCTATGAGTAGTACTTTGATTTCAATAAAAAAAAAATCTGCCGTTAATTGATCAATATTGAAAAATTATAAACATGCATATTTAAAATATAACATTTTATTTGCTTACTTTTTGTATATATTGTTTAACATAATATACTCTACAGAAATTCTGGTCCTGGAGGGCAGAACACTTTTGTTTTTGTTTCTACCTGGTAGTTAATTGTGCTCACCTGGTGTCCCAGGTCTGAATTATTCCCTGATTAGGAGAGGATGAAACCCAGAAGTGTTTCAGCCCACCAGGACGGGAATTGGGCAGCCCTGCTACAGAGTCCAACGGCAGCGAGCTTTACACCACTCCAGCCAACGCTTGGCATTGTGCATGGTGTTCTTAGGCTTGTGTGTGTGGCTGCTCAGCCATGGAAACCCATTTCAGGAAGCTCCCGGCGAACAGTTCTTGTGCTGATGTCGCTTCCAGAGGCAGTTTAGAACTCTGTAGTGAGTGTTGCAACCGTGGATAGACTATTTTTACACGTTTCAGCACTTGGTGGTCCCGTTCTGTGAGCTTGTGTTGCCTACCACTTTGTGGCTGAGTCGTTATTGCTCCTAGACGTTTCCACTTCATAATAACAGTACTTACAGTTGACCGGGGAAGCTCTAGCAGGGCAGAAATTTGACGAACTGACTAGTTGGAGAGGTGGTATCCTATGACAGTGCTACGTTGAAAGTCACTGAGCTCTTCAGTAAGGCCAATGTTTGTCTATGGAGATTGCATGGTTGTGTGCTCTATTTTCTACACCTGTCAGCAACAGGTGTGGCTGAAATAGCCAAATCCACTCATTTGAAGGGGTGTCCACATACTTTTGTATATATAGGGTATATGTCATATACACTGCTCAAAAAAATAAAGGGAACACTAAAATAACACATCCTAGATCTGAATGAATGAAATATTCTTATTAAATACTTTTTTCTTTACATAGTTGAATGTGCTGACAACAAAATCACAAAAAATGATCAATGGAAATCAAATTTATCAACCCATGGAGGTCTGGATTTGGAGTCACACTCAAAATTAAAGTGGAAAACCACACTACAGGCTGATCCAACTTTGATGTAATGTCCTTAAAACAAGTCAAAATGAGGCTCAGTAGTGTGTGTGGCCTCCACGTGCCTGTATGACCTCCCTACAACGCCTGGGCATGCTCCTGATGAGGTGGCGGATGGTCTCCTGAGGGATCTCCTCCCAGACCTGGACTAAAGCATCCGCCAACTCCTGGACAGTCTGTGGTGCAATGTGGCGTTGGTGGATGGAGCGAGACATGATGTCCCAGATGTGCTCAATTGGATTCAGGTCTGGGGAACGGGCGGGCCAGTCCATAGCATCAATGCCTTCCTCTTGCAGGAACTGCTGACACACTCCAGCCACATGAGGTCTAGCATTGTCTTGCATTAGGAGGAACCCAGGGCCAACCGCACCAGCATATGGTCTCACAAGGGGTCTGAGGATCTCATCTCGGTACCTAATGGCAGTCAGGCTACCTCTGGCGAGCCCATGGAGGGCTGTGCGGCCCCCCAAAGAAATGCCACCCCACACCATGACTGACCCACCGCCAAACCGGTCATGCTGGAGGATGTTGCAGGCAGCAGAACGTTCTCCACGGCGTCTCCAGACTCTGTCACGTCTGTCACATGTGCGTGTGAACCTGCTTTCATCTGTGAAGAGCACAGGGCGCCAGTGGCGAATTAGCCAATCTTGGTGTTCTCTGGCAAATGCCAAACGTCCTGCACGGTGTTGGGCTGTAAAGCACAACCCCCACCTGTGGACGTCGGGCCCTCATACCCCCCTCATGGAGTCTGTTTCTGACTGTTTGAGCAGACACATGCACATTTGTGGCCTGCTGGAGGTCATTTTGCAGGGCTCTGGCAGTGCTCCTCCTTGCACAAAGGCGGAGGTAGCAGTCCTGCTGCTGGGTTGTTGCCCTCCTACGGCCTCCTCCACATCTCCTGATGTACTGGCCTGTCTCCTGGTAGCGCCTCCATGCTCTGGACACTACGCTGACAGACACAGCAAACCTTCTTGCCACAGCTCGCATTGATGTGCCATCCTGGATGAGCTGCACTACCTGAGCCACTTGTGTGGGTTGTAGACTCCGTCTCATGCTACCACTAGAGTGAAAGCACCGCCAGCATTCACAAGTGACCAAAACATCAGTCAGGAAGCATAGGAACTGAGAAATGGTCTGTGGTCACCACCTGCAGAACCACTCCTTTATTGGGGGTGTCTTGCTAATTGCCTATAATTTCCACCTGTTGTCTATTCCATTTGCACAACAGCATGTGAAATTTATTGTCAATCAGTGTTGCTTCCTAAGTGGACAGTTTGATTTCACAGAAGTGTGATTGACTTGGAGTTACATTGTGTTGTTTAAGTGTTCCCTTTATTTTTTTGAGCAGTGTATTTGTATCTGGAAGCATAATTATTATGCTTTAAGATTCAAACGTATGTCAACAATCCTTCCTCCAAAGGACCTATGAATAAAATTGTGGGGGGGGGGGAAAAATACATGTATATATTTTTTCAATTTCTTTTTGAGGAATCACCCAAACCTGCAATTTACTTTGGCCTGTTAATCAGTCAAAAGTTTATGTAATTATTTATTTTCACACAGAAATGCAAAGGTAGAGAACTGTTGGCAGGCTAGCTATGTTGATCCAATAATGAAGTTGACCCCGCATGCTGTCACACCACAGTCAATGTCCAATTCAAACATTTTATGTTGTCCATGACATCATGCTGTTCAGGGTTTATTTTTGTTTTGACTTGAAGTCAGTGGTTGAGACACACAGAACATCTGTCACCTTATATGGCATTCTGGATCAGCATGGCGACTACAATTTTTAGCAGTAGTAAGACTTTGAGCTGCTTTGCTTGTGATGGCATAATATCTGACCATGACCTGTTCTAAATCCAATTCTGGAATGTTTCTATTTGTAGGTAGACATCCGGAGCGATCTAAACATACATTTCAATGTTTATTTGTTCTTCCTGGTTCAGAGAGGTCCCATGTGTATGGGGATAAAAAGGAGGCTCTTCAGGCTGTGAAGAAGATGAGGGTAGGAGCTCGCTTTAAAGCCTTCTCCAATCAAGAGGATGCTGAGAAATTTGCCAAAGGGATCTGTGACTACTACCCCTCTCCCAGTAAATGTGCCCCCTGTGTCTCCCCTGTCATACCAGGCCTGGTCTTCTGCAAGGGTGAGTGTTGGGCTGAGGACAATTATTCTCTCCTCACAAAAAAGACATTAGCTCAGTACTTATTTGTACACTCCTAGACAAATACACCAAGTCAGTGCTTTTCATGGGTATTTGGATAGCGTTTCATTTCTTGGACACACGTCCAAGTTTGAAACGAGTAAGCTGTTTATCGCATTCCGCTGTCTCCATCTCTCGGTTCTGTCGCATTAGACAACATCCCTGTCGTGGAGGTAGACGCCATCAACAGGGAGAGGGCCAACAGCTTCAAAAGCCCTCGCTGCCAGGACCTGACAGCCAAGCTGAGGAAAGCTGTGGAGAAGGGGGATGAGGTGGCCTTCAGTGAGCTGGTCTGGAGCAACCCACGCTATCTCATCGGCTCCGGAGACAACCCCACCGTAGTGCAGGCGAGTCGGGGTGGAACAATAATCTTTAGTGGATGTGTGCCACCTTTTAATATAG
Source organism: Salvelinus namaycush (assembly GCF_016432855.1). NCBI lineage: Eukaryota > Metazoa > Chordata > Actinopteri > Salmoniformes > Salmonidae > Salvelinus > Salvelinus namaycush. The sequence goes on from NC_052307.1 coordinate 32,832,552, forward strand.
CCTATACTACTGCACCAGATTAATATACTGTAATTAATATACTGAAATGATATATGGATGAAATCAAGCGGTTTTTTTTTAGTTAGCAGAATAATTCATCCTAAAAGTTCTCCACACACTAAATTCATTCCTCCGTGTGTTCCCAGGAGGGATGCAGGTACAACGTGATGCACGTGGCAGCCAAGGAGAACGAGCCAGGGATCGCCCAGCTCCTGCTGGACACGCTGGAGAACCCGGAATTCATGAGGCTCATGTACCCTGATGACCTGGAGGCCATGATGCAGAAACGCATCCGCTACATCGTGGACCTTTACCTCAACACCCCAGACAAAGCTGTGAGTATACTTACGATACCGCTCTCTCCAGCGGTGTAGTGGTTGTCATGGAGAAGTGGGTATTCTGAAATTGTGTCAACAAAAAAAAACGTTATTAACGGTCCACCCGCGAAGGACAGGCGCCCTGTGTGAAAATGTTATTGACTGTGACATACCCACTGAATCCCATATTGGTCTTTCACAGTCAGGCCAATCCAAGCTGTACTGTGCAAGTAGGGTAATAGTATGCCTACTATTGAAACCGGGTCAGAAATTCACAGGTTTCTGATATTCCCCTTTTTTTCCAGATTTCCGCTCTCATTGTCATACTTTTTGAAATAGTCCAGAACAATGCTTAAACCACGTTAGGAGACCACTTTTGAGGTCTGCGAAAAGACATTTCGGGGGGTTTTGTGTGTAGTTAGGCCGACCCTTTAATTCAGCTGCGTAGGCAACTGGCACTGTTTTCTGTGGTTAGCGGTGTTTCTGTAGCGCACATGAGATGGAGTTTGTGAAAACAAATGGCCACTGGATTGATTCAAATAGTCATATCATTCTGCCAGGTGGGCATATGTTACTTCGTAGTTAACATTTAATAGAGAAGGTTTTTGGGAAAGCCTTTCCATCTACCAGAAGATAGTTAGGTCTATCATTATCATTATCAATATATTTGTCCTGTACCTGATTTACTTTTTTTTTTGAAACCTGGACGTTTTACTTCATATTATGGGGCATGTCTTACCTTGCTTCAAAGTAGCCTATAGCCAAAATTCCACCATAGAAATTATTATTTTATAAAGACTTTCTCATATGTGCTCTTCTGTTCTATTGGTTTTCAAATCAACTTTCTTTCATTGTCTAGCAGCAACAGGCATTATCCTAGTCGAATTAGCAACATGTGATACAGTAGTTTAATCTTTTAGATCTCCCCTATTTCTAAATCTCTTAACGGATATTTCCGTCTCTGTCCATGAAACCGCTCTAATGTGCGGTGTCGCATTTTAGACTGGTGTTTTCTCGCAGGCCTACCGCCGTGTGCACATTGCTACGCTTAAAATGGGACGAAATAATAGTTTGCTAACATTTTTAAGCTAAACATTCTGATCTGCTCCATCAGCCTTATTAATTAGTACGGCGTATACCTCCACTCCACTACTTTGATACACAGCGTTGGGAATAAGAAGTTAGTATGCGCAATGGCCACTAAAAGAAAGTGGGTATACCTGCGTATACCATCCACTACACCACTGGCTCTCTCCATAAGTATATTGCCTGCCGCCTTGTAGGTCAAACTGTAGGTATAACACTGAATAAGCCGGCCGTTTGTGCAAATAAAATAGTAAAAAAATCGACAAATGATGTAAGCTCTATGAAACTACTTTTTGAGTGCATGGCTATTGCCAACTGTATGTTTAGGTTTAACTGTAACCGACTTGTGTGTTTTGGATTGAAGTGCCAATGTTCTTGCTGTGTGTGTGTAACTTTGGTTGTCTGTCCCAGGGCTTTGAGACACCACTCCACTTTGCCTGTAAGTTCGGGTGTCCAGAAGTGGTGAATGTCCTGTGTTCACATCCTGATACAGATAAAAACTGCAAAAACAAGTACGACCAGAAGCCATCTGATGTGAGTTGCTCCAGAAATATAGATTTTTTTAACAACTAGCTACCGACTGCTGATTGGTCCACATGACTACTTGATTTTCATGAAATTCTTCTGTATCCCTGACAGGTTATTTGTGAAAGAAAAAACAAAACCCAAGAGGTGAAACAGAAGATATGTGACTATTTGGAAGGTAAGTTCACTGCCTCCCAATCACAGGACTTATGTTTTCCTATACTTCCCTATTTACCCAATAACACCTTCTCTTCTGTCACAGATCGCTGTTATATACGCCTACTGAGGGCCATAGACAACTCATCCCAGCCTGTCATTGGTGCTCCCTGGTCACCTGAGCCATCAGAAACTCTTCCTCATTCGCTGGCTCCCAGGCTCACACGAAGTCCCATGGATCCGGTGATGGCAGTCAGGGCATTCGCTGGCCCACTCAGCCCATCTAAGGTCATTATCGCATTATCTCCTTTCACCTCACATTCTTCTTCTCTTATTTTCACACTTCATTTCTTTCTTTTCTATTTTCATGTGGGAAGCTGTTGTAGAAACACAGGATGTATGTAACTTCTAATTAGTGTCTTCCTTGCAGGCAGATGAGTTCCGTCGGGTGTGGAAGACGCCCCCCAGAGACAGGGCAGGGTACTTCCAGCACATCCTGAAGTCCGACCCTGACCGTGGAGCAGAGAGAGTGGGCAGGTACGTCTGGAAAGTCCACAAGTTCAACAACTATGTTCTACTGTGTCTCCGTTACTTTACCAGTGCAGTCACTTTGACATTTGAATATCTTAGAAAAAGGAAGAATACATTTTTACACCCACTACAATGTACGCATGCTTCTCCAACAGTAGTGTGTTATGTTTTCCCTTACAGAGACCTTGCCAGGGAGCTGGGCCACCCCTGGGCTGAGTACTGGGACTTCCTGGATAGTTTCACCGACCTGTCGTCTGCAGACGGCCTCCGTAAGCTGGAGGAGTACCTCAACAAGAAGGACTTCAGTCAGCGTGCACACGAAGTGGCAGGGGAGAACGTAACCAGCAACCGCTTCAGAACACCTTCCCCAGGTAATGTTACCCTCACCAGTTGCTCTTGATAAACTGTATAGCTGTGGTATTGAATTCCAATGATCAAGTTTGAGAAAGGAGAAAGATGAGATGCTGCCGTCACAGTCTTGAATTGATGTTCCTGTACTATTTTAGGTTGACCAGTAAATGTATTTCTTGTAGCTTAACATAAACATTTTGTCCCTCCCCTCTGCCATTCACAGGGAAGCCCAAGAAGTTCTGCAACTCCATCTCGGTGGGGGCCTTCCTGGATGAGGGTGATGACGTCAGCCTGGAGGAGATAAAGAACCGTCAGAATGCGGCGCTCACCAGCATCACCTCAGCGTGTTCTAAGGACAGTCTTGCGGGCGCTGTGGGTGGGCTGGGCCTCCATGAGTTCCACATCCTGCCCGTGTCCCACCACGGCGCCGATGACCTCATCGAGACAGCCGCCGAACGACACCTTCTGTGCTCCTCTGTGTCAGAGAGCCTCCTCTCGCCCTTCTGCAACAACGGCCTTTGTCCCTCCACGGGGGCAGAGAGGACTCACAACGGGGACAAGGGGTCCCCCCGCACCTCCTCGTCCCCCTCCCGTCTGCTGTCACCTATCACCAACCTGATGGTGGAGTTTGAGAGGATGTCCCTGCAGGACGGGCTGAACGGCCTTACCAGGTACAGGGAACGGAGGAGTAGCGGGGGACACAGGGAGGGACTCTCCCGGGATGAACTGGCATCTGGGGTGGGCCACCTCACGCTGGGGGGTAACAGCAACGAGGACTATTTGTTTGAGAGGGGCTGTAGCTTGGAGCCTGGGGACAGGGAGAGGCGTGTGAGGGAGGGAGAGGTGGAAGACCGGGCCAGTGGTGGAAGCGGCAGCTCGGAGGAGTACTTTACGGCTGAAGAGAGCTTGGAGGCTCTGGCCCAGAGGACTAGGGGGCCAGGGACGGTGTCGGGGCGCACGCTCTGCGCCAGATCTAAGTCGTGGGATCACGGGGGGAGGGATCTGAGCAGCTCCGGATCATCCAGCTCCTATACATCCCTGGACAACTCCCATGAGTTCCTAGCACGGACCCCACCTCGCATCAGAAGGGGACTTTTCATTGAAGGGCAAGTGATGGGGATTAGGGTGACGGTTCTGAGGTTTTTAGTTAAGGACATTAGCAAGCAACAGAAATTAAATTTGTCAACACTTTCAACTTGTCTCTCTCGTTTTGTCTTTCAGGGATTCACCAACTAAGTTGGACAGAGAGGTCCTGTCCGCAATAGAAGTCATAGACATTGACCTCTCAAAGTTCCCCAGCATTCAGAAATGGAAAAGTACAATGCAGACATACACCTCTTCAGACATGCAAAGGTTGGTTTGACGATTCTTCACAGCAACAACAAAAAAATGCCCCCATGAACAGTTGTCATTGCCTGCAAGTTGTCTTGTAAATATGGAAACACATTGACAAGTGCTTAAAATGTAAGTTGCTATCACATGTAAGTAATAAACGCAGACTCTAATTATGGCTTTGTTTCTGTTTGTCTTTCAGCTGGCCCAGCCCTGTGGGGGTAAAAAGCAGCTCCAGGGTACATCGGGCCTCTCCCCTCACACACGGCTCTCCTGTCAGCAGCCTTTTGTCCCCTGCCGGTGGCCGCTTCAGTCCCGCCCGGCACACAGGCTCTCCGGACTTCACCAGCACCAGCCGCTACAGCCCTGCACACGCCAGCTACATCCAGCGCATCCGCCTCAGGCACATCAACGACCCCTAACACCCCCCCGGCCAGAAACGATAGGCTACAACTCTGCCACCACGGTGGTGAAATATGCCAGAGCCCAAAACCACGTACCTAACAAAATATGCACAAGTGTCTTGAAGATTTGTATTAATGTTAATGATGTATGGTATTACTATATATTGCATACATATGAGATTCTCGGTATGTTGGGTTGTGACATACACTCAGACTTTTTAAAAAAGAAACAGGTTTCCTTCAGTCTGTACTACATACTGTATGACTGTTGAATAGACATTCATTTAATTCATAGTGTGAAACACCTGTATCATAGCTCAGTCTACTTTGAATACAGCTGCACTCCCCAAAAGATTGAGTAGATGTTTGTTAAACCTCAGAATATAATCCTCGATAGGATTCACTAACTGAAAATATGTTTTTAAAAAGTAAATAATTGTAGTTATTTTTGGTATGTCAGTCATTAGCACAAAACCAACTTTTTATTGTGTGTATTAAACCAACTGCCAGTGATTTTGTTCTCAGTTCAGGAATTGCCTTAATTGTTAGAAACAATGGACCAGTCAGTCTCCAATCAGAATTAGGCACATCCTGTCCAGTTTGATCAAAATGTATGCATCCTGACACACAACAGCATAGCAACCACCATCCTACTGGAGCTAGCACAGCAAAAGACTGCAATGCAAACATGGGGAAAATGATAATACGCTGAGTTTTCCCATGTTTTTATTTTGTTATTTAATAAATTGAAATGTTTTCATTTTCCAGGTACCAATGTTTCTTTGTGCATTTTGGTCATTTCTGTGTTGTCTTGACACTTCTCTAACGACTGTCAGTCTCACACAAAAGCTGAACTTCTTGAACGCTTCTTGGCTTTGCTAAATGTGTCCAAAAAATACCAAGCTGTACATAACAGGTTACTGTAGAGTGCAACAAAGACATGTTTACTAATGTATAATCAATGGCTGACAATGTGCAAGAACCTGCAATAGCCAAACTCTAGGAAGATCGCTATCACTGTTAAAATAGTCAATTTACAAACTGCTGTAAAATGTATGGTTTTCCAGCCAGCAAAGCTAATCTAGAAGTTAACAGCTATCAATCCAAATTCAATAGAAATCACCCTTACTATATATTGTCAGTCTGGGTCAGTATGAGAGACGTGAGTAATATTGAATGTGAATTTAAATTTTGATCAAAGGCACAAACTATTTCATGGAGAGGATTGTATTGTCTGTTGTGGTGACAGATTAGATTCTGTTTTATGAATGTGGTGTTCTGCAAATTGCACCTAAATACTTAAACATGCTTATTGTGCTTTGGCATTCTGTGCTTTATTTTAAAGGCATAAAAGTTTCACTTCATCACAAATTTTCCCCTCTTCTGTATGTCCAGATCTTCTCATTTGCGTTCGACTAATAAATACAAGTTTCCTCGCCTTTGAATTGTCATTTGAGCACTTTCTAACATTGTTACTGCCTGAAATGGTGGTGGCGCTCTTGTCCTCTAACAAATGACAGTGTTGGCACTACAAAGCTTGAAAATTACACAAAGGTGCATTGGATTTTCTGTTAAGTCTTGAGACAATGTCTCAGCTTGAGCTAACCCTATTTTAAGACTGTACGAGTACTTATTTGGTGTACTACTGAGGAACACAAAACATTTACATTACCATGTCTCCTTTATTGCATGTTTCTACTTAATACAACAATCTAAACCTCAGAGGAAGCCTTGATCCAAATACAAAAGGGCTGAGCATGATAAGCATTTACAGCATTACAGTAAATATGCCATACAAATTTAGAACGTTTTTGGTTTTAAAATCCTTCAGTCCCTCAACTCTTATACCCTTTACATTCATAATGAGTGGGCACTGGCAGTCATCCCATCAGCTTTCGGAGTTCAGTGATTGGCTACAGCAACAGTTCATACTGTATACTCCCCTTTTGCACTGTAGTTGGCAAACGATGGCACAGGAGTTGATCATAAAACACCACATAAAAGTATATCATTGCATGTTGAAGCTACAAAAATAACACCAAAAGTAACTTTCAAGACACTTAAGGAGAAATCAAGAGCCATTCAGTTCACCCTGTGACCGAGATCTAAAGCTCTCCGGGAGAGAACGAGTGAATACTGTAGGTGGAACATTTCTCAGGTCCGTGTGAGTTTGTCTGGGGGCATGAACCCTGAGTCTCCCAGTGTCCTCAGTGCCACTCTGCCGCTGGGGCGCACAGTGAGCCAGGTGATGCTGCCGTTGTTCAGGCCCATCCTCAGCCAGCCCTCTGGGGGAAACTGCAGAGCCCTGAGACACAGAGGGAGGGATAGAGCCTGTAAGATCCACCAAAACACCCAAATGAGAGCTGGTCTATTTTTCTAAACAAATATTCACATATATCATGTGATGTTGAAAAGCACATCATTATAGTCATGAAATGCAAAAGACATCCATCAGCAAGACAGTGAAATTGCTAGACAAAGTAATGTAGATTGGCATCATCTTGTTGAATGAGGCTTTGATCCAGCTTGCCTGGGGAGACCAACACACCTGCACACGAAATAGCGGATGACATTGGCATGACAGACGATGATCTCGTAGCTGTCCTCCTTCTGCTTGGGGTCAGCGCGGTGGATGTAGCGACGGAAGGCAGCCTCGATCCGGGCCCCGTCCTCGTGGTACTGCTGTAGAGCGGTAGAGGTCCACAGTGGTGGTGTCAGACGAGGGTTTGAGATGACCTCTGACCTCTCATTGGAATACATTGCATTTAATTATGTATTGAATGATGCAGACAGCAGTAACTAATAAGTGAAACTAAACAGGAAGTAATATGACAGAGGAATGGGCGTCTCACCACAGCGTCAGGCTTCCAGTGGTTAACAGGAGGCACAGGTTCGATGGGTGCTCCTTCTCTCAGCAAATCACAGCTCACCAGCTCTACCCCTAAATCAAAAACAGATCAGAAGATGAGTTAGTTAGTGGTGAGTAGTGAAATGCTTATCTATGATGCTTAATTACAATTTTTACATCTGAAAATCTGAGATCAAAGCTTCTGAAGCTGTTATCAGAGGTAGAACCTTGGTATCAGGTGACGTACAGTGCCTTCAGGAAGTATTCACACACCTTGACTTTTTCCACATTTTGTTGTGTTACAAAGTGGGATTAAAATGGTTTTAATAGTCATTTTTGTCAACGATCTACACAAAATACTCTAAATGTCAGTGGTAGAAAAATTATAACATTTGGGGAAAAAAATAAAACACTAATATACAGTATCCTGATTAGATAAATATTCAACCCCGAGTCAATACATGTTAGAATCACCTTAGGTAGTGAGTACAGCTGTGAGTCTTTCTGGGTAGGTCTCTAAGAGCTTTCCACACTTGGATTGTGCAACATTTGCCCATTATTCTTTTCAAAATTATTCAAGCTCTGTCAGATTGGTTGTGGATCATTGCTAGACAACCATTTTCAGGTCTTGCCATGTATTTTCAAGCAGATTTAAGTAAAAAATGTAACTCAGCTTTATTCACTGTCTTCTTGGTAAGCAACTTCAATGTAGATTTGGCCTTGGGTTTTAGGTTATTGTCCTGCTGAAAGGTTAATTAATCTCCCAGTGTCTGCTGGAAAGCAGACTGAGCCAAGTTTCCCTTTAGGATTTTGCCTGTGTTTAACTCCATTCCGTTTCTTTTTCATCCTGAAAAACTCCCCAGTCCTTAACGATTACAATCATAACATGATGCCGCCACCACTATGCTTGAAAATATGGAGAGTGGTACTCTGTAATATGTTGTATTGGATGTGCCCCAAACATAACACTAAGTTAATTGCGTTGCCACATTTTTTTTGCACTATTACTTTAGTGGCTTGTTGCAAACAGGATGCATGTTTTGGAATAGTTTTATTCTGCACAGGGTTCCTTCTTTTTACTCTGTCAATTAGGTTAGTATACAATGTCATCCTCAGTTTTCTCCTATCACAGCCATTAAACTCTAACTGTCTTAGTCACCATTGGGATCATGGTGAAATCCCTGAGCGGTTTCCTTCCTGTCAGGCAACAGTGAAGAAGGATGCCTGTATCTTTCTTGTGACTGGGTGTATTGATACACCATCCAAAGTATAATGAAATACCTTCACCATGTTCAAATGGATATTCAATGTCTGCCAGGTGCCCTTCTTTGCGAGGCATTGGAATCCTCCCTGGTCTTTTTGGTTGAATCTGTGTTTGAAATTCACTGCTTTGGTATTTTATTAGGATCCCCATTAGCTGTTGCGAAAGCCAGAGCTACTCTTCCTGGGGTCCACACCAAACACGAAACAATTCAGAACATGAATAGACAAAAACAGCTCAAGGACAGAACTACATACATTTAAAAGCTTGACTGAGGGACCTTACAGATAACTGTATATGTGGGGTACAGAGATGAGATAGTCATCCAAAAATAATGTTAAACACTATCATTGCACAGAGTCCATGCAATTTATTATGTGACTTGTTAAGCACATTTTTACTCGTGAACGTATTCAGCCTTGCCATAACAAAGGGGTTGAATACTTACTGACTCAAGGCATTTCAGCTCTTTATTAATTTGTAAAAATGTCAAAAAACATAATTACACTTTGGCATTATGGGGTACTGTGTGTAGGCCAGTGACACAAAATCTCAATTGAATCCATTTTAATTTCAGCCTGTAAGAACAAATGTGGAAAAAGTCAAGGTCACTGTAAATATCTGCACCATGAATAGCAGGAGAGTGCAGGCTTTTGCTCCAGCTCTACACAAACACACCTGATTTAACCACATGGTCTACCGATACAACCAATCCATGTTCTGAAGTCAAAACGTGATTCTAAAGTTGAATCAGGAGAGTTAGATTGAGGCTGTACAGCACTGGTTAGTCTTGTGGAACCAGACAAGCATGTCTCTGAATATTGTATAGACTCTGGCATATGGCTCAGCTGTAAAGTCTGCCTGTCTAGGGGTCTGACCTGGGAGGTACTTGCTGATGATGTTGGCCGTCTCGGTGGCCCTGGCCATAGTGGAGTAGACCATGATGTCATACTTCAGCCCCAGGGCAGCCAACCGCTGGCCAGTAAACTCAGCCTGCTCCCGACCTGCAGAACACCAACACATAGTCCCATAAATGAGCAGATTGTACTTGTATACCACTTTCACCACCTCTAACGAGTGCTGCTGAATATGCTCTTCTTATCCACTAAAACGCAACTGTTGAGCTGTAGAGTGGAGAACTAGGTCTATGTGTCATGCTTTAAGCAACATGAATACACAGCAGAACAGGGTACAGAACCTAAAGGGGTGAGGATTCTCTCATGGTCTCCACTCCCACTCAGGTTGTACTGGGAGTGCCTGATGAAAAGGATGTTGCGTGTGGCTTTGGGTTTGCCATTCTCCTGCTCTGAGCTTGGGTCTTCACTGGTGTTCTCCTTCTTCTTCCCATTTGTAAACAGTGGGGACGGGTCCCGCCTAGTACAGTACAGAGGGAACAAATCAGTTGTGTGTGTTGTGCCCAGAGAAGTCATCTGTCAGTCTGTCAACATGTTGCTGGCTGCAAATATGAATCAATCACACTCAGCGTAGACTAAACTACTTGACCCACATCCCATCAGACCACTCTTATGTTTTACAGTAGTCTGCATCAGATTTAGCTAATAAAGCAGGCATACTTATCCCAGTTGAAGTCCCAGGCATGTCCAGTAGATGCAACCGTGTGGTTCCCCGTTGACCATGTCGCTGGCTGTGCAGCTTGGAGAATATTGAACCGACTCCACTGACCTGATCGCTCTCCTTGCGTATCACCGAAATAGCCACGGGATTCAGCTGCGGCAGCCGCCACAACCAGCACCGCTGATCCGCCAGCGAATCCACACACGAGTTTGATTGTCCTCCGATATGACATGTTGTAAAAACCTAGCGATTATGTGCAATTTGTGTTCGCTAGGTAGCGGGCTAAATTGCTAATGACGCCCAATGTGTAGAGAGAGATTTAGGAATGTAGCATCCAGCGGTCTCGAAGAGCGGCTAATCCAGACCTAGCTAGGTCCCGCCTCTGGTCAGTGGATTTACACACTTTCTAGGTACAGGGACACAGCGAATACCCTCCAACGACACTTTAATCGCCAGCTAAAAATAACTCCAGTCAAGATTATGAAGCTATTTGGAATCACTTAGCTAGCAAGCTTGAAGATAAACCAAAAGGAAAACACACAGGGCTTGGGCCTACGGTGTCTCGCTGGAGCCAAAAAAAACAGCTAGCGAAGATATTACGATACGCGAATGTCGCGGGACAAAACGAACAAATAATGCATCACTAGAGGGAGCTCACAGTTTTAAAAAAGGATGAAAACTTCAGAAGACGGGAAATCGGACAGAGATGGTGGAGATTATTATTGTCATGTAATGAATATTTTTTTGGGGGGGCAGAGGCTGCCTTTACACAGGCAGCCCAATTCTGATCTTTTTTTCACTGACTGATATTTTGACCAATCAGATCAGGTCTGAAACAGTAAAGACCAATTAGAGGGGGAAAAAAATAAAGGCAGCCTCTGTAGCCTACTTTCACAGTAGGGCCCAAGTAAAACTGACTATGATATTTGTAACAAAAAATTGCATTCAAGTTTCAAGATTAAATGTCACATGCACAAGTACAGTGAAAGGCCTTTCTTACAAACTCATAGACCAACAATGCAATAATTAATAACAATGTATTACTAGAAAAAAACATGAGAAATAAGAATAAGAAATATGAAATACACAATAAGTAAGCATACTATATACAGCAAATATTTTAAAAGTCAGTTCTAATACCGTATTTACATGTGCAGGGATACTGGAGTGATGGAGGTAGATATGTAAGGTGACTAGGCAACAGGATATAAGATAAGCAGAGTAGTAGCAGCTTGCATGTGAGTGGGTGTGCGGGTGTGTAGTCAGTATAAATGTATGTGCATATTATGTGTGAGTGAGAAAATGATGGACAAATGATGAGTGACTCAAAACAAATGAGTGACTTTTTTTCAATGTGCAAACAAAATAAAATATAGGCTATAAATCCATTTATTCAAGCATTTTTTAATTCAATGTAAATAATGCCTAAAAATATAGTTTGAGATAAACGTGTGGTCCCTGGCTGTAACCTTAGCATCACACGTCTCTTTGTTTATGGCGGCGTTTACACAGGCAGCCCAATTCTGATCTTTTTTTTTCACTAATTCAGGGGTCTTCAACCTTTTCTTGCCAAGCGACCCCCTCAGGGAACCCCTCTCAGGCAAAACGGAAGCCCCCGGGACCGCAATCATTCGTTAGCTAAAATACTTTTTTCACGTCTTGTCTTATCATTAGGTGACTGATAATGGAAAGGATAAGTAATCAACATTTTAAAATGAATAGATTTGGGAGATAGTTTTTCATTATTTTGACCTCCCCACATTATAATTGGAAGAGGAAGTGTAAACTATAACATAGCCTATTAGCTAGAAAGGTAACTCTAAACACGTTTTCGCTAAGAGCAGCTGGTTAGCCATGTGTTGTCAAAAAATAATGTCCTGGTTAAGAAAGCTTACCACTTGCCACACTGGTAGGCTATTCACTGGTGCTTGTTCAAAGCCTATGTCAGACACTCCAGTGAGTGTAATGGGCTTCAATGAGTTTAATTAGCTTAATATGGAGTTGAGAAATGCACTTGACATCATTAGAAAGAAAATATGATCCCATTTTCTACTATAGGTATGTAATTCAAAATGTGTTTATTCTGTTGTTGCTAGCGACATGCATAATTTAAAAAAACCATTTTGTGGACCCCCTGCATTACCTCCGTGGACCACCGGTTGAATACCCCTGCACTTTTGACCAATCACATCAGATCTCTTCACAAAATATCAGGATAATTGGACTGCCTGTCTTAAGCAGGCTATAGGCTCCACCTTTCAAGCGGTTCTCTGTCCTCACTCGCGGGCTGGATTGCTAGTGGGATTTCCAATTACCGTTCTCCTGGCAGCAGGATATTATGCTGACACATCACGATTCGGATTTGTTTTCTTCAAAATAAGAGTCCCCCTACAAAGACATGCTAAACTTTTGAAATATCGATTTTGTTTTTGCATATCAGTACAGTACAACTGTTTTTCACAGCATTGCAACCACCTTTAAAAAAAAAAATGATAATTTGACGTACTTTTATTTTTAATATTGTATTATTTATACCAGCATTTCTTTAGAAAGTTTACACCAATACTGTATATATTGAAAGCTATTGGGCTTGTTCAACATTGCAGCTGACATTGCAGGCAACTGCCGACTGACTGGTCTACAAATCACCTTCTATCATAAATAACGTCTCATTATTATTTGTAGATCAGTCAGTCAGTCACAATTTACCCATGATAAATTACGATTTTGATCCTCTCGAACACGGCCAATGTGTAGGCTAAGGGAAAATAAATACACTTATAAAATATAAGTAATTGGAATTACTCAATAGAGTCTACAAACTTAAATTGGTCTATTATGCTGGGCAACGGGTTTAATAAAGAATGCTGGTGAATCCTTACTCCACCCACCCCATTCACTGCAATGCAATACACTGCATATTAATTACATATTGGCTTATAGAGAAAAAAAAACGACTATGTGCCGATGTAAACGTGGATTGGGAGTACTCAGTAGGGTCTGCAGAATCTATATACACTCAGTGGCCAGTTTATTGTACAAACCCATCTAGTACCAGAACAGCCTGAATGCTTCAGGGCATGGAAACGTTGCTCAATTGGTATCAAGAGACCTAATGTGTGCCAAGAAAACATTCTCCACACCATTACACCACCAGCCTGTACCATTGACACCAGGCAGGATGGGGCCAGGGACTCATGCTGCTTACGCCAAATTCTGACTCTGCCATCGGCATGGCGCAACAGGAACCGGGATTCGTTGGACCAGGCAATGTTTTTCCACTCCTCAATTGTCCAGTGTTGGTGATCGCGTGCCCACTTCGTCTTGTTTTTAGCTGATAGGAGTGGAACCCAGTGTAGTCGTCTGCTGCAATAGCCCATCCGTGACAAGGATCGATGAGTTGTGCATTCTGAGATGCCATTTTGCACACCACTGTTGCACTGCACCATTATTTGCCTGTTTGGGGCCCGCCTATTAAATTGCACGATTCTTACCATTCTCCTTCGAACTCTCATCAATGAGCTGTTTTTGCCCACAGGACTGCTGCTGCCTGGATGTTTTTTGTTTGTCGCACCACTGTCGGTAAACTCTAGACACTGTCGTGCGTGAAAAGCCAAGGATGCCGGCCGTTTCTAAGATACTGGAACTGGCGTGCCTCGCACCGATGATCATACCCCGCTCAAAGTTATTAGGTCACTCGTTTTTGCCCATTCTAACATTCAATCGAACAGTAACTGAATGCCTCAATGCCTGTCTGCTTGCTTTATATAGCAAGCCATGGCCAAGTGACTCACTGTCTGTAGGAGTGAACCATTTTCGTGAATGGGGGGTGTACCTAATAAACAAACTGGCCACTGAGTGTATGGTGTTATTTCTTGGCAGACTGAGGTCTACATACCCAGCAGCACGTTTTACTCCACCCATTCCAGTGGTCCCAATGCAATACACCGTAGGCCTATTAATTTACATATAGGCTTACAGAGAAATAATTACTCTGTGTTGACTTAAAAGTGGTGTTGGGAGTACTCAGTAGGGTCTGTAGAATCTATATACTGTATGGTGTCATTTCATGGGGCACTGAATAATACAGAGTGTTGCTGGCCTTTTACTACACCCATTCTATTGGCCACAATGCAAATCGCTGCATATGCATTACATAGTGGCTTATAGAGAAAAACTGTTCTGTGTGCCGATGTCAAAGTGGGGTTGGGATTACTCAGGGTCTGTAGAATCTATATACAGTATGGTGTTATTTCATGGGGGACTGAGGTCTAAATACCCAGCAGCACTATACATACTCGAACACATAAGGCAAACTTTTTAGTCAAAATGAAAATGTAATGCTTTCAGAACGGCAATGAAGACAATTATTTAGAAGTAATATCTAACAGGTTAGCAGTATACAGTGAATTAATTTTACATTTGAGTCATTTAGCAGATGCTCTTATCCAGAGCGACTTACAGGGGCAATCGGGGTTAAGTGCCTTGCTCAAGGGCACATTGGCAGATTTTTCACCTAGTCAGCGCAGGGATTCAAACCAGCAACCTTTCGGTTACTGCCCCAATGCTCTTAACCGCTAGGCTACCTGCCGTCCAGGTACAGTAGGCATAGGCAAAGGCCTATTAACTCGTTTTCAAAAAACAATAACAGAGACAAGATTATTTACAAGTTATATTGTGATGATTATCTCTCAATGTCCGCAAAGGCATTTTCTGTACAGTTTTAAATGCATTACAAGAAACACTCTGCTGTATTCTTCAAGCTTAAAACCTTAACATCTTTCAACTAAGTAATTTCCCCTCCAATAACTAATGTAAAACATAGTCTCGCTTCCCATTGTGACAAAGCGTATTCACATTGCGCTCTAATAAAACTGCGTTAGAGAACAAGCACACATAAACACCACTACTATTACCGTCTGACTGTTTTCTAAAATGGGGGCACCGATAAGAAAATTCATAGTTTAGTGTCACATCCACCACAATCCCACGCATTGCCAGATACTGTAATGCCAGGTATTTTCTGAATTGGAAGTAGTGTATCCTCAAATTCTTTTTCATACTGGCTTAAGGAATCCATAATATTCAGATTTAAATTAAAGCAATTACTACTACTAACTTTATGTTGCATATCTATGCCTATAACTGTCCAATGTGACTAAATTCACAGGCACTATCACATGCTTATGCTGCATTCAAAACAACTGGGAACTTGGAACTGGGAACTTGGAAATCTCAGACTTTTGACTTCAGTGGATTCAAAACTACTGGGAACTCGGAAAAAACAAACTCCGACTGGGAAAAATCGATTTGAATGGTCATCCAAGATCACTGTCGTCATGATTTGACCTCGTATTTTTCCTAATTCCAAGTTGTTTTGAACGCGGCATTAAAACCCCACCAGTTATAGGCCGTTCTAGGCTCATTTTGCATAACCTCTTTGCTGTCACAAAACAGACTCTGTAATCGCTGACTCTCAAAATACGCCGGGCATATTAACACAATTTGTTGCTTCAGATGTAACTTCACCAGATCATTGTACCCGTCAATTATTCTGTCATTAAACCACTTGTTGTCACTGCTTAATATGTTATAGACTTTTGACCTCACACAAGAAACATAAAGTACAACCATATCTGGAGTGCTGTTCCAAATTGTTTGTGTACTGAGTAGGCTACTGCTGCACATGTAACTTACTTCGTGTACTTCTCACTTCAAAATAATTTTCTTGAAAAGAATGTCAAGTGCCCCTTTTATGTCTGGAAGTGGAACGCTAAACATTGATGTGAAGTTTGGATCATTGTGGATTCTGTTGGTTTGACAAGTTTCACAGCTATCTTCGTGCATAGCATTAGCCAAATATTTTATCGCTAGCATATCTAAGCAAGAAAGAAGTGGGTCGACAAAATCCAGTGGATCATTTTGTTTATTTGGATACAAAGACAAAAATTATTTGTGTATCTCAGCTAAAACATGATTCAACTCTTCAGGCAGGAAACTGCTCACTGGATGCTGCACTGCTGTCTGTAATAAATTAGCAAAGTTATTTATTTTGCGAGTACACTTTGTGATGAGTGTGGGTCTATATTTCCAAAATATTTTTTTACAACGTGAAGATGCAGCAAAGATTGTAGTGTTGAATTTAGCCAACAGTTCTGAATTCGATTAGAGAATTTACATATGGTTGTGATCATGTTACCATGGCAATGTTGCTCAGGACTGGTATCAAGAATGAGAGGTTCACTGAACCCTTGTGTCACATTACCCTTCTTTATCTTATTATTCAGAGAAAACATTTTAGAATTGATATCAGGAGGCATGTGAAAGTTTTTTTTTAGAGACCCTCCTAAAACCCCACCTGTTTCGTTTTGGTTGTTGGTCAGTGATTCTGCTAGTTCCTCCTTCTGTTTGTGTGGCATTTTTGGTTTTCTTGCTGGGGAACGTGACATCTACAGCACACTACTCCATAATGACAAAGGGAAAACATGTTTTTAGACATTTTTGCAAATTTATTGAAAATGAAATACAGAAATATCTCATTCACATAAGTATTCACATCCTTGAGTTAACACATGTTAGAATCACCTTCGGCAGCAATTACAGCTGTGAGTCTTTCTGGGTAAGTCTCTAGGCACTTTGCACACCTGAATTGTACAATATTTGCACATTATTCTTTTGAAAATTCTTCAAGCTCTGTCAAATTGGTTGTTGATCATTGCTAGACAGCCATTGTCAAGTCTTGCCATAGATTTTAATGCCGATTTTTTAAGTCAAAATTATAACTAGGCCACTCAGGAACATTCAATGTTGTCTTGGCAAGCAACTCCAGTGTTTATTTTCCCTTGTGTTTTAGGTTATTGTCCTGCTGAAAGGTAAAATTGTCTCCCCATGTCTGTTAGATTGAACCTGGTTTCCTCTAGGATTTTGCCTGTGCTTAGCGCTATTCCATTTATTATTATCCCCACAAAATTCTGTGGTCCTTTGCGATTACAAGCATACGCATAACATGATGCAGCCACCACCATTCTTAAAAATATGAAGAGTGGTACTTCGTGACGTGTTGTGTTGGATTTGCTCCAAACATAACACTTTGTATTCAGGACATAAAGTTCATTTCTTTGCCACATTTTTTGCAGTTTTACTTTAGTGCCTTAATGCAAACAGGATTCATGTTTTGGAATATTTGTAATCTGTACAGGCTTCCTCCTTTTCACTCTGTCATTTAGGTTAGTATTGTGGAGAAAATAAAATGTTGTTGATCCATCCTCAGTTTTCTCCAATCACATCCATTAAACTCTTTTAAAGTCACCATTGGCCTCATGGTAAAATCCATGAGCGGTTTCCTTCCTCTCGGCAACTGAGTTAGGAAGGACGCCTGTATATTTGTTGTGCCTGGGTGTCTTGATACACCATCCAAAGTGTAATTAATAACTTAATCATGCTCAAAGGGATATTCAATGTTTTTGCCCATCTACCAATAGGTGCCCTTTGCTAGGCACTGGAAAACCTTTTTTTTGAGGGACGTTACAGATAATTGTATGTGTGGGGTACAGAGATGAGGTAGTTGTTCAAAATCATGTTAAACACTATTATTGCACACAGAGTGAGTCCATACAATTTATTATGTGACTTGTTAAGTACATTTTTACTCATTAACTTCTTTAGGCTTGCCATAACAAAGGGGCCGAATACTTATTGACTCAAGACATTTCAGCTTTTAATTTTTTATTCATTTGTAAACATTTCGAAAAAAGAAAAAAACAAGTTTTTTATTTTATTTTCTTTGCCATTATGAGGTATTGTGTGTGTAGGCCAGTGACACACAACCTCAATCTATTTTAAATTCAAGCTGTAAGACACCAAAATGTGGGGAAAAGTCAAGGGGTATGAATACTTTCTGAAGGCACTGTAAAGTATGTCTCTTTGGTAGGCTATGTACAAAGTATGTATTTTAACTATACATCCCGTTATTTATCCCCTGAATACAAATGTTTTGTATTTTTGAAGGTTTCCTCACTGATATCTGTGTTTTTCTTGTTTAGCAGTACTTTTATATACGTTGATGAAAATCTCTTTAAATCTCGTGTGAGTAAGTCAGACCAAATAGGAATTAGACCAAAATAGACCAAATAGGAATTACCAGAAGAAAGTTTTAAAAAAGCTTGTCTAACAGTTTTTATGAACAGTACAGGTTTCTCTCAGTGCATTATGCTCTATCAATGCGTTCAAAGGTTTGTTTCCGTATTTTGTCAAAGCATTCAAAGAAAGGAGAGTTTACTTTTTCACTATATACTGTACAGTGAACTCCAGAAGTATTGGGACAGTGACACATTTTTTGTTTTGACTTGAAATTATATGATGACTGCGGTTAAAGTGTAGACTGTCAGCTTTAATTTTAGGGTATTTTCATCTATATCGGGTGAACCGTTGAGAAATTACAGCACTTTTTGTACATAGTCCCCCCGTTTTAGGGGACCAAACGTATTGGGACAAATTCACTTGGGTATTAAAGTAGTAAAAAGTTTTGGGTCCCATATTCATAGCACACCACGACTACAGCAAGCTTGTGACTACAAATTTGTTGAATGTATTTGCTTTGTGTTTTGGTTGTGTTTCAGATTGTTTTGTGCCCAATAAAAATGAATGGTAAATCATGTATTGTGTCATTTTGGAGTCACTTTTATTGTAAATAAGAATAGGATATGTTTCTAAACAATTCTACATTAATGTGGATGCTACTATGATTACAGATAATCCTGAATGAATCATGAATATGTGAGAAAGTTAGACACGCAAACATACCCCTCACCATTACAATAACAGGGGAGGTTAGCATTTTTTTGTTGTTGAGGAGGGTATTATATTCATTATTCACGATTAATTCAGGATTATCCATAATCATGGTAGAATCCGCATTACTGTAGAAGTGTTTAGAAACATTATAACCAAATACTTAACTTTTTACTTCAGAAATAAGTGAATTTGTCCCAATACTTTTGGTCCCCTAAAATGCGGGGACTATGTACAAGAACGGTTCACCTGATATGGATGAAAATACCCTCAAAATAAGTCTGCACTTTAAATCTCTTAGTCATTGTATCATCTCAATGTGCTTGGAGTACAGAGCCAAAACAGTAACAAATTTGTTACTGTCCCAATACTTTTGGCGTTCACTGTATATCACCTTCAAATTCATCAGCAAATGGTGTTCATCAATGGATTTACAATCTGGATTTTCTGGGTCAGTTTTTAGGTCTAATGTTTGTGTTAGTTTCTTGATTTTGTTAATAGAGCTGCTTACTAATGTGGAATTATGTCTGCTACCAAGAACAATGCAAACATCAACAATGTCACAAATGTCAGCAAGATTTGTGGAATTCATGCCCATCCGGTACCTGTATTCCTTCTTACTGTACTCTTGTCTACAGAGTTGACCAGCTTGTTGCATTAAATTACTTTTACATACTGGTATGACACAGAAATCTAGATGTTATGGAGTAGCCTCTCCTTTCACTATTTTCAAACTTTGTCTCAAATACTCGTCTACCCATTGAAGACAAGATAGAAGTGGGTCGATGAAATCCAGTGGATGATTTTGTTTATTTGCATACAGAGGTTACAATTATTTTTGTATCTGTCAGCTAAAACACGATTCAACTCTTCAGGCAGCAAAGTGCTCCCTGGATGCAGCAATGTAGCAGTGCTATGGACCTATCACTATCATTCATTTGTACAGGTACTATGTTGCTGCCACACATATCCCTTTCTTTATTCTATACTGCATTTGGTAACTGCTCTATTGCTCTCTGGGTATGCTCCTCACTAATCATAAATGCAACTGGAACGGAAACATTGGATTATGTTACTACAATCTCATTGTATAATAGCCTTTTTTTTTAAATGGATTTTAGACTTGGGTGGCATCCAGGGGCATCCCAAGTTATCCACCTTGCAATATGTTGAAATGCGGACTTTTATTTTTGAAGGTTTCCTCATTACCATAGTAAAGTGACATCGTTAGTGCTGCTAGCAGAAAAGTAGTGGATTTCCAAGCTTTTGGAGCGCTGTATTTTCTGCCTGTCTATATTTGGATCTGTGTGTGTTTAACGGTAGTAAATACGGATTGGCTGAATCGTTCATTATAGATATTGCAGACTGGATCTTGACATATGTATCCTATCTCCAATTGGAATAAATAATTGAGGAATGTGGAAATTACAGAATGCCCAACAGCGTTGGAAAGAGATTTAAACCCACCAAATACATCCCGGTATCTACTGCTGCCACTCTTCTTGTGGGATCCACCACCTTATTCTTCGTTTTTACGTAAGTTTTAATTGTTTAGTAAGTCTTATAGGCTATCCTTCTGGTAATGCCTTACACACAATAAAGAGTTTCCTATTCGGATCAGTAGCATAGGTCCGACGATATGGTGGTAACCAATGACTATTGCTGTTAGAAGTTTTTGTTGCAGGATTTTAGACCGCTTTTCCGGGTCGGATCTTTATGCTATTATGAATGGTTTTATAAATGTGGACTGTGCACTGCATAGCCTACAGTTATTATTGATCTTCGACTCGTTTTGGTAGTCTTGTTAGGCTGGGTGTGTCTAAGCATTATGGCAGAAACTTCTATATTACATTTACTTTATATTTGTTTTCCAAATGCATTTTTTTCTAGAATAAACTTCATAGTTGGACAGCCAACTCAAGCTTGAAGTAGTCTAGGAGGTAGGCAGATAGCGGCTATAGGTTACTGTGTAGCCGTAGGCCGCCATACTTGCCAGTTAGTTGCCCCGTCTTTAGTTCTTCAGGCACAGCAAACAAGTAACACAGCGGTGAATTGTTATATCGTTGCAACTGGTACGCTACTTTGAATATGGGTGTGTCCAATATTGATTAGAAATGCTGATTCGCCCTCGGTACCTACATCAAAGTGCTTCATGTATAACGGGCAAGTGCATATGTGCGCTCTGAAGATTTTAGTGGTTAGAGCTCTACCACTGCACCTTCATTATGGAAATGTGTGTGGTTTACAGCGAGTGGTGTTTTTCTGAAGGTTATTTTTTCCACACAGATTCGTTTTTTTTTTTACATATCCATTTTCCCATGGTTATTTATTGCATTCCTGATTGACCCTGTGATCTACTTTCAAGTGCATCATTTATTGACATATAGGCGGACAATCTGATTGTAAACTTTCAAGTACAGCCGAGGCCTGCTGTACATTTGAATCTGCACTTAGAGTCTATTTGCTTATGGAGACTAGTGGTTTGACTGAACTGGTATGATCTCATGGTTCAGCTGTCCGAGATTTGAGCACTAAATGCATTAGGGCATTGCATGAATGGATAGGCCTATAGGCTTAGGCCACTGTATGATATTCATATTTAAACACATGTAAAGGAAGAGAGGCTATAGGCGTAGCCCCAGAGAGAGTGGGAGAGATAGAGATATGCCGGTGGCATGCTACGACACCAACATCTATTTCTTTACTCTTGTCAGATAGGCTACTGCATCTGCTATAGAGATATACAATGTAGGTGTGCAGAAGGAGGCTAATTCGTTATTTTTCGATCAGAATATTTTTGATAAAGATAAGCATTATATTGTTAGATCATAGGAGTAGCTAGGCTACCTGGGGCGTCAGGTTAGAGTGTTGGACTAGTAACCGAAAGGTTGCAAGATCGAATCCCCGAGCTGACAAGGTAAAAATCTGTCGTTCTTTCCCTGAACAAGGCAGTTACTAGGCTGTCATTGAAAATAAGAATTTGTTCTTTTTTTTAATTTAAATTATTATTTTTTAAATTTTTGTAATTTTTTTTTACCCCTTTTTCTCCCCAATTTTCGTGGTATCCAATCTTGTCTCATCGCTACAACTCCCGTACGGACTCGGGAGAAAGCCATGCGTCCTCCGAAACACAACCCAACCAAGCCGCACTGCTTCTTAACACAGCGCGCCTCCAACCCGGAAGCCAGCCGCACCAATGTGTCGGAGGAAACTTGTGCATGTAATTATTAACAGACAAATCAAAAATCATCTCTCTTTAAAAAAACAACAACAGCAACCCAAACAACAGCAACACAAAGTGTAAATGTGTCACGTATACTCCCTCTCCGGCCTCTAGGTCCCCAGGCTGCTGATTATTATGCACACCTGTCACCATCGTCAAGCACACCAGCCCCTCATGACACTCACCTGGACTCCATCAACTCCTTGATTACCTTCCCTATATCTGTCACTCTCCTTGGTTCTTTCCTCAGGTGTTATTGACTCTGTTTTCATGTCAGTGTGTTGTTTGTGTTCCTTGTTTTCTGTGCTGTTTATTTATTAAACACTCACTTCCTGTACTTGCTTCCAAACTCTCAGCGCACATCGTTACAAAATGTTTGCAAACTTTGCCCAGACTGAGCTATTCAGGACAGTATAGGCTAGAGGAAGTCTGAGTGTGTAGCATGGCTTTTGTACTGGGGGTTAATGGTTTCGATCAAAGGAAACATATGAAGTTGGCTTTCCCTGTTGCCCAGCTATCTAGATTGTAGCGTCAACAACCACTCCAGTTCTAAATGGGTTCCTCCCTGGCTGTAAGAGGCTTTGCATAGACACATAGTAAGACAAAGTGGTAGTCTAATGGTGTAGTCCTGATGTGCTTGTGTGCTTTGGTACCACAGTAGCTGATACAGGGCAGCAGGAAGCTAGTCTCAGGTTCCTCTCCAATCTTCCAGACCTCTTGGTTTTACTGCCCAGCTTCTCTATTGCAGCAGGGGTTCCAGTCAAGCTGTGGTCAGGGCTAGATAGATGGGCCAAACATTGACCCCCAACAGATGGATAGAGAGGGTAAGGATTAGGATTTTACCCCGTTCCTCTGCTCTTTGATTCCACATGCAGCTAAACGTCCATAGGATTGGGTTGTGTATAATGGAACCCCCTGGGGTAGAATTACTGTGCATATCCGCTCTAACATTGATGGGGGGAACATATGCTACACAATACACAACAATGCTCCTCAATACACCACAATGCTCCTCAATACACCACAATGATCCTCAATACACCACAATGCTCCTCAATGCACCACAATGCTCCTCAATGCACCACAACATTCCACAATGCACCACAACATTCCACAATGCACCCCAACACAACAAAACACACCACAGTAGATCCAATAGATGAAGCCACACATGTGCTGTGTTTAGAGAGCTGTGAGACAGCAACCTATGTGAGTCATTGTGGACCAAGTGATTGCCAGGTCTCCACACTAGTGTCATATCAGGCATGGAGGAAGAGGCACTGTGTGAATAGTATGAGTGCCAGCTGAGTGCTGGCACAGTGTTACTGTTACTGCTGTGCCTGGCGTCTCTGTCAGTGGATTTACAGTATGTCTGTCCTTCACGACCACAATATCATTCACTCATTCACGTAAGGCTCATAATGCCATGTGACCAAGGTCCCCTGATTCCTCTACACAGGTCCAGCTTCTGGTGTTTCTGCAGAAACAAGAGGTGGTATAACATTGGACTGTTTGCTGATGTAAACAAACAAGCACTTTGTAAAGGCTTTCCACATGCTCTATACATTTGCTACCTGCCATTGAGAAAAATGCAGAGGCTTACTGTTATCATTTCCTGTCAATACCATTATCCCACATTTAAGAAGGGGTGAGAAGGATTTCTGGAAACTATCAATTGACTATGCGGCAGTTGTTATGGCAATAAATTACAGAAGAGGTTGCTGTTTGTGTTTAGAGCCAAACTATCTCCCAGAGATTCATGTACGTACAGCTTGGCATGGGAGCCGGAGCAAAGTGGACAGAGAGAAATCTAATCTTAAACTTCCACATCTGTTTCCTCATTTACAACATGTTCATTTAAATGAGACGCTCGGTGCAAGTAGGCTTTTCCTCTTGACCCACTATTGTTCTGATGGTAGGTGCAATCAGGGGCTATGTTCGTTCTGATGTCCATACTAGCACACCACGTAGAATGCACAATTCATTGCTTCATTCTAACCAGTATGCTAGTTTGGACATTGCAGCAAAGATTGGCTAATGTCTCACAGTTCTTTTCATGTGTATAACAATGTATTAGGATATCATAGAGTGGACTGGGGGTATCGTTAATCTCATATTTACTCACCCCAACATGATGGTGTGGTAGTGGTGAGGGATGGATTAATGCCTAGCATCCAGGGCTAAGTGCTCGATGTGCCCTCTGGCTGTGGTGTTTTAAAACATTGTGGTAATCTCTTCTCTACCACATTAATTGAACTTTTAGGAGAGTAATTAAATGTGCATCCCCCATTGATCTTAATCCACATCCAGACTGTGGCGACGTCCCAAATGGCCCTCTTTTTTTCCATACATAGTGCACTACTTTCGACTAGAACCCTGTAGGTCCTGGTCAAAAGTAGTGCACTGGGGAATAGGGTGCCATTTGGGACACACATTGGGTGTGATTATGCAGTTGCTGCTGTCCTCTCTTTATTTGGTGGTTCTGTATCACTGATGCTATCTTATTCATTGGTGCCTTTCAGTACTGTGTGTTAGATACCATTAGAGCCTAGTCATCCTCCAATCCCCACTTCCCTTTGCTAATGTGTTTGATTGTAAGGGCTCTGTGAATTTAATGTTAGTTTAATCATTTGTTAATCTACATTGATTGTTTTGATATAGGTGATATAGTATTGACATAGTGATATTTGATAATGGTGATATCAGAAGGGTTTGTTTGATATGGTGGATATAAATCTGATTAGGTTATGTCATTAAGGTTGTCTGTCTGGTTTGCTAAATCGCTATGATCATGTTGTTTGTGTCGATTCCAATGTTCGATCCTCTATATTAGGATATCAGTAGTTCAGATTCTCTCCCTCCCTCCTTCCCTCCCCTACAGCGATTCTATCCTGTCACCACCCTACTTAGTTTGTAAATGCTTCTGCCTGCATTGTGAAAAGAGGGGTATTATGGACTATTCAGAGCTCTCCTTCTTCATGCAGATAAAGATAATGAGATAATAGGTTTGGTATATTTCTGCCGATGACACCTGGACCCTTGTCTGATGGGTAGTACTGAGCAATTAGTACTTTTTCTTTTAAAAATAATCCGTTTTCGATGTTGGTTTTGATCATTTTTGTAACATTAAATACACTATACATTATGTGGGTTGAATGCTTGTAACACAGAATCAAACAATTAATACCCATGATGGTAGTGACTGCCCATTACTGCTTATCACTTATTAACCATCATTTATTCACATTACTTTACTTTAATAACATCTTTCAGTTGTTGTGTATACTACATTAGTTTTATTTGATGACTTTATTATTTCATTCCAAGTCATCATCGCATCTCTATTGAGCTGCTGCCTATGTTGTCTGACAAAAATCACACTTTTGTAGTTCTACATCTTAAATAAGGCATACTTTTATGACTGCTGAATACCAACTATCAATCACTTAGATCATGTATTTTCAGGTAGAGATACCTAGCGACGCTCACGATTGCTCATTCTTCTCTCTTCAGTAGCAGGCATAAAAGAAACACAGACCGGACAAGTAGATGGGCAATGGATTATGGTCATTGTAGGTAATTACTATGTTTTATGCGCTAAACTATGTAGAGTATTGGCCTGTTGGAAACTACAAATCCCTAATACATCGCACAGTTCAGGCCGAATCTGATTTATTTCTAGAGAAACTGTGCGATGTGTGCTTTG
This sequence comes from Salvelinus namaycush, assembly GCF_016432855.1. Lineage (NCBI taxonomy): Eukaryota > Metazoa > Chordata > Actinopteri > Salmoniformes > Salmonidae > Salvelinus > Salvelinus namaycush. The sequence goes on from NC_052307.1 coordinate 32,858,657, forward strand.
AGTTCACAGAAGAAGGAACAACGAACGAAATGAAATTCAAATAATTGAACCAACGTCAAGGATAGGATAGGGAACGCTTTAGTTTTCTGTGTCATATAGAGGATAGATGCTGATTATCTCACTGAAAACAACAAGACCAAAATAGGCATTCACAGCCTAAAGTGATTCATAAAAATCGCTGCACAACTGTCTGATCGCTGGTGTTCAGGGGGACAAATGGAGCATTTGGTATTACTGAGGATAAGGCCTTTAGCAGGACTGGGAATGCTATGTTTAATATATATATATATGAGCAGCTACTTTAGGTCAAGGAGAGATCTTGTAGATTAATTCATTTGGTTGCAGGGTTGTGCTGGTGTCACTCTCAAAGGGCTCCTTGCAGTTATGTACTGTATAACATCATGAACAAGGAAGGGATGACTACTCCCTTCCCTTTCAATAACATTTAAAATAATTGTTTTAATTGTGTGTACTGCATTATTTATCATGAGTGTAGGCTCCCTTGTGGATCTTATGACTGCATGGTAATTTATTTGAGACTTCAACCCCACTCTTTTGCACTACACTATTTCTTTCTATTACAGTAAAAAAATGTACCAGGAACTTATAAACATGTCTGTAGGCTACAACATGTCTGTACTTTGAAAGGAAAAGTCTAGTTGCTTGATGGCTTAGGGACCAAACCTAAATCTTGAAATTGAATATTAATCATGAAACCAAACTATATAATGTTGAACATAATGTAGCCTCTCGTAAGATAGGATGAACTGTAATTCCTCATTATCAAATGTCTTGGGGCTGAATACACTCATCCCATTTGGCAGCATACACAGAAACCATAGAGTTCCATTCTAGGTAAAGGTTTACATAACCCCTGTAACACTGACCATTCCCCTCCGCAATCTATCTACTGTAGATCTGTTCTGTTTCCACTTTCCCATGTTCTGTATGGGTAATGTATGGTTTAATAGTATGTATGGTTACACTGACATACACTTGCTATGTATCGTTAATATATGGTGTAATGCTATGTAGGAGTAATGTATGGTTTAATGCTATGTATGAGTAATGTATGGTTTAATTCTGTGTATGAGTAATGTATGGTTTAATACTATGTATTAGTAATGTGTGGTTTAATGCTATGTATGGGTAATATATGCTTTAATGCCATGTATGGGTTACACTGACATACATTTTCTATGTATGGGTTGTGTATGGACTCCACTGACCATAATTGAGGGATTCAATTCAACACAAAAGGATGACGGTGGTATCTTGAGTCTCAGATTCAACTGCTGACATTTTCTTTTAAATCGTTTTGAACAAAGTTTCAATGAGGTAGGCCTGTAACTTAATTTAATGTACAGTGCCTTCAAAAACTATTCATACCCCTTGACACATTTTTTTGTGTTACAGCCTGCATTTAGAATTGATCACATTTAGGTTTTTTGGTCACTGGCCAGAGAACACCCCATAATGTCAAAGTGGAATCATGTTTTTCGGAATGTTTACAAATTAATAAAAAATGAAAAATGTCTTGAGTGAATAAGCATTCAACCCCTTTGCTATGGCAAGCCTAAATAAATTCAGGAGTAAAAAATGTGCTTAACAAGTCACATAATAAGTTGCATGGACTCAATCTGCGTGCAATAATAGTGTTTTTTGAATGACTCCAGGTACCCCACACATAAAATGATCTGTAAGGTCCCTCAGTCGAGCAGTGAATTTCAAACACACATTCAACCACAACGACCAGGGAGGTTTTCCAATGCTTTGCAAAGAAGGGCACCTATTGGTAGAAAAACAGACATTGAATGTCTCTTTGAGCATAGTGAAGTTATTAATTACCCTTTTAAATGGTGCATCTATACACCCAGTCACTACAAAGTACAGGCGTCCTTCCTAACTCGGTTGCTGGAGTGGAAGGAAACCGCTCAGGGATTTCACCATGAGGCCAATGGTGACTTTAAAACAGTTACTGGCTGTCATAAAACCGTTTAATGGCTGTGATAGGAGAAAACTGAGGATGGCTCAACAGCATTGTAGTTACTCCACAATACTAACCTAATTAACAGAGTGAAAAGGAAGCCTGTACAGAATCAAAAATATTCCCAATCATGCATTCTGTTTGCAACTAAAGTAATACTGCCAAAAAATTGTCCTGAATACAAAGTGTTATGTTCGGGGCAAATCCAATACAACACATTACTGAGTACAACTCTCCATATTTCCAAGCATAGTTGTGGCTGTATCATGTTATGGGTATGCTTGTAATTGTTAAGGACTGGGGGAGTTTTTCAGGTTCAGTCTGCTTTCCACCAGAGATGAATTCGCCTTTCAGCAGGACAGTAACCTGGCCAAATCTACACTGAAGTTGCTTACCAAGAAGATAGTGAATGTGACCAAGTTACAGTTTTGACTTAAATCTGCTTGAAAATCTATGACAAGACCTGAAAATGGTTGTCTAGCAATGATCCACAGCCAATCTGACAGAGCCTGAAGAATTGTGAAAAGAATAATGGGCAAATGTTGAACAATCCAAGTGTGGAAAGCTCTTAGAGACTTACCCAGAAAGACTCACAGCTGTACTCACTACCTAAGGTGATTCTAACATGTATTGACTCAGGGGTTGAATACTTATCTAATCAGGATACTGTATATTAGTGTTTAATTTTTCATGATTTTCTTTACAAATGTTATCATTTTTCTTCCACTGACATTACAGATTATTGTGTGTAGATCGCTAACATAAAATTACAATTAAATACATTTGAATCCCACTTTGTAACACAACAAAATGTGGAAAAAGTCAAGGGCTGTGAATACTTTCTGAAGGCACTGTATATTTTATTTGATACCATCTAGGGTAGATTATTGTGTACTGTGTTGTTTTGTTTGGGTCTGTAGTGAAACTGACAAACACAAAGAACACTGAAAGCCTGTTGAAGGTAGAGAAATGGCACCAGTACAACAAAACGCCAAATACTTATTTCAAACAATAGACAGTGTGGTGACTCACTCTCTGTCTCCCCGATGGGGGTTTTACACATTCACACTCCACGATGGATACGTTTAAATCTGTCTTTCATTGCTCCTATATTTTTTGCCGCAGGCTAAGTGACAGTAATGAGATCAAATGTATAATTCAGGCCCGAAGTTTTGATATAATAAAAAGGAACGCTCACCAAGGGAATCCCAAATGACACTGTTAACATTTTTATTAACCCATAATGGAGTTATCCCCCAGCCTCCCCCTGTCTTCCTGCCTCACCTTCTCTTAAGGCATCAGCATGCTTCAGTCCGGCTGGCAGATAGCCAAAGTCGGCTAGGCGAACCGAATGTGCTCGCATACGCCCTTAAAATACTTTAGCTTGAAAAATGAGAAAAAAACGCCAATAGTACTGTTTGTCCATTTAGAGATATTGATCTGAATTAATCTAAGATAACTCAAGAAACATGTTATTGTTTTTGCCGTGGAGATCTTAGTCACGCAATTTTACATCTAACTAAGATGTTTGGTGCAGTATTTCTAAATGAAAAAATGTGCATGAAAACGAGTCGTCTCTCAGGGAATGACAACAAAGACTTTACTGAAGAATCCCTACTGTTGACCAATCACAGACTAAGGGGCGTAGACTTCGGCTACAGACTTCAGCTTGCCTCAAGAAAAAAGGTTGTGTGCCTGAACAACCAAAAAAAAGACTTACCAAAGTCCAAAACAAAAAAAACATCACAAAATGTCTTCATAATATATGCATAAACTCTTCCAAGCTGTTTCGTCTGGGAAGCATGCGGACTTCTTTACACTCTCTTACAAGGAGGGTAATATTTCAGTCATTATCTGCCATGGCAGGGTACAGCTATAAATCAGATCCCTGTCCTCTCCTTCATAACCATGGCTTGTCCAGCTGTTGATTCCCCTCAGATAAATGTGTTGGACCAGCCACTTCTTCATACCGCATCACTGGACCCAACCAGCCACACGGACAAGCATGCCTTACGTCTTCACCCTACATTGGTATTGACAAGTGAATGAGGCGGGCAAATAAAAGCCTGGGTCATCTAATCTGATTCCATCCTAGCCTCCTGTCACTCCCTCACAACTAGGTTAAGATCATGCTTCCCTGGTCGTGTCTGGCATCCTGAGTGAACAAAGCAGCCTCTTCCTGCCTGGAAAACCACAGCCTCATACCAACACACAGCCTGCCCTCCACAACAATAACCACGGCCATGCACAGGTTGTTATTAAAATGCAATTTATGATTCATATTAGCTGTGGCAGGCAGGCCTTTGAAATGGACCGTTTATGTGGTTGGCTGTGTGTAAGGGGGTGTAATGAGGGAAAAGGTTCTGTAATCCTGTGTCTGACAAAGTGCTTTGCTTTGACAGCACTGGGATGTATAACTGTTGTTGATTGGATAGCAGCAGAGCTTTACGTGTATCATTTTAGATTTTCATTTTATCTGAATTGTTATTGTTTTGAACTGTTAAATAGGTTTTGATCTGAGCCTTATTGGACTTTGAAATGATTTGATGGCTCACTGATTTGCTTCTGTTCCATTTCTAGGGGGGTTATTTTATTTTGTCATAATCCTTTATGCGTCTCGAGTCTAGGGAGAGCGATTTTCTGCCTTCGAAGTTTGAAACTCATTGCTACCTCAGAACTTTTCTTAAATGTCTTTCAATTTGCCGTCAAACTTTTTCTGAGCTTGGCTTGCCAAAAATAAATTGTACCCTGTGATGCCATGGCTTGGCTAAATGGAACCACCTGTATGTAGTCAGAGCAGCTCAATGTAGCAATGTTTGCAGAAAGGGAAGTGAGGTGCTTGGGACTGGGAGTACAGGGTGTCTGCTCTCCCCCCTACTGCCCACCTTCCACCCCAGTGAGGGAGGCTGGTGGTGGAAACTACTCCTCCTGAGAACATGTGGGAATGATTTAGACCTTCAGCCGCTCTCTCCCTGGGCGTCTCCACCCTGTTCCCCCCCTCTCTTCTCCGTTTTGGCAGGGGGGTAGGCCATCACCGACCGGGAATAAGTTGAAACAGAGCTCTGCCTCTGACACCTCGTGCTACAGAGACAGAAAGAAGACCTGGAGTCCAGCTGCGTCTGCCCCCGAGTTAGAAAAGGAGACGTGTGTAGTTAGAGGAGTGTAGCCTACATCTCAAGACTACTCCAGAGAGCCATAGACACACACAGGGAGAAAGAGATGGATAGGCCGATCGAGTGTGGTGTTATGAGCGTGTTGCCTTTTCATATCTTTGGCCATTTTCATGCAAGTCCATCGTTTGAAGGCCCCAGAGATGGGCACATCAATAAGAGTTGCGGTGCTCACTCATCTGTAACGAGCAGAGTGACATAAATGTGAGTGGTCATGAGGCTTTGAAGCCAGAGATCCAAGGGCCAGCCTCTCCACTCCAGGCTTTCTGTTTAGCTTTGGACTTGGCCTTTGTAGTAGTACTGAGGAGCTCTTATACTTTCCCATAGCTTTAGCCAGACAGACCTTAGACGGTTTACGAATGGAAAGATCAAATATCGAGTCTACATTCTGTATTAAAATGCACAAGAAATGACCTGCCTAATATTACCTACACTGAGATTGAGATGTTGTCTGTCCACTCCATACACACTCACAGAATAGATATATTAGCCCCGTTGATGATTGTTTAAAGGACCTGTTATTATTTTGAAGCTTTTTTTTTGCAGAGTGAAAGATGCCCTTGCACTGTGCAAACCTGCTTGGAGGATTTCGTTTTAAAGTGCTCCTGTGGAAGGAATTCTCATTCTCTCCCTGTTTTGTCTCTCTGCCTAGTGCGAACAGGGGTCGAACATTATTATTACCAGGAGATTATGATGAACCTGTGGGTCAGGCTAATGGGATAGAGAATCCATGTGATCAAATGTTTATGATATTGGATCTTTGTTTAATAGATTCTTTAAAGACTTCTCATTGACACGCTGGTTCTCTGTGCCCTTAATGTGTCTTCCGTAGTCTCCTCGTGAGATAAGTAAGACGTGTAGCTCTCTCTGTGTGACTCGTCAGTATTCATCACTCTCTGTGTGACTCGTCAGTATTCACCACTCTCTGTGTGACTCGTCAGTATTCATCTCTCTCTGTGTGACTCGTCAGTATTTACCACTCTCTGTGTGACTCGTCAGTATTTACCACTCTCTGTGTGACTCATCAGTATTCATCACTCTCTGTGTGACTCGTCAGTATTCACCACTCTCTGTGTGACTCGTCAGTATTCATCACTCTCTGTGTGACTCGTCAGTATTTACCACTCTCTGTGTGACTCGTCAGTATTTACCACTCTCTGTGTGACTCGTCAGTATTCATCACTCTCTGTGTGACTCGTCAGTATTCATCACTCTCTGTGTGACTCGTCAGTATTCATCTCTCTCTGTGTGACTCGTCAGTATTTACCACTCTCTGTGTGACTCGTCAGTATTTACCACTCTCTGTGTGACTCATCAGTATTCATCACTCTCTGTGTGACTCGTCAGTATTCACCACTCTCTGTGTGACTCGTCAGTATTCATCACTCTCTGTGTGACTCGTCAGTATTTACCACTCTCTGTGTGACTCGTCAGTATTTACCACTCTCTGTGTGACTCGTCAGTATTCATCACTCTCTGTGTGACTCGTCAGTATTCATCACTCTCTGTGGCCGGCTTTAGAACGGAAGCACACCCAGCTGACAGCAGAAGACACTGGAAAAGATTACACTACGTCTGTGTCCCAAATGACATCCCATTCCCTATAGTGAGCCCTATGGGCCCTACGTGCCCTGGTCAAAAGTATTGCAGTACATAGGGAATAGTGTTTCATTTGGGCTGCTATAGTCTGCAGTGAATGAGTGCTGAAACAGCAGTCTGCATTCATCTATTTGTTTCCTACCTGACTTAGTTTGAATAGACTGGGTGCAATGCGAGAGCCCCATGCAAATGCATGATTTGACTGTGAAGACCTGAGTTGAAGGAGCACTCATTATTCTTACCTGAAAATACCTTGTGGTTTTTTGCTGGGTTTATTTATTATCTAACCCTATGATAACAGGAATATTATTTTCAGTGAATTCAGTAACAGTTTACTATAATCTGGACTCAATTTACAGTAGTTGACTCTTATGCAAAGTCTTTGGTGACCAGACAATGCTTATAATACTGCAGTACACTGTAATTGGTGACCAAATTGATTCTCCTCAGTTTAAGCTGAAAACGGCTAGTGGGCTGCATGTTGAGTGGTGCCGCCTGCCAAGCGGGACTATAATCTCTATCTAATTTGACAGCAGTTCTAATGGTTTTTAGAGCCTGAATGATACTGTATTAACCCCTAATTACAGCATACAAAATGTTATTTTTATTTAAACTCCAGTGTCAGTCATGATTAATAGAAATACTAAAGTTGTGTTTTTAATAGAGGAAGTTTTGTGAGAGGTCGTTGGCCAGCCGATTTTACAGAAACTTTAGTCTAAAACTTTTTTTTATTAAACTCCCCTCGTGGTAAAATGTCCAGACAATGCTTAGCCATGTAACGGCAGTCCTCCTCCTCTTCATCTGAAGAGGAGGAGTATTGAGGGAACCAAGGCGCAGCGTAGTGAAATGACATAATTTTATTAACGAAAACACGAACTTGACTAAACTAACAAAAACAACAAACGGTGTAGACAGACCTAAACGACGAACTTACATAAAACAAGAAGAACGCACGAATAGGAAAACATAGACTACACAAACCGAACAAACCGTAAACAGTCCCGCGTGGTGTACAGACACAGACACGGAAGACAATCACCCACAACGAACACTGTGACAACGCCTACCTAAATATGACTCTTAATTAGAGGAACGCCAAACACCTGCCTCTAATTAAGAGCCATACCAGGCAACCCAAAACCAACACAGAAACAGAAAACATAGAATGCCCACCCAACCTCACGTCCTGACCAACTAACACACATAACAAACTAACATAAATAGGTCAGGAACGTGACATAACCCCCCCCCATAAGGTGCGAACTCTGGGCGCACCAGCACAAAGTCTAGGGGAGGGTCTGGGTGGGCATCTGACCACGGTGGTGGCTCAGGCTCCGGGCGAGGTCCCCACCCCACCATAATCAATCCTAACCTCCCTCTCCCCCTAAAAATGTCCACCCTCAATTTACCCCCACAAAATCCTTTTAGTAACATCAATGATATGGACAACACCGGGACAGAGAGATAAATCAACACAGAGGGATAGCACCAGACAGAGGGATAGATCAGAAAATAGATGTAGATCAAGATAGAGAGGGAGATCACGATAGAGGGGCAACTCCGGACTGAAAGGCAGCTCCGGACAGAGAGACAGCTCTGGACTGAGGGGCAGTTCTGGGTATATAGCCATTTCTGGCTGAAGGGCAGCTCCTGGCTGACTGACGAATCTGGATGCTCATGGCAGGCTGACGGCTCTCGACGCTCATGGCTGGCTGACGGCTCTCGACGCTCATGGCTGGCTGACGGCTCTCGACGCTCATGGCAGGCTGACGGCTCTCGACGCTCATGGCAGGCTGACGGCTCTCGACGCTCATGGCAGGCTGACGGCTCTCGACGCTCATGGCAGGCTGACGGCTCTCGACGCTCATGGCTGGCTGACGGCTCTCGACGCTCATGGCTGGCTGACGGCTCTCGACGCTCATGGCAGGCTGACGGCTCTCGACGCTCATGGCAGGCTGACGGCTCTCGACGCTCATGGCAGGCTGACGGCTCTCGACGCTCATGGCAGGCTGACGGCTCTCGACGCTCATGGCAGGCTGACGGCTCTCGACGCTCATGGCAGGCTGGCGGCTCTGGCAGATCCTGTCTGGTTGGCGGCTCTGGCAGATCCTGTCTGGTTGGCGGCTCTGGCAGATCCTGTCTGGTTGGCGGCTCTGGCAGATCCTGTCTGGTTGGCGGCTCTGGCGGATCCTGTCTGGTTGGCGGCTCTGGCGGATCCTGTCTGACGGGCGGCTCTAGCGGCTCCTGTCTGGCGGGCGGCTCTAGCGGCTCCTGTCTGGCGGACGGCTCTGTAGGCTCATGGCAGACGGGCGGCTTTGCAGGCTCATGGCAGACGGGCGGCTTTGCAGGCTCATTGCAGACGGATGGCTCAGACGGCGCTGGGGAGACGGATGGCTCAGATGGCGCTGGGGAGACGGATGGCTCAGATGGCGCTGGTGAGACGGATGGCTCAGATGGCGCTGGTGAGACGGATGGCTCTGGCCGGATAAGGCGCACTGTAGACCTGGTGCGTGGTGCCGGAACTGGAGGCACCGGGCTAAGGACACGCACCTTCATACTAGTGCGGGGAGCAGGGACAGGGCACACTGTACTCTCAAAGCCCACTCTATACCTGGTGCGTGGTACCGGCACTGGTGACACCGGGCTGAGGACAAGCACATCAGGATTAGTAGGGGGAGAAGATACAGTGTGTACAGGGCTCTGGAGACGCACAGGAGGCTTAGTGCGTGGTGCCGGAACTGGAGGCACCGAACTGGATACACGCACTACAGGGAGAGTGCGTGGAGGAGGAACAGGGCTCAGGAGACGCACTGGTAGCCTAGTGCGTAGTGTAGGCACTGTAGGTACTAGGCTGGGGCGGGGAGGTGGCGCCGGAAATACCGGACCGTGGAGGCGTACTGGCACTCTTGAGCATTGAGCCTGCCCAACCTTACCTGGTTGAATACTCCCGGTCGCCCGACCAGTGCGGGGAGGTGGAATAACCCGCACCGGCCTATGTAGGCGAACCGGGGAAACCATGCGTAAGGCAGGTGCCATGTATGCCGGCCCGAGGAGACGCACTGGAGACCAGACGCGTTGAGCCGGCCTCATGACACCTGGCTCAATACCCAATCTAGCCCTACCAGTGCGGGGAGGTGGAATAACCCGCACTGGGCTATGCACTCGTACAGGAGACACCGTGCGCTCTACTGCGTAACACGGCGCCTGCCCGTACTCCCGCTCTCCACGGTAAGCCTGGGAAGTGGGCGCAGGTCTCCTACCTGCCCTTGGCCCACTACCTCTTAGCCCCCCCCCAAGAAATTTTTGGGTGTTACTCACGGGCTTTTTGGGCTTCCGTGCCAGACGCGTTCCCTCATAACTCCGGTTCCTCTCTCTCTTTTCCTCCACTCTCCGAGCTGCCTCCAGCTGTTCCCATGGACGGTGATTCACTTTAGCCCATGGTCCTTCTCCGTTAAATATTTGCTCCCAACTCCACAAGTCCTGTATACTTCCCCGTTGCTCCAAATTACGCTGCTTGGTTCTGGATTCTTGGTGGGTGATTCTGTAACGGCAGTCCTCCTCCTCTTCATCTGAAGAGGAGGAGTATTGAGGGAACCAAGGCGCAGCGTAGTGAAATGACATAATTTTATTAACGAAAACACGAACTTGACTAAACTAACAAAAACAACAAACGGTGTAGACAGACCTAAACGACGAACTTACATAAAACAAGAAGAACGCACGAATAGGAAAACATAGACTACACAAACCGAACAAACCGTAAACAGTCCCGCGTGGTGTACAGACACAGACACGGAAGACAATCACCCACAACGAACACTGTGACAACGCCTACCTAAATATGACTCTTAATTAGAGGAACGCCAAACACCTGCCTCTAATTAAGAGCCATACCAGGCAACCCAAAACCAACACAGAAACAGAAAACATAGAATGCCCACCCAACCTCACGTCCTGACCAACTAACACACATAACAAACTAACATAAATAGGTCAGGAACGTGACAAGCCATGGATTTCCTTCTGGGGGAAATGTTTTCCTTAGCTGGGTGAAGCTGTGTAGAATTCTCTAGAATCTGAATTGTATCCCAGCACAACCCATGGCCAGGGAGCCGTTATTCCGAAACTGTGACACTTCTCAACAGAACGAACAGGAAATTATGTTGTGAGCTAGTATTTGTTTTAATTTTACTGCATTTGTGTCAGTTCCTGTATGAAATGATAGTACTCATACTCCATCTCATCTACCATTATTGACTCACTGACGACATGCCTACTTGGTTAGTAATAACTATTTACTCATTAATGTGTTAGGGCTCGGTTTATTCCAGCCATTAATTATTATCTAGTTGATGCAGGGGCTTTCTGATAGTGTGTGTTTGGAAGTCTGCAGATATCTGCCCTGCTTTGTGTTTTCAGGATGGGCGGAATGGTCTAGAGAGGAGTCTATCAGTTCTGTTTTATCTCATCTAGACCAAGGATGTTTTCTGTTTGTCCTGCTACTTCTCTCTCTGTGTGACCTCACTAAAATAACACATCTGGCCAGGGCATGGGGCTGTGCTGTGCTGTGCTGGAACTTGTCTGTCAGTTTTGCAAGTGGCAGAGTCTGCCTCCACTTCCTATTTTGTCAGCCCTGTGGTGTAGGGGGCTGTGAATGGTGTCTGTCAGTCTGTATCCTGACACACCAGCTGCACTACAAAGTCCAGACTGTAGGCTACCATACTGAGGGATGGGAGCTAAGTTAGCCACTGAATTAATAGAATGCTTGTATCGCTGTCTTGGTCATCATGGTTGGTTTCGATGCTAATTCTGTGACTGTGATCATTGTAGGCGAACAGAAAAGGAGCCACGGGGCCACAGCCAGCAAGTGTTATTTGTCCCTGCCCATCTGTGGCTTGTTCCCCATGTGCATTCTCAGCAGTAGGGTAATTTTCGAAAGTCCTGATTTAAACGCTGTGTCAATTAGTGAGTCTGCCAAAGCCAGCTGGTCTCATAGAACGGTTTTAAACAGAATGATTTTAGTGTAGAATGGTTTTAGCATAGAATTGTTCCCATCGAACGATCACCATCCAAACGAACCATCATCCACACCCCCACTAACCCCCTAACACAGCACTGGGTCTCAGTGTAAATAGCCCACAACGAGAGGGGAGGGTATGGCAGGCCAGTGTATCCAGTATGAATCACAACTTTATTCACTGGGGCTGAGGGTGCTATGGATCCTCTTCTCTCAATGCCCCTTGCAACCATACATCTCAGAGAGGTGTTCAGGATTTAGAAGGAAGAAGTGTAGATGAAGATCAAGATACCTTGGGAATGCCTGCATTCATGTGTTTCATTGAGTGCAGCTGCAGTGCTGTGCTGTGTTAAACCACTGCCATGGCTGTGAGTTTGCATCGAAAGCAGCGCTTACCCATGGACTGAGTAGACATTCAAGTGGATGGCCAATATTTGTTCAGTGTCTCTCTCACTGCCTTTCATCCTCTATATTTCTATATCAGGCTCGCTCTCCTGCTCTCTTTCACACATGCCTAAAACAATCTGCTTTACCCTGTCCCTTTACATTATACATATGACACTTAAAGCATTTACACGGGCATGTACAGCATAATTACAGTGTAGTTGCAGTGTAGTACTTCTGATACCTGTGGTTTGTGTAATTGCACATTTAATACATACATGTTATACCACTTAGTAGAAAGTGAGACCACACCACATGCGTATGTCAAATAGGTTATTGTAGTAAACATTCTGCAAGTATGCAAGACTAGCCCTGTCTTCATCTCATACCGTGTCAGTGCTTTGTGTGTCGGTTAGTGTCGGTTAGTGTCAGCTCGCATTCCTCAGAGTGAGCAGAGCCTCTCCTGGAATTGACTTGTAATCTCCATGAGATATCCAGCTAGCATGGTCTGAATGAATCAGAGGGACGCTACAGTCATGTTGAGTTTATCTTGGCTGGGACGAGAGGCTGCGGGTATGTAGGCCACATCCCGAATGGCACCCTATTCCCTATATAGTGCACTACTTTTTACCAGAGCTCTATGGAACCTGGTCAAAAGTAGTGTGTACAAAATAGGGAATAGGTTTCTATTTTGGACCAGCCCTACTATCATTGTGCTGCCTGCTGGAGCACTTCAGATAGGATGAGTAGTAAGTACTACTCTCTCTCTCCTCTCAAATGGATTCTCCATCTAAATAGAAGCATTGTACATTGTGTTTGAGAGGGAAGAAACAATTTGTTCCCTCTGGCTTTCCCTGATGCTTCGCTGTAAAAGAAAGAGGTTAGGTCTTGGCTGTGCCTTTTTCAGGACGGAAATCATTTTGTGGTTTCTTCTTTAGTGCTTTTGTAACTTCATGTTAAAACACCTCCTGCATTTGAAGTACTGTATTCCGTTTCATGACAGGGCAATTCTTCTCAGAGAATGGATTCCTCTGGTAAGTGTTCAGCAGTTCAAAGCCTCTCAGATAGTTACCTCTAGGGTTATCCTCCCCTTGACAATCTCTCTCTTCCTCCTCGGTAATGAAATCATCTAGGGTTGTGCTGCTTATCTCCGACTAGGCTTTTCTGCTGTCCCCCATCCCTCAGCATATTTCAGCGCTATTCGCTAATACCCAGGTTATCACAGATTTGAGAATGCGCAGCTGAGAATGTGTGCAGAATGTTTTAAAATGAGGCCTAGGTTACGCCTTCTTTAGCGTTTCATCGTACTTTTGTATTCAGGGCAGAGTTGCCTAGCTAGCTGTCGTGTTTGATGGTTTGATGTTTTTACGGATGGCTTGGCAGTATTTAACGTTTCTGTGTGTCTCGGGTCAGGAGTTGCTGCTACTGCATTGCGGCTGCCTCTGATGAAAATAAAACACTTCCTGAACCAGCCCTAACTCCTCCACGCGGGGACCTGATGGAAAGACACTTGCTGTGTCTGAAATAACACCTTACTTCCTAGTGTGCTTTTTTTGACCAGTTCCCATAGATCTCCGGTCAAAAGTAGTGCACTATATAGGAAATAAGGTGCCATTCCGGACATAGCCACTGGCTTTGCTGATTTATGTACTAGTTCATGCTAGCTGCTAGACGAAGCAGCTGAGCAATTAGCTTAAGCTTAACTTGGGCTTAAGTGATTGACAGAGGTAATGATGTGGTGTCTTGGAGAGACTTCAGTCAGCACAGTAGTCCTCCAGAGACATTAACCAATAAGGAACTAAATGATTCCTAGAACCCACCAGGTACTGTTATAAATCCTTAAATGTACGGTGCATTCGGAAACTATTCAGACCCCTTGACTTTTTCCACATTTTTCTACGTTACAGCCTTATTCTAAAATTGATTAAATAAATTTTTTCCCTCATCAATCTACACACAATATCCCATAATGACAAAGCAAATATAGGTTTTTAGAAATGTTTGCAAATTTATAACAAGTTAAAAAACAGAAATACCTTATTTACATAAGGGGTTGTGTTGATGTGTCTAGTGGGCAGGTGGGACTCCATCTAAGCAGATCTCCCTTTCCCGGTATGGGAGACCGGGAGATGTGGGTACAGGAGACGGCTGGCATGACAGGACCTCCAGCTGAGTTGTCTGCTGGCAGCTGGGGACAGTAGACGAGGCAAGGCCCCCTAACCTGGCTCTGTGGATTAGCACTCTCTCTCAACCTGCTAGTTTTATGTAAGTGGTCCTCCAAGAAGAAAGGACAATAGCTTGTCAGTCCTTGGAACAGGAGCAACTTTTGCTTCCCAGGTATAAAGAAGGGGTAACATTTAATTTGAAGAGTACCTACATAAGGACTTTATAAGGCATTCATAAATCATACATAACACATTCATAAGCAGGACATGAGCATTTCATAAAAGGTTGAGTTACACTGGATTAGAGGCACTGTGATCCCTCAGAGTGGTGGAGTGATTCAGCTACTGGAGCTTTGCTTACTTGTCCAGGTAACTGACCTGCTCCACTGGGCCCTGTGTCCCCTCCGTCCTGACCACACATCCACCTCCTTGCTTGGCACGGCATTACAACACCTTGGCACAGTTCTCAAGGTGGTGTGCTGTGCTGTTGTGAGAGGTGGCAAAAAGACTCACACAATGACATAGATAAATAACATTTCCATACCCATAGCTGTAACTACGTCTTTTTTCGTTTTATAATATTGAACATGTAGGCTAATGAATCATATATGATCGTGGCATTTTAAGTGACACAGGTATGATAAGTGTCTTAATAATTTTTATTATTTAAAAAAAAATCTCTAATGAGATTTAAATGCTTTAATGAAACGATTAAACAGATGCAGGAGTAATATCAGCCGTGGCTGTAGGGAAAGTACAATACTTCCTCTGTGACCTTTTCAGCACAAGTAAAGTGTGTTGTCATTAGTGCTATAATGGCTGCTGCTTTGCTCGCAGGGTGGGAACACAGTGTGAGTTAGCCTACGGGTTAGACAGAGCAGTCACACACCAGCAGTGTTATGAATCCACTCTGCCTCCCAGGCAGCTCGGTGTTAAAATGGAGGGTCTTTCTTCCCTGCTTTATGGTGTTTGCAGCCTTGAGGGGATAGCTAGCCTGCATGAGAGGAATGTCATGACGGGAATCTGCCTTTTGCTGCTGAAATTCTTCATGCCCCTGTCTGTCTGTCTGGGGGGGATGCCTTGTGGTGCGCCTAATGAAGCTCAGTCAGAATGAATGCAGATATTGATCGGCTGCCTCATAGATTATACACGAGGCGTGAGCTAATTGCGTTTTGATAGACAGTTGGGGACTTAACTGTGAACTGCATCGTCATCCGCTCCTGAATACTCACTGGATCAGCCTCTAACATCTCTTATAATAATACCACCTCTTCTGTTCATATTCAAGTAAGGCAGTAGGCTGAGAAATTGAATTGACTCAGTTGGGGAACTTCCTGTTATAGTGTCTGGTGTTCTGAATAAATTAATAACCTGTTGACTATCTCCTGTCATTTTGTATGGACAAGATATTTCAGACTCAGTGTGCAATGCTCCCATCCAGATCTCAATCTGCCTTTGAGTTGTCTGTTGGTGGTTTCGAAGGAGGGAGGGACGGAGGGAGGTAGTGAGGGAAGAACGAAAGAGGAATGTCGGAGGGCCCAAAGATGGGCAGGCCGCACTTGTCCGTGACATTCCCCTTGGCCCCGAGGAGCCACTTCACCCCTCCAAGCTAGAGCCTGAGCCATTTGTCTTCATGCTGATCAGGGACCCCACATGAGCTCATCTTATTGAGTTAAATGTGAGAGAGCGGTCTCTGGCTGCTCTCCTAATCCAACAACAGCTAACCTCCCTGCCTCAACACACACCCTTATGCCATGTCAGAATGTTTGGTTAGACTAGAGAGTAAAGCAGCAGTTAACAAGGCAGGTCTAAGGATGTTGTTAGAGAGCACAACCCAGCAGGTCTGTAAACGGCCCCCAGACCAACACAGGTGTGTTAATGTGGAACAAAGGAGCTGCTATGTTATGTCTTTATCTGCCCTATATCCAGACCCCTGATCCAGCAGATAAGCATGTTTAGTACCTACTCAATAGTCCCCAGTCTTCTGTGGAAACCAAGCCTGGGTTCAAATACTCTTTCAAATCTTTCAAAGGATTTTAGTGTTTGCTTTAGTCTGCTTGGGGTGCCATATGGGTGACGTTTTGCAACTATTCTATTGGTTCAATATCGCCAGACAAGCTCAATCAAGCCAAGCTATAGTTTTGAACCCAGGTCTTATGGAAACCCAGTCTGTGACGGCCATTAGGGCTCAGTGAGCCAGTGACAAGGGCTGCCATTCAAACACCTTCCCGGTTCATTCATAAGCTGCCCTCCAGATTGCCGGGCTAAGTGGTGACTGAGGGAAGCCTATTTTTACTCTCCTCATAACTTGTGCATGGCCGCTCTCTCATTGAAACGTTTAATAGAGCTAAAAGGCCGCCTGGCAGATGTAAATCGGCCACTCAGTCAGGTCCGACCAACCGCTTCAAGCCGTGCCCAACTTTCCATCCCTCTCTCTGTTTCTCTCACTCTCTGTCTCTGTTTCCCTCTCTCTCATTCTCTGCATTTCTCTCTCACTCTCACTCACACCTACACTTACACACCAGAGTTATTGTTTCCCTCTGACAATACAGTTTCTACCCTCCCCTGAGTCCCCTCACTGCCCTAGAACATTCTTGTACCGGTCTTAAAACATGTGTAGCATTATGCAAATGGTCATTTAAGGTCATTTCCATGAATGGTGTGGCAGGGTCAGACTGTTGAAATGTCAGATTGTGGCTTTAACACACTGCAAGGTTACGAGAGGCAGGCTGGCTGGCTAGCAGTACCAGTAGCAGTAGTTGCTCACTAAGCTGGCTGGTAGCCAGAATTGATTTCCACACCACATCCAGAGGATATTTTTATCATCTCTCTGTTTACCAGTGACGTATGGTGAGGTTGGTGGCTGGGTAGGCACTGGCTATTATGAAAGCCAGATTTACTTACAAATATTCCTTGATAAAGCCCAAGTTCACCATACAACAGATGGCTCCAACAACTATTAACTGAAAATGGACACGTTTTTTTTAACCGAATGTAAATACCAATATAGCAAAGATACAGAAGCAATAGCCTCCAATGGCGGCATATTTCATATCATCTGACAAAATGATACACTGCTCAACTCAGCTTAGACATTGACCGATGTAGCATCCACAGGTACAGCCAATAGTTGGCACTAAAAGACCAATATATAGACACATTTCATCCGAATAGTTTGCAACCCTGATATATATATTTTGGGGCGGGGGGCTTTTCATAACAGCTTTTTTAAATTAGATTATCACAGGGTAAACATTGTCTATCTTGTCTATCCGGACTGCACGTCACTGCTGTGTACAAACTCAAGAGCTCGCCTCACTGAGCCTGGCCAGATCTGTGTAAACAGTTCTGACTACTCTCTCTCTCTCCACTTAAATGCCTTCCTACCATACTTTGTTCAGAAGACAAGTGAATGTTCACTTCGCCTATAAGAGGTCTGCAAACACGTAACTCTCAGCTGTTGTCCCAATGTTTTGTTACACTTTTCTTCACCGCTTTGTCATAAGGTCATGAATTATAACGGAGTCGTGACAATGACAACGGGAGCCATAAACATTCATGACAGCTGACGCCACCTTATTGCATAAACATTATCCTGACATGAACCATTGTTTAGGTCCGCTAGCTAACTGGCTAGGTACATTGTTAACCAACTAGTTTACCCAACCAGTTTAAGTAGTGAAGACGGTGTGTAAAGCCAGTTAACCCCAATGACCTTAACTGTCATGAATGTAAACAACAACTGTTATGTCAATGTTAGGACATTTTTATATAGACTTTATGGCAGATTGGGTTCAAGAAAAGTATCAATTGAATTGAGTATGAATGACAGTGGGTAGCCTACCCCTACAGTACAGTATCTACCACCAGGTGAGGTCAGGAAGTTGTTGCCATGCTCTCATTAAGTATTCCCACTGCGTTGTCGGTGCATACGGTGTGAACACCTGGTGTCCCTCAACACACTGACTCCTAGGTTGTATCCCAAATTGCTCCCCATGGTCCCTGGTCAAAAGTAGTGCACTACATAAGGAACAGGGTGCCATTTGGGGCTCCCCCCTAGCCTCAACCTGCTCCTACGGCCCTGCTCCCAGCTCCACTGGCTATGAATGAGACAGATGGAGCAGGGCTTAGTGTGGGAAAGGGACTCGTCGGATGACACCTGTGCATGGCGGGTGTGCTGCTGCTATCTCTCACTGCAGACGGAGCACAACACAACACTCTTCTCTCTGACTCAGCTCTTCCTCTGACAGGCGTGCTGGCAAGGGGCTCGTGGTGCTCTGTCTGTCCCAGCCAGATGGATCACTTTGATGCTATTAGGGGACTGAAGCAAAATGAATCCCTGAGTTTAGATGAAGTCATGTGCATCAGCGAAGCAAGATTTCGTTAGGAGTTAATAAGTAACATGAGTACTTTGTAAATGCTACAAATGACAGTATGCTCAGGTCTACTACAGAGTGCATACACATTTGACTGGAAAATGCATGCTTGACACGGCATGCTTACAGGCTTGACTCAAATCTTACTGACATAGCTAAGCTGTGTCATATTGCAGCTACTTTACAATATGTTAGTGGCCATTGAAACTGATGTACTGCATGTGAATCTCTTAGGATTTAGGATTTTATTTGGTTCCCCATTAGCTTTTGCAAAAGTGGCAGCTACTCTTCCTGCGGTCTAGTTACCTTCAGCTGATGGGTCTCTGGTAGTTAGATGGATCATAGTGGCATCTCTTGAGAAGCCGTGAGATCGCAGGGAGTTACAGTACCATGGAGATTTCCAGGCTGTATCACAATCCTGTTTCTTCGTTAGAGCTGTAAGTCTTATTTTTTCCTCTAATTATTTGAGTATGAGAGGGAGTGGAGAGTCTTAGTGCTGCTCTGCTGTTGTGATTGTGCCAGTACCCATGTAATGAAGCCTGTATAATACAGCTGCTGGCAGGATGGATGGCAGGGCCTGGGTTGGTCCCTATGTTACAATACAGAGGAGAGAAGAGGAGCCTCCTGAGCTCTGGCTGCTTTGGAAAGGCTCGTCATATGTTTCTGTGGTGCTGCCAGGTTAACACACACACGTATGAGCATACACACACACACACACACACAGCACTTTCTATGAATACATGCACAGTCCTGGCTATGAATACATACAGTCCTGGCTATGAATACACGCATAGTCCTGGCTATGAATACACACAGTCCTGGATCGGCACATACACACAGCTCTGGTTATGCCTCTATTCATTCTGATCTCTCGCTGGAATAACAGTGACAGGAGGAGGAACCGGAGACCGGTAAGGGCATACCTATGCTGAGAACTGAGAGGCAGTGGTTTGCTGAAACCATACATTCTGTCTCACAGCCCACAAAATAAGTAAGCTAGATTTGACTCTGTTGCTTTCCGTTTCGGTTTCCTTTCCTGCACCCTCCATCAGGCTGAAGTGGTTTCTTCAAAAGCACAATCAGAGTTCAACATATCACTTATGAAATGAAGCATCTTGTGGTGAAATGATTTGAACCATCTTTCGGTAAGGATGTTTTTACAGCCACTTAACATGTAATGGCTCCCTTAACGCCCTGAGCCTGGAACGAGGTGTTAAAGCAAGGGAGGTCACTAATCAACCAATCAAGGTCTTTAGTAAGGCTGATCCAAAGCCAGGGATGTCATTGTGTGTGCTGGCATGTAAAATGAGTCTCTGAGTGACTTTCGGTCCCTGCTCTGTTCCCCAGACAGCTGCCTGTCTGTCTGGGACCAAAATAGGTGATGTGTTGTTGTGTGTTGCAGCAAACTTCTCTGAAATAAATGACATTCGTAAACAACAGGTGTAGACTAACAGTGACATGCTTACTTATGGGCCCTTCTCAACAAAGCAGAGAGAAAAACAGAGAAAATAATAACACAAGGAATAAATACACAATGAGCAACGATAACTTGGCTATGTACACGGGGTACCAGTACCGAGTCGATGTGCAGTGGTACGAGGTAATTGAGGAGATACAGTAGGTAGATATAGGCAGGGATAAAGTGACTAGGCAACGGGATAGATAATAAACATTAACTGCAGCATATGTGATGAGTCAAGAGTTATTGTAAAATGGGTCAATGCAGATAGTTAAATAGTTAACCAATAGCTACCCGGACTAACTATTTAGCAGTTTTATGGCTTGGCGGTAGGAGCTGTTCAGGGTCCTGTTGGTTCCAGACTTGGTCCCACGGTACCGCTTGCTGTGCGGTAGCAGAGAGAACAGTCTATGACTTGGATGTCTGGAGTCTTTGACAATTTTTAGGGCCTTACTGGGCCATACGCACTACCCTCTGTAGAGACTTGCGGTGGGATGCCAAGCAGTTGCGTAGCAAGCGGTGATGCAGCCAGTCAAGATGCTCTTAATGGTGCAGCTGTAGAACTTTTTGAGGATCTGAGGGCCCATGCCAAATCTTTTCAGCCTTTTGAGGGGGAAGATGTGTTGCCATGCCCTCTTCACGACTGTGTTGGTGTGTGGAGCATGTTAATTCCTTAGTGATGTGGACACCAAGGAGCTCTCAACCTGCTCCACTACAGCTCTGTCGATGTGGATGGAGGCGTGCTGGGCTCTCCATTTCCTGTAGTCCATGATCAGCTCCTTTGTCTTGCTGACGTTCTGGGAGAGGTTGTTATCCTGGCACCACACTGCCAGGTCTCTGACCTCCTCCCTGTAGGTTGTCTCATCGTCGTCGGTGATCAGGCCTACCACAGTCGTGTCGGCGGCAAATTCAATGATGGTGTTGGAGTCGTGCAGTGATGGGTGAACAGGGAGTACAGGAGGGGACTGAGCACGCAGCCCTGAGGGGCCCCCATATTGAGGGTCAGCGTGGTTGGATGTGTGGTTCCCTACCCTCACCACCTGGTGGCGGCCCGTCAGGAAGTCCAGGATCCAGTTACAGAGGCAGGTGTTTATTCCCAGGGTCCTTAGCTTAGTGATGATCTTGGAGGGCACTATGGTGTTGAACGCTGAGCTGTAGTCAATGAACAGCATTCTCACGTAGTTGTTCCTTTTGTCCAGATGGGAAAGGGCAGTGTGGAGTGTGGAAAGGGTGGTGTTGTTGTGTGACACAGACTTCACTCAAATACGTGGTGTTGTGTTGCAGAAGACTTGGTGATACCACAACAGAAGACTCTAGCATTCACTCCCCACATGGGAGTTATGATGTTTTCAAAAAGTGACTGTCTGCCTGTGATGTGATTTTCAGCTTGAAATACTTGAACAACAAAAGAACAAAAACTAAAGCCCTCCTCTTAAACTCCTAGCTTTACAAGTCAATATCATCCACCGAAGACATGATGGGTTTCTTCTGTTTGTGAAGACAAAGTTGTGCACTTTTTAACAAGCTTGTAGAATTGTATGAACATACTGAAGAGTTGCTCTTCCGATCTCGCCCGGGGCTGTATTGTCCTGGAGTGTGTAATGTGTGCATGACGGCACCTAAGATGCAGGTTGTATTTCCCATCAGGGACCATTGTAGAACACCACCACATCACGTCTGCTAGTGTTGGATTTTAGCCACATGGCTTTTATCCATTATATTGCAAACATTTGTGAAGTAACGCTGGGAAAAAATGCACTACAAGCAATTATCTTACCTGTCACCAGTCTAGAAATAGAGTAATCCCTTGAATGGTGGTGCTGGTTAAAGGTCATGTCAGGCCTATTTTACTAGGTAGGCCCTGAGGGACCGAGGTGAGCGTTGAGACAGAGCGAAAGCTTGTGTCAGCAGTGTGAAGACAAGACACACACCGCCATCTGTCCATTCAGCTGCAGTGTGAACTTCAAACGCAGCCGTTTCAACACAAAGGTTTAGGGTACCGTTCTTTCTTCCTCACTCTCTCTGTGAGACGCAAGAAAAAAACTGCCCAAACATACACATGCCCAGCAGGTTTACAAAACAAATTGAACTCCAACAGTCCACACACACAATGATGGGTTAGGCCAAGGTAAAGTTTTAATATTGTCGTCATTGTTGTTGGGTGAATGTGTGACTGAATGTGTGTATAAATGAGTATTAGTGTGACCTCTCGGTGCTATAAATGGGAGTGAACAGTGAAGTCATTGCAAGGTGACTGTGAACTAAAGGCCTAGTTTTCTCTGGGTAATCCCTGGGTGTTGGGGCTGTGCAGCCACACCTCAATTCAAACTGTAGAGCGAGAGCTCCACATACACGACATGACCATAAGTATGTGGACACCTGCTCGTCGAACGTCTCATTCCAAAATCACGGGCATTAATATGGAGTTGGTCCCCCCTTTGCTGCTATAACAGCCGCCACTCTTCTGGGAAGGCTTTCCACTAGATGTTGGAACATTGCTGCGGGGACTTTCTTCTATTCAGCCACAAGAGCATTAGTGAGGTCGGGCACTGATGTTGGGCGATTAGGCCTGGCTCGCAGTCGGCGTTCCAATTCATCCCAAAGGTGTTCAATGGGGTTGAGGTCAGGGCTCTGTGCAGGCCAGTCAAGTACTTCCACACTGATCTTGACAAACCATTTCTTTATGGATCTTGCTTTGTGCACGGGGCATTGTAATGCTGAAACAGGAAAGGGCTTCCCCAAACTGTTGCCACAAAGTATAAAGCACAGAATCGTCTAGAATGTAATTTTGTGCTGTAGCGTTAAGATTTCCCTTCACTAGAACTAAGGGGCCTAGCCCGAACCATGAAAAACAGCCCCAGACCATTATTCCTCCTCCACCAAACTTTGCAGTTGGCAATATGCATTGGGGCAGGTAGCGTTCTCCTGGCATCCGCCAAACACAGATTTGTCTGTCAGACGTCCAGATGGTCCAGATCACGTCCAGATCACTCCAGAGAATGTGTTTCCACTGCTTCGGAGTCCAATGGCAGTGAGCTTTACACCACTCCAGCAGACGCTTGGCATTGCGAATGGTGATCTCAGGCTTGTGTGCGGCTGCTCGGCCATGGAAACCCATTTCAAGAAGCTCCCGACGAACAGTTATTGTACTGGCGTTGCTTCCAGAGGCAGTTTATTAAGTGTTGCAAAGGAGGATAGACAATTTTTACGCTGTCCGCGCTTCAGCACTTGGCGGTCCCATTCTGTGAGCTTATGTGGTCTGCCACTTCTCAGCTGAGCCGTTGTCGCTCCTAGATGTTTCCACTTCACAATAATAGCACTTGCACTTGACCGGATCAGCTCTAGCAGGGCAGAAATTTGACGAACTGACTTGTTGGAAAGGTGGCATCTTATGACGGTGCCACGTTGAAAGTCTCTGACCTTTTCGGTAAGGCCATTCTACTGCCAATGTTTGTCTCTGGAGATTACATGGCTGTGTGCTCAATTTTCTACACCTGTCAGCAACGGATGTAGCTGAAGTAGTAATTTGAATGGGTGTCCACATACTTTTGTATATATAGTGTATTATTGAGCCCAGTGATTGTGCTTCTCTCTCCCTCCATTTTGTGTTGTCTCTCCACTGATTGGCTGGCCAGGCAGCTGGTCCATAGGGTGACCCCCTTAACTGAGAATGGGATTATTATGGAGGAAGCAGAGTGAAAGCCTATGGGACTGTATATTAAAGGTCTACTAACTAAAACCATGGAAAACTCTGCCATGTTTTGTGTGTGTGTGCGTGTATGTGTGCGCTCGCATGTGTGCTTGAGAGTGTTTGTGTGTATCTCTTTTTATAACTAACCACAGAAACAGTCCGTTCTTACCAGTGTGCTCTTTTGTTCCTCTCTTCTTCTGTCTTTCCTCATGATTAACGGATTCCATTTTCACATATTACAAGCTGAAGTCACCGGTTAATTGTAGCCCTCTGGCTGGCTTGGTGCCAAGGCCAGCATGATGCCCTAGTAGCACAGTTTATTATGCACTTCACTGTCTGAGAATGGCATTTAGTACATCCTATGCCTGCAGTTTGGCTTTGCCAACATAGATCATACGTCACTCACTAGTTGGAAGCATTTAAGAAACATAGGATTTTTTGTCAGTGATAATGATCTTGTCTGGTTTTGTCAGTGATGCTGAGTTTCAGAGATTAAAAAAAAGAACAGTACAGTGATTGATGATTCATACCGAGAATGGTACAACGCGCTGTGTCGAGACCATATTTGAGCCACCCAGGTTTCAATTATGGTCGCCGGTGTTCAATTGTATCAGAGTGAGATTATTATAAATGATCAGACAATAGGAATGAATTGATTAATTGTTTGCTGCGATTGGCTTAATTGATGTTTGAAGTTGAATGACAAGAGAAGTTTGTATGAAATTGAAGACGACATTTAAATGGATTCCATAAATAGTTGTTGCCAGGCGACAGAGCAGCTTTTGAATTCCAGGAGAAACAGCTGACTAGGTGGCTGGGGACTGCAGCTGGTGTCTCTGCCCAAACTTTAGGCTTTCCTCATTGGCCCTTCTATTTCCATCATTCCTTTTTATTGTTTATTTCACTTATCTACTTCACTTGCTTTGGCAATGTTAACATATGTGTCCCATGCCAATAAAGCCCCTTGAATTGAATTGGAGAGGGAGAGGGAGAGGGAGAGAGAGAAATGGTGCCCTGGTGCACTGTGAGGACATTACAGGACCAAAGGGACAGGAGAGACAGATGGAGGAAGAAACACACCACACTAAAGACAAGCCAAATGGGAGGGCATAGAGGGTCTTGGCTGAGATGTGAGTTACATGTTGTTTAATGGCCCTGTCAGGGAGTCTAAAATAGAACATGCTCTCTCTCTGAGACCTGCTTTTCTGAGCTGCACTGGAATCATCTTGCAGATTCTGTTAAAAGCATTTTGCCCCTTTCTCTCCCCAACACTAACAGGAGGGACAGCACTAAATATTTAAAGAGCGACTATGGTATCGATATG
The DNA here is from genome assembly GCF_016432855.1 of Salvelinus namaycush. Taxonomy (NCBI): domain Eukaryota; kingdom Metazoa; phylum Chordata; class Actinopteri; order Salmoniformes; family Salmonidae; genus Salvelinus; species Salvelinus namaycush. Next base: position 32,883,829 of record NC_052307.1, read on the forward strand.
AGTCAGAAACATTTATTCTTGTGTCAAAATGTACTGTAAATAGGATCATTTTGGTCATAAAGTTAAACTCGTCCAAAACGGAATACAGGGTACTTTAACAGTTTTCCTTGGGTTTATTTCAATCCTGCCCACAGCTGGCATTGTAATGCCCATGCTCAATTTGGTTTGACATTCGATATCCCTGTGGGGCTAGTTGGGGACCATCAGTAAATTACACAATGTACATGGGACGATATAAAAATACAAAATTTCATTGACATAACCTCAAATCAACTAAAATGTTTATAAATTCATATACAAATATTAAAAACATTGAAAGAGACAAAATATGTGCAACATGATAATATTGTCCCATTTACATTGTATAATTTATTGACGGTCCTTAACTAGCCCCAGAGATAGGCTATCCAATGTCAAACCAACTTTGCCACAGTCGCACACCAGCCATTATCTAGCACTATCTAGCCTAGGAGGCTTCTAGACACAAGACTTGGTTAGACTGTTTCAAGTTATCTAGAAGTGTGAGAGACAAACTGTGCACTGTTTTGGCAGAGTACATTTTTTTATTTTCATTTTATTTATTTCACCTTTATTTAACCAGGTAGGCAAGTTGAGAACAAGTTCTCATTTACAATTGCGACCTGGCCAAGATAAAGCAAAGCAGCTCGACACATACAACAACACAGAGTTACACATGGAGTAAAACAAACATACTGTTTGTAAGTGTCCATGTTTTAATATAATCAACTGAACAAGACACAATAGAAAATAACAAAGTAACCTAACCGAAACAGTCCCGTGTGGCACGAACACTGACACAGGAAACAAACACCCACAAACCAACAGTGAAAACAGGCTACCTAAATATGGTTCCCAATCAGAGACAATGAAAAACACCTGCCTCTGATTGAGAACCATATCAGGCCAAATGACAAACCTAAACATAGAAATACAGAACATAGACTGCCCACCCCAACTCACGCCCTGACCATACTAACTAAAGACAAAACAAAGGAAAATAAAGGAAATAAGGTCAGAAACGTGACAGTACCCCCCCCCAAGGTGCGGACTCCGGCCGCAAAACCTGAACCTATAGGGGAGGGTCTGGGTGGGCATCTGTCTGCGGTGGCGGATATGGCGCTGGACGTGGCCCCCACTCCACCATAGTCAATACCCGCTTCCGTGGCCTCCTAGGAACGGCGACCCTCCTAAATGGCCCCACTGGACTGAGGCGCGCCTCTGGACAGAGGGGCAGCTCTGGACTGAGGGGTAGCTCCGGACTGAGGGGCAGCTCCGGACTGAGGGGCAGCTCCGGACTGAAGGGCAGCTCCGGACTGAAGGGCAGCTCCGGACTGAAGGGCAGCTCCGGACTGAGGGGTAGCTCAGGACTGAGGGGCAGCTCTGGCGGCTCTGGCGGCTCCTGGCTGGCTGGCGGCTCTGGCGGCTCCTGGCTGACTGGCGGCTCTGGCGGCTCCTGACAGACTGGCGGCTCTTGCGGCTCAGGACAGACTGGCGGCTCTTGCGGCTCAGGACAGACTGGCGGCTCTTGCGGCTCAGGACAGACTGGCGGCTCTTGCGGCTTAGGACAGACTGGCGGCTCTGGCGGCTCAGGACAGACGGGCGGCTCTGGCGGCTCAGGACAGACGGGCGGCTCTGGCGGCTCAGGACAGACGAGCGGCTCTGGCTGGCTCTGGACAGACGGGCGGCTCAGCCGTGCCGAGGCGCACTGTAGGCCTGGTGCGTGGTGCCGGAACTGGTGGTACCGGGCTGGGAACATGCACCTCAAGGCTAGTGCGGGGAGCAGGAACAGGGCGTATAGGGCTCTGGAGACGCACAGTAGGCTTGGTGCGTGGTGCCGGAACTGGTGGTACCGGACTGGGTACACGCACCACTGGGCGAGTGCGGGGAGCAGGAACAGGGCGTACTGGACTCTGGAGACGCACAGGAAGCCTGGTGCGTGGTGTTGGCACTGGTGGTACTGGATGGACCGGACCGTGAAGGCGTACTGGAGCTCTTGAGCACCGAGCCTGCCCAACCCTACCTGGCTGAATGCTCCCCGTAGCCAGGCCAGTGCGGCGAGGTGGAATAGCCCGCACTGGGCTGTGCTGGCGAACCGGGGACACCATGCGTAGGGCTGGTGCCATGTACACCGGCCCAAGGAGACGCACTGGAGACCAGATGCGTTGAGCCGGCTTCATGGCACCTGGCTCGATGCCCACTCTAGCCCGGCCGATACGAGGAGCTGGAATGTACCGCACCGGCCTAAGCACGCGTACTGGGGACACCGTGAGCTCCAACGCATAACACGGTGCCTGACCAGTATGACGCTCTCCACGGTAAGCACGGGGAGTTGGCTCAGGTCTCCTACCTGGCTTAGCCACACTCCCCGTGTGCCCCCCCCCCCCCCCCCCCAAGACATTTTTGGGGCTGACTCTCGGGCTTCCAACCGCACTGCCGTGCTGCCTCCTCATACCAGCGCCTCTCTGCCTTCGCTGCCTCCAACTCCGCCCTGGGACGGCGATATTCCCCTGGCTGAGTCCAGGGTCCTTTGCCGTCCAGAATCTCCTCCCAAGTCCATGAATCCTGTGTCTTTTGCCGCTGCTGCTGCTGTCCTTTACCACGCTGCTTGGTCCTTGGTTGGTGGTTCTGTAACGGCAGATTTCAGGGATCGGACCAAAGCGCAGCGTGGTTAGTTTTTATCATGTTTTAATAATGACAAAAACGTGAACACTACAAACTACAAAACAATAAATGTGAAAAACCGAAACAGTCCTATCTGGTGCATAGACACAAAGACAGAAGACAACCACCCACAAAAACCCAACACAAAACAGGCTACCAGGTGTTAGTCATTGTCTCTGATTGGGAACCATATTTAGGTAGCCTGTTTTGTGTTGGGTTTTGGTTGAAAACAGCAGAGGTGTATTTAGAGGGCAAGTTGGTTAGGATGATATCTATGAGGGTGCCCGTGTTTACGGCTTTGGGGTGGTACCTGTTAGGTTCATTGATAATTTGTGTGAGATTGAGGGCATCAAGCTTAGATTGTAGGATGGCTGGGGTGTTAAGCATGTTCCAGGTCGCCTAGCAGCACGAGCTCTGAAGATAGATGGGGGGCAATCAGTTCACATATGGTGTCCAGAGCACAGCTGGGGGCAGAGGGTGGTCTATAGCAGGCGGCAATGGTGAGAGACTTGTTTTTAGAGAGGTGGATTTTTAAAAGTAGAAGTTCAAATTGCTTGGTACAGACCTGGATAGTAGGACAGAACTCTGCAGGCTATCTTTGCAGTAGATTGCAACACCGCCCCCTTTGGCCGTTCTATCTTGTCTGAAAATGTTGTAGTTAGGAATGGAGATTTCAGAATTTTTGGTGGTCTTCCTAAGCCAGGATTCAGACACGGCTAGAACATCCGGGTTGGCAGAGTGTGCTAAAGCAGTGAATAAAACAAACTTAGGGAGGAGGCTTCTAATGTTAACATGCATGAAACCAAGGCTATTACGGTTACAGAAGTCATCAAAAGAGAGCGCCTGGGGAATAGGAGTGGAGCTTGGCACTGCAGGGTCTGGATTCACCTCTACATCACCAGAGGAACAGAGGAGGAGTAGGATAAGGGTACGGCTAAAAGCTATGAGAATTGGTCGTCTAGAACGTCCAGAACAGAGAGTAAAAGGAGGTTTCTGGGGGCGATAAAATAGCTTCAAGGTATAATGTACAGACAAAGGTATGGTAGGATGTGAATACAGTGGAGGTAAACCTAGGTATTGAGTGATGATGAGAGAGATATTGTCTCTAGAAACATAATTGAAACCAGGTGATGTCATCGCATGTGTGGGTGGTGGAACTGAAAGGTTGGATAAGGTATAATGAGCAGGGCTAGAGGCTCTACAGTGACATAAGCCAATAAACACTAACCAGAACAGCAATGGACAAGGCATATTGACATTAAGGACAGACATGCTTAGTCAAGTGATCATAAGGGTCCAGTGAGTAGTGAGGTTGGTTGGGGTCACGGCGATTCAGACAGCTAGCCGGGCCATCGGTAGCAAGCTAGCATAGGATGGAGGTCTGTTTTTAGCCACCTCGTGCGTTTCCGACGGTGGATTAGTGGGGTTCCGTGTGGTAGAGGGGACCAATCCAATTGGCAAAATAGATATAGTTATAGTGACCCAAGAAAAATTGTTAGGGTTAGGGAGGGTTTGGCCGGTAGGGATATCCTTGTCTCATCGCGCTCCAGCGACTCCTGTGGCGGGCCGGGCGCAGTGCGCGCTAACCAAGGGGGCCAGGCACACGGTGTTTCCTCCGACACATTGGTGCGGCTGGCTTCCGGGTTGGAGGCGCGCTGTGTTAAGAAGCAGTGCGGCTTGGTTGGGTTGTGCTTCGGAGGACGCATGGCTTTCGACCTTCGTCTCTCCCGAGCCCGTACGGGAGTTGTAGCGATGAGACAAGATAGTAATTACTAGCGATTGGATACCACGAAAATTGGGGAGAAAATGGGAGAAAATTTATTTAAAAAAATAATAATAATAATTTAAAAAAAGTTAATTTGTGGAAAACCATCAAGAGCTATGATAAAACTGGCTTTCATAAGGACCGCCACAGGAAAGGAATACCCAGAGTTACCTCTGCTGCAGAGGATAAGTTCATTAGAGTTACCAGCATCATAAATGACAGCCCAAATAAATGCTTCAGAGACTGCGTGAATCAGGCCGTCATGGTCGAATTGCTGCAAAGAAACCACTACTAAAGGACACCAATAAGAAGAGACTTGCTTGGGCCAAGAAACACAAGCAATGAACATTAGACCGGTGGAAATATGTCCTTTGGTCTGATGAGTCCAAATTGGAGATATTGAGATTTTGGTTCCAACCGCCGTGTCTTTGTGAGACGCAGAGTAGGTGAATGGATGATCTTCGCATGTGTGGTTCCCACCGTGAAGCATGGAGGAGGTTGTGTGATGGTGTTGGGGTGCATCGTGAAAAATAACAGCTCCCCTGGATAGATTTTTATTACCAAAGAGAAAGGTCTCTATAAACATCCTTCCCCTTCCTGAAATGTAGCTCACAGCACATCTGGTTGCATAGAGAATGAGAGGCTGAAGACAAGAAATGGAGAAATTGTTATCCACTAGCCTCCAGAGTGTCCTTCAATAAACTTAAATTAAACAGATTTTTTACCTCTAACTAAATTATACTTTTGCAAAAAGTCAGAGATATTTCATTCAAGAACAGTCAGACATTTCACATGAAATTCTCCCAGTATGTCTCCAATGAGGACAAAGCTTCAGTTATATACTCCTACGGAGTATATAACAGGCGGAGCATGTTTTCGTGTACTCTGCCAAAACCCTCAGTGAAAACTCTAGCTGCCTGTTCTGCTCTTACTCAAATGATATCACTGGAGCCATGTAGCTATTCATTACCTGCACAGCTCATGTTGTCATAAGCACTGTGCTAATACTGCTAATACCATAAATTGATTCCCTACACCTTAACACTGGATTCATTATACTGTGTGAGAAATGCAGATGGCTATATGTTTTGAAGGGCTGCTACTGGTGCTGGTGATGGTAATACAGGCCTGGCCTCCCATGCTGGTGCTAACCCAGCCCAACTGCTCTCTCTCTCTCTCTTACCTACTGGTGGCCGGTAATAGTTTCCACTGTGGGCTGAAGCAGGCAGCAAACAGATGGCCCTGTCCCTCGTTCAATAGAGCTTCATTCACTTATGACTGAAATCCAAACCTGGAGGGAGGGGCAAGGCTCAACCGAAATGGCTACAGGCTCTGCTGTGACTGTGTGATGAAAAGGTGCAGATGTACAAAAACAGCCTAGATACTCTCTGACTCATGAACTGTTAGCATATGTTTTTATGTATCACTCAAAGAGAGTTGTATTTTAATATGCAGGTCATATGCTGGCCTCTGGAGGATCTTGGTGGACTGCCTGAAAGAGGGATGCCATTGTGGCTTATTAAAATACCCAGTCTGTCTCAGAGTGGTTTCATGAGAACTCTCGTTAACATGCGTTAACAGTGTAAACTCTCCTCCCTAGTTAGTCTGGTTTTCTGACACGGACTGGTGAGCAAGTTGCATCCCTCCAGGGGGTTCCCAAACCAACGCCCTGAGGATATGCTGCTTAGTTTCCCTAACCACTCATCCAATATCCAAGCCTCTTGTTTGAAGCTTTAGGCCCTAGTCAAAAGTAGTGCACTAAATAGGGAAATAGGATGCCATTTGGGACGCAACCTTGCTTATCTGTATCAGTTTTACAGAGTAACAAATTGCCCTCATGCATATTTTATAGTGATGAGGGATGAATTGTATCGTTTTGGCAATATCGCAACATTATTTTTCGCTAATTGGCTGTAGCTGCACAAAAACTCCAGTATTTTTTTCTTCTTACGTCTTAAAACAAGGAGACAATTTGTTTTCAACACTTTTCTTTCCGTGACTGACCAAAACTTGTTTTCTCATGGCTTTCTCTTGACCCTCTGCAGAAGGGATATGGTGAGCAATATGTTTGGAACATCGAAACGCAATAAAATCACAGTATCGAATCGCACTATACATATAGTATCGGCACCTAAGTACAGTGATAATATCGTATCGTGAGGTCCCTGGCAAATCCCAGCCCTAATATTCGATGTTGGGCACCTGCATGTTGTCCTCCCTCTTGTTTTATGATTAATGTTTAGGAGTGGAGAGGGCGTATTACAGTGGAACAATTAACACTCTCCATTTCCCCAGCGGTGTAGATGTACAGAATGAGCCTTCTAGTACACTCCTAGGCACTGTCAACAAACAGCTGAACACAGCAGAACATCACAGGGACGATAAACAAGAAAAACGAATGCACTAATTGCACCTGGGCTGAAAGGGGGACATTTACATGACATGTTAGTCATTTAGCTGATGCTGTTACCCCGAGCGACATTCAATCAGTTTAGTTATCTGCCAATGTGCCTGAAGTTATTTCCAGTCAGGCTGGGCCAGGTTGAGGCACGGCCAGCTTGTGGAAGCAGATGAAGCAGATTTATTTCCAAGCTGGGCCTTAATCATGAAGTTCTGCCTCTTTCAGACAGAATGACTGGGAAATCTGACTGCCTGCCTAGCACCCAACTCTCCTTCCATGCTCTAGCTGGCAGGCAGCCATCATCTTAAATGAGAATGAAAATTGAATCTCTTAGTCATTTCTCTATCCAATAAATAGCAACATTACTTTGGCAAAAGCCATATTTTGTGTGATGTCGTCAAGTCATAACGAATGCTGTAATACCACAGAGGAGTTAAGCATTCCAGCTTCATCCTCCCCTTCGGTCGGCTGTCCGCGCAGAAATCTGTGTGACTCAGCTTCACACAGGGGAAGCGATATTTTAAATTCAGGATTATTGATTCATTTAACATCTTTTAACCAGCATAGATACTTTTCAGATGGTCTGCCAGCCAGCAGGATGGTGGTAGTAGTCAGATTAAACATGCATGGAGGAGGAAAAGGGAAAAAAACATCATTCCTCCTATCTGCCTCCCTTTGCTGTAACCTGCGTTAGCTGCCAAGTCCGGTGTGGAGTGGAGGTTTTGGCTGGCTGATGTCTTTGGAGGATCAGTAACTTGCCCTCTGTGTCTTGTTGCGTCCAGCTGTGTTCATGGGGAGGACAGACAGACTCATGTGTTTCAGCTTCAACAAGTCACCATGAGTAGATTCAGCTTTGTTCATGTTTAGCCTACATTTTAAGAGACAAAACGACACACTGAACAGTTCCAGTTCTCCTTATTTCCCTTTTTGTTCCTGCTCATTGTGAGTGCTTAGAATACATGCTATTGGTGTTGGATTCTCAGAACCAGGGTGTGGTGAGGCCGGGCCAATCCCACGGCCAGTTCAGTTCCTCCCATCATGCACATGTGAGAGGTAAGGGTGCCTGGAGGGGCCATTCTCTGTATATACAAATAATACCACTGTTCCGTAACTCGGAGACTCATTGTGTTGGCTCATCTGAGGGTGAACTTCCACTGGGCTTGTGCCACACAGTCTTTGGTGAAACACAAACCAGCCTAACTATTCTCTAGATCCCCTATACTCAACTGGCGGACCAAAGGCCGGATCCAACTACAAAGAAATATATATTACAAAAAATTGGGGGGGGAACTCTGTCGGGCTTCGACCCCTGGTATTATATAAACACACATAAGACATTGAAAATGTTGTACAATTGTAGGAAATTAGCTTTAAAACAACAACAACAAAATCTGCCACATGCAAAATGTGTAGAATTGTGGGAAATTAGCTTTAAAACTGCTACATTTTCTATCCACCAACAAGAGGGGTGTGAACAGTTTGAGGTCGCATAGGTTGCGAGGTGGTTTGTTACTACGCTGATAAATTACTATCTATCTGGACCTTTGCCACCTAGGAAATTTGTGTGACCGGACCTTCTCAAATAGTACTTGAATATCCCTGCTCTAAACAGTTTTTTATATTTTGACATACATGTTTCACCATTGCTGTACAATACTTTTTGTTATGGGATATGAGATAGTGTTAAATGTAAATGTTGCATCCCTCTCCTCCCACTGTCAGAGGTTATTTCCTCAATTCATGCAGCCTTGGGAGAGTTCATTCATGCTTTAGCTTACTGACAATACTGAATGAGGAGGGTGGTCAATAACATGTTGATAGAAATATGCTTGTTTGATTGCTACTGTGAGTTCTTGAACAGTGTCTTGATCTACAGTATGTGCTATTGAAGCCCAGTGTGTGTGTGTGTGTGTGTGTGTGTGTGTGTGTGTGTGTGTGTGTGTGTGTGTGTGTGTGTGTGTGTGTGTGTGTGTGTGTGTGTGTGTGTGTGTGTGTGTGTGTGTCATTGTACTGTTGGATGGGGGAATTTAATTTGATATAACCAGACAGAAAAAACATGTATTTTGTCTGAGCAGATTTATTTATATTCCAAAGCCTGGTCAGCATGGGAAATCTCTGCCGCTACGATGTTATGTGTTACAGTAGGTGCCCTTTTTTTATTACTTGTCAGACTTTTTCTGTTTTACTCTGTTCTTTTTTTGACATTGGTGTGTGTGTGTGCGTGCATCTGTGTGTGTGCATGTGTAGTAGTATCTAACGCTCAATCAGAGCATCTCTGTCTCAGTATTTACCCAGAATACTTCATGAGCACTCTGAAACAGGAAACCTCTCACCCAGAGACAGTCTGTAATCCCAACATGTTTCAAGCTGACCACCATTGTCCCTGTTCCCAAGAACTCCAAGGTAAACTGCCAAAATGACCCGCCATGTAGCACTTACATCTGTAATTATGAAGTGCTTTGAAAGGCTGGTCATGACACACATCAACACCATCATCCCAGAAACCCTGGTCCCACTCCAATTCGCCTACCACCCCAACAGATCCACAGATGATGCAATCTCAATTGCACTTCAAACTGCCCTCTCCCACCTGGACAAGAGGGAAATAACTATGTCAGAATGCTGTTCATGTACGTTCAATACCATAGTCCCCTCCAAGCTCATCACCAAGCTGGGGAACCTGGGACTGAACACCTCCCTTTGTAACTGGATACTGGACTTCCTGACAGGACAGCCCCAGGTGGTGAGGGTAAGCAATAACACCTCCACCACGCTGACCCTCGACACGGGGGCCCCTCAAGGGTATGTGCTTAGTCCCCTCCTGTACTCCCTGTTCACCCAAGACTGTGTGGCCACGTACTACTCCAACATCATCATCCAGTTTGCAGACGACACGACGGTGGTAGGCCTGATTACCGGTGGCGATGAGACAGCCTACAGGGAGGAAGTCAGAGACTTGGCAGTGTGGTGCCATGACAACAACCTCTCCCTCAATGTCAGTAAGACCAAAGAGCTGATTGTGGACTTTAGGAGAAAGAGGGGAGGGAACGCCCCCATCCACATTGACAGGGCTGTAGTGGAGCGGGTCGAAAGCTTCAAGGTCCTTGGCGTCCACATCACTAAGGACTTAACATGGTCCACACACACCCGCACAGTTGTGAAGAGGGTACGAAAGCGCCTCTTCTCCCTCAGGAGGCTGAAAAGATTTTGCATGGCCTCTTGGATCCTCAAAACGTTTTACAGCTTCACCATCGAGAGCATCTTGATTGGCTGCATCACCGCTTGGTATGGCAAATGCACCACCCTCGACCACAAAGCATTATTTTTCTGTTGGATTGGAATCCTGTAAGATCCTATAGGATTGTATTCTATAGTATAAAATCCCAGAAGAGTTTCAAAATCTGCTAGGATTTTTCTATTGGATTCTTGAATTGGAATCCTGTAGGATCCTATAGGACAAAATCCTATAGGAGTCTAATAGGACTGGTTCCAAAATCTGATAGGATTTTTCTATTGGGTTCTTGTATTGGAATCCAAAGGATCATATAAGATAGAATTCTATAGGATAGAATCCCATAGGAGTCCAAAGGACTGGTACCAAAATCTAATAGGATTTAATCACTTCCATATTGTGGTGGTGTGTTGAAGAGGTTGAGAACCTCAGGGAATTATCACTGGTATGAGTAGGCAAAGAGATGGAGATTGTGCTCCGGAGAGAGACGGGAGAGAGACTGTTCCTCAGTTTACTGGCCTTGATTAATCTTGATTGCAGTTTAACATAAATGTTCAGGTTTCTGTGCTATATTTAGCTGTCCAATAAAGCTACATATTAGATTTCCTGTATGTGGACAGTATATGTTACTACATTACACAACATCATGTTTTGACCGCATCAAATTGAGGGTAATTACACATCCTTTTTTACCTCAGATTACTGCTATTAGTGTAAACGTTTATTTTAATAACAATGACACAAAATCGATTTCTTAAAACAGATCAATATCATTGGTTTTGTACCGTTGACTTTGTCATACACTCCAGCGGTTTTAGGACTATCCTTTTCAAACTCAAATGTCAGGGAAAATTCAGGGCACTGTCTATAAAAGTCACTGGCCTCACACCAAGACATACATCTGAGAGTCAAACTATAACTCAAATAACAGCCAACCCTAATCCAACACCAATAGCATGTATTCTTAACACTCACAATGAGCAGGAACAAAAAGGGAAATAAGGAAACCTGGAACTTATTTAAAAAAATAAAAGTAATATTATTACTATTGTGGCACATGTATGTCTAGGTAGTACGTTTTATGTTTAGGTTTTCAATATATCACAAACTGTTTATTGAATGATTATTGATTTGGACACTTCAAAATGGTGTTTTGACATTGGGCTATTTATCAAAAGTTATTGTCAACAAGAAGCGGCGACAGTCAACTTGTTTTAGGAAAATAAATGGAACTTTCAACATTCATTTCCAGTAGTTTTTTACTTAATTAGGTTATAACAACTGAATTGGATGAATCCATGATCTACCAGAAATCATGAAAACGAGTTTGACTTGCCTATAATAAGGCACATATAGTATATTTAGCAATAACAAACAATATAAACATTTCTCATCTGTATAACAATACAGTGACAAAAAAGGAGATTTAAAAAATGGCTACAACTTAGCTAGCTAGCTAGTCAGCTGACAGTCAAAATGTGGCTAACAGCAGTTTCTTAGCTAGCATAAAAACGAGGGCATAAAATTCTGCACAATTATGAAAATATGACTAAATCATTGACAACTTTGTCAGGAAACATAAAGAAACAAATACTGTATTCACAGTTCTTGCATTCACGCACAGTGAAGGATAAAACAGTTAGAATAATAATGTTAGGAAACCAAAGATTCTCTGCACAGCCACAGGTGGCGAGCTGAATCCTGCCCTAGCTGTTATGTCATCAGTCGCTCTTAAAGGGATAGGTTTTCATAAAGGTGACTAAAACAGAAATTTTTATATAGAACTGTTGTTCCCGATCAATGAACATTTTGTAATTAATGTTGTTATATTGTACTGGAACAAACTATAATTTATTGGGTTCAATTTAGAAGAAAAAAATCTAATAGGGTTCTGATTGGGGTGACAAAATCCTACAAGACTAATCAGATTACTTTTGATTTCCAATAGGAAAAAAAATTCCAATAGGATTCTGATACAGGTGACACAAAATCATATAGGATTGTGAGAATCCTATATGATTCTATTGGAAAAATTGTAATCCTATAGGATATTTTGACTAAGGCAGTACACAATGGGGCCGAGCTCTCTGCCATCCAGGACTTTTATATCAGTTGATATCAGAAACATTGCAGAAGACTCCAGCCACCCAAGCTATAGACTGTTCACTCTGCTAACGTCCTGCAAACAGTACCGGAATATCGTCTCTTGGACCAACAGGCTCCAAGACAGCTTCTACCCCCAAGTCATAAGACTGCTAAATAGTTAATTAATGGTTACCCGGACTATCTGCACTGACCCTACCTTGCACTGACTCTATGCACACTCGCAATACTATATGTACACACTATAAACACACCCCCACCCTACACTGACACTCCACACAAAACCCACACACATTCACATACACTACATAAGCACACACACACACACACACACACACACACACACACACACACACACACACACACACACACACACACACACACACACACACACACACACACACACACACACACACACACACACACACACACACACAACACGCATACCAACAACACAAGCACACATACTATGCAGTATATACATGCATACCAACACATACACACACACACACACACTTTAACACTCATCATATGCTGCTGCTACTCTGTTCTTTATTCTTACTCTTATTATTATATATCCTGAAGCCTAGTCACTTTACCCTGCCTTCATGTACACATCTACCTGAAATACCTGCGCATTGATCTGGTAATGGTACTCCCTGTATATAGGTCCATTCTTGTGTATTTTATTCCTCTTGTGTTACTATTTTCCTTCATTGGTTTGTGTGTGGTTATGAGACCATCACTCCGTGCATGGCATTGATACTGCCCATCTGATGGTCGATGTGAAATCCACTTACTTCTCCTCATATGAAATGACAGACCCTCCTGTGTCTTCCTCCCTTGGTAGACGATCACTTCACTGATGTCGCCAGACATCTCTGTTCCATCATCATTGCCCATCTGTCTGTCTGTGTCTCAGTGGAGACACTCATTTACAGGGTTTGTGTCACAGTGATTCAGGACTGAGTATTGAGTGTTTGTTTGCCAGCTGTGCTCTAAGAGGGTACAGTAGCATTACAGCCTGAATCTCACTCTCATCAACAGTCTTTTGGATCACTGGGTAAGTCATAAGAACCCAGACCCATAAAATGTCTGCATGGCCTCAAAGGGATCCCCTCAGAGACATCAATGCCAACCTGCTGTTGACTGTAAACTCGTAGTTTTCTTCCAAAATGTTATTTATTAAAAGGTGTCTGTTTTCCGCACTATTTCAGTCAAAATGGGGAAACCTTCAGCTAGCTTAAAGAATCATGGACAAGGTTGTTTATCCATTGGCTACGATTTGTACTTACACTTTGAGTATCCTGATGTTAATGTCGGAGCAGACTGAGTTGAAAGAAGGAGAACATGTACAGCATTTAAGAAAGCCATAGATGGAGCTCTTACTATGGGCTCCTCTCACCTTTTGGGAGAGATGTTGAGCTGATGTGACCCATGCCTGTCTCATTGTGCTCGTGACAAAAGACAAGACCACACAGGCAGTATGTAAGAAATTCATAATTTGAAAGGTCGTCATTCTGCTTGGAAAAATGGCACACTCTCCAGACTAGCCCCGAGGAAGCTGTTAACCTTATTCTCAATGGTAATGACATAACCAATTGAGACTGTTGAAATATAATTTATCGCTGTGTGTCCTCCCTGCAGTCTGACACTGAGGAGAGAAAAGGGATTACGCCAAGCACATTTATTTTCTAGGTCGCATCAGGACCACACTCTCATTCTTGTAAGAAATTGTTTTCAGCAGTTTAGTTTTTTTAAATTGCACCCAGAGCCGTTCTATCCATTCCCCTAACATGATGGAGTGGAGAAACATGGTGGTGTTGAAATGGAGACAAATTGGATTGTGGCCTGGGGAAAAATAGTAATTAGTGAAGCGCTAAAACTCTCCCTGGCTGGCACCCAGTAAAGTTTCCCTTTACTATAATATTACCATGACTACCCTAACCCTCCACTTGAAGGGTAGGATAATTAATCCTTCATGTGGTTGTCAAAGCCGAAAGCCCCAACCTACACGCCATATTGTCCTGTCACTCAGTGGCTGTGCTGCCAGGTGCTGGTGCGTTCTGTTGGCGTCGGTAGCTCTCTGTTTTTCATCATGAGCCCTATAGGCAAAATAAAACAGAGGAACACCCAAAGTAAACGTTGTCTCTATCTTTCTCCCCCCCCCCCCATCTCTCTCTTACCTTAGCACTCTGAGTGAACCTGCCTGAGACGTTTCCTCATCCTCAAACGAGAATAAGAGGAAATCTCTCCACTAGAGTCCCCAGCAGTGCAGAACATAACTTTTCTTTCTCATAATGTCCATCCCAAAGGGCATCCTATTCCCTAAATACCGCACTACTTTTGACCAGAGCTTTGGTCAAAAGTTGTGCACTATAAAGGAAATAGGATGCCATTTGGGACACGCTCCTGGTTTCTTTCTTACAAAGTAGAGTAGAAGTACAGACAGTGCTGATAAGGCTGATAAAGCCTCCCTTTGAGTTCAGGTAATCCTGACAAAGCTGTCTCTCTCTCCTGTTAACTCCACTGCATGGTACTGTACTGTACAGTAGTTGCAATCAGCACACTTGATGAGCTTATGTAGTATTGCAATTCATATGCAAATTGCATGTTTTCCCTCATAATGTAGCAAAAGCGTTTTACATCATAACGTTTACATATACATTGAGACATTTCTTCACAATATGTGACACAAACAAGAAATTCAATTTTCACAAAACCTATAATGGAGCTATAGCAAGATGACTGTTCATTTGTCTCAAAAGTCCAATGACCCATGACAATCTTGATTGTCCACACTCACAGTGTAAGGATCAGTGAAAAGCTGAATGGAGGGTGACACAGATGGGAAAAGACCAGCCTTGCCACCATAATGCAGGATGGACATTTTTCATGGTTAAGATGGTAATGGTAGGGAGTGGGAGAAATGCTGAATACTTACATAGTGTTCTGTACTTCTGCCTTTGATGAATGTCAGTGTCAACACTCAGCCATTCTTGCCTTTGGATATCCACAGTACATACTTAACCTGGTGCTGTGCACTCTAAGCCGATTCAGGCATGTCCACTTAAACCAGAGGTCACTCGAAGCGCTAACACTAATCACCATTGTACTTTAACGTGACTCATGTACTGAAAGACCTGGCGTTTGTTTTGTATGGTGGTGGTGAGAGAGCTGCAACAGTTTCTTAAGTGATTTTCCCTACTGGGTCGGCGGGGGGCTTGTGTGGTGTTTTCCACTAACCCTAAATCAACCCTGGAATATCAAGGCCATTGTTTCTCTGGCCTGGCTGCAACATGTATAGCATGTAGTGAGTGAGACAGGTAGGTGTGGGATTCCAGGAGTGAATTGGAGAGGATTTCATCCTTTAAATAGAAGCGCCTGTTAATGTGGGATCAACAGGAAGCTGTTGGGCTATTTTGGCAGTTACCTCTCTGTCCATTCTACAGGTATCGCTCGAGTCACAACAAAATGGAATATAACATTGCGTATAATGTTCAGAATGACACAATTTCATAAAGTTCGGAATGACACAATTTCATGTGTACAACATCTAAAGACCTGCATCACTTTACTCAGAGCTTTGCCGTTTCTAAAAGGATGTATTTGGGTGTTTTTGGAACTTTTGTTCATGTTTAGTCAGGGCCCCCATACTACACAATTGAGGATGAGGAAGTGATTTGCTGTTTGGGGTAAGTTTCTCAAAGACAAGTGAAATCACAAAAAAAGGTGTCTGGACCCTTCTATAACATGCCCATTACATCAAAAATAGTGATTTGCTTGTAAAAAGAAAATGTATCCTTTAAATAGTCTTTGTCCTTGGCTTAACACACCCCTCTACTAGCCATATTGTTGTCAGAGTGTTTCAGACTACACCCTGCTGCTTTGGGGAATTTTTGGAGGCTCTGTAACAATAATCAAATCACCGCTGTCTTTACCAGACCATAATTGGGTCAGTAAGTATATTTATAGCTTGTCTTTTCCAACACACACTCACACTGCTTTCATGCTAAGTGGTCCTCCAGCTAAATGGCAACAATTGCTGTTTACTCTCATTAACCTTCAGTTAATGGCCACGTAGTACATCTTAGTGCATCAACCATGGCAAATAAATACATGGACTCTCAAACCTCTCACCAAGGGCAAATAGCCACTGTAACCCTCTGCTGTGAAGGGGAAATAAGAAATGATATATGCTAGCGGTTCACAAACTGTGGGTTGAGACCTACTTGTGGGTCGCGGCAGGGGTCCAGTTGGGTCGCGGGATGACATTGCCAAAAAAATTAAATAAAGCAATATATACGGTACCAGTTCAAAGTATGGACACACCTACTCATTCAAGGGTTTTTCTTTATTTTTTATTATTTTCTACATGATAGAATAATAGTGAATACATTGTATACATCAAAACTATGAAATAACACATATGGAATCATGTTGTAACCAAAAATGTGTTAAACAAATCAAAATGTATTTTATATTTGAGATTCTTCAAAGTAGCCACCCTTTGCCTTGATGACAGCTTTGCACACTCTTGGCATTCTCTCAACCAGCTTCACCTGGAATGCTTTTCCAACAGTCTTGAAGGAGTTGCCACATACAGTATGCTGAGCATTTGTTGGCTGCTTTTCCTTCACTCTGCGGTCCAACTCATCCCAAACCATCTCAATTGGGTTGAGGTCAGGTGATTGTGGAGGCCAGGTCATCTGATGCAGCACTTCATCACTCTCCGTCTTGGTCAAATAGCCCCTACACAGAATGGAGGTGTGTTGGGTCATTGTCCTGTTGAAAAACAAATTATAGTCCCACTAAGCACAAACCAGATGGGATGGCTTATTGCTGCAGAATGCTGTGGTAGCCATGCTGGTTAAGTGTGCCTTGAATTCTAAATAAATCACTGACAGTGTCACCAGCACAGCACCCCCACACCATCACACCTCCTCCTCCATGCTTCACTGTGTGAACCACACATGTGTAGATCATCCGTTCAGCTACTCTGCGTCTCAAACAGACACGGCAGAGTCCAAAAATCTCCAATTTGGACTCATCAGACCAAAGGACAGATTTCCTTGGCCCTAGCAAGTCTCTTCTTCTTTTTGGTGTCCTTTAGTAGTGGTTTCTTTGCAGCAATTTCTGAGGCTGGTAACTATAATGAACTTATCATCTGCAGCAGAGGTAACTCTAGGTCTTCCTTTCCTGTGGCGGTACTCATGAGAGCCAGTTTCATCATAGAGATTGATGGTTTTTCAAATCAAATCAAATTTTATTAGTCACATGCGCCAAATACAACAGTGAAATGCTTACTTACGAGTCCCTAACCAACAATGCAGTGTCAAAAAATACGGATAAGAATAAGAGATAAAAGTAACAAGTAGGTTACTTCAGTTAGGATCACCACTTTATTTTAAGAATGTGAAATGTCAGAATAATAGAAGAGAGAATGATTTATTTCAGCTTTTATTTCTTTCATCACATTCCCAGTGGGTCAGAAGTTTACATACACTCAATTAGTATTTGGTAGCGTTGCCTTTAAATTGTTTAACTTGGGTCAAACGTTTCGGGTAGCCTTCCACAAGCTTTGAGTTGGGGGAATTTTGGGGGAATTTTGGCCCATTCCTCCTGACAGAGCTGGTGTAACTGAGTCAGGTTTGTTGGACTCCTTGTTCGCACACGCTTTTTCAGTTCTGCCCACAAATTTTCTATGGGATTGAGGTCAGGGCTTTGTGATGGCCACTCCAATACCTGGACTTTGTTATCCTTAAGCCATTTTGCCACAACTTTGGAAGTATGCTTGGGGTCATTGTGCATTGGAAGACCCATTTGCGACCAAGCTTTAACTTCCTGACTGATGTCTTGAGATGTTGCTTCAATATATCCACATTATTTTCCTTCCTCGTGATGCCATCTATTTTGTGAAGTGCACCAGTCCCTCCTGCAGCAAAGCACCCCCACAACATGATGCTGCCACCCCCGTGCTTCACGGTTGGGATGGTGTTCTTCGGCTTGCAAGCCTCCACCTTTTTCCTCCAAACATAACGATGGTCATTATGGCCAAACAGTTCTATTTTTGTTTCATCAGACCAGAGGACATTTCTCCAAAAAGTATGATCTTTGTCCCCATGTGCAGTTGCATCAGAGGAATCCCGGAACATATTCCAGAATGTGCTAGCAAAACAGTCCTGTAGGTTAGAATTTTCTTCATCTGACCACTTTTTTATTTTATATTTTTGCTTGTAAGCAGGAATCAGGATGTCACGTTCCTGACCTGTTTTCTGTTATTTTGTATGTGTTAGTCAGTCAGGGCGTGAGTTTGGGTGGGCAGTCTATGTTATGTGTTTCGATGTTGGTTAATGGGTGACCTGATATGGTTCTCAATTAGAGGCAGGTGGTTTTCATTTCCTCTGATTGAGAGCCATATTAAGGTAGGTGTTTTCACATTGTTTGTTGTGGGTGGTTGTTTCCTGTGTCAGTGTTTGTTGCACCATACGGGACTGTATCGTTCGTACGTTTTGTTTGTAGTCAGTACTTGTTCGTTCGTTCTTCGTTACGTGTAAGTTCGTAGTCCAGGTCTGTCTACTTCGTTTGTTGTTTTGTATTTTGTTCAAGAGTTTTCCGTCTTCGTCTGGTTCTTGTAAATAAATAATATGTATAACTCCAACGCTGCATTTTGGTCTAATCCTTGCTACTCCTCTTCGGATGAAGAGAAGGAGGAAGCCCGTTACAGAACCACCCACCAAACCCGGATCAAGCAGCGGGACCACGAACAGTGGTCCACGAAACAAGGATTGCAGGATTTCTGGAGTTGGGAGGAAATCATAGAAGGAAAAGGACCATGGGCTAAGGTGGGAGTGAATCGCCGCTCTGGGGAGGAGAAGGAGGCAGCCACAGCCCAGGAGCGGAGATATGAAGGTACGCGGCTAGCACGGAAGCCCGGGAAGAAACCCCAAAAATTTCTTGGGGGGGGGGCTAAGAGGTAGTGGGCCGAGGGCAGGTAGGAGACCTGCGCCCACTTCCCAGGCTAACCGTGGAGAGCGGGAGTACGGGCAGACACCGTGTTACGCAGTAGAGCGCACGGTGTCTCCTGTACGTGTTCATAGCCCGGTGCGGGTTATTCCACCTCCCCGCACTGGTAGGGCTAGATTGGGCATTGAGCCAAGTGCCATGAAGCCGGCTCTTCATATATGGCCTCCAGTACGTCTCCTTGGGCCGGCTTACATGGCACCAGCCTTACGCATGGTGTCACCGGTTCGCCTACATAGCCCGGTGCGGGTTATTCCACCTCCCCGCACTGGGCGGGCGACGGGGAGCATTCAGCCAGGTAAGGTTGGGCAGGCTCAATGCTCAAGGGAGCCAGTACGCCTGCACGGTCCGGTATTTCCAGCGCCACCTCCCCGCCCCAGCCCAGTACCACCAGTGCCTACTCCACGCACCAGGCTTCCAGTGCGTTTCCAGAGCCCTGTTCCTCCTCCACGCACTCTCCCTATGGTGCGTGTCTCCAGCCCAGTGCCTCCAGTTCCGGCACCACGCACTAAGCCACCTGTGCGTCTCCAGAGCCCTGTACACACTGTTCCTTCTCCCCGTACTCGTCCTGATGTGCGTGCCCTCAACCCGGTGCCACCAGTGCCGGTACCACGCACCAGGTCCATAGTGCGTTTTGAGAGTCCAGTGTGCCCTGTCCCTGCTCCCCGTACTAGCCTGAAGGTGCGTGTCCTTAGCCCGGTGCCTCCAGTTCCGGCACCACGCACCAGGCCTACAGTGCGCCTCATCCGGTCTGAGCCATCCGTCTCCCCAGCGCCATCTGAGCCATCCGTCTCCCCAGCGCCATCTGAGCCATCCGTCTCCCCAGCGCCATCTGAGCCATCCGTCTCCCCAGCGCCATCTGAGCCATCCGTCTCCCCAGCGCCATCTGAGCCATCCGTCTGCCCAGTGCCGTTAGAGCCGCCCGTCTGTCCCGAGCCGTCAGAGCCGTTAGTCAGTCAGGAGCCGCTAGAGCCATTCGTCAGTCAGGATCTGCCAGAGCCGCCAACCAGACAGGATCTGCCAGAGCCGCCAACCAGACAGGATCTGCCAGAGCCGCCAACCAGACAGGATCTGCCAGAGCCGCAAACCAGACAGGATCTGCCAGAGCCGCCAACCAGACAGGATCTGCCAGAGCCGCCAACCAGACAGGATCTGCCAGAGCCGCCAACCAGACAGGATCTGCCAGAGCCGTCAGCCAGCCATGAGCAGCCAGATCCGTCAGCCAGCCATGAGCAGCCAGATCCGTCAGCCAGCCATGAGCAGCCAGATCCGTCAGCCAGCCATGAGCAGCCAGATCCGTCAGCCAGCCATGAGCAGCCAGATCCGTCAGCCAGCCATGAGCCGTCCAGCCAGGATCCGCCAGAGCCGTCCAGCCAGGATCCGCCAGAGCCGTCCAGCCAGGATCCGCCAGAGCCAGCCATCCAGAACTGCCCCTCAGTCCAGAGCTGTCTCTCTGTCCGGAGCTGCCCTTCAGTCCGGAGTTGCCCCTCTATCCTGAGCTACCTCTCTATCCTGACCTACCTCTCTATCCTGACCTACCTCTCTGTCCTGAGCTAACTTATCCCGGTGCTGCCCCTTATCTCGACGGTACCCTTTAAATTAAGTGGGTGGAATAGGAGGGTGGTCATTCAGAGGGGAATACGGAAGCTGGGATTGACTATGGTGGGGTGGGGACCTCGCCCAGAGCCTGAGCCACCACCGTGGTCAGATGCCCACCCAGACCCTCCCCTAGACTTTTGGTGGTGCGTCCGGAGTACGCACCTTGAGGGGGGGGTTATGTCACGTTCCTGACCTGTTTTCTGTTATTTTGTATGTGTTAGTCGGTCAGGGCGTGAGTTTGGGTGGGCAGTCTATGTTATGTGTTTCGATGTTGGTTAATGGGTGACCTGATATGGTTCTCAATTAGAGGCAGGTGGTTTTCATTTCCTCTGATTGAGAGCCATATTAAGGTAGGTGTTTTCACATTGTTTGTTGTGGGTGGTTGTTTCCTGTGTCAGTGTTTGTTGCACCATACGGGACTGTATCGTTCGTTCGTTTTGTTTGTAGTCAGTACTTGTTCGTTCGTTCTTCGTTACGTGTAAGTTCGTAGTTCAGGTCTGTCTACTTCGTTTGTTGTTTTGTATTTTGTTCAAGAGTTTTCCGTCTTCGTCTGGTTCTTGTAAATAAATAATATGTATAACTCCAACGCTGCATTTTGGTCTAATCCTTGCTACTCCTCTTCGGATGAAGAGAAGGAGGAAGCCCGTTACACAGGAGTATAGAATTATGGTCAGATTTGCAAAATGGAATGTGAAGGAGAGCTTTGTATGCATCTTTGTGTGTAGAGTATAGGTGGTCCAGAGTTCTTTTTCTGGGTGAGCGTTTTCTTGTTTGCTTATGGCGGAATGCAGCTCATTCAATGCTGTGTTAGTGCCAGTGTGGTCGTATGTAAACAGCTACGAAGAATAGGGTTAGGGTTAGGGTTAGGGTTAGAGATGAAAACTCTCTTGGTAGGTAGTGTGGTCTACAGCTTATCATGAGATACTCTACCTCAGGCGAGCAATAGCTCGAGACTTCCTTAGATATCGTGCACCAGCTGTTATTTACAAAAATACATATTCCGCCGCCCCTTGTCTTACCAGACACCGCTGTTCTATCCTGCCGGTACATCGTATAACCAGCCAACTGTATGTTGATATTGTCGTCATTCAGCCACGACTCCGTGAAGCATAAGATGTTACAGTTTTTAAAGTCCTGTTGGTAGTTTAATCTTCCGCGTAACTCGTCAATTTTATTCTCCAAGGATTGCACGTTTGCAAGCAGAATGGAGGGAAACGCGAGTTTATTCAATCGCCTACGAATTCTCAGAAGGCAGCCCGCCCTTCGGCCCCTCTTTCTCCGCCTCGTCTTCACGCAGATCACGGGGATCGGGGCCTGTTCCCGAGGAAGCAGTATATCCTTCACATCGGCCTCGTTAAAGTCGTTACTGCACTTATAGAAACTTTAAAAGTTATTGAAATTTTCTGGATTGACTGACCTTCATGTCTTAAAGTAATGATGGACTGTTGTTTCTCTTTGCTTATTTGAGCTGTTCTTGCCATAATATGGACTTGGTCTTTTACCAAATAGGGCTATCTTCTGTATACCAACTCTACCTTGTCACAATACAACTGATTGGCTCAAACGTATTAAGAATGAAAGAAATTCCACTATTTAACTTTTAACAACAAATTAACACCTGTTCCAGGTGACTACCTATTGAAATTGTTTGAGAGAATGCCAAGAGTGTGCAACGCCGTCGTCAAGGCAAAGGGTGGCTACTTATAAGAATCTCAAATATACAAAATACATTTTGCTTACTACATGATTCCATATGTGTTATTTCATCGTTTTGATGTCTTGAGTATTATTCTACGATGTAGAAAATAGTAAAAAATAAAGAAAAACCCTTGAATGAGTAGGAGTGTCCAAGCTTTTGACTGGTGGAAAAGTGGAAAAGTCTAGGAGCAACAAAAGCTCAGCTGCGAAGTGGTAGGCCACACAAGCTCACAGAATGGGACCGTCAAGTGCTGAAGCGCGTAGTGCGTAAAAATCATCTGTTCTCAGTTGCAACACTCACTACCGAGTTCCAAACTGCCTCTGGAAGCAACGTCAGCACAAGAACTGTTCTTCGGGAGCTTCATGAAATGGCTTTCCATGACTGACAAGCCTAAGATCTCTATGTACAATGCCAAGCATCGGCTGGATTGGCGTAAAGCTCGCCGCCATGGAGTGATGAATCACATTTCACCATCTGGCAGTCCGAGGGCCGTATCTGGTTTTGGCGGATGCCAGGAGAACGCTCCCTGCCCGAATGCTTAGTGTAAACTGTGAAGTTTGGTGGAGGAGGAATAATGGGCCTCACTAATGCTCTTGTGGCTGAATGGAAGCAAGTCCCCACAGCAATGTTCCAACATCTAGTGGAAAGCCCTCCCAGAAGAGTGAAGGCTATTATAGCAGCAAAGGGGGGACCAACTCCATATTATTGCCCATGATTTTGGAATGAGATGTTTGACGAGCAGGTGTCCACATAAACTACCGTTCAAAAGTTTGGGGTCACTTAGAAATTACCTTGTTTTTGAAAGAAAAGCACATTTTTGATCCATTAAAATAACATTGAATTGATCAGAAATACAGTGTAGACATTGTTAATGTTGTAAATGAGTATTGTAGCTGGACACGGCAGATTCTTTTAAATGGAATATCTACATAGGCATACAGAGGCCCATTATCAGCAACCATCACTCCTGTGTTCCAATGGCACGTTGTGTTAGCTAATCCAAGTTTATAATTTAAAAGGCTAATTGATCATTAGAAAATCTTTTGCACTTATGTTAGCACAGCTGAAAACTGTTGTTCTGATTAAAGTAGCAATAAAACTGACCTTCTTTAGACTAGTTGAGTATGGAGCATCAACATTTGTGGGTTCGATTACAGGCTCAAAATGGCCAGAAACAAATAACTTTCTTCTGAAACTCATCAGTCTATTCTTGTTCTGAGAAATTAAGGCTATTCCATGCGAGAAATTGCCAAGAAACTGAAGATCTCCAGAATGCTGGCCTTCTAGGCAGAGTTCCTCTGTCCAGTGTCTGTGTTATTTTGCCCATCTTAATCTTTTCTTTTTATTGGCCAGTCTGAGATATGGCTTTTTCTTTACAACTCTGCCTAGAAGGCCAGCATCCCGGAGTCGCCTCTTCACTGTTGACGTTGAGACTGGTGTTTTTGCGAGTACTATTTAATGAAGCTGCCAGGACATTTCTAAGATAGCCCAAACTTTTGAACGGTAGTGTACTTTTGCCATGTGGTGTATATGCCATACTGCTGGGCAATGGAATGAAACTGTGCATTTGCCATATTCCTGACTTGTCTATTCATTCATTTATGCATTCTCCTCTCATGTGAATATGACAGGGAACTTGACTCTCTAAGGAGAAGCACAGAGCCATCTTGATGAAGATCATCAGTCTTCATTCTGATGCACTGTCACATCCTCAAGCGCATTCATTTGAATTACATTCAGACATTCAGCAGTATTCATGCCCAGGCATCACTCAACGGTTTAATAAAGGGATCTGGTTCCTAAAGGCATAGATTTTGTTGTAGTAAAAAGCTTGGTTGAGCGGCGCAGTGGCCCTCTGATTGAATTTGCTGTTAACTGACATCACTGTTTATCCTGCAGCACAGCTGGGCTTTCCCCTCAGAGCTCCTGGGGTGCATCCTAAATGGCACTCTATTCCCTATACAGTGCAGTAGTTTTGACCAGAGCCTTACATCGGGAAAAGGGTGCCATTGTGAATTGGAGAGTGGTGGTGGGCCCCTAAGCATCTCAGCCTTGGCCCTTAGCTACATATTGCTCCACAATTTCCTTAGGAGTCACTATTCTCTGGCCTGTCTGAGGAATAATAAAGTCCCCTCGCAGGCAATCGCAGGCCAGATGGTAAAACCCAAGTGTTTATCAAACCCAAGCAGGTCTTTCATCTAGAGGCATCCACAGTAATCCTTTTAATCAGGAACCAGGCTTTTAGAGGCAAGCATGGCCAGTCCATTCTTTGACTCCCATACTAAACAGCCAGTAATTCCCAATTCCCTCCCTACCACTTCCTCTTGGCCCTAACCCTTCACTGTTTGCAGTCTGTAAGTTGTAAGCAATATGGTTGAAGATCCACAATTACCCTGCTTTTACCTTTCCAGAATGTTCAGATCTGCAAACCTTAAAGGGTTAGAGCCAATGAGTAGAGGTAGGGACTGACTGCTAACGCTGTATCATGTCTTCTCCTCTTGCCACCACCACCGCCATGTATTTATGCTCCTCTGTGCAATCCATTCCTCTTACGTTTCAACAGACAGACACGGCACGTTTATACAGTACCAGTCAAAAGTTTGGACACACCTACTCATTCAAGGGTTTTTCTTTATTTTGACTATTTTCTACATTGTAGAATATAAGTGAATACATCAAAACTATGAGATAACACATATGGAATCATGTAGTAACCAAAAAAGTGTTTAAACAAATCAAAATAGATTTAAAATGTTAGATTCTTGAAAGTAGCCACTCTTTGCCTTGATGACAGCTTTGCACACTTTTGACTGGTACTGTTTATGTGGCCTTGCAGATATATGCCCTATTAACAGAGCTATAGTGGATAGGCTCTTTAGGGGCTTGGTCAGGAACTTGACCCAGGCCAGGCAGGAGAGATGAGTGTCAACTCCACCCATCCAGCTCTGTCCTGTTGGTACCCTGGATGGGCAAGGGCACCACCCCCCATCTCTCTGACAGAGATGATGCACTCAATACATGCAACTCAGTACTTAACGCATTGACACTTAAAAAATGTCACATATTGAAGCACTTCACTATCAAACGTGTTTATGAGGACTGTGATGTTAGTGATGTTCTAATGTAATTTACTTGTTATTGTATCTAGTTATATGTGTTTTATATTTTACTTTATGGTCTCAGGGCACCATTGAAAATGAGACCCTGGTTTCAATTGGGCTCCCTTGATAAAAAAAAAAATGTTCCTTTCGCTATGAATATGCAGTCATATCTGTGTTGTCATTTCATTTCTCAGTGTAACTGAGTGTGGTTCTGGACTACAGAGAGAGAATATCCTGTGCCAGCTCTGTTTATTGACACACCCCTTTTGTTTCCCACCAAACAAACCCCTTCTCCTATCCTCTGCATTTCCATTGAGGAAACAGGGAACATTGCAGTCCTGGGAGCTCTCCCATACCAACACTGCCAGGCTTAATTGCTAAATGGATTCATTGATGTGTCTTGTTGCAGCTCGCTCTGTCAAAGGACTGCTTTGTTCCCCAATGTGGCCCTTACTTCAATGGCATGTAACACGTACTCAGCAAATAAGGTCTGTATATGTGTGGAGAGGAACGAGAGTGGAGAAAAAATGATATCAGAGAGCTGCTATCCCCAATCTCTTTTGATACCTCCCATCCTTCTCGCTGTGTGTCTGTGTGCATGTGTAATCCTCCCCAGGGCTGGATGTGTGTGTGTCTTGAGAGAGAGAGAGACTGTCTGTCTCTCTTGGGGAGGGTTAGGGAATGCACCTGCCTTAGCTCAGGACTCATGATGGATGAAGAGCCAACACGGAATGGCCTGGGGTTGGTGGGCGGAGGTTCTAGCAGTAATTTCTTCCTTCGGAGTGACTGTTTCCGCCTTTTTCTGAGTGAAGCTTCTGCAACTGTGCGTATCACGTTCTGCGCATTCTCCACGAGTAGAGAACAGGCTACTCAGGATAATGGTGCACGTTTGAATAAAGTTAGATCAAAACTGAATCAATGTCTGCAAGGTCACATAATGACAGTATTCTACATAACATAACTGAATATAATAGCATAGTATAATGTGTTTATAAGTAAGACAAAAACACCACCATGGATGGAGGCTCTTTTATCTCTCGCCCACTCCCTCCAGCCCAACCCAGGCATGTGGATGGGGGGCAGGGGCTTGGTTTGGTTATTGGGCCAGCGCTACAGGGCTGTAGTGGGCCTGCCAGAGACCGTCAGAACATCATCTAGTGTTTCATTGTGGGAGTGTGGTCGAGCGATGAGGGTATTAGTGGTTTAAATCTCTTCCACGTTTTTACTTTTTTTAATTAAGCTTTATTTAACTAGGCACATGGTGGGGGTTTAGAACGAGGTCTGGAAATGATGGTGTTATTAGCTTCATATGGTTAAACACTTCAAATTATACCATAGGCTGCATTCCATATTCCTGGGCAAAATTTGCATCTCCCATTAAACGTCTTTTGAAATATGGTAATCCACGCTGTTATATCAAATCACGATAAATCCACTAGACAGGAATAAAGATCTAACGAAGATCTAATAAAGATAAATCGCCTCTTTAAAAAAATATATACATCCTGTAGAGTAGGCCTATATTAAACCAGTATTGAGCACTTGGCTTGGCTGGGCTTAAGGTGTTACTCAATGTGGATGTGTATTCCTCCATCCCTCTCTCTCTTACTCTGCAGCTACATTGCATTGAGCTGTGTCCTAAAGCTTGGCCCTTCATCGCAACGTTCACTCCTTCATCTCGCCAAAGAATCAGCCATCAGTTACCTCGTATCATCTGCAGACCAGGGTTCTGCTTCCTCTGAGTGGAGCTCTTCTTTTCTGAGTGAGTGATTAAGTCTGTCTGTCTTGAGAAATGAGAGAGATGAAGAGTGAACATCGGTGATTTTTACCGTTAGAGTAGACCCTTCACTCGTCTGTCTGACAGTGTCAACCCCCACCCTGTGTTTTCTTTAGTCTGCCGCTGCTCCTGCTAGCAGGCCACGGCCTCTTTTGTATACATTAAGCTGATTGATGAACAGTTCATTAAATCAAATCAAATGTTATTCGTCACATTCTTTGTAATCAACAGGTGTAGACTTCCATTGAAATGCTTACTAATGGGCCCTTTCCAACAATGCAGAGAGAAAGAAAATAGAGAAATAATAGAAAAGTAAAACACGTGTTAATAAGTACACAATGAGTAACGGTAACTTGGCTATGTACAAGGGGTAGCAGCACTGAGTCGATGTGCAGGGGTACGAGGTAATTTAGGTAGATATGTACATATAACTAGGAATAAAGTGGCAGAAAATGAACAGTAGCAGCAGCGTATACTACCATTCAAAAGTTTGAGGTCACTTAGAAATGTCCTTGTTTTTGAAAGAAAAGCAAATTTTTTGTCCATTAAAATAACATCAAATTGATCAGAAATACAGTGTAGACATTGTTAATGTTGTAAATGACTATTGTAGCTGGAATCGGCAGATTTTTCTATGGAATATTTATATAGGCGTACAGAGGCCCGTTATCAGCAACCATCACTCCTGTGTTCCAATGGCACGTTGTGTTAGCTAATCCAAGTTTACCATTTTAAAAGGCTAATTGATGTTCCAACATCTAGTGGAAAGCCTTGCCAGAAGAGTGGAGGCTGTTATAGCATCGAAGGGGGGACCAAATCCACATTAATGCCCATGATTTTGAATGAGATGTTCGACAGGTGTCCACATACTTTTGGTCATGTAATCTATATATATTCCAGACTCTGACATTGCTCGTTCTGAGATGTCTTTATTTCTTTCTTTTTACTTTTTAGATTATGTGTGTATTGTTTGGAATTGCTACGTATTGCTGCACTGTTGGAGCTAGAAACACAAGCATTTCGCTGCAGGTGCGATCAAAATCTGTGTACTCGACCAATAAACTTTGATTTGATTTCATCATGACTGTGGTTTGTTTGTGCATGAATGACACTGATTAACATCTCCCTCATGCTGTCCCTATCACAGAGAGACAGATCATTCTGATCTCCTCTGTTCTACAGTTGTACTACATAAACACAGTATTTAAGTATACTACAGACTGCTAGCGGCCAGTATGAGAGATGGGAGAGTGTATACTGCAGGGGCAGTCCTGTCCTGCTCAATCTCAGTTTCCTGCAGGATGTGACTGGAGAATTGGTCTGACCTTGTTCGCTTGCACGGAATGGCTCGCAGATGTCACTGGGAGATAAAATCCATAACAGTCATGATTGTGTGAGAGGAGGCGGGGAGTTAGAGGGATAAGAGTGGCGGGAGGAGGGGGGCCGGTGCATTGGGCCAAAGGTCACAGCATCACAGAGTAGCAGTCAATTGTTTCACTTTCACTGAAATATAATTTCTAGTTGCTTCCCTGCTCCTGCTACTGGGTTGGAGAACTCAGCATTGCAGAGCACAGCACACTGCTGAGTCCTCCAACCCAGTAGCAGGACACTGCTGAGTCCTCCAACCAGCACACTGCTGAGTCTTCCAACCCAGTAGTAGGAGCAGGGAAGCAGCAGAAAATTATATTTTAATGAAAGTGAAACTATTTTTGAACTTTGTTGAACACCGGACGACTAGATAAGAGAACTTTGACGTGGAAAAGACCCAGTACACATGGCAGCCTTAGGACAGGTTCAACTTCAATTCTGCCATTAGTTTTCATTTGTTCCACTTTTTTTATTTAAATGATGGCCTCGGAGTAAGGTGAAGAGATAAGATTGATGGAATCTGGACATTGGTTTAGTCAGATATAACTCTCAGGGGTCTGACAGTGGCCCATACATGCAGCAGGCCCAGCAACTGCCTGCAGTCTGGGTTTAGAATAAGAGTGGTGAGGAATGTGAAGCTAGGTAAGCCAACTTCTGCCACGCAAATATGTACAACAGGCATGGCTCACACCCTATTTGTCAGCCAGGCAAATTGCGAGAGAGAGGACCAAATTGTGTGGCTGGTGGTCTCTATATTTGCAGAATCCCCCATGGTGCATTCTGCCCAGATGGGGTTACAGCACACTTGTGGCAGGGAGGGCAGTGAGACTATTTGACCTTGCTACTGTGGTCTAAAGACTTCCACATATTTACCAGCCAGAGCTAAGCCACAGTGACTTCTGCTTAAGCTCTCACTTTATTCCAATTGACCTCTGGTTTTCTTGGTGTTCGTCCCAACTGGCACCCTATTCCCTAGATAGTGCACTACTTTTGACTGGGGCCCATGCACCCTATTCCCTACATAGTGCACTACTTTTGACCAGGGCCCATGCACCCTTTTCCCTATATCGTGCAGGACCCATGGGGTGCCATTTGGGACACAGCTTGTGGCCATGGTCAAATACAGGACATGCCTCAGATGCCCTCATTGGTCATTCCCTCTAAGGTAGATTAGACCAGATGCAGTTAGCTTCAGGGCAATGGAATATGGTTTTCATCAAGAGAAGGGACATTGATTGTCATGTTTATTACATACAGGTGGATGTGTATTTCATTTCATCAAGGAAACAGG
Source organism: Salvelinus namaycush (assembly GCF_016432855.1). NCBI lineage: Eukaryota > Metazoa > Chordata > Actinopteri > Salmoniformes > Salmonidae > Salvelinus > Salvelinus namaycush. The sequence goes on from NC_052307.1 coordinate 32,913,870, forward strand.
CGTCTTACAGAGGAGGATCAGTGGAATGTCTCTCTACATGAAGGGTGGGTGTGTGTACGCGCGTGTCAAAAGCAAATCAAATCAAACTTTATTTGTCACATGCGTGAAATGCTTACTTACAAGCCCTTAACCAACAGTGCAGTTCAAGAAGAAGAAAATATTTACCAAGTAGACTAAAATAAAAAGTAATGATTAAAAGTAACACAATAAGAATAACAATAATGAGGCTATATACAGGGAGCACCGGTACCGAGTCAGTGTGCGGGAGTACAGGATAGTTCAGGTAATCTGTACATGTAGGTGGGGGCGAAGTGACTATGCATAGGTAACAAACAAACAAACAAACAAAAAATGTAATTGTCCGGTGGCGAATTTATGAATTGTTCAGCAGTCTTATGGCTTGTGGGTAGAAGCTGTTGAGGAGCCTTTTGGTACTAGACTTGGCGCTCCAGTACTGCTTGCCGTGCGGTACCAAATAAAATAGTCTATTACTTGGGTGACTGAAGTGTTATGGGCTTTTCTCTGACATCGCCTATTATATAGGTCCTGGATGGCAGGAAGCTTGGCCCCAGTGATATACTGAGCCGTTCGCACTACTCTCTGTAGCGCCTTAGGCTCAGATGCCGAGCAGTTGCCATACCAGGCGGTGATGCAACCAGTCAGAATGCTCACAATGGTGCAGCTGTAGAACCTTTTGAGGATCTGAGGACCCATGCCAAATCTTTTCAGTCTCCTGAGGGGGAAAAGGTTTTGTCGTGCCCTCTTCACAACTGTCTTGGTGTGTTTTGGACCGTGATAGTTCGTTGGTGATGTGGACACCAAGGAACTTGAAACTCTCGACCCGCTCCACTACAGCCCCGTCGATGTTAATGGGGACCTGTTCGGCCCGCCTTTTCCTGTAGTCCACGATCAGCTCCTTCATTTGCTCACATAGAGGGAGAGGTTGTTGCCCTGGCACCACACTGCCAATTCTCTGACCTCCCTATAGGCCGTCTCATCGTTGTCGGTGATCAGGCCTACCACTGTTGTGTCGTCAGCAAATTTAATGATGGTGTTGGAGTCGTGTTTGGCCACGCAGTCGTGGGTGAACAGGGAATACATGAGGGGACTGAGTAGACACCCCTGAGGGGCCCCAGTGTTATTGATCAGCGTGGCAGACGTGTTGTTGCCTACTCTTACCACCTGGGGGTGGCCCGTCAGGAAGTCCAGGATCCAGTTGCAGAGGGAGGTGTTTAGTCCCAGTGTTTAGTCCCAGTGTTTATTCCCAGAGTCCTTAGCTTAGTGTCTGTCTGTGTGTGTGTGCATGCGTGCATGCGGGGTGAGTAACTCCTAGACTGGTTGTGTCTCAGTCCACTTGTGGTGCTTATTGGGCTGTGGGCTGGCTGGGGGAAGCTGAGAAGATTAAGGGAAGTAGGTAGGGGGCTCAGAGGTAAGGTGCTGTCTTCACCCTCCTCATCCTCCCCCATACTGGTGCTGCTTTACAACATACTCATCCTGACTGACTCAGTCTTTATAGACGTGGAGACCCATTGGACCACTGTGCCGCGGTGTGTGGCCCTGGCACCCACCTCTGAGTGTTAGCATTATGCTCATCATGCCCAGCAGGCCTACACAAATGCAGGCACACACACACAGTTGAGGAGGTCATCCACTGTGGAAAAGACAAACATGTTCCCTATAAACTGCATCAAGCTGAAGTGCCAACAATGACACCCCATGTGCGTGTTACAGTGCCTTGCAAAAGTATTCATCTCCCTTGTTGTTCATATTTTGTAGCATTACAACCTGTAATTTAAATAGATTTTCATTTGGATTTCATGTAATGGACATACACAAAACAAAAGTGAAATGAAAAAAATTACTTGTTTCAAAAAATGTAAAAACATTTTTAACTGAAAAGTGGTGCGTGCATATGTATTCACCCCCTTTGCTATGAAGCCCCTAAATAAGATCTGGTGCAACCAATTACCTTCAGAAGTCACATAATTAGTTAAATAAAGTCCACCTGTGTGTAATCTAAGTGTCACATGATCTCAGTACATATACACCTGTTCTGAAAGGCCCCAGAGTCTGCAACACCACTAAGCAAGGGGCACCACCAAGCAAGCGGCACCATGAAGACCAAGGAGCTCTCTAAACAGGTCAGGGACAAAGTTGTGGAGAAGTACAGATCAGGGTTGGGTTATATAAAAATATCTGAAACTTTGAACATCCCACGGAGCATCATTAAATCCATTATTAAAAAATGGAAAGAATATGGCACCACAACAAACCTGCCAAGAGAGGGCCACCCGCCAAAACTCACAAACCAGACAAGGAGGAAATTAATCAGAGAGGCAACAAAGAGACCAAAGATAACCCTGTAGGAGCTGCAAAGCTCCACAGCGAAGATTGGAGTATCTGTCCATAGGACCACTTTAAGCCGTACACTCCACAGAGCTGGGCTTTATGGAAGAGTGGCCAGAAAAAAAGCCATTGCTTAAAGAAAAAAATAAGCAAACACGTTTGGTGTTCGCCAAAAGGCATGTGGGAGACTCCCCAAACATATGGAAGAAGGTATTCTGGTCAGATGAGACTAAAATGTAGCTTTTTTGCCATTAAGGAAAACGCTATGTCTGACGCAACCCCAACACCTCTCATCACCCCGAGGACGCCATGTTTTTCATCGGCAGGGACTAGGAAACTGGTCAGAATTGAAGGAATGATGGATGGCGCTAAATACAGGGAAATCCTTGAGGGAAACCTGTTTGTCTTTCAGAGATTTGAGACTGGGACGGAGGTTCACCTTCCAGCAGGACAATGACCCTAAGCATACTGCTAAAGAACGACTTGATTAGTGTAGTGTTAGCTAGCTACATAGTTGTCTTTGCTGTCTTTGTATCTAAGATAATTGTGTAGTTTAGAGTAATTATCGAGGTTAGCTAGCCAGCTATTTTCGTCCGCCGCGCCGCGCCACCGTTCTCCTACCTAGTCAACAACTGCTAGCTAGCTAGTCAACTTCTACCGACTAGCAGCACTGTAGAAACTAATACATTACAACGGAACGATTTGATTAGTGTAGTGTTAGCTAGCTACATAGTTGTCTTTGCTGTCTTTGTATCTAAGATAATTGTGTAGTTTAGAGTAATTATCGAGGTTAGCTAGCCAGCTATTTTCGTCGCCGCGCCACCGTTCTCCTACCTAGTCAACAACTGCTAGCTAGCTAGTCAACTTAGAAACTAATACATTACAACGGAACGATTTGATTAGTGTAGTGTTAGCTAGCTACATAGTTGTCTTTGCTGTCTTTGTATCTAAGATAATTGTGTAGTTTAGAGTAATTATCGAGGTTAGCTAGCCAGCTATTTTCGTCGCCGCGCCACCGTTCTCCTACCTAGTCAACAACTGCTAGCTAGCTAGTCAACTTCTACCGACTAGCAGCACTGTAGAAACTAATAATACACTACAACGGAACGATTTGATTAGTGTAGTGTTAGCTAGATACATAGTTGTCTTTGCTGTCTTTGTATCTAAGATAATTGTGTAGTTTAGAGTAATCATAGAGGTTATCGAGGTTACCTAGCCAGTTATCGAGGTTACCTAGCCAGCTACACTTTCAAACAAAGTCAACAACGCAGCCACTGCTAGCTAGCCTACTTCACCAGCCAGCAGTACTGTATCATTTTAATCATTTTAGTCAATAAGATTTTTGTAACGTAAGCTTAACTTTCTGAACATTCGAGACGTGTAGTCCACTTGTCATTCCAATCTCCTTTGCATTAGCGTAGCCTCTTCTGTAGCCTGTCAACTATGTGTCTGTCTATCCCTGTTCTCTCCTCTCTGCACAGACCATACAAACGCTTCACACCGCGTGGCCGCTGCCACTCTAACCTGGTGGTCCCAGCGCGCACGACCCACGTGGAGTTCCAGGTCTCCGGCAGCCTCTGGAACTGCCGATCTGCGGCCAACAAGGCAGAGTTCATCTCAGCCTATGCTTCCCTCCAGTCCCTCGACTTCTTGGCACTGACGGAAACATGGATTACCACAGATAACACTGCTACTCCTACTGCTCTCTCCTCGTCGGCCCACGTGTTCTCGCACACCCCGAGAGCTTCTGGTCAGCGGGGTGGTGGCACTGGGATCCTCATCTCTCCCAAGTGGACATTCTCTCTTTCTCCCCTGACCCATCTGTCTATCGCCTCCTTTGAATTCCATGCTGTCACAGTTACCAGCCCTTTCAAGCTTAACATCCTTATCATTTATCGCCCTCCAGGTTCCCTTGGAGAGTTCATCAATGAGCTTGACGCCTTGATAAGTTCCTTTCCTGAGGATGGCTCACCTCTCACAGTTCTGGGTGACTTTAACCTCCCCACGTCTACCTTTGACTCATTCCTCTCTGCCTCCTTCTTTCCACTCCTCTCCTCTTTTGACCTCACCCTCTCACCTTCCCCCCCTACTCACAAGGCAGGCAATACGCTTGACCTCATCTTTACTAGATGCTGTTCTTCCACTAATCTCATTGCAACTCCCCTCCAAGTCTCCGACCACTACCTTGTATCCTTTTCCCTCTCGCTCTCATCCAACACTTCCCACTCTGCCCCTACTCGGATGGTATCGCGCCGTCCCAACCTTCGCTCTCTCTCCCCCGCTACTCTCTCCTCTTCCATCCTATCATCTCTTCCCTCTGCTCAAACCTTCTCCAACCTATCTCCTGATTCTGCCTCCTCAACCCTCCTCTCCTCCCTTTCTGCATCCTTTGACTCTCTATGTCCCCTATCCTCCAGGCCGACTCGGTCCTCCCCTCCTGCTCCGTGGCTCGACGACTCATTGCGAGCTCACAGAACAGGGCTCCGGGCAGCCGAGCGGAAATGGAGGAAAACTCGCCTCCCTGCGGACCTGGCATCCTTTCACTCCCTCCTCTCTACATTTTCCTCTTCTGTCTCTGCTGCTAAAGCCACTTTCTACCACTCTAAATTCCAAGCATCTGCCTCTAACCCTAGGAAGCTCTTTGCCACCTTCTCCTCCCTCCTGAATCCTCCTCCCCCTCCCCCCCCCTCCTCCCTCTCTGCGGATGACTTCGTCAACCATTTTGAAAAGAAGGTCGACGACATCCGATCCTCGTTTGCTAAGTCAAACGACACCGCTGGTTCTGCTCACACTGCCCTACCCTGTGCTTTGACCTCTTTCTCCCCTCTCTCTCCAGATGAAATCTCGCGTCTTGTGACGGCCGGCCGCCCAACAACCTGCCCGCTTGACCCTATCCCCTCCTCTCTTCTCCAGACCATTTCCGGAGACCTTCTCCCTTACCTCACCTCGCTCATCAACTCATCCTTGACCGCTGGCTACGTCCCTTCCGTCTTCAAGAGAGCGAGAGTTGCACCCCTTCTGAAAAAACCTACACTCGATCCCTCCGATGTCAACAACTACAGACCAGTATCCCTTTCTTTTCTCTCCAAAACTCTTGAACGTGCCGTCCTTGGCCAGCTCTCCTGCTATCTCTCTCAGAATGACCTTCTTGATCCAAATCAGTCAGGTTTCAAGACTAGTCATTCAACTGAGACTGCTCTTCTCTGTGTCACGGAGGCGCTCCGCACTGCTAAAGCTAACTCTCTCTCCTCTGCTCTCATCCTTCTAGACCTATCGGCTGCCTTTGATACTGTGAACCATCAGATCCTCCTCTCCACCCTCTCCGAGTTGGGCATCTCCGGCGCGGCCCACGCTTGGATTGCGTCCTACCTGACAGATCGCTCCTACCAGGTGGCGTGGCGAGAATCTGTCTCCGCACCACGTGCTTTCACCACTGGTGTCCCCCAGGGCTCTGTTCTAGGCCCTCTCCTATTCTCGCTATACACCAAGTCACTTGGCTCTGTCATATCCTCACATGGTCTCTCCTATCATTGCTATGCAGACGACACACAATTAATCTTCTCCTTTCCCCCTTCTGATAACCAGGTGGCGAATCGCATCTCTGCATGTCTGGCAGACATATCAGTGTGGATGACGGATCACCACCTCAAGCTGAACCTCGGCAAGACGGAGCTGCTCTTCCTCCCGGGGAAGGACTGCCCGTTCCATGATCTCGCCATCACGGTTGACAACTCCATTGTGTCCTCCTCCCAGAGTGCTAAGAACCTTGGCGTGATCCTGGACAACACCCTGTCGTTCTCAACTAACATCAAGGCGGTGACCCGTTCCTGTAGGTTCATGCTCTACAACATTCGCAGAGTACGACCCTGCCTCACACAGGAAGCGGCGCAGGTCCTAATCCAGGCACTTGTCATCTCCCGTCTGGATTACTGCAACTCGCTGTTGGCTGGGCTCCCTGCCTGTGCCATTAAACCCCTACAACTCATCCAGAACGCCGCAGCCCGTCTGGTGTTCAACCTTCCCAAGTTCTCTCACGTCACCCCGCTCCTCCGCTCTCTCCACTGGCTTCCAGTTGAAGCTCGCATCCGCTACAAGACCATGGTGCTTGCCTACGGAGCTGTGAGGGGAACGGCTCCTCCGTACCTTCAGGCTCTGATCAGGCCCTACACCCAAACAAGGGCACTGCGTTCATCCACCTCTGGCCTGCTCGCCTCCCTACCTCTGAGGAAGTACAGTTCCCGCTCAGCCCAGTCAAAACTGTTCGCTGCTCTGGCACCCCAATGGTGGAACAAACTCCCTCACGACGCCAGGTCAGCGGAGTCAATCACCACCTTCCGGAGACACCTGAAACCCCACCTCTTTAAGGAATACCTAGGATAGGATAAAGTAATCCTTCTAACCCCCCCCCCCTTAAAAGATTTAGATGCACTATTGTAAAGTGGTTGTTCCACTGGATATCATAAGGTGAATGCACCAATTTGTAAGTCGCTCTGGATAAGAGCGTCTGCTAAATGACTTAAATGTAAATGTAATGTAAAGCAACACTTGAGTGGTTTAAGGGGAAACATTTAAATGTCTTGGAATGGCCTAATCAAAGCCCAGACCTCAATCCAATTGAGAATCTGTGGTATGACTTAAAGATTGCTGTACACCAGCGGAACCCATCCAACTTGAAGGAGCTGGAGCAGTTTTGCCTTGAAGAATGAGCAAAAATCCCAGTGGCAAGATGTGCCAAGCTTATAGAGACATACCCCAAGAGACATGCAGCTGTAATTGCTGCAAAAGGTGGCTCTACAAAGTATTGACTTTGGGGGGGTGAATAGTTATGCACGCTCAAGTTTTCCGTTTTTTTGTCTTGTTTCTTGTTTGTTTCACAATAAAAAATATTTTTCATCTTCAAAGTGGTAGGCATGTTGTGTAAATCAAAAAAATCTATTTTAATTCCAGGTTGTAAGGCAACAAATAGGAAAAATATGAGCGGGGGAGAATACTTTCGCACGCCAGTGTATCTAGAGATACCCATCCCTAGTGTTATCACATAACAGTTTACCACACAAATGCTTATTAAGATTCCATTACTGAATCACTTGAGTTTGAATATCCTCAAGTCACAGTATTACATTTTCTTTCCTTAATTCTTATTCCTTAATAGTTTTTCTTTAGAGTTGATGAAAAGGTGCTTATGAATATTCAAATATAGGGCATAAAAAGCAACAGTGCAAAGCATTTTATTTAGTCTCAATGTAAATGTGATTTATTTTTATTTTACATTGGAATACAATGTGCTTTCTGCGGCAGCAGCACAGGTTTCCTCATTTTAGCTTCTTAGTCATAGAGCAACAGCAGCCTTTACCCAAGGCTCTCTTTCTCACTCGTTTGCTCTCTCTATTGCTCTCTTTCTCTCTCTCACTTGCTCTCTCGCTTTATCTCTCTCACTCCTTCTCGCTCTCACTCCTCTCACTCTTTCTTTTTATCTTTCCCTTTCTCTCTTTCTTTCTCTTTCTCTCGCTCCCGTCATTAGTATACATGGCTGAAGTGGAAGTTTAATCGGCCAGAGGATCTCAAATGGCTCCATTTCCATTCATTTATATTCATCTGAAAGCCATTTCAAGCATAATAATGAGCTTCAAGTATCTAGCTAACTTACAAGTAAACAAACTCCGCTCCTGGCCTCATCTCCTCGCCTCCCCATCAGCAGAATTGCTTCTTGTCTGACCCGTTGTCACCCATTTATATTAAAGGCTGTTTTAACATCTATGCTGTCTCCATTGACAGCCAAGCCGCTGGTGTAGGTGGGGAATACTAATGAAGTGTGTGAGCACAGAATGGTGTGTGTCAGAAGTGTGCATCAATTATAGACGCAGAGTCGAGCTCTCAGGGGGCCACAGTTATAGGGCAAATACAAACTTCAGTTATCTAAGCACTGAGAGTTAGTGGGAGTTTGATTACTAGTAAAAAATTACTTCAATAAGGCGAAAGCTCTCGCTCTCTGTCTCTGACTCTCTCTCCCTCTCTCTGGATGGGAAAAGATCTGTTGGTGGAGACGAGAGAAATGAAAAGATGATGAAAAGGAGAGATTTGATGATTTGAAAGAGCTGGGATTGAGATTGCAGGAGGTTATGGTAGCCGGGGTATTCAGGGGTCTTTTTTTTTATTGGCCTGAGAGTCAGTCCAATCATCTGATCGCTCAGGTCTGAATCTGTTCCTGATTAGAGGAGAAAGATTCAAATATGAAAATCAGTGCTGTGCTGCCCACCTTGAAATTGAACAACCCCACGCTCAGGTCGTACCTCACCGTTTCAAATAGTTTTATCCCCACTGGACATGAACCTGGTCTAAAGCAATGTTATTGATGAATGGCACTGGCACTTTCAGAGCAGGCACTAACCCTGTGGGTTGGTAGGGTGGCTATGCCTTAGCTGGGCTATCCCTGTAGGTTGGTAGGGTGGCTATGCCTTAGCTGGGCTATCCCTGTAGGTTGGTAGGGTGGCTATGCCTTAGCTGGGCTATCCATGTAGGTTGGTAGGGTGGCTATGCCTTAGCTGGGCTATCCCTGTAGGTTGGTAGGGTGGCTATGCCTTAGCTGGGCTATCCCTGTAGGTTGGTAGGGTGGCTATGCCTTAGCTGGGCTATCCCTGTAGGTTGGTAGGGTGGCTATGCCTTAGCTGGGCTATCCCTGTAGGTTGGTAGGGTGGCTATGCCTTAGCTGGGCTATCCATGTAGGTTGGTAGGGTGGCTATGCCTTAGCTGGGCTATCCCTGTAGGTTGGTAGGGTGGCTATGCCTTAGCTGGGCTATCCCTGTAGGTTGGTAGGGTGGCTCGGCCTCTGGGTTGGCATTGTAGGGTGGTGAGGCCTGAGCCTGGCCATCCCAGGACACAAGTGGTCAGTGGGCAGTCTGGAGGAACACAGGGTGTCCATCTGCAGCCCACTGGGACGACCCTAACTAACACTTTAATTAATGAGAGAACAATCCCACAAAAATCCCACAGACAGACAGACATCTCTGTGTCCTCAATGGACCAGCATACTCTGCAAATGATGAATTAGTGAACTGGAGAGTGGAGCCCTGCAATAACCCCACCAGCGCTTCTCTCTCTGCCCAACGCAAGAGTGGTGCCACCCTCAAATGCCTTCACTAACAATGGGCAGGGGATGTAACTAGATTTACATTTTCAAAGGATTATTTTGTGATTTGATTATAGTTTTCTTATAAATCTAGTCACAATAGAGCCAGTCATGTAGTTAAGATGTCTAACGTTTCCTCCTCAGTGTTTGGTTGGGATGAGGAAGCAAGTCATACCTGGCTGCCAGTGTTTCTGTTTCTATTTCAGGTGAAAGGATGCAGAAAGCACTCCAGGTTGACACGCTGTTCCCTTTTGATGGTTTTTCAGACGTTGCGCTTATACATTTCCCCCTCCCAGAACCACTCCAGCAGATAAGAGCAGCTTCAAAACCGGCAGCTTTCCGCTCAAATCTAAAGCATGGAAATTAACTGACTACCAGATTTGTGTAGTCAAATGGTTGTGGGATGTGGGGGATAGATGTCTTGCTAGAATCCAATCTATATCGTAGTGCCTGAACAGAACATTAGAGAGCTAGACTACCATACAACAAACTAATCACATCAGGCATCACGCCACCACCCATCAAAGTGAATAAATAAATGAGAATTTGTGTTGTTTTTGTAATACTTATGCTAATTACTACTCTAAGATCTCAGAACTTTTGACTTTCAGGTTTTCCATTGCAGTTAGAAAGGTGGGTGACATTGCAGTTTGCAGTAGACAGGATTTTATAATTGTAAAGTCTCCATCTTAATAGGCAAGAACGATACTGACAAACATCAACTGGAGTCTGCCAGTGAAATTAGGTTATATTATGTGATATCTATGTCCCTGAGCTGAGGTAGGGGGATTCTATAATGTGAATATCTATATTGACCCTAAGCTGACACTGAGTGAGGTTTATGATGATGTCACTGTGTCCTTTGGTAAACCTCAATAGGGGCCTTGTTCCCCTCCTGGAGCAAGGTGAGGCTTAAGAGGGGATCTGGGAGGTACATTAACACTCACAATGGGCAGGTCTCTGAGGAATCAGGCCTTTCTTTGAATGTAGCAATGGCTTGCTGTCAGAATTCCCACATTTAAACCAATATGTGCAGATGGAATCTAGAGTGTGTGTATGTGTGGTGTGGTGCTCATCCCTTGATCATTGTTTGTACACTTCATATACAGATGACCTAAAACCAAACTAGATGTTGAAATTACGTGAGCAGGTTCTAGAGCCAGACTCATTACATTAGAACACTTTTGGCACCAGCAGTGTGCAGTGGGCCTCTAGCCTGACTAATGATTTAATGCTATAAGAGTTCATCTAACCATATTAGAGTAAACCTCAAGGTTGACTGTAAATGACTAATGATTTACACATGTGTACCTTGGATGGTACCCACATTAATCATGTCCCTGCTTACAAAGATCTGGGCGTTCGGATAGACGATAAGCTGTCTTTTAAAAAGTTAACTAAGAAGTTGAAAATAAAAATGGGCTTCTATAGAAAATACTAAATAGTAGAAAGCAGATCATTCAGTCCACGTTCCTTCCGGTCAGTGTTGGGGAATAGTGAAATACATGTAGTTCAAGTTATAATTGAACTACATTTTGCAGTAGTTTGGTGGTAGTTGAACTAAATTATAATCTAGGTAGTGTTTTCACTTGTTTTCTTTTCAATGTAGTGGTGTATCTAACTACTGGAACTAAACACTACTTTTCTTAGCAAAAATAAAATAAAATATGGATGAAGTAGGCAATCATTTCCATCATTTTTCGAGCGTCAGACCTGCATAATGCTCACTTGAAACATCGTTTTTGTGTTTAATAGGCTAAAGTACACATTCTGTAAAAGTAGGACTCCAAAGTTATCTGACCTAGCAATTTGTTGTCTGACATTTCAAATTTACAAAATGATAATTTATTAACTTCTTCCAGTATGATGTAATTGGTAACTTTTTAAACTCTATTTTCAGAGTAGCTTCCCCAACACTGCTTTCGGTACTAGACTATGGCAACATCATCTACATGAATGCAGCTGCCATTTCATTAAAGCCCTTAGATGCAGTTTACCATAGTGCACTTAGTTTTATCATGGGTGACTGGTTTTGCAACCCATGTACGGAACAATCTTCAAAGTTCCCTACAACTGGATGCATTGGTGCCTTTCGGGCAGTTCAGTGTTGATTTGAAGACCTCTTTGAGGAATGGGATTGTTTTTCATGAGTGTGTTTAGTATTTTTGTATTCTCTTTGTATTGCTTTCTGGTGTATTGCCTATGTGTAATTTGTTGTGTAATTGTAAGATGCAGGGCTCCCTAGCAAAAGAGACCTTGGTGTCAGTGGGACTCCCTGTTAAAGGTAAAATAGATTCAGTTAGTCGCCAATGCAGGGAAAACTTCATTTCAACTTTTGACAACTTGTGTAATTTGTTACTTTATTTTTAGCATTGTGCCTACGTTTACTGTAAAACAGACTTGTGATTGGCGTTGTTGCCACTTAATTAACAAATGTCTCTGAATCACATTTTCCACCCACTGTGTGGTCTGCTCCTGGGCTCTTAAATTGCTCTTTCAGCTGAAATGGTTGTGCTTGGTTTGGCTCTCTCCTTGTTCTTATCACTGTGGGCAAAACACATCATTCATAGTCCAGAGATTTTATTGGTGGGGGAATAGCTGCTAAAATGTGTTGCTTTTCCCTGATCATTTATTTGAAGCTAAACTAACGTCTCCCAGACTATGTCTCCCAAGTTACTTTGGTAGAACTTAGTTAATCTATGTTCTGTTACCACCCAACTGAATCCATGTTGTTAGAAGTGAGTAGGCTAAGTACTGTATGGTGTTGTCATGTGAGAGGAGAGATCATTAGTATTGGTGGGGCTGACTAACCTAACTTTTCCCCTGCATCCCTGGCTGCTGTTTGTGTTCTATCCTCACGCAGTTCACTGACAGACAAAGCTCTGGATTGTTTCACTCTTGGTTGCATCTGCATGGGCCATCCAGCCAGCTAGCCAGCCGGCCACAGCTGTACTGTCTCACCCTGTGACAGTGTTTGACTCGGACCGCCACGGTTAGTTTCTCTATAGCAGACGGGGGGACGGGGGTTAAATGTCGAGCTGGGTCACTCTCTCACACACACGGGTGCTTACACACACACACACACACACACACACACACACACACACACACACACACACACACACACACACACACACACACACACACACACACACACACACACCATTGCCGATGGGTTATGTCAAAGGCCAAGCTGGGTCATACACATTAAACCACTGTAAAGCTCTAGGCTGTATGTATAATCATTATTATTATTATTATTATTATTATTAGGTTAAAGCAAGGCAGGGGTCGACCAGTGGACTGTACTCCTATACGACTTTCTCTCCCTCTCTCCCTATACTGCCCTCCTTGGTGTTCCCCACATGGTATAGCTTTGCTTTACCACACTCACAGCAGCTGTGGGAAGATATTACCTACATATGGGCACTGATACAGGTGGTAATTCTGGTCCCTGTTGCTGGCTGACTGGCCCTCCCTCAGAGCTGAGGCTGGGTGCTGGGCGCTGGAGCTCACTGTGACTGTGGCCATGCTCCCCCAGGCCTGCTAGCACAGCAGCCCGTTCTCCTACCTACAGTACAGCCTCCACTCTGAATAATTGAACAGAGCATAGGGGGGAGGGAGAGGCAAGGAAGGAAAGAGGATCCTCGCCATGAACAGATACCAGGAATTCGTTGCTGTGTGTACCTGTGTGTGTGTGTCTGGTGTGTGTGTCCGCATGTGTACATACAGTGTGTGTGCACTGTGTGTGTAAAGCAGTAACGCTGATCGAGCGGGCATGATCGAAGAGGGGTGCTTCCTCGAAACCGCTGCCTCCCCCAGGAGACATTTAATTTATTCATTTTGTGTACACTAACACCACTCACTCATTTACAACCACAGAAAACCCAGTCTTTCTTTCTTACTTTCTGTCTATGGCTGACTACAGTTAACCGGCTCTGCATTGTGGCTCAGGTGGGCCTCTAGAGGGAGACCCTGCAGAAACGATGAGGCATAGAGACCTTTCCTGGGTCAATACAATGTCTTGACATTTCAGCCCACATATCCATTGAAAATGAGAGCAGTGCTAAAAAATTTGAATTGGTATTCTTGAAAGCAGCATTGTTGCAGGTATCTGTGCATATTTCCCAGTACGTGATGATGAATAAGCCTGTGGATAAAGTCAAGCTTGACACACAAAATGTCTAAGTGATTCGGTTTTAGTCCTGGACTAGGTTTTCCATAAATCCCAGTAATGGGGATTCTGAGATTTTCTGTTAATTCCCCCCTGATTCCAGCAATCTTTCAAACATGATTTCTGGAAAACCTTGGAGCCTGATGTAGTGAGGTAGCATGTTAGGTTGTGTGTACCATCCACAACAACAACACACTACCTCTGCCAACTGTCTGTCTGTCTCCCTGTCCAGTCTATTTGTCTGCAACTTCCTCTCTAATTCCAGGAAATGTTAGACATTGTAATATAGCGCAGCTCTGGACTCCAGTATAGTCCTGTCCTCATGTGTAATCATCTCTCATTGACATATCTGAGGCTGAGAGGAGATCTGATCTGTCCCATGCATAGCTGATGATGCCATTGCTATTATTTCTGAATCTCGAGAGGCGAAGAAGCAATTCCAGCTTTACACCATGTCCGCCTTTTTGCAAGGCTTGCTGTTTTCCCATTTGCGTGGGATTAAAGATGCTGAAAATCTTGTTTGCACTGCTGACTGTGTGTGGGTGAGGCTCTGTGAGGTGGTGTGTGTGGTAGAGGTGATGGGGTGGGTAAGGAAGGGGAGGGGTGTGCAGCAGTCACCTATTTGCATCCCCTCCCTCCATCCCTAATTTCAAAGGCTGATTACATGCCTCTATCAGTATGTATCGGTATTTGACAATATATTTGTGTGTGTGTGTGTGTGTGTGTGTGTGTGTGTGTGTGTGTGTGTGTGTGTGTGTGTGTGTGTGTGTGTGTGTGTGTGTGTGTGTGTGTGTGTGTGTGTGTGTGTGTGTGTGTGTGTGTGCGCATCCAAGTGTGCATACATGTTTGGTACGTCAATAATGAATGAACTATGAGTGGAGGATCCTAACGGCTGTCCTCTCTCTCTCTCCTCTGCAGGTGCCCCTGGTTGACCAAGGCGATCTCCCCCGCTGTGCCTCTCTACAATGGCGTCGTCTTCCTCTTTGTGCTGGCCAACTTCAGCATGGCTACCTTCATGGACCCTGGAGTCTTCCCCAGAGGTCAGTGCCCTTACCACTGACAGTATTGGTCTCTCTCTCTCTCTCTTTTTCTCTCTCTCTTTTTCTCTCTCTTTTTCTCTCTCTTGCTCATATCTGTTTTCTCAGTACCCATTAGCTTAAAAAGACAACCTGTTGGAGAAAATAACTGTGCCCTCTCTGCACCAGGCTGTGCATTACATACAGGCCTGTGACTGAGCGACCAAGCCCTGGTCGAGGCTAAAGATACCCGCTGCCGTCTTAGGAAAATGACTGCCAGTACTTGATGTCAGTCAGCTGTTAATAACAGTAAAGGAAGGGAAACACTGTGTGTGTGTGTGTGTCGTCCACTGTAGAATCTGCGCTGTGGCACATTATATGTCCCCAATGCGTTCTCCTGGAGGACAGCCTGGCCCCTATGTTTAGTAATGATCGCTGAATGCGGTCCATTTACACCTGATGGTTGTAATGTGATTGTAAAATGATAAGCACGTGTCTTTAAGAAATTCTCTTCCCCTCATAAACAGGTAACAATTACTAGGGCACATATGGCACAGGCAGGTTAATGTTTATGTCCCTGAAGTGACAGTGTCCTTCTGGTCTCTCCTCACTGTGGTTGTTATGGAGATGGAGGGGCGAGCAGCAGTAGTTTTATAGAGAGAGATCGAGTGTTACAGAGAGAAACGTATGCCCACTATAGTGAGATGCCTGTGGCCACATGGATAATCGTACTCCTTCTGCCTCCACAAACTGCAGTTAAATTCCTGCTTCTAGGAGCGATGTGACCTTCTCTTTAATTGGTGTGAATCATGTATGACGTACAGTACCAGTCCAAAGTTTGGACACAACAACTCATTCCTGGGCTTTTCTTTATTTTTACTATTTTCTACATTGTAGAATAATAGTGAAGACATCAAAACTATGAAATAACACATATGGAATCATGTAGTAACCAAAAAAGTGTTAAACAAATCGAAATATATTTTATATTTGAGATTCTTCAAAGTATCCACCCTTTTCCTTGATGACAGCTTTGCACACTCTTGGCATTCTCTCAACCAGCTTCATGAGGTAGTCACCTGGAATGCATTTCAGTTAACAGGTGTGTCTTGTTAAAAGTTAATTTGTGGAGTTTCTTTCCTTCTTAATGTGTTTGAGCCAATCAGTTGTGTTGTGACAAGGTAAGGGTGGTATACAGAAGATAGCCCTATTTGGTAAAAGACCAATCCATATTATGTCAAGGACCGCTCAAATAAGCAAAGAGAAACGACAGTCCATCATTACCTCATGACATGAAGGTCAGTCAATCCGGAACATTTCAAGAACTTTGAAAGTTTCTTCAAGTGCAGCCACAAAAAGCATCAAGTGCTATGATGAAACTGGCTCTCATGAGGACAGCCACAGGAAAGGAATACCCAGAGTTACCTCTGCTGCAGAGGATAAGTTCATTAGAGTTAACTGCAGCTCAGAAATTGCAGCCCAAATAAATGCTTCACAGAGTTCAAGTAACAGACACTCAACATCAATTGTTCAGAGGAGACTGCGTGAAGCAGGCCTTCATGGTCGAATTTCTGCAAAGAAACCACTACTAAAGGACACCAAAAAGAAGAAGAGACTTGCTTGGGCCAAGAAACACGAGCAATGGACATTAGACTGGTGAAAATCTGTCCTTTGATCTGATGGGTCCAAATTGGAGATTTTTGGTCCAACCGCCGTGTCTTTGTGAGACGCAAAGTAAGTGAACAGATGATCTACGCATGTGTGGTTCCCACCCTGGCGCATGGAGGAAGAGGTGTGATGGTGTGGGGGTGCTTGGCTGGTGACACTGTCAGTGATTTAGAATTAGAATTCAAGGCAACTGAACCAGCATGGCTACCACAGCATTCTGCAGCGATACGCCATCCCATCTGGTTTGTGCTTAGTGGGACTATCATTTGTTTTTCAACAGTACAATGACCCAACACACCTCCAGGCTGTGTAAGTTCTATTTGACCAATACGGAGAGTGATGGAGTGCTGCATCAGATGACCTGGCCTCCACAATCACCCGGCCTCAACCTCAATTGAGATGGTTTGGGATGAGTTGGACCGCAGAGTGAAGGAAAAGCAGCCAACACGTGCTCATCATATGAGGGAACTCCTTCAAGACTGTTGGAAAAGCATTCCAGGTGAAGCTGGTTGAGAGAATGCCAAGAGTGTGCAAAGCTATCATCAAGGCAAAGGGTATCTACTTTGAAGAATCTCAAATATAAAATATATTTGTTTAACACTTTTTTGGTTACTACATAATTCCATATGTGTTATTTCATAGTTTTGATGTCTTCACTATTATTCTACAATGTAGAAAATAGTAAAAACAAAGAAAAACCCTTGAATGAGTAGGTGTGTCTAAACTTTTGACTGGTACAGCGAATGTGGCTACCAAGTTCAAATATAAAGGCTGATATTATTCTGGAATATAAAGCCTTGAAATATAAAGCCTTATAATGTGTATTGGATGACAAAGCCTCTCATGAATCTGTCTGCTGAGGATTGTTTTGAAAGAGCAGCCTGCAGGGGAGATGTTTTCATTCAGTTTCTCAGTCAGTTACCTTTTACATCTAAAACGTAAAAGGTTGAATGGGCTCTTTGATGAACTGAAAGACATCACGTGTTATTTTCCGTCTCTCTCCAGAGCAATACAATCCACATAGAAATAGAAATATTACACTGAGCCTAAAGTTACTAGTTGTGCATAGATCCACTAAACCTGTGGAAATGTACTTTTCCCGAACGACCGCAGCGGTGCAATGACCAGCGTTGTGTCGTGAATGGGATTTTTAGTCATTCTCTGAATGCCAGCCTCCTGGGCTTTAAACATTACTGTTTACTACCTTGTTTAAATGCCAAAGGTGTGGGCTACAAAGTGCATTGTGTCTATAAAATGTACATTTGTACAGACAGCTAACCATGGGAGCTAGCTTATTTAAGTCTACCTCCTGTTGCCCCTGTCAAATGGAATCATATAAATCAGATTTGTGTGTGTGTGTGTGTGTGTGTGTGTGTGTGTGTGTGTGTGTGTGTGTGTGTGTGTGTGTGTGTGTGTGTGTGTGTGTGTGTGTGTGTGTGTGTGTGTGTGTGTGTGTGTGTGTGTGTGTGAGTGTACTTTCCTGCTAATGATGTGTGTGTTCTCCCTGCGGCACAGCGGAGGAGGACGAGGACAAGGACGATGATTTCCGGGCGCCTCTCTACAAGAACGTGGAGATCAAGGGAATTCAGGTCCGGATGAAGTGGTGTGCCACCTGTCACTTCTACAGACCGCCCCGCTGCTCCCACTGCAGCGTGTGTGACAACTGCGTGGAGGTAAGCCACGCGCACTCAAACGCCCAGTAATCAGCTGTTCACAGTACAATGTGGTGTTAGCCTTGTTGCTATTTGTGACCACTTCAACTGACTGGTATGTTTTCACAGATAAGACCTTTAAATCAACTGTCTGTGAACAATATTATTAGATTTCCATCATGTTTAACACCATATCCAAGCAGTATTCGGTAATATAGACTATTGGTTTCAGAACTTTTTCCCCCCATTTGAAGTCGCATTCTCCAGCTGTGTCGCTTCCCCCAGTAACCTACTGATGTGGCTCTGCCTCGCGCTTTCATGTACAGCCTAACACTCCATGAAAGGGGTCAAATCTGACTTTGAACTGAAGGGTATGAGGTAGCCTACTATATGTCAGCCAAACTTCTTCCACTTCTTCCACTTCCACCGATGCTGTGTTCTTCAGTAGATACTCAACTGCAACCAAAAACGACATCAAAGTCAGCTAAATTAGATTTTCGTAAAAAATCCCTGACCTCAGAAATCTGACTTGCAATCAGAGGTGATGGAACTGATCGAACCATCTCTGTTGAGTGTTTGAATGCACTGAAGAGCTTTATCATGTAGTATAGAGTCTGATCTTGTTCATCTCCACTCTGCCCTATGACCATCGTGTAACACCCATCCATCTCTCTGTCCCTCCTCAGGACTTTGACCACCACTGCCCCTGGGTGAACAACTGCATCGGACGCAGGAACTACCGTTACTTCTTCCTGTTCCTGCTGTCGCTAAGCATCCACATGGTCGGCGTGTTCTCCTTCGGCCTACTGTTCGTGCTGCACCACATGGAGCGGCTGGGCACGCTGCACACTACCATCACGTATCCTTCCACACTGCCGCCAGCCGGGTCTTATTTCACCCATAACAAAACTAGTGCCTTTTGTGTTCTGTTCTGAAGGGCCTGGGGAAAAATGTGTCTAAGCATTTAAAATGGACCACTAGACTGGAACCCCTCATTTTGTATGGTTTGACAGAAGATCACATCCCTGCTGGTGGAGTATGAAAATGTTTGATTGTTGTGTACAGAAATGCCTGTTCCTCTAAAAGGGTTGTGTGAATGGCTCAGTGGCAGCCATACGGTCATTGGTGGCAGCCATACGGTCATTGTTGGCAGTGCTGGTTGGTTTGCAGCTGCTAAAATGGGTCCAGAAAATGTTGTGCATGCCTTGACTGAGTGTGCCCAGTCTGGTGGTGATGTGTATAGCAGGGCTCTTCTTCATTCCAGTCATGGGCCTGACAGGCTTCCATATGGTCCTTGTCGCCAGAGGTCGCACCACTAACGAACAGGTGAGAGGGGGCCCGCCCAAGAGCAACTTACGGAGACACAGACACACACTCACATACAGTACATTATATCATGTATCGTACAGGACAAAATATCAGCATTGCATCTTCACTTGCCAACTCAAATCCGCTAGCTAGTTCTAGGTGTGTGTGTGTGTGTGTGTGTGTGTGTGTGTTCTGGCCTTGGGTATCCTCTTCCTCCCACTCTAACAACTCATTCTGTTCCTCAGGTGACGGGCAAGTTCCGCGGAGGAGTAAATCCCTTCACGCAGGGTTGCTGTGGCAACATCAAGTATGTCCTGTGTGCTCCCTTGGTGCCCAGGTAAGGAGGACATGGATTCCTACGTGAAGGGGGTGTGGGTGGTGGTGGAAGCTGGACAGACTGACCATTAAAAAGTCGACCAGGGGGATGCTACGGTACCAATTCTGCTGTAATCATTCTGAGTGGACTGCTGAGCTAGAACTGTGACAATGTCCAAAGTGAGAGGCTTGTACGTGCTTTTGTACGTATGCGTATGTGTGTGGTGTGTCCTGTTCTGCCTGGATGAAGCCAGCTACCCCTGGGGGAAGGCAGATGGCTTGGAGAATTGAATCACTTTGTAGAACAACAGTGAAGGGGAAATCAAGCACAGCACAAACACGCTTTCGCATATTCGCATATTCAGCAGCCAGATTAAAAATACCTTTTGGGAGATATTACACTGCTAAAATGAACCAGCGTAGATAGCCGCAGAGAGACGATACCCGGGTGGGGATGAAACAGTTTTGTTCTAATCGTCATCAGCCATCGAAGCCGCTCCCAATACCCCCGTATAGCCTGAGTCCCAGATCTGTTTGTGCTGTCTTGCCATATTCTGTCATTGTCACATAACTCTCATATGATAAGTCAACTCTTGTCTCTCCTCTCCTCTATACAGGTACACAGGTGTGGACCCCAGGAAGAGGCCCCCTATCTCCATCCAGCCCCCCTTCATCAGACCAGACATCTCTGACAGGCAGATCAGCATCAAGGTCAGCGACAATGGGATCCACACCAGTATCCTCCGGTCTAAAGTAAGATTCAGTACATTCAGTAGACACAACAGTCTTCGTTGTCTAGTCTTATGCCCTGTTCTATCCACAGTTTTATTCCCAGTCCTATTCTCCATCTTTCCCCTAGACATCTTTCCAGTCCTCTTCAACTGAACTATTCCTAGTCAGTGCCTTTACTTAATTCCTAGCCTTATTCCCTGTCCTGTACCCTGCCCTGTCCCCAGTCCTATCCCTAGACCTATTCCCCATTCTGTTCCTCCACCTGCTGTTGACTTTCAAGACCACATTAAACCCCTCGTCCCTTCGTCCTCTCCCCTCTCCAGTCCAAGATCAGTCTGGATGGCCTGGCCTTGGATGACAAAGGCCTAGACACCCAGCCCCCGCTGCCCCCCAAAGCAGACCGCTACAACCAGCTGAAGAGCCAGCTGACATCCAGCGAAGGCAAGTAGCCCGTAATGAACACTCTATGCAAAAGCATCACATTCCTCTCTCTCTCTTTTTCTGTGTGTATCTCTCTTTCTCTCGCGTTCTCCCTCTCTCTCTCTCGCTCTCTATCCCCCTCTCTCTCGCTCTCTCTCTTTCCCCTTCTTTCCTTTCTCTCTCTATCCCCCTCTCTCTCGCTCTCTCTCTTTCCCCTTCTTTCCTTTCTCTCTCTGGTGTTTTGAACCAAATGGCTCTCTCTGGCCCCTTAAAAGTGCTCCATCTCATTTGAGTGCTAGAGTGATGACTTATATAGATAGTTGGGCTTGATGAATGAACTCCAGTGTGGCAGGACTCTGGCTCTTCATCAGCGAGGAGAATTTAGGTGTAATTTGTTGTGAGCGGGCCTGGTTCAGTGAATCTGCTCCAGACTGTGAGTGTGGGGGGAAGGGGGGGTGAAATGGGTTCAGGGTAATGTGAGGAGATAATTACAGCATGAATCACTCCCTCTCGATGTTACTGTATTCTAGGTGGAATTCTGCCGTAGAAGAAGGTGAAAAGAATATGAATATTTATCTGTAGGACCCTGTCCATATGAATGACTGCCTTTTTTGTGCTAAATCAACCTTTTAAGGGAACAAGCTATTGAGAGTGGGCTATAGTAAAGGTTTGACAGTTTTGCCTCTTGCTTCTGTTACCATTGTATAAGGATTTGTTCTTAACCGACTTGACTAGTTAAATAAAGGTTAAATAAAGGTTCAATTAAAAAGGAGATGGGACACCACAGTGTTAGCTTTAGGAACAACAACCTCTCCCTCAATGTGAGAAAGACAAAGGAGACGATTGTGGACTACAGGAAAAGCCGGGTCGAACAGGCCCCCATTCACATCGACGGGGCTGTAGTGGAGCAGGTTGAGAGTTTCAAGTTCCTTGGTGTCCACACCTAATCATGGTCCAAGCACACCAAGACAGTCGTGAAGAGGGCACGACAACACCTTTTCCCCCTCAGAAGACTGAAAAGATTTGGCATGGGTCCCCAGATCCTCAAAAGGTTCTACAGCTGCACCATCGAGAACATCCTGACCGGTTGCATCACCGCCTGGTATGGCAACTGCTCAGCATCTGACCGTAAGGCGCTATAGAGGGTAGTGCGTACTGCCCAATACATCACTGGGGCCAAGCTTCCTGCCATCCAGGACCTATATACTAGACGGTGTCAGAGGAAGGCCCAAAAAATTGTCAAAGACTCCAGTCACCCAAGTCATAGACTTTTCTCTCTGCTACCGCACGGCAAGTGGTACCGAAGCGCCAAGTCTAGGTCCAAAAGGCTCCTTAACAGCTTCTACCCCTAAGCTATAAGACTGCTGAACAATTAATCAAATGGCCACCCGGACTATTTACATTGACCCCCCCACCCCTTTGTTTTTACACTGCTGCTACTCGCTTTTTATTATCTTTTTTTATTATTATAACTTTTTTTTTTTAAGTATGACTTTTTATTTTATTTTTTACTTTAGTTTATTTAGAAAATATTTTCTTAACTCTATTTCTTGAACTACATTGTTGGTTAAGGGCTTGTAAGTTAGCATTTCACAGTAAGGTCTACTACACCTGTTGTATTCAGCGCATGTGACAAATAACATTTTATTTTATTTTATTTGAACACATCTAGTAAGATAAACCGGATATAGTTACAGAGCATTGTGGGTACTGTAGTACAACATGCTACAAAACATGACATACACTGCAGTTTTTTTTCCATGCACTGCAATGGTATGTAGTAAGGCTACATCAGCACTGAGTGTCCAAAACATTAGGAACACCTGCTCTTTCCATGACAGAGACTGACCAGGTGAATCTAGGTGAAAGCTATGATCTCGTTATTTATGTCACTTGTTAAATCCACCTCAATCAGTGTTGATGAAGGGGAGGAGACGGGTTAAAGAAGGATTTTTAAGCTTTGAGAAATGGATTGTGTATGCGTGCCATTCAGCAACCCAATATTATGTTTTGTACACTCAGTGAATGTCATGTTTCATTGTATGGACCTTCCTGTTTCTTTTTTCCCCTCACTGTAGCTCTGCTGCCACTTGGTGGTGTTTTATGTTACTGCATTATTTGCAATGACAAAATCACTGCCGGAGCCACAAGATATACCTGAAAACATTGGTAGGACATATCAGTAGGACTGTCTGTTGTGCTGAAAAAATCAAAGCAAGGATTTCAATGCAAGGAGGATTTCTAATGATTTTTGTCTGTATATTGTTAGTTGCTGAATGTCTATTCGTTCCTCAGTTTGCCTTTCCAAGATCCTAGCTTGAACTGAGGGAAAGACTTTCACAGCATAATGAGCCGTGAAAGGCTCTGATGATGACAGCACTATCAATTCTAACACCATACATTTGGATGCTTACATCATTTTAACAGACAACAAGCTGATTGTTGTGCTGGGATCTGATGACTGTTTGGCTCTCTCTCACACAGTAACATTGTCCTCTCTGTCCTCCCCTTCCAGATCGTTCCCTAACTGGCAAGACCCACCCCTCCACCCCGGCCATGTACAAGTACCGGCCCTCGTTCGGCACCATCCCTAAAGTCCACTACAACTCGGCAGGGGAGACGGTCAGACTAAATTACTGAATTTGATAGTAATCGCAAACAGACTTTCCCAGTATTTTACTCTATTCCTGCACAGTTGCGAATGTGACTGCATATGAAGTTGACAGCCTGTAACGATTTGCAATAAAAAACTTTTTATTATAATATGGCTAGTCAAAATAATAGTCCAGTCATATTTCTCGCTACTTCTGTGTTGTTTTGTCTTGTCAGATTGTAATGCCAGATGACCACCGTAATGCGTCAGCCATCTTGGAGGAGGGCCGTTGCCACGTTGACTACCGCTCAGAGCCCAACCTGGACCTGCCTGACTACCACAATGCCCCTCTCCACCGCACCTTCCAGTCCTCCCCACTGCAGCTGGACTCCTACCTCATCAAGTCCCGCTCCCTCAGCCTGAAGCAGGCCCACCAGCGCAGGGACAAGGGCCAGCTGCCTACCCTGCAGCCCGAGACCGTCACCTCCACCCCTTACAAGAGCGTCTTCTCCCCCAACACACTGTCCAACCGCAACGGCAGCCTCTCCTACGACAGCCTGCTCAACCCCAGCATTTCCCCAGCCGCAGAGGCAGAGTGCATGGCCCACCCCGGTATGCCCTCTATGGGCTTCCACACACCCTACCTGCCAACCAAAATGTGCCATGTGCGGGGGCCTGAACTGCAGAGCCAGAGGCAGCAGGTCCCCCCTAGCTTCAGCCCCATGTTGGGCTCCAGGGGGATAGGGATGAGCATGAGCACGCAGTCCCCCCAGGACCGGGACCCGTCCCCGGTGCGCTACGACAACCTCTCCAAAACCATCATGGCATCCATCCAGGAGCGTAAGGAGATGGAGGAGAAGGAGAAGCTGCTGCTGCACCACGGGGGACACTCCCAGGCCTATAATCAGGCTCAGGACTCAGGCATGTTTGACAGCCCTGGAGGTTACGGCCTGCCTCCTAGCGCCTGCTACCCAGATGGGCCCCGGGGCCCTAGCTCCAAAGGCCCCACACCCCCGGCCTATGGAGGCTCCAGGGACAACCTGATGGGGGTGGTGAGCTACGGGCCACGGACCCCCGTGCTGCGCTCCTCTGGTGGCTCCTCTCTGGTACGTGCCCCCAGGACTTCCTCCAGCTCCTTGCACACTGACAGCAGCATGCAGGGAGGAAGGGCCTCCGAGCCCTCCTACCGCTCCCCAGCCCACCAGCCCCACCACTCCCCCGCCATGCCCCAATCCCCCTCCTACACCCACCAGAAACTCTCCTTTATCCATGCCCTGGAGAGGACAGACTCACCCCGCCTGGGTGGCCCAAGGTATGAATCGTAACGTCCTCCTAACGTCTCCTGGGGTGCATGAAATGGGGCTGGGTACAGACCTCAGTCTCCATAGGAAGCCCTGCTGGCTGACTGGGCAGAAACTAGCAGTGTATGGGCTCTAGTCCCCCCCCACACAGGATGAGTAATGAGCCTCAGAGAGCTACGGCTAGGTGTTAACATGTATCTTCTGTATACCACAGGAGGTTGGTGGCACCTTAATTGGGGAGAATGGGCTCGTGGTAATGACTGGAACGGAGTAGGTGGAATGGTATCAAACACATCAAACACATAGTTTCCAGGTGTTTGATGCCATTCCATTTGCTCCGTTCCAGCCATTATTATGAGCCGTTCTAGCCAATTAAGGTGCCACCAACCTCCTGTGGTTATTATTATTATTGTTATTATTATTATTATTATCATCATCCCCTCAGCAGCCTCCTGTGCTGTGTACATACAGTATCTTTGAGATATTATACCCTTTTATCTAAATGAAGTACTGTGTATGTCACTGGATTTAAATGTTTTGCCTTCATAGGAGTCCACTTTTGTATTTTTCTAAATGATCTGTCTTTCGGATAAATAAAGTTCCATTACCCCACTCTCATTTCCTTCTGTTTGCATGCTTATTTCCCTCCTGTCCCATCCCTTCCATCTGGGAGGGCAACATTAACATTTACGTCTCTCTATGCATGTTTTCACCACCTACAGAAACTCCATACAAACCTACAATATCACTAACAACACCCTATTGGTTTACCCCTTATTTCTTTTTTATAATATTTTATTTAACAGGAAAAGACACCACAATTCATACACAGTCTATTTCCTATCAGTCTATTTCCTTCCCACTTCTTTTTCAAACTAATTTCCAAAGGGAAAAGTTTGGTAACGGAGTAAAACCGAAACAAAAGACACACATAAACGCAGAAACGGCACAGCTTCCATAGAAATCATTTCATAATAATAATGTAGAACTCTCTTTCTTCCACACAAATGTAGCTGTGTCGCCACTCCATGCCCCGCGAGGTCCACCGCACCACTCAACCGCGCTCGAACCCAACCCACCTTAGCCCTTATTTCATAACATTTCATACAGATTTTGGGGTCATGAATACAACATTCATGGTGATTTACGCTAGTACCAGCAGGTACACTGACATGTGTTTCATTACTCGAACTAGTGTCATGGTCATTTCCATCCTGCATGCTCCTGGGACACAACACCAACTACTAACACCACCAGAACATGCATGCAAGAACAATACACACTTTCTGTGTTTTATAATCCATGTGCATGTATTAAGATGGGGGGGAGAGATTCTATCGAAAGCAAAGTTAGTTCTCACTTCAAATAACTATGCCCTCTCTTGTTTTTCTCTACCCATTCAGAGAGGCCATGATGCAAAGTAAAGTGAATGGGCAAACGGACTGCCATCTAGGGCCCAACAGCTCCAGTGCCCAGGGCAACCCTCTCAGCCCTAGCCGCCACAGTAATGTCAAAAAGGTGACCGGGGTGGGTGGCACCACCTATGAGATATCTGTGTGAGAGGGCTGGGGCCCGGGGCGCCAAACCTTAAAGGAGAAGGCAGCATTGTCATGGCAACCACCTCCAATGGCAACAACATCCACGACCGCGCTAGAGAGGATTCTCTTATTCCTTTTACCTTTTTTAATTCGACATTAACCAATCAG
The DNA here is from genome assembly GCF_016432855.1 of Salvelinus namaycush. Taxonomy (NCBI): domain Eukaryota; kingdom Metazoa; phylum Chordata; class Actinopteri; order Salmoniformes; family Salmonidae; genus Salvelinus; species Salvelinus namaycush. The sequence continues at coordinate 32,940,227 of NC_052307.1, forward strand.
GGGCGCAGAGCACTTCCTCATTGGGAATTATTGTCCAATCAGAGGACTTCTGCTCATTCCGGGCCAGCCCCGGTCTCTGTGTGTGTACTGGAGGAGTGGATCTTGATCAGTGTGTGTTGTGGGAAAAGAGCAACTTCAACCGAAAGAGGGCTGATGTTTGTACAGAGTGTTGTGTTGTTGAATTCTGTGGCTTGTTGTGTTGGTTATCACTGAACAGTCTGAATTAGACAGACAGATCTTAAATGTATTGTTTACGGCGTCTCTCAGTTGCGGTCTATCTGCTGTTATAAATTGGGTGGATCGAGCCCTGAATGCTGACTGGCTGATATGACAAAACGTTTATTTTTACTGTTCTAATTACGTTGATAACCAGTTTATAATAGCAATAAGGCACCTTGGGGGTTTGTGGTATATGGCCAATATACCACAGCTAAGGGTTGTATCCTAGCCCTCTGCGTTGCGTTGTGCATACGAACAGCCCTTAGCCGCACCGCCCTTAGCCGTGGTATATTGGCCGTATACCACACCCCCACGGGCCTTATTGCTTAATTATGTGTCATCATCACACTCACTACACACCCACACAGACCACAAGATGTTAACAGCCAGACACACAAACTCATACAATTGATGTCACACATCTTTGTTCAGTCACATTCTTTAAAATAGCAGTGGTATGGATAGCCATCTCCAAACCAATAAGTCATGCATATAGCAGCACCCCATTGGATTCAAGCAGACAGCATCCCTCTTAGGTATTCAAAGTGCTTCACATATCCTGTCCAAATGACCATGTCTGTCTGGTCCATCAACACCATGTTGGCCATTACTGAGCGGAACAGAGAGAAGATTACATTAAACCAGTGAGTTTTAGATCAATACAATCTTTAATAGGCTGACTGTTCTGAGCCAAAGACAACACAACGGTGCTGTGTTGCACTCAGAGACACAGGTCTTGAATGTCTCCAACTCTACATTTATCCTCTGAGTTTTGAGGAGGTGTTTTAGGGCTTACAGTACAGGAGCATATTAATCTAAACTCTAGCTGAGATCCAGTATTTACCTATACAGTATACCATAAGCTACAGTCTGTACGTTATCAGCAACATACAGTGCATTCGGAAAGTATTCAGACACCTTGACTTTTCCACATTTTGTTACGTTACAGCCTTATTCTAAAATTGATTAAAATAAATGTTTTCCCTCATCAGTCTACACACAATACCCCATAATGGCAAAGCGAAAACAGGTTTTTAGAAATGTTAGCACATTTCAAATAAAATAAAAAACAGAAATACCTTATTTACATAAGTATTCAGACCCTTTGCTATGAGACTCGAAATTGAGCTCAAGTGCATCCTGTTTCCATTGATCATCCTTGAAATGTTTCTACAACTTGATTGGAATCCACCTGTGGTAAATTCAATTGATTGGACATGATTTGAAAAGGCACACACCTGTCTATATAAGGTCCCACAGTTGACGGTGCAAACCAAAGCAAAAACCAAGCCATGAGGTCGAAGGAATTATCCGTAGAGCTGCAAGACAGGATTGTGTCGAGGCACAGATCTGGGGAAGTGTACCAAAACATTTCAGCTGAATTGAAGGTCCCCAAGAGCACAATGGCCTCCATCATTCTTAAATGGAAGAAGTTTGGAACCACCAAGACTCTTCATAGGGCTGGCCGCCTGGCCAAACTGAGCAATCGGGGGAGAAGGCCCTTGGTCAGATAGATGAATAAAAAAGCTCTGACAGAGCTCCAGAGTTCCTCTGTGGAGATGGGAGAACCTTCCAGAAGGACAACCATCTCTGCAGCACTCCACCAATCAGACCTTTATGGTAGAGTGGCCAAACGGAAGCCAATCCTCAGTAAAAGGCATATGGCAGTCCACTTGAAGTTTGCCAAAAGGCACCTAAAGACTCTCAGACCATGAGAAACAAGATTATCTGGTCTGATGAAACCAAAATGGAACTCTTTGGCCTGAATGCCAAGCGTCACGTCTGGAGGAAACCTGGTACCATTACTACGGTGAAGCATAGTGGTGGCAGCATCATGCTGTGGGGACGTTTTTCAGCGGCAGGGACTGGGAGACTAGTCAGGATCGAGGGAAAGATGAACGGAGCAAAGTACAGCGAGATCCTTGATGAGTACCTGCTCTAGAGCGCACAGGACCTCAGACCGGGGTGAAGGTTCGTCTTCCAACAGGAGAACGACCCTAAGTACACAACCAAGACAACACAGAGCTTGAGAGGATATGCAGAGAGGAATGGGAGAAACACCCCAAATACAGGTGTGCCAAGCTTGTTCCATCATCCCCAAGAAGACTCGAGGCTGTATTCGCTGCCAAAGGTGCTTCAACAAAGTACTGAGTAAAGGGTCTGAATACTTACGTAAATGTAATATTTCAGTTTTCTTTTTTTTTAATTAGCAAAAAATTCTAAAAACCTGTTTTTGATTTGTCGTTATGGGGTATTGTGTGTAGATTGATGAGGGAAAAATACTTTCCCAATGCACTGTACATGTAGTCCAACATCCTATTTATTAGTTTGAATGTTATGTTAGAGTGACCCCCGACACAGACCAGTGCTAAGCACATACACAAAAGCCTGTGCTACTGAATGTTACAGTGTTGGCTGTTGTCTGTGATCAGTTCTGAACACCCAGTCAAAACAGTCCTCTCCATATTCAGTACAAATCCCACCAGCTTGACAGTCAGCCATGCACAGCCAAAACATCTGACAGGCAATTTATGACTTTTGTGACTTAGTCGTTTTTTGTAAAATAGGTCTACCCATAATAAGTTATGTTAATGCCATGTATAATTGTGTTTTGTTATGATTCAAATCAAGTGTGAAAAAACCTTGAAAATCAAAGAATTCTTCAGCTGTGTTATAAAATAAAGAAAACTCACCATTGTTTTTCAAAATTATTATTATTAAATTTTTTATATACACTGCTCAAAAAAATAAAGGGAACACTTAAACAACACAATGTAACTCCAAGTCAATCACACTTCTGTGAAATCAAACTGTCCACTTAGGAAGCAACACTGATTGACAATAATGCTGTTGTGCAAATGGAATAGACAACAGGTGGAAATTATAGGCAATTAGCAAGACACCCCCAATAAAGGAGTGGTTCTGCAGGTGGTGACCACAGACCACTTCTCAGTTCCTATGCTTCCTGGCTGATGTTTTGGTCACTTTTGAATGCTGGCGGTGCTTTCACTCTAGTGGTAGCATGAGACGGAGTCTACAACCCACACAAGTGGCTCAGGTAGTGCAGCTCATCCAGGATGGCACATCAATGCGAGCTGTGGCATGAAGGTTTGCTGTGTCTGTCAGCGTAGTGTCCAGAGCATGGAGGCGCTACCAGGAGACAGGCCAGTACATCAGGAGACGTAGAGGAGGCCGTAGGAGGGCAACAACCCAGCAGCAGGACCGCTACCTCCGCCTTTGTGCAAGGAGGAGCAGGTGGAGCACTGCCAGAGCCCTGCAAAATGACCTCCTGCAGGCCACAAATGTGCATGTGTCTGCTCAAACGGTCAGAAACAGACTCCATGAGGGTGGTATGAGGGCCCGACGTCCACAGGTGGGGGTTGTGCTTACAGCCCAACACCGTGCAGGACGTTTGGCATTTGCCAGAGAACACCAAGATTGGCAAATTCGCCACTGGCGCCCTGTGCTCTTCACAGATGAAAGCAGGTTCACACTGAGCACATGAGCACATGTGACAGACGTGACAGAGTCTGGAGACGCCGTGGAGAACGTTCTGCTGCCTGCAACATCCTCCAGCATGACCGGTTTGGCGGTGGGTCAGTCATGGTGTGGGGTGGCATTTCTTTGGGGGGCCGCACAGCCCTCCATGTGCTCGCCAGAGGTAGCCTGACTGCCATTAGGTACCGAGATGAGATCCTCAGACCCCTTGTGAGACCATATGCTGGTGCGGTTGGCCCTGGGTTCCTCCTAATGCAAGACAATGCTACACCTCATGTGGCTGGAGTGTGTCAGTAGTTCCTGCAAGAGGAAGGCATTGATGCTATGGACTGGCCCGCCCGTTCCCCAGACCTGAATCCAATTGAGCACATCTGGGACATCATGTCTCGCTCCATCCACCAACGCCACGTTGCACCACAGACTGTCCAGGAGTTGGCGGATGCTTTAGTCCAGGTCTGGGAGGAGATCCCTCAGGAGACCATCCGCCACCTCATCAGGAGCATGCCCAGGTGTTGTAGGGAGGTCATACAGGCACGTGGAGGCCACACACACTACTGAGCCTCATTTTGACTTGTTTTAAGGACATTACATCAAAGTTGGATCAGCCTGTAGTGTGGTTTTCCACTTTAATTTTGAGTGTGACTCCAAATCCAGACCTCCATGGGTTGATCAATTTGATTTCCATTGATCATTTTTGTGTGATTTTGTTGTCAGCACATTCAACTATGTAAAGAAAAAAGTATTTAATAAGAATATTTCATTCATTCAGATCTAGGATGTGTTACTTTAGTGTTCCCTTTATTTTTTTGAGCAGTGTATATACCCAACCTTTCGAAAATGTTTGCAACATCTTGCTTTTTATACAGATGCTCAAGCTTGGAATGGATGTTTGTATTTGAGTGGATTTTTGTGTTGATAATTTATAACTTAAGTGAATAATAAATAGCATTAGGCATACAGAGAAGGGGGTATACTAGTTTGTTGTATTTTGCAGTGTAAAAAAAGTTATTGATGAAACTGTATGATGAAGCAATGAAAGTCATAGGAAGCAGATGTTGTTAAAAAAAAATTGTTAAAAAGTGGCTACTTACCCTGACTCTGTTAACGCTCAGGGTAATCCTGACTGTCAGTCTGTCTGTCCAGAACATCAACAGGTTTCAGACTGAAGACAAGAAATCCATCTTTCAGCAGCTGTTTGGTACAGCAAAACAATTGTATTACGTAAGACGTACAGAAAGTCATACATAAAACTATGGGACTGTTTTTTTTTGTTCACTGAAGAAAATAAGATATATTTGGTCTATTATTTTTGTTCATAAAAAAAATCACTGTACACTGAAAAAAAAGATAAACGCAACATGTAAAGTGTTGGTCCAATGTTTCATGAGTTGAAATAAAAGATCTCAGAAATTTTCCATACACAAATTTGTTTACAACCCTGTTAGCGAGCATTTCCACTTTGCCAAGATTTTTTTAATCCTTTATTTAAGTAGGCAAGTCAGTTAAGAACAAATTCTTATTTACAATGACGGCCCACCCCGGACGACACTGGGCCTATTGTGCACCACCATTAAGGACTCCCAATCACAGCTGGATGTGATACAGACTGGATTTGAACCAGGAACTGTAGTGACACCTCTTGCACTGAGATGCATAGCCTTGGACCACTGTTGCACTCGGGAGCTCAAGATAATCCATCCACCTGACAGGTTTGGCATATCAAGACGCTGATTAAACCGCATGATCATTACACAGGTGCACCTTGTGATGGGGATAATAAAAGGCCATAAAATGTGCAGTTTTGTCACACAACACAATGCCACAGATATCTCAAGTTTTGAGGGAGCGTGCAATTGGCATGCTGACAGCAGGAATGTCCACCAGACCTGTTGCCAGATAATTTTATGTTAATTTCTCTCCCATAAGCCACCTCCAACGTCGTTTTAAAGAATTTGTCAGTACGTCCAACCAGCCTCACAACTGGGCAGGCATGAGCTACGGACAACGACCACAATTGCATTTTATCGATGGCAATTTGAATGCACAGATACTGGGACAAGATCCTGAGGCCCATTGTCGTGCCATTCATCAGCCGCCATCACCTCATGTTTCAGCATGACAATGCACAGCCACATGACGCAAGGATCTGTACACAATTTCTGAATGCTGAAAATGTCCCAGTTCTTCCATGGCGTGCATACTCACCAGACATGTCACCCATTGAGCATGTGTGGGATGCTCTGGATTGACGTGTACGACAACATGTTCCAGTTCCCGCCAATATAGAGCAACTTCGCACAGCCATTGAAGAGGAGTGGGACAACATTCCACAGGCCACAATCAACAGCCTGGTCAACTCTATGTGAAGCAGATGTTTCGCGCTGCATGAGGCAAATGGTGGTCACGCCAGATACTGACTGGTTTTCTGATCCACGCCCCTACTTTTTTTTTTAAAGGTATCTGTTACTAACAGATGCATATCTGTATTCCCAGTCATGTGAAATCTGTAGATTTACATTTACATAAGTATTTAGACCCTTTACTCAGTACTTGTTGAAGCACCTTTGGCAGCGATTACAGCCTCGACTTGAGTATATCGCTATAAGCTTGGCACACCTGTATTTGGGGAGTTTCTCCCATTCTTCTCTGCAGATCCTGTCAAGCTCTGTCAGGTTGGATGGGGAGCGTCGATTGCATAGCTATTTTCAGGTCTCTCCAGAGATGTTCAATTGGGTTGAATTTGGGGCTCTGGCTGGGCCACTCAAGGACATTCAGAGACTTGTCCCGAACCCACTCCTGCATTGTCTTGGCTATGAGCTTAGGGTCGTTGTCTTATTGGAAGGTGAACCTTCACCCCAGTCTGAGGTCCTGAGCTCTCTGGAGCAGGTTTTCATCAAGGATCTCCCTGTACTTTGCTCCGTTCATCTTTGCCTCGATCCTGACTAGTCTCCCAGTCCCTGCGGCTGAAAAACGTCCCCACAGCAGGAGGCTGCCACCACCATGCTTGACCGTAGGGATGGTGCCAGGTTTCCTCCAGACGTGATGCTTGGCATTCAGGCCAAAGAGTTCAATCTTGGTTTCATCAGACCAGAGAATTGTCTGAGAGTCTTTAGGTGCCTTTTGGTAAACTCCAAGCGGGCTGTCATGTGCCTTTTACAGAGGAGTGGCTTCCGTCTTGCCGCTCTACCATAAAGGCCTGATTGGTGGAGTGCTGAAGAGATGGTTGTACTTCTGGAAGGTTCTCCCATCTCCACAGAGAAACTGTAGAGCTCTGTCAGAGTGATCATCGGATTCTTGGTCACCTCCCTGACCAAGGTCCTTCTCCCCCGATTGCTCAGTTTGGCCGGGCAGCCAGCTCTAGGAAGAGTCTCGGTGGTTCCAAACTTTTTCCATTTAAGAATGATGGAGGCCACTGTGTTCTTGGGGACCTTCAATGCTTTTTGGTACCCTTTCCTTGATCTGTGTCTCGACACAATCCTGTCTCGGACCTCTACGGATAATTCCTTCGGCCTCATGGCTTGGTTTTTGCTATGACGTGCATTGTCAACTGTGGGACATTATATAAACAGGTGTGAACTCCAATGAAGTTGTAGAAACACCTCAAGGATGATCAATGGAAACAGGATGCACCTGAGCTCAATTTCGAGTCTCATAGCGAAGGGTCTGAATACTTGTGTAAATAAGGTATTTTTGTTTTTTATTTTTGATACATTTGTAAAAATGTCTTAAAACCTGCTTTTGTTTTGTCATTATGGAGTATTGTGTGTAGATTGCTGTGGATTTGTTATTTATTTAATCCATTTTAGAATAAGGCTGTAACGTAACATAATTTTGAAAAAGTCAAGGGGTCTGAATACTTTCCAAAGACACTGTACATGGATGAAAAGTATTCTATTTGCTTGCAGCTACACAACTAATCAATTATATTGCCATTGTGGCCTTTCAAGAGGACAATGATGTTTACTGCACAAATACATCTGATGGAATTGATTGAGATTGAATAGAACAGATAGCCACGTTGCAGGTTGCCATTAAAAAGTCCAAACATGCTTGTGACTGAAGGGTCCCACTTATGGATGGTAGAGTCCTTTTTAATAACATATTTTTAAAGCCAAAATAATTGTACCTATTTATCGAGATACTCACTTTACTTAAAGTACCATAATTCTACATATACTGTAATAAATGTATGTATATATTGTACACACAGTGCTGTTTCTAGGCACAATCCACATAAGCAGCAGCTTAAAAAGAGGGGGCCACTAAAATGTAGATCTCGCTTAGGGCCCCCAAATGCTAGATTTGTGCTACATTTTAATATATCAGAGACAGAGTACACAGGCAGATGTGACCCTCGCATTTTTATTTGTTTACCTGTCCAAGATAGAGCAAAGCAGTGCGACACAAACAACACAGAGTTACACATGGGATAAACAAACGTACAGTCAATAACACAACAGAAAAACACAGTAGAAAAATCTATGTACAGTGTGTGCAAAAAGTATTCTTTTTTTTGCATTGAAGACAGTACAGAAGAGAATACCCCGTGCCAGGGAATGTTATTTTAGGCTCTTGTTTGTGACACATGCCATTCCAATTCTCCATCTTATCATATTATCAGAGCAATTGAAGACCACAAGCTTAAAATATGAGGTTACACATTAATAACAACTGGTCTGACCCCATAGCAGACCCTGATTGTAATATATTAAACGTGGCAAAGGCAGCTAGTTAGGTTACTATGCCATACATATTTTAAGTTGAATGTACATATTGGGTCACTTGTCTCATAATAGTTTCAATTTAATCTTGAGATGATCACTTGTTTTATGGGAATAAAAATATTTAACTCAAATTCACCTGTGGTTCTTGCAGGTGACCCAACATTGTTTATACATACTTGAATCATCCCCCTCAAGCACACACTTATGACGAAAGTGATTATTAATCTTCCTTTGGATGACTGACATTTTATACATTTTTTGCTGTGTTTTGTCTGATGAACATTACACCAAGTCACCTCACCTGAATAATATGGACTAGTGCAGAATACCTGTTGCTGTTTGTCTTGCTTATCATAATCAGATATAGTATTTTTTTTTTTACATTTGTTATATGAATAGAAAAATGAAAGATGTACGGTGCATTCGGAAAGTATTCAGACCCCCTTGACTTTTTCCACATTTTGTTACGTTACAGACGTATTCTTAAATGGATGAAATCGTTTGTTTCCCTCATCAATCTACACACAATATCCCATAATTACGAAGCAAGAACAGATTTTTTGAAATTTTTGCAAATGTATAAAACATAAACAACTTAAATATCACATTTACATAAGTATTCAGACCCTTTAATCAGTACTTTGTTGAAGCACCTTTGGCAGCAATTACAGCCTCAAGTCTTCTTGGGAATGACGCTACAAGCTTGCAACACCTGTATTTTAGGGAGTTTCTCCCATTCTTCTCTGCAGATCCTCTCAAGCTCTGTCAGGTTGGATGGAGAGTGTCTCTGCACAGCTATTTTCAGGTCTCTCCAGAGAAGTTCGATCCGGTTCATGTCTGGGCTCTGGCTGGGCCACCCAATCAATTGAATTTACCACAGGTAGACTCCAATCAAGTTGTAGAAACATCTCAAGGATGATTAATGGAAGCAGGATGCACCGGAGCTCAATTTCGAGTCTCATAGCAAAGGGTCTGAATAGTAAATAAGGTATTTCTGTTTTTTATTTTTAATACATTTGCAAACATTTCTGAAAACCTGTTTTTGCTTCGTCATTATGGGGTATTGTGTGTAGATTGATGAGGATTTTTATTGAATCAATTTTAGGATAAGGCTGTAACGTAGCAAAATGTGGAAAAGGTAAAGGGGTCAGAATACTTTCAAAATGCACTGTATATGTACAGGTAACTGCTAAAATTAAGGAAACACCAACATAAAGTGTCTTAATAGGGCATTGAGCCACCACTAACCAGAACAGCTTCAATGAACCTTGGCATAGATTCTACAAGTGAATGGAACTCTATTGGAGCGACACCATTCTTCCACGATAAATTCCATAATTTGGTGTTTTGTTGATGGTGGTGGAAAATGCTGTCTCAACCGCCGCTCCAGAATCTCCCATAAGGGTTCAATTGGGTTGAGATTTCGTGACTGAGACGGCAATGACATATAGTTTACATTCTTTTCATGCTCATCAAACCATTCTGTGACCACTCGTGCACTGTGGATGGGGGTGCATTGTCATCCTATTGGGGCATAGCCATGGTAGCCAAAGTAATGGCCTGCCTAGCATTTTTATACATGACCCTAGGCATGATGGGATGTGAATTGCTTAATTAACTCAAAACCATACCTGTGTGGAAGCACCTGCTTTCAATACTTTGTATCCCTAATTTACTTGTTTCCATTATTTTAGCAGTTACCTGTAAATGCTTAATAATAATTTTTGTTAAAAGGAAATATTTGCCACTTGACAGAATTAGAATAAAACAAATGTTGTCAAGCCTAAGGATGAACTATACTGAAAAATTATATGTAAAGTGTTGGTCCCATGTTTCATGAGCCGAAATAAATTAGCCCAGAAATGTTTCATATGCACAAAAAGCTTATTTCTCTCAAATGTGGTGCACAAATGTGTTTACATCCTTGTTAGTGAGTGTTTCTCCTTTGCCAAGATAATCCACCCACCTGACAGGTGTGGCATATCAAGAAGCTGATTAAACCGCATGATCATTACACAGGTACACCTTGTGATTGGGACAAAAAAAGGCCACTCTAAAATGTGCAGTTTTATCACATAACACAATGCCACAGATGTCTCAAATTTTGAGGGAGCATGCAATTGGCATACTGATTGCAGGAATGTCCACCAAAGCTGTTGCCAGAGAATTGAATGTTAATTTCTCTACCATAAGCCACCTCCGTCATTTCAGAGAATTTGGCAGTACGTCCAACCGGCCTCACAACCGCGTGTAACCACGCCAGCCCAGGTCCTCCACATCCAGCTTCTTCACCTGCGGGATGGTCTGAGACCAGCCATCAAGACAGCTGATGAAACTGGATTATTTCTGTCTGAAATAAACTCATTCTGATTGGATGGGCCTGTCTCCCAAGTGGGTGGGCCCAGGCCCCAGCCCAGTCATGTGAAATCCAGATTAGGGGCTAGTTAATTTATATAAATTGACTGATTTGCATATATGAACAGTAACTCAGCAAAATGATTTTAAATGTAGCATTTATATATTTTTTCAGTATATTGATGTTGATTCGTTTCAGGAACACATGATCAAAATGGACGTATTTGTTCAATGACATGTCAGTTCTTTGTAAAATCAATAATATTCCTTCTCTGCAACAGCACCATCAGTTGGAATGTATTAGAATGCATTTCACGAGTCACAACAGTACTGATACAGTGAGGAACTTGAAAGGTTGGTGAATAAGCATTGATTATCAAACAAATGTAACCAACTGATGAACATTTTAATATAGTTTACTGAATGTGTACCATTAGATGTATCAAACTTTCAACCCTCACCATCTTGCAAGGCAGCCTGAGATAGCCTTGACTTTTCATACCAGACTGGCTCTACTGCTCTTCCCACTTAGCAATTCTTCACCCTATGCAACATAGACAGACAAAAGGGTCGTTGAGAGCTTTTATTGGAAGGTGGAGGAAACATCTCAAACCATTTGAGTGCAAATGAAAAGCAACATTCCATCCTGTACATGTATTTACAGATGCACTGGCACGTCGATGCACCTAAGGGGCAGGGTCAACTCAGTGGGTACAGGTTAGGATGGTGAGCACACCTGATACAGCATCATTACTTTTGCACTATACATTTTCTACATGCTTTAGTTTCAGTTTGAAGGAATGTATTATGACCTAAAACAGACTTGAGCCACCGGGAAGAGAACCCAAGCCAGGAAGTACTGTAGCCTATACCAAAGTCTGATGAACCATCGTCTTACATTTTGATTCGGTGTGATCGGTCTTCCACAACTAAAAATGAAACAAAAAACACCTTTGTGATTTGATGAATTATGTGTATCAAATCATCTGCAGTAGAACATCTTAGATACGAGTCAATGATAACTGATCCAAGGACTACAGTCCCCAAAATGCACCCGATGTTAAACACGTTATGGCTACGTCTCAATGGTCCAAAGTGTCTTTCTCCATTAATTTCCTCTCCTTCATCTGAACCTCACAGCAGATAGGTGAAAGCAAACTTCTGCCTGGTAAGCATCCACCACATTCCCCTGCCTTTATGTACATAACTACCTCAAATATATCATACCCCTGCACATTGATCTGGTACTCCCTGTATAGAGCTTAATTCTTGTGTATTTTATTCCTCTCGGGTTGCTATGTGTCTCTCTGCATCGTTGCAAAGGGCAGTAAGCGTTCCACTGTAAAGTGTACACCTGTGGTAATAAATGTGACAAATATTAGGGGTTCCACCATGTCTCTATTCAGATCAGTAAAGACAAAGGAGAGGAAGCCTCCATATTGAGATGCATACCAAGACATTACAGCGCCTCTCTGCCTGTTCCCATTATAGGTGTGGCACTTACAAGCAGTCCTATTCCCTATAAAACCAACTTTGCTTCACTCAGAAAAACAAAGAAAGACTTACCCAATGTGGGAATTACCAATATCACAAGCCTCATTTCACAGTATGTCAAGTTGACACAGATGAGCAGTACAGACAACTTGTTTTCCATGATGGAAACAAGAGGGCGGGTGGGGGGGGGCACATTTTAATGAATGGATACTTTTTTTTAGAGTGGCACCAAGGTCTTGCGATCTCTCGAGGCAAACAAATCATTAAAAAAAACTAAATAAATCAATATGCAAGAGTCCAAATTCAGTTTCTTTAGAGTCTATTGTAGAAAAAGTGGGAAATGACAAGTTGAAGACCAGTAAAGCAAGTTCTTGGATTCATTTCTTCTCTTCTGCTTTTTCCTCTTTCTTTTCCTCGGGTGCCTTGGTCTTGTCGTCCTTTACAGATAGTGCCTCCAGTTTCTCTGCCACTTTGTTTGCACGGTCAACGTTTCCGCCTGCAGAGAAGTACAGAAAGATGAGACATGAACTCTTTGTCAGTGTGGTGTCACGGTGGCCAAGATGAGGCTCCACACCAAACGTATTTAGAAAGCCCTTTTTACATCAGCAGATGTCACAAAGTGCTTATACAGAAACCCAGCCTGAAACCATCAAAGAGCAAGCAATGCAGATGTAGGAGCAGGGTGGCTACACATCAACAGTGCACAGTAACAGTCCTCTTCATTTAAGAGCATGTTTTAGGGCATTGGGGATGTCTGCCATTTCAATGACTAAGAATATTCCAGTTTGAGTGTTTCGCAAGACTTCTCGTTCCACCGATACATTATGCAAGGTTAATCTACTGGGTAGTGATTAACATGTGACCTGCTCAACAATGGTTGTTCTTTGTAATTAATATTACAGAGAAAACAATTCTAAGTGTGCCAGAACATACCAACATTAGCCTAACAGTAGGCCAGCGAGTTGTTACATTCTGCATGTTAATTTAGCAGACATAAAAAGTTCTGGGCTGGAGTGAGCAGCAGAGAACAGAGTATTGTCTGCATACTGACTGAAAGAATGTGGAGAAAAAAAAAATTGTACACCAACCTGATCCATCTTGAGATTTTCTGACTTCCTCCTTGCATTCATCGAACTTCACCTTAAATTTCTGAGCGTCTGAAAATGACAGAAGTTATTTTAAACCCCAGCCACACTTTTTTGCATGAGAAAGCAGACTGAATTGTTAAAAGCTAAACGCAGTGACTAAAATAGACGTGTTGTCACGCTCACTTTCTGCATTGAGGAAACGTATTGCCAGGAGTTCAGGTTTGGGATGCTCATCAGCGAAGTCGGCGAGTGTGTTCCATACCCAGGCCCTGTCGCTGCCAGCATTGGGCTTCAGCTCCATCACAGGAAAAACTGAAAGAGCAGAAGATGAAAAGGAATTAGGCCTCCGACTCAGAGTCCCATCTATACAATGACTTGTTTTGGTAATTCGGTGGACAGGCAACATGCATGGGTTAACGGAAAAGTTTCAGTCCAACACACACACGCTAGACAGCAGTGATAAACACTACTGGTTGAGACAGGGAGTCTTCCGTGACTCACTGTTGTGATTGGCGCAGATCTTCAAAGTCCGGTCTCTCCTCATCAATAGGCGGATGGTACCCTTCTCTTTGTGTTTCAGGAGCTTGACGTCGCCTGTGCCGCGCTCCTTCCACTCTGGCGGGTCGTTCTCAGACGCAAAACGGTAGAGCTTCGCACGCCTGAGGGGAGAGACAATATGGGTAGAATGATGAAGCTGTGGATGGAATCAGTGACAATACCTGGGTGACAGAGGCATGGCTCTATGCCAACCTTTTTTAAACAAGGAGCATGTGTGTGCCTAAGTTGAAAAATTTAGGCACACACAAAGAAATTTAGGAGTAACACAAAAAACATTTGAGGTAATAATTTCTCCTAGGTGTATTGGGGCTCCTACATTACAATTCCAGGTCACACAGCAAACTATTTAGGAGCATAGGAGAGTAAAATGTTCCACACTGTAGAGCCCTGAGAGGGCTGGATGGTTTCATAACACTTGAGGCGAATCCTCACTTCCAATTTAGTAAAACAAATTACTTAAGTCTCCCATTGACAGTGCATGGCTAAGTGAAAATTCAACTAATTTAGAAGTTAAGTTCGATATAAAGATTCGGCCCCAAATGAATTACAAATTAAGTATTGCACAATGATTTAGGCTATTCAAGGCTTTCAGCATCAACTTACATTTTGAACAGTTCCTCCTCGTCCTCCTCTAGCGTCTTCACATCCTGCTCTGGAAGAGACACGATGGGCTCATAATGGGGATCGTGGTTTGACTCTTCTGCATTGTCTGTTGAAGTCTCCTGCTCTTCTGGTGTTTCCTATGAAACAAGATTTACACACACGTTAACCCCCTAAGGTAGACGTCTGCGCCCCCCGCTGAAATCTAATTAGCATAATAATAAAAAAGGCCAGAAACATAAGATATATTTTTGCATCGGATGCATCTCAATCCACCGCAACCGCCTATGTAACCCTTCCACATCAGTGGTGAAAGAGCAGTGTTTGTCAGACAATGAGACATCCCGAAAAATCAGTCTTCTCTACGGAAAGATGACTCTCACGATGACGTTCTCAGTTTTGCTCTACGACCCTGGGACTGAAGTCGGTACAGCCGATCTGGCAACTTCTGACTGTATCGTCCGAAAACAGTTTGGGCTACACACTAACATGACCCCTCTGTGTAAAGGTGAGACTCCCACGAACATGTCTGTTGTTAAGCTCTAGGATGCCCACAGGCCTGACAAGACACTTTTGAAGGTCCCCCGGTACCAGTCGAAAAAATTGATTTCAGTATATTTTTTATTGAACCTTTATTTTACTAGGCAAGTCAGTTAAGAACAAATTCTTATTTACAATGACGGCCTACTCCGGCCAAACGATAACCCAGATGACGCTGGGCCAATTGTGCGCCGCCCTATGGGACTCCCAATCACGACTGGTTGTGATACAGCCTGGAATCGAACCAGGGTCTGTAGTGACACCTTTAGCACTGAGATACAATGCCTTAGACCGCTGCGCCACTTGGGAACCCTGTTAAGTGACAAATTAAATAAATGTAAAAAAATAATAATAAAATGTTTACTGATCTTTCTTGTACTGTAGCTCTCAGATATAGGATAGACACTTTCAGAACAAACTTCTTTTAGACCATTTTTTGGGGACTATCTGTTATTCAATGCGTTTATATGGGATAATAGCAGTCCAAATACATTTTCTTCATCAAATATTGTTTGATACTTCAAAAACACTTAATATTGAAAAATCAAATAGCAAAATTATCTTTGGTATGACCTTCTAAAAAGCAATTCCATATAGCTTAGTACAACCCCCCTCCCAGTAGACTCTTAGTTTCCCCTGGATTGTCATCTCGTTTCAAGTTAGTGAAATGTACTTTACTAGTCAATGTATTAGACTGTAAAAACAGTAGGCTCCAACAACTAACTGCAGAGGGAGGTGAATAGAGGGATTTGAGAGATCAGGCTTCGAGGTTATCTTTTGTGTGCAATTTGCTGTGGCAACTGAACTTAGTGGTGCTGAGCCAAGCATCTTTGCTGCTGGATGGGTTTATAAAAGGCCTTGCAAATCCATATGATCTCACACTTACTACAGAACATGGTAATATGGCCTAACATTACATAAAAACGCCGCTCAAGAGGAGAGGAAGAGAAAAGTGAAGCAAGTGGACAATAAATCACAAAACAATAACTTTTATGTTAGCTGGACAACTAGGCCCAATTTAAACTAATAATTGACGTTAGTTCTGTTTGTACAATAGAGTTAGACAAATTTG
Source organism: Salvelinus namaycush (assembly GCF_016432855.1). Classification (NCBI taxonomy): domain Eukaryota; kingdom Metazoa; phylum Chordata; class Actinopteri; order Salmoniformes; family Salmonidae; genus Salvelinus; species Salvelinus namaycush. The sequence continues at coordinate 32,956,375 of NC_052307.1, forward strand.
CAGTCAGCTACCAAAAAACTACCGTGACACAAATATCAGCAAGCCATCTTGCTATATAGTGCTTTAAGATTAATTGATTAACGTTAGCTGCCTGAACAAAATGTATGAAAGGGGCGCGAGGCTCCATGCGTTCCGAGTAACGTAACTGTATGGCTAGCAACATGTCTCCGTACAAGACTAGCAAGTAATTTCAATCGTTGTCTTGTTACGTTAGCTAATATAGTCATCTGCTTGATTATATAGCTAACAGTGCCATAACTCAGACAGCATGTCAATGTTCACTTATTTTCTGGCTAGCTAAATGGTAAACACGCACTGAGAAAGTTGACATTCATTTCGGCCTGGTGTTAGCAAGCCAGCCAGCTAACGTTAGCTAGGCCATTCAGAAAAGTACCAAGCTAGCAAGTTAGTTAACTAGAGATGGAAAATAGGTTTAGCCATCGTGTCAATGACATATAGCTAGTTATATACAATTATCCACTCTTAAATAAAATGCAAACAAACATTGTAAGCTCAGGACACTAACACAATATTGCCATTTAAAAAGATGCTACGTTAACTAGCTAGTTAACTGGCTTTTGTTAGCTAACGTGTTAGTTAGCTGGCTAACAATTAACGTTACTGTCGGGATAACATACAATTAGGTTCAAAGCCAAATATTGTACATGGATGTCTCAACCAAATACATATTGGGTTTAAATGATCATTTTGAAAGTAGTGGTTGCACGATTATACCACAGACATAATCAAATATTTAGATCATTGTTCTGTTAGCTAGCTAACTAGATGGCTAGTTGGCTAATGTTGGCTAGTTAGCCAGCCAGTTAGCTTTGGAGCAGATATAAAGGGCGGCAAAAGTATCAAGTTACCCACTTTTCTGACACATACAACAAAGGTATAACTGATTGACCATTGCCAGTAAGTAATTGTTTTGAGACCAATTTACACTTTAGACCTTCAATACTGATGTTTAACGAGGTTGTTAAAAATCAGCATCCCTAGCCGGTATTATCTTCCCGGGCACAACCCTAGCAAGATAAACTTTGAGAATGCCAATCAAAACATCACAATTGAAATTAAATGTACATTTAATTAAATGCACGTCACATAAATATGTTCAAAACTCATAAACTTACCTTCGGATCTGCCATGTTAATGTAGATGTTTGTAGATTACGGAATTCAGTTTGATTGATTCAAAACCAAACTCTCCGTTCGCCTTGAGTTCCTCTCTCTTCGTGCTATAGATTTCGCGCGTCGAAATGTCCCATTTGCGTTTCCTCCATCCCATCACCCCCCTCCCCCCTTCGACACTATTTCAAAGGGCTTTAAAGCGTATTAAATGATCTACAAATATCATAATGGTATGTGTGTTATTATTTTACGAAACATGAATACACTCGGTGTATTATTGTTTTCTTTATTAAATATGGTAATTTACTTGCATTGCAATACACTCGAGTACTGCAGACATTTCATTCTGTGTTGTAAAATGGTAACGTTAACTGTGAAATGTTGCTACATATCTCAAAAGTGGCATGTGTGGTTAAAACATTGGATAGATAGGTAACTAGCTAGAAACTATTTCAGTGTCAACAAAAGTAACAACCTGACAACTCCAACAACAACCCATTAACTTTCTTTGTGGGTCTAGCAGCTTCCTCACTTCCTGTGTCAGAAAAAATATTTTATTTTTATAGAATTATCACCCCACTATTACACAATTAACAGGAATCATGGAGAACATGCATCTTCTATATTTTCAGTTGAAGTATCCAGTGATGTGTATATATATACACTGCTCAAAAAAATAAAGGGAACACTAAAATAACACATCCTAGATCTGAATGAATGAAATATTCTTATTAAATAATTTTTTCTTTACATAGTTGAATGTACTGACAACAAAATCACACACAAATTATCAATGGAAATCAAATGTATCAACCCATGGAGGTCTGGATTTGGAGTCACACTCAAAATTAAAGTGGAAAACCACACTACAGGCTGATCCAACTTTGATGTAATGTCCTTAAAACAAGTCAAAATGAGGCTCAGTAGTGTGTGTGGCCTCCACGTGCCTGTATGACCTCCCTACAACGCCTGGGCATGCTCCTGATGAGGTGGCGGATGGTCTCCTGAGGGATCTCCTCCCAGACCTGGACTAAAGCATCCGCCAACTCCTGGACAGTCTGTGGTGCAACGTGGCGTTGGTGGATGGAGCGAGACATGATGTCCCATATGTGCTCAATTGGATTCAGGTCTGGGGAACGGGCGGGCCAGTCCATAGCATCAATGCCTTCCTCTTGCAGGAACTGCTGACACACTCCAGCCACATGAGGTCTAGCATTGTCTTGCATTAGGAGGAACCCAGGGTCAACCGCACCAGCATATGGTCTCACAAGGGGTCTGAGGATCTCATCTCGGTACCTAATGGCAGTCAGGCTACCTCTGGCGAGCACATGGAGGGCTGTGCGGCCCCCCAAAGAAATGCCACCCCACACCATGACTGACCCACCGCCAAACCGGTCATGCTGGAGGATGTTGCAGGCAGCAGAACGTTCTCCACGGCGTCTCCAGACTCTGTCACGTCTGTCACGTGCTCAGTCTGAACCTGCTTTCATCTGTGAAGAGCACAGGGCGCCAGTGGCGAATTTGCCAATCTTGGTGTTCTCTGGCAAATGCCAAACGTCCTGCACGGTGTTGGGCTGTAAGCACAACCCCCACCTGTGGACGTCGGGCCCTCATACCACCCTCATGGAGTCTGTTTCTGACCGTTTGAGCAGACACATGCACATTTGTGGCCTGCTGGAGGTCATTTGCAGGGCTCTGGCAGTGCTCCTCCTGCTCCTCCTTGCACAAAGGCGGAGGTAGCGGTCCTGCTGCTGGGTTGTTGCCCTCCTACTGTGCTTTGCTAAATCTGCTTGACAGCCACTTTGCTACACTAACTGTAACAACTCTGTAAGGTCTGTGAGAGCTTCAGGTTTCTTTGGTGCATACCTAAAGCAGTGCGGAAATAATGTATGTGTAAAATGTGTCCTTCCTTTGGTCTAATGAACAGAACAATTGGATGTCTTTATTTGAGTATGTCTTTACTAACAATTGATAAAGAGGAAAGGTGTGTAACTCAAACCAAACAAAGGAAAACTGACTGTACATCATGTTGTTTTTATGTCCTCCCTTTTCTGTTCAGATAAATGGGCAACACCAACAAAGCGATGCTGCTCTGGCTGTTTGTTCAGAAGAAGTTGCCCTCTGGAAGACATTCACCCATGTCCATCTCAGGTACAATGCCTACTGTAGAATTGCTCTTTAGAAATTCCTATAGAACCTCTCTCTGAGTGCTGTTGTTTTGAAACCCCCAGGCTGTTAGGCCTATATGTGGCTGCCTGACCTGGCAACCTGGGATGAACCTTTGCAGTTGCAGTCTGTACAGGTTTTCTGTAACCACATCAAGAAGCTGAAATTAAATCCAGATGCACTCTGACATTTTGGTCATCCTATTGAATGAGTGAGTCTCTCAGCTACCAACAAGGGGTTTGACAACCTAGTGTCTTAACAAAATACATGCACTGACTGCACTCCCTGTCTGGGTATGCACAACTTTGACCCTAATCCTCTTTCCCCTACTCTTATCATGCAGACTGAATACAGGAACAAGTGTGAGTTCGTCATTGGTATTGGAGCGAATGGAGAAGATGATAAGAGCATATGCTTCAGACTGGGGAAGTACAAAGGGGGATCCTGTGCCGTGGTGGGACCCTCAGACTGCATCCACGTCACTTCTAAGGCCAAGAGAGTGGTCTGCGAGTTCCAAAAATGTATTAGGTATTAAAGACATCTTACTGAGAGGGAGGCCTCATCTCTGTCCCGCACTGATCCCTCCCTGATCACAGGACACATTGTCACATCTCAGTGAAAGATTCTGTCCACGGCATCGGATCTGCCCAATACGCTATTTGACCTACAAACTGGTTTTAGCATGCAACCAGAAGGAATACAAAATATAGATGCACACAGCAATACAGTTGCCGGGTGGTCTCAAATCAGTTTGTGCTGTATATAGCCAATTCTTACTTCTTTTGACCCATCATATGCTATTTGTTTATCTACACAGGACAACCCCATACTCCGTGTATAGGCCTGAGGCATACGAGGTCCATTGGAAGTCGCAAACAGTGCAGACCACAACAAGGACCAAGCAGGCCGTGGCGGTGGTGTTCTTTAACCCGCAGGTGCAGAAACCAGGTTTCAAAGTGGTTAATACTAAAGTAATACAGATGGTAGTGATTCTTAGATTAGAACGCATAAATGTGTACATTTCTGTACCATAGCCCAAGCTTGTGTTTATCGCATGATTCTATAACTGAACAATGTGAAAAAGTGTAGTGACTCCTTTCAAATCCTGTCAGTCATTTAACTGTTTATTAGGGATTCTCTTGCCTTTTTCTACTCTGCAGAAATCAAATACCCAGAAGAGCCTCTGTGAAAGAGTATTTCACGAGGATGACAGAGTGATGTAACCGCTTTGTACTTTGTGTCAGCGAGACAAAGGTAAGATCATCAGAAAAACAACAAGTTAACGGTGCAATAATGCACATGGGAATGTTGTGATTGACAGATAATGTTCGGTTCACGAAGGCAATCCCCTAACCCAGAGGACTTGCCGTGTGAGCTGGTAGCTGGAGAGGAGTGTATTCATGAGGAGCTTCTTGGCCTGGAGTTCAGGATATCCCCTTATTATTTTTTCCAGGTGAGTATCCCATGTCATGTATCATAGCTGTAGACTCTTCATCCTTTTTACCCACCATCTTCGGTCCATTTGGCATTATTATATTGAGCTCCAGGAAGTTGTATTTCCTCAGCCATTTTAAGAGCATCTCATCCAAGTTAGTGTCTCTGAAGTACGGCATTACTCTAGTTTATAGCTGTATAATATGTCACTGAGCAGGTGAACACAGGGGCAGCAGAGGTGCTGTACTCAGCTGTAGGAGAATGGGCCCAGCTGGACAAGGGCAGCACTGTGCTGTATGCATGCTGCGGAGCAGGAACCATTGGCATCTCTCTGGATAAGGTACTATAGAGCAGGGTTTCCCAAACTCGGTCCTGCATGTTTTGGTTTTTGTCCTAACAATACACAGCTGATTTAAATAACCAACTCATTATCAAGCTTTGATTATTTGAATCAGCTGTGTATTGCTGGGGGGGCTGAGTTTGGGAAACCGTGCTATTGAGAGCTGCAGGGAGAATGTGTTTTTAACTTTTAAATAAAGACTCATGGCATCATACATACAGTTGAAGTCGGAAATTTACATACACCTTAGCCAAATACATTTAAATTCAGTTTTTCACAATTCCTGACATTTAATCCTAGTAAAAATTCCCTGTCTTAGGATCACCACTTTATATTAAGAATGTGAAAATCACATTCCCAGTGGGTCAGAAGTTTACACGCACTCAATTAGTATTTGGTAGCATTGCCTTTAAATTGTTTAACTTGGGTCAAACGTTTCGGGTAGCCTTCCACAAGCTTCCCACAATAAGTTGGGGGAATTTTGGCCCATTCCTCCTGACAGAGCTGGTGCAACTGAGTCAGGTTTGTAGGCCTCCTTGCTTGCACACGCTTTTTCAGTTCTGCCCACAAATTTTCTATAGGATTGAGGTCAGAGGTCAGTCTCTCCTGCAGTCCCTCCTACCCCTACAACATGATGCTGCCCCCCCCCCCCGTGCTTCACAGTTGGGATGGTGTTCTTCGGCTTGCAAGCCTCCCCCTTTTTCCTCCAAACATAACAATGGTCATTATGGCCAAACAGTTTTATTTTTGTTTCATCAGACCAGAGGACATTTCTCCAAAAAGTACAATCTTTGTCCTCATATGCAAACCGTAGTCTGGCTTTTTTATGGCTGTTTAGGAGCAGTAGCTTCTTCCTTGCTGAGCGGCCTTTCAGGGTATGTCGATGTAGGACTCGTTTTACTGTGGATATAGATGCTTTTGTACCTGTTTTCTCCAGCATCTTCACAAGGACCTTTGCTGTCGTTCTGGGATTGATTTGCACTTTTCGAAACCAAAGTACGTTCATCTCTAGGAGACAGAACGCGTGTCCTTCCTAAGAGTTATGACGGCTACGTGGTCCTATAGTGTTTATACTTGCATACTATTGTTTGTACAGATGAACGTGGTACCTTCAGGCGTTTGGAAATTGCTCCCAAGGATGAACCAGACTTCTGGAGGTCAACATTTATTTTTTTCTGAGGTCTTGGCTGATTTCTTTTGATTTTCCCATTAAGTCAAGCAAAGAGGCATTGAGTTTGAAGGTAGGCCTTGAAATACATCCACAGGTACACCTCCAATTGACTCAAATTATGTCAATTAGAATATCAGAAGCTTCTAAAGCCATGACATCATTTTCTGGAATTTTCCGAGCTGTTTAAAGGCACAGTCAACTTAGTGTGTGTAAACTTCTGACCCACTGGAATTGTGATACAGTGAATTATAAGTGAAATAATTTGTCTATAAACAATTGTTGAAAAAATTACTTGTCATGCACAAAGTAGCTGTCCTAACCGATTTGCCAAAACTATAGTTTGTTAACAAGACATTTGTGGAGTGGTTGAAAAACAAGTTTTAATGACTCCAACCTAAGTGTATGTAAACTTCCGACTTAACTGTACATATCAAGCAGGGTTGGTGTTGAATTACATTTCAATTCAGGAAGTAAGCTGAAATTTAAATGGTATCGACCACAACCCTGATTACAGCAACTGTATGGATTAATCTGTCTGGTAATGTGTGACAAAGGAAAAGTAATTTACTCTGTTGACACTGTCTTTCTGTTTCCTGCAGAGGGTGAGGAAAGTGATTGGGATAGATGTTTCAGGAAACAGTGAAGGACGCCAAAGTCAATGCGAAGATCAATGGTAAGAGGCATAATCAGATTGGTCAAGCTGCACCAGTCGCCAGGCACCAATGCATTTCCCCACATTTCGTTAACAAGTGGGATTAAAATGGATTTGTCATTTTCTGTCAACAATCTACACAAAATACTCTGGGGGGGGGGGATAACTTTTGATTAGATAAGTATTCAACCCCGAGTCAATACATGTTAGAATCACCTTTGCCAACGATTACAGCTGTGGGTCTTTCTGGGTAAGTCTTACGAGCTTTGTCTTACAACATTCTTTAGAAAATTCTTCAAGCTCTGTCAAGTTGGTTGTTGATCATTGCTTGACAGCTATTTAAGTCTTTCCGCAGATTTAAGTGAAAACTAACTAGACCACCCAGGAACATTCAATGTCATCTTGGTAAGAAACTCCAATGTAGATTAGCTCTTGTTTTGTTTTAGGTAATTGTCCCGCTGAAAGGTGAATTTGTCTCCCATGGTGAAATCCCTGAACGGTTTCCTTCCTCTCCAGCAACTGAGTTACGAAGAATGCCTGTATCAATACACCATCCAAAGGGATATTTAATGTATGCTTTTTAAAAACGTACACATCTACCAATAGGTCCCCTTTGCGGTTGAATCTTTTTGAAATTCACTGCTCCACTGAAACCTTACAGATAATTGTGTGGGGTAGAGAAGGTAGTCATTCAAAATCACACGAAACACTTATTGCACACAGTGAGTCCATGCAACTTACTATGTGAGTTGTTATGCTTGCCATAAGAGTGAATACTTGACTCAAGGCTTTTTATTTAATGTGGGTTCTCTGTAGATATCTTATAGTCCAATTTGGGACATGATAAAAGTGAATTTCAGTTTAATAGCTCCTTGGTTGACGTCTTGATGCATGTATGAATTACAAAATAAAAAGACCCCCCACAAACAAGCTCTGGTTAATTTGGGAACACTAATACAGGCAGGGGTCTTTTCAAGCAGGAGCCAGCCTAAGTCATGACAATTTTATTTGCATAAACCAATTTCACTGAAAGTCAGCGATCCCAAGTCGCTGTTACATACTTCATTTTCTAGGCAGCAATATCTCTAGCAAACAACTTGTTACAACTCTAAAAAGTGTAAAAGGCATATTTTCTTTACACACTAACACTTGGCAAGACAGAATACGCACATATGAGGTGGGGGGGGGTCATTCAATACAACAGCATTGTGCCCATGTACAATGGTGAATTCTGATCAGATGCATTAAACATTCAGGAAAAGCACACAAACCGAATAGTTCACACAAAGAATGCACATCAGTTTATATTTTGTTCCAGCAGGTATTGCATCTTTAACCTTTCATGTGTGTGTAATATATATATATTTACGTATTGTATGCAGCAACCTACAGTATTCTATAAAAATGCATAAGACTGTATTTAAGCTTTGGTTCACACTGCTTCTTTAGCTATCGGATGTAATTATAATGACATGATCGTATTTTGTTCGAGGTAAAGTGTGCCGACTTAATTTCCGTAGATTGCCTTATGCAGAGGATCGCAGTTATCCTACACAATGCTTGAAAACGTGATTGATCAGAACACACACAATGATGGCAAACAAACCTTGTTAGAGACGACCAACCCATTAAAACAATTCTTAATTAATCTGTACATGCTAAAGGCAATTCTTCCAGAACATCAATATTAATGTCTTGTCGCGTTATGACACATCTTAACTGGCTAAACAAATGCTGTATCAGGAGGGGCTTGGTCAATCCATTTCCCTTGAAGGGGGACTTTGGCCCTGTGAGTTCTCTGGGATGGGAACCCTTCATGGAATGGGTCAACTAAGGCAACATGTAGCCAATTGTTCTCCCATCTGTATATGGGTCCTTAAATGAATGGCTAAATAGTAAGAGTCTGCATGTTGTATTGTTTTGCTTTAATTAGTCTAAAAAAAAGTATGAAGCGGCTAACACCTAATTACAGAAAGAAAAGTCCAAAAGTATAGGCCGCCTTATATGTAACAACTTTATCTTGTATATCTCATCAATGACTACAGTACTTCAAGTCCTTGTGCTTGTTGTCTGCAGTGCTAACGTGGAAACAAGATCTTAGCTAGACAGACCAGCCTTAGCTGTCCATTGATATGTTTCATCCTGTATATCCAGAACACAAAGGCAATTCAAATTATTAGTCCCTCTTAATGTCTATTCCATAATAAATTCAAAATACATTTCTCATACTAAGAACATGAGCATGTAACAAGAAGTATGACTGAACTCACTGGAGTTGTGCAGAAAACTGCATTTTTTCCTTCTCTTAACAGGTAAATGTTTCACGTGCAAATGAAAACGTAAGCTTGCCATTCTTCAGACGAAGCATACTCAAAAACCCTAATCACCATCCAAATCATACACATCAACAATATCCAAATTACAACAGCATATAAATTGGTTTTCCACAACGTACCAGAATAGTAAAAGCAGAGACTGCAAACGAATCCCTTTGAATAGGCTATGCTTTAAGCATACAAGGAAACCTGCTGAAATGTTCAGTGTGTCCGAAAAGTATGGAGTGTATTAGAAATTAAATCGCAACTATAAAACAGGGCGGGGGCTAGTGATTTTCAGCAGTCATTACTACACAGTAAACAAGCTGACAGAAATTGCTGTGGTTCATAGATACATGTCAAGTCATCTCAACCGGTCTGTCTGCAACCCCTGTGGTTCAATTTATAGAAGCGCTGCTGCGTAGAGATTGCATCAAGAGGTAGATGGTGCTCACTCTACTGTCAGTCTGTCTGTTAGTGCATTTGTCCTATTCTTACCCGAGCCACTAACAATGAACCATAAACACCTGGGGGGGGGGGTCAAATAACAAACAGCCTGGAGAAACAGTGCTAAGATGACCACCTTTATAATATAAATGTGTTGTATTGCCCTTTCACAATGATGCATAATTGGATGATAGATTGGTGGCGCGACTTTTTATCTGACAGTGACTATGGCTACCATTGGTCAGTGCCATGTTAGGTTGGTTGCAGTGATAGTTCCTAGACGTCAACAGTACAGAGCGGCTGACTGCCAGGCTGGGCTGACTCCATTATGGTCATCTTGGGCTTCTTCCTGGTTTCCGCCTGAAGCACAACAAAGACAGCAGGGTTGTATTTATTAGGGCACACCGTAGCAAAATGTTTTGCACCAGAAAAAAATACATTTACACTGAACAAATATATATGCAACAACTTCAAAGGTTAACTGAATTACAGTTTATATACTGTAAGAAAATCAGTCAATTGAAATAAATTCATTAGGCCCTAATCTATGGATTTCACATGACTGGGAATACAGATATGGCCGTGGATCAGAAAGCCAATCAGTATCTGGTGTGACCACCATTTGCCTCATGCAGCGTGACATCTCCTTCGCATAGAGTTGATCAGGCTGTTGATTGTGGCCTGTGGAATGTTGTCCCACTCCTCTTCAATGGCTGTGCGAAGTTGCTGGATGTTGGCGGGAACTGGAACACGCTGTCGTACACGTCAATCCAGAGCATCCCAAACATGTTAAATGGGTGACATGTCTGGTGAGTATGCAGTCCATGGAAGAACTGGGACATTTTCAGCTTCCAGGAATTGTGTACAGACCCTTGCGACATGGGGCCGTGCATTATCATGCTGAAACACGAGGTGAAGGAAGAATGGCACGACAATGGGCCTCGATCTCTTCACAGTATCTCGGTGCATTCAAATTACCATTGATAAAATGCAATTGTATTCGTTGTCCGTAGCTTATGCCTGCACATACAATAACCCCAACGCCACCAAGGGACACTGTTCACAACATTGACATAGGCAAACCAACTTTAAGAGTGGCCTTTTATTGTCCCCAGCACAAGGTGCCACTGTGTAATGATCATGCAGTTTAATAAGCTTCTTGATATGCTAAACCTGCCAGGTGGATGGATAATCTCGGCAAAGTGGAAATGCTCACTAAAAGGGATGTAAACAAATTTGTGCACAAAATGAGAGAAAAGCTTTTTGTGCGTATGGAACATTTCAGGGATCTTATTTCAGCTCATCAAACCAACACTTTACATGTTGCGTTTATATATTTTGGTTCAGTGTATTTCGAATTGGACAAATTCAGGTAGTCTTTTTTGTCAATTCTCTACCACTTGGTGCCTAATGAATACACCGCAGAAATTGTCCTAACAGTTTGAACTGCTGCACCGAACTGAGGAATTTACCTCGATAAAACATAATTCAAGATCATAATCCAGGCCACACTTGCATACAAACATGATTTATGACAGCGCCTGAAATAAGGTACAATTGGAGCAACCATACGAAATATGAGTAACACGACAGTGCAGAGGTAACGCAAATGGAGCAAAGACCAGAAGAATTGCAGGAGTGTCAGAAAGCGGGAGAGATCTCCCTGTCTAGGTACTTCAATGTCCAACACCGGAGTCAGTGCAGCTTTGGAACCTGACAGGGTTATCAGACAGACGTAGAACACTCCAGTAAGAAAACTCCCTGATGACGCCAAATGCAGAGGTTACACCAGAGACCCAGAATCTAAATAATCCTACACTCTACAGGTAACACTTACCCTCTCCTTAGCCAGTTTCTTCATCTCCTCTTGCAGTTTGTTCAGGATGTGAAGATTTGGCCTGTTCTTTTTGGCATACTGTTGAAGTTCAATCACACTCTTGTCTGAATTTTCCTGCGAAAAAAATAAATAAAAAAAGCCATCAGTTTATGGAAATGAGAGACACACATCTGGTTGAAAGCGAAGCAGCATATGCCATCAAATAAGTTTTTCTTCAGATGAGCTAAAGTCTATATGACCCCAACTGACCTATGGGCCTCCAACAGCAGAGGAGCATCTGTGCTGAGGTACAGTATATGAGGTGTACAGGTAGTACCTACCTTCTTCACCATCTTACTGCTCTCTCTGCCGTACATGCGGAGCAGTGACCCCCAGTTCTTTACGTGGGGGTGCAGCATCTGTAGGATCTTCTGCGACGCCAGCTGCTTCCCCACACGCTTATTCTTGCCTGGAAAACAGGACATATACATACAGAGCAGCAGCCATTAGTAATGCTAACTAGATTTACACTGCATTAACACAGCTCGGCTTTGAGCAGGGAAATTCTTACCCATATATAGTGTAGATACCCAAAGGCGCAAACATGGTGTTCAGAGTAAAAGTATTCTGAATTCTCTATATATGGCTCTGACAAAAAACAAAGCTTTTACACTACATTAACACAGAGCGGCATGGAGCATGTTAGGTCTGGGACTTGCTGTGGTGACTGGAGGGTCAGTGTGGGGGTAACTTACACCATCCACGCACAGTGTGCTTGCCACACGTCATCACATATTCACTCTTCTGGTTCTTCCCTGGGATCACCTCAAACTTGATGCTGGTGTCACCCATTCCATGGTTTCTACAGGGCACAAGAGAGTTGAATTTAAAGGTTAACAGATTAATCAGAACTAGGAATTTTGATTATGCTTACACCTCATGTCTTGAGTCTTACCTCTTAAGGCACTCGTGTAGAATCTGATATGGCGAGAGTAAGCCTGCTTTATTGGTCAGTTCGTACACCCTAGAATCTTCAATACTGATATGATTAAAATACTGCAGGAAACAAGAACACATGAATGGACATTAGTATTCAGCCAAATGATCAACTAGCTAGTAAAGTACAATGTTATAAAAGAGACATGTTATCAGACCAAACACAAAAAGAAGATATTGATTTAATTAAGGGCCTTTCCAATGATTGGCAGGCGGATACCTCCAGTTCATCCCCTTCTACAAGCTTCTCCTCAGATGTCTGCTTTACAAAGTCAGGGATGAGGATCTCCAGTGTGGCTCGAGCTACAGGGGAGACATCAGTAAATAACCTGTTTCTGATTATTTTTTATTTATAGTTCACAGACAGCCTTTGCAGCTGCTTAAGAGGATAGAAATTCAAAGAGTGATATGAGACGAAAGTACTGTACCAGCTTTATTCTTGGCAAGTTTTTTACTGCTTGCAGTTCCCGTGCCATATGTCACTCCGTCTATAATGACGGAGGCGCCAAAGGGTTCACTTGGGTTCTCTGGGGGAGATGGAAAAAGAGGATTAATTTGGTGCAAACGGCATAAAGGCCCTTTCTCAGGTTAGTGCTTTGGTGATGTGTTTTGTTCTAAGAAAAAACGGTCACTTGGACAAGCTAGTTGAAAATCAACATCATGGACGGGGAGAAGAGACAAAAATAGGGACTTACCACATTCAAAAAAGTTGTAAACAGGTCGGACCTTTAGGACACGTTGCATATATTCATGTAGGATGCAAACTTCAGACTTCCCATTTGGATTAATGACAAACTCTGAGAAAAATAAAGAGGGAAAGAGTTGATGCGATTAGCTCAATACTCCACACTGAAATAGTTGACACCCTATTCCCGAAATAGTGTCCTACTTTTGGGAATAGGGTGCCAATTCAGATGTAGCCTATGGTTCTTCTTCTGCATCCAGTACCTTTCTTGGTGGGGGTATCTGATACAGACAGAGTGATGAGCTTCTGGTTGGCAGGCAGAATGGGTCTCTCAGACTCAGCCTGCTTCCTCTTCATGTCCCTGTTGAACTGCCTGCGCTCTGCCCAGGTACGGAACTTCTTCACGGTCACTTGTTCAAAGTCAAAGCACTTCTCCAGGTAGCTGCGGAACTCCTCAATTTCTGGTCGGGGTTTCAATAAGGGAGAGGTATCAGTTATATTGTTGCTTTAGAAACCAAACTTGACGTGTATAGCTGTTCTTTAGAAATACCAACCAACACACTATTATCCCCTACGTTCACAAGATATTAAACATACTATCCATCAGCCATGGCATTCAAAACTACTACCTGCTGGCAAGACAATTGCTCGTCATGGAGTGTGTTGACCCTTACCTATGGATTCATCTTTACACACCTCCACCGTGGCCCTGACCTGTCCCAGAGCCCCATGGGCCATCTCATAAGAGTGGGGCATCTTGCCGTGTGGGACAGGACACCTTTCTATGGTTCCTTCTGTGACCAGGCCTGTCTCCAACTCCACCTCTCCATCCCCCAGGCTCAGACCAAGGGCCACAGTGGTAGGGTCCTCCTGGGCTGTGGAGTCAGGCTCGTCTGGTCTCTCCAGGGAGTCTGCCTCTTCCCCAGGCTTCACAGGAGACACCACAGCGTTGGGCGTCACCTCTCCGTTCTGTTGCCTTTCCTCGTGATCCTTCATCTTCCTATAGTGCAAGCAGGGGATGCTACTGGTGGGAGGGTCGTGTTTCTGTACGCAGTGGCACAAGGGGTTTGGTTAGAAGTAGGTTGTTACCGTTGTTTGAGAATAGAGAAATAATGGACATTCATCCTTATTCCTTTAGTTTGATCATTCCTACCAAAAATGTAAATATTACACCAGTATTCAGTGTATAACAATGGGGTTCCTGACATGTTACTAACCCTCTAAAAGACTCAAATGTACAGCAGTTTCCATCGGTCTTATCACTTCCACGTCTTACCCTGATGCTCCCGGTCCCCAGGAAGTAAGGTCTGGACCAGGTCACTACTCTGGTCTCTCTGTGCAGGTAGACTGGAATGCCAGAGTTATGGAATGTCATGATCCATCCGTCAGGTAGTGGCTCAGTGGGTGGACGCCCACGACCTGGGAAACACACACTCATCACTACACATCAGCGTCAAACACACACACACACACACCACACACAATACGACAACGTCTGCAGACAGACACGACTACACATCGCACACAATCAGTGTCCTCTCACAAACGTGATGTTATGCATTCATAAGATATGATATGAACGCATAACATCAATATGTGTCAGGCTCAGATACACCGTTACCAAAGGCAGATCAGCGCCAGGCATCCACCACTCACTCTTCAGAACTGTTTTAATTTTGGTCATCATGGGCTGAACGCCTCCCTCCCCGTCCGACGCGTGGTCACTGTCCCCTGCATACTCAGCAGCCCCCTCTGCCAGGCGCATCTTTTTGGGCACGGGCATGCCCTCCTCCAGCAGAGCATCTACATCATTGTCGAAGTCCTCCTGGAAAAGACTGTGGTTGAGCGAGTGGGGGAGAATCGAGGGGTGGCGGCAGCCCGAACCTGCCATGTTCTCCATTCAGTTAGGGCTACGCCATCTTGTCAGCACTTTCACAAGAGGGAATTTCAAGTCATATTTGCAACCAATATCTGGCATGCATAACAAACAAAAGCTTTGGAAACAAACAAAGTGGATGAGAGGAGATTCAAATCAGGTTGAACCTTTGAAGACACCAAGCATACCAACTACACTACCGGTCAAAAGTTAAGAACACATTCTCATTCAAGGGTTTTTATTTGTACTATTTTCTACATTGTAGAATAGTGAAAGACATCAAAACTATTAAATAACAGATGGAATCATGTAGTAACCAAAAAAAAAAGTTGAACAAACAAAATATATTTTAGATTCCTCAAAGTAGCCACCCTTTGCCTTGACTGCCAAGAGTGTGCAAAGCTTTCTCTCAACGAGCTTCATGAGGAATGCTTATCCAACAGTCTTGAAGGTGTTCCCGCATATGCTGAGCACTTGTTTGCTGCTTTTCCTTCACTGTGCGGACCAACTCATCCCAAAACATCTCAATTGGGGTTGAGGTCAGATGATTGTGGAGGCCAGGTCATCTGGTAAACTTCCTGGTAAACTAGCCCTTACACAGCCTGGAGGTGTGTTGGGTCATTGCCCTGTTGAAAAACAAATGATAGTCCCACTAAGCGCAAACCAGATGGGATGCTGGTTAAGTGTTGAATTCTAAATAAATCAGTGTCATCAGCAAAGCACCCCCACACCGTAACACCACCTCCTACATGCTTTACGGTGGGAAACACACATGCGGAGATCATCCGTTTACCCACACCACGTCTCACAAAGGCAGTTGGAGCCAAAAATCTAAACTCATCAGACCAAAAGGACAGATGTCCATCGGTCTAATGCTCATGTTTCTTGGCCCAAGCAAGTTACTTCTTATTGGTGTGCTTTAGTAGTGGTTTCTTTGCAGCAATTCGACCATGAGCGCCTGATTCACAGTCTCCTCTGAATAGTTGATGTTGAATGTCTGTTACTTGAACTCTGAAGCATTTATTTGGGCTGCAAATGTTCCCGATTGACTGACCTTCGTGTCTTAAAGTAATGTTGGACTGTTGTTTCTCGTTGCTTTTTTGAGCTGTTCTTGCCCTAATTTAGACTTGGTATTTTACCAAATAGGGCTATCTTCTGTATACCACCCCTACCTTGTCACAACACACTTGGTTGCCTCAAACACATTAAGGAAAGAAATTCCACAAATTAACTTTTAACAAGGCACACCTGTTAATTGAAATGCATTCCAGGTGACGACCTCATGAAGCTGGTTGAGAGAACGCAAATAGTAGGCAAAGCTGTCATCAAGGCAATGGGTGGCTATTTGAAGAATCTCAAATATTTTGATTTGTTATATACTTTTCTGGTTACTACATGATTCCATATGTGTTATTTAATAGTTTTGATGTCTTTACTATTATTCTACAATGTAGTAAAATGCAAAAATAAAGAAAAACCCTTGAATGAGTAAGTGTTCTAAAACTTGACCGGTAGTGTATGTCAACCTCAATCTCAAGTAGAAAAGATAATGAATTTCTGCTGCTTCCATCAAGAATCAAAACTACGATGAACAAGCTGACATTTTATTCCGATATCACCAGAAAAATGACTATACACTATTACCCTTTTCACATTACAGAGCCAAACCATACTGGGGTAACATCGTCACTAGAGCCTGAATGATATTATTGCGGTCCACCGATATCTGTTGATATTGGCTTTTTATCACTATTATCGGACAATAATTCCACCAATAAATAGGATACCAAAAATTATAACTTATGATTATCTGAACACTGGCAGCCATTCTCATGATGCGTCATTCATTTCACAAAGTAAGAAATCAACATTTGAAGCATATTTCTTGGACAATTGCTGGTTTGGATGGCAATTTATAAAAATGCAGTGTGGAAAATAACTATTTTTCATTTCCCCAGTGTAAAAAAAGTATGTTTTAATTGCGGCAGATATTTCAGTATCGGTAAGTTCTCCACACAAAAATCATTATCTGTATCGTTGTTACGGATCTTCCATAGTTGCTGGAACTGTGCTGGAAAGGATGATGTGAAAAGAATATCCAAGCCATTATGGTTTCGGGTCAGCCCTACAGTGTGAACAAGGCACAAAAGATCAGTGAGTGGACAATGACAAGGCTCTGCAGAGGCAAAGACAGGGCCCCTTGGTTACGTACCTCATATGAGTAATTCAGGTTCTCCTCGTCAGCATTCTCTGGTTGAACCATTTCCTCAGACCTGAAACCCCCCTGCTCCACATTCTCCGTATCCAGGAAGTCCTGACTGAAGTCCTCCAGCTCGTCCAAGACCGCAAATTCCACTTTGTTCTCCAGGTCTGCCTCTTCCCCTCTCCTCCCTGCACTGCCACAGACCATCCCGTTCCCCAGTCCTGAGCTACCCTCAACAGCCCCTAGCTCTGTATCGGCATCATGCAACTCACCATTAAGGCCCTCTGAGCTGGTCTCCCCTACACCACCACCCTCCTGACCGATCCCTGTGTACAGCACCTTCCTATCTTTGCACCTGCTGCTATCTACAACACTGACACTGATCTTAATGTCTTGTAGTAACTTAAGCTCTGGTAGGAACTTGGTGACAGGGGGCGCATGGCGGGCTGTTCTAGGGCACAGTGCGCTGGGTTCGGCCTCATCTGACAGGTTATTACTGAAGGTTATGGAGCCCTTGGCGAGGAGCCCCAGGTCCTGGTCCCCTGCTGGGGTGTGTGTCTGTCCATCACCACCAGAGCTAACGTCCATTTCCTCTGCGTCACTGGACGTTTGCAGGGGAGGTGGTGGAGGCTGCGCTTTACCATTAAGGCCCTCCGAGTTTAAATCATCAGGTGGCTCCAACGGCAAGGGGGGTAATATGTCATCTATCTCCATGTTGACTGTCTTATGAATCACTAAATACAATAAATTCTCTATGGGTCACCCTGGCTGTTTATGCAACCTGTTCTTATATGTATTTAGCTCAAATGCATGCAGAAGCACATTGCACAAGATTTCGAACAAAACAACTTCCCTGTGTTGATCATGTACCAGTGTTGAATATGCTAAGCTGACTACATTGTTCTTTTCATTAATGTAGACAGCTTTTTAGAATCACTGTCTCAATTATTGGAAATCACAATGCATTCAGCTTATATTACTCGGGTTCTAGGCACTGCGACTCCTCCACTGTCAAATCCTCCGTCAGAGCTAGAAAAACAGAGACATGTCAGTCAATAATTGATGCCAAGAGAGCAACATTGCGGTGCAAAAACATGTAGCCACGGTAGCTATGCACATTATGCAGCATTTTTATGATGGCTTACTAATGCCAGCACCACAGGCCAAGCAGTGCAAGAAAAATCCTTACTTGGTTGCAGAATGCTAACGTTAACTGGATTCACCCTACAAAGGCATCTAATGCTAAAACTTTTGCTAATAGTTAGCAATATGGGGCACCGTCGAAACTGAACGATTTCAAAAAACGAGCAATTTGTACTGTCCTTCTACGTACTAGCCTAGCTAACTTTAGCTACCTGGCTAGCTTAGCTCAAACTTGAAGCTAAGCGGTTAAGCTACACAATTAGGTGTCAAAATGACTGGGCTAAATATTAAACACAGAAACAATGAACACATTTGATCACTCACCTATATTTCATTTACAAAATGTTCTTCCCTTAGCTAGCAAACATAAATTATTTTATTCTTTTAACGAGGCCAGACAGATCCCTTCCCCGTTCCGCCATCTTGCAGACAGCTGCAGAATTCTTCTGAAACACCACCCCCAATACCGGCATTTTGAAGATTGAGCGATGAAGAGTCCAATCACCATTTAGTTCTACGTGGACACACTAATCAACAACCGACAAAGGCAGGCCTTTGCCTCACTGCGGGAATAAATCGACCAATCAAACATTAGAATATATCACAGTTGACCAATGAGAACGGTAGGCACAATTGGGTTGCGAATTGCAGTGGCCACATACTGACGCTGGGTGGCAATCATCTTCACCCACTGCCTTCACCAGTAACATTGTATGCAAAGTAGCGATCAGTGAAACGAGATAAATCATAATACATGAAACATTGTATGCAATTTTATCTGCATAATCTACTAAAATTAGAACCCTGCTGTTTCTAATCTGCATAGAGCCTCTGAACAA
Organism: Salvelinus namaycush; assembly: GCF_016432855.1. Taxonomy (NCBI): domain Eukaryota; kingdom Metazoa; phylum Chordata; class Actinopteri; order Salmoniformes; family Salmonidae; genus Salvelinus; species Salvelinus namaycush. Next base: position 32,975,591 of record NC_052307.1, read on the forward strand.
CACTCAGACATACCCATCGTGTTTACTGAAGATTCAAAAGTTTCTGCAAATTATATAAATCAATATTTAAACATAGGAACTGTGACAACCGTTGCACTGGCCACAGTTTATTCAGCGACAAACCATACACGACATTGCGTTAATAAACTTACGATTGTCTAATAAAATTGCCTTATGAGATCTATTCTTGAAAGAATACATGACATTTGCAATAGACCCTTTTCCAGTATACGACACTGACGTAACGCATAAATTAGATGCGCGCTACTCTTGACGGCCATCTGCGCAAATTCAACATAGCCTAGATTTATCGTTTTATTACTTCTAAACAAAATAACTTTTGGGGTTCTCATACGCTTACAATGATGCTTTGATTCTTGCTTTAACAATCGCTAAAATAATATTTGGTTGTGATCTTTGCAAATAAGTATTTTGGATGCAGCAATTGTTAGCTAGAATGCTAACGCTCATTGACATAGGCTGTAGGGAAAAGCTAGCCAAAGAGCCATTTTACTGGTTGAAGTACAATGCAGTTGATTTGCGATGCTGACACCAACATTATATCAAGCAGAACATCCATAAAAGCCTTAAAATCCAACTATAATCCAAAAGTTGTGTGAAATGCACTCATAAGCAACATGCAGCTAGTCGTTTTTTGCTGGAGTTCTATAACAACTCCCGTGTTTTGCAAACACAGAAAATGGTTCTATAAATACAGATTAAAAAGTACTATATTCACAATTTATATCAAGACACCAGTGATGTGGTTAACAGGTTTCTGTACTTCTATGGATACCGGATGTCAGTAACATAAAACCTAGAAAACCACTGAAGGATCCTCATTGGAAGGTGGTACATCATCAACACAATTTGTAACAGTCACTCTCCATCGTAACTCTCACAAATGTGAATAAGTGGGTAAGAACCAGAGACTGAACACTGCAGATGTGAGTGACAAAAATAATCATTTTAGTTTGTTTTCCTTGCTGTGAAATGTCTCTCCTATGCAGTATGTGGAACAAGACAGGAAAATAAACAAAAACACATTGTTTACCACTTAGAAAAACATTTGAAGTGCTTTCCTCTGTTTTATTTAACAAGCAAACCTCGGTCGCAAAGTCAAAATCTGTGAAAATGATAACTATTATTCTACAAGGCAGGCTGTTGCAATATGCCTTCATAATTCTGTCACAGGAAAGTTAAACACCAGACTTGAGTTTAGGAAACCAAACCGGTCATTCTTATTACAGAATTTTAGGATATTGATGGCTGCTGCTGCTTCTAAGAGTGTTAGCATTTTACACTTCAACTGAAGATACAAACAAACTTGGCTAGTAGAAGGCAGACTGAGCCACAAAGCCAGTGTTGAGAAAATAGATGCAATGTTAAATGTAAATAATTTACTTTGCTTATTAAATTACATGTGTTCTTTGGCAATACACTTAAGCACACACCTCAAAATAATATTTTAATCCAATTAACAAAATAAGAATAGCACCCATTATGTATGACTTGAATAATTCACACTGTCCTATGTCTAAATCAAGCTAAAACGTATTTCCCAAAGACAATTACATGAAAAGTGCAACAATCTCTCTAAAAAAAAGTGCCACAATTTGACTGTCTCCCACCTCCACCATTTTAAATGGCAAATCAATCTTCATTTTCATTTCACTATTGTGAAGCCAGAGCTTGCTGTGGAAGAAGGAGGGATAGGGAGGAGGTTGGATGCAGAAAGGCACAGAGTGTGATTCCCATATAGCCCCATTTAGCTGTCTTCAGTTCTGGATTTTGAACTGGAAAGCGCTTGTGCTCCATTGGCTGACATCACAGTTGAGCATGGTGCGCTCTGTGAAGGTCACGTTCCCTGATGCGTCTATTAGGATAATGGTATTGGTCCTGAAACAAGAAGACAAAACATCAGACATAATAGAGGGGTGAAACAAGAGTGGCTTGTGCATTTCAAATATGGGTAAATCTATTGTCATATTCATTGTGATTCTGGAGTTCCCCAATCACACGACTGGAGGCCAGAGGGCAGGCTGGTTATAGATGAGATTATATGCACAAGGGGCTGTATGATGTATGGGGCGTATTCATTATGCACCAAACAGAGCAAAATGGACTGAAACAAAAAGGTACTACCTGGATTTGTCCAATAAGAAACTCGTTTTCGTTCACAAAACGTTTCCCGTTTGCTACGGTGTGCACCAATGAATATGACAATAGATTTGTCAAATAAGAAACAATAGTTTTTGTTTTCCCGTGTACCCTATGAATATGACCCTGCTCTCACACCTCCCCAGCACAGCCTTCCCCTCTGAGGACAGGCCCCGCATGACAAATGGGAGAGCTAATTGGTGAGACCATGACCACAGAATTAAATAACAACACTATGTGGGACATTGGCAAGGTTTATCACATAGGCCACTCTATTATATTGTATCTCTGACTCTGGCCAAGCTAATTGGTGTCAGGGACAGGGAGGACTCTGACCTTGTGCCGTAATGCGGGGAGCGAACACACACAGAGGACAGGGCCCGGAGCATGGGGCTGCTGTACCCTTCACCCTGGCTCTCCTGGGCAGGGTCAGGCGTGTTCCTGAAGAATAGAGAAAGAATCCGTTCTCACTCAAACCTTCTCTTTACTTTTAAGAGTTTTGTAACAGAAAGAGTCAGGGATGTACAGTGCATTCGGAAAGTATTCAGATCCCTTGACTTATTCCACATTTTGTTAAGTTACAGCCTTATTCTAAAATGGATTACATATACATACACACATACGTATCTACAGTTGAAGTCGGAAGTTTACATACACCGTAGCCAATTACATTTAAACTCAGTTTTTCACAATTCCTGACATTTAATCCTCGTAAAAATTCAGTGTCTTAGGTCAGTTAGGATCACCACTTTATTTTAAGAACGTGAAATGTCCAAATAATAGTAGATAGAATGATTTCAGCTTTTATTTCTTTCATCACATTCCCAGTGGGTCAGAAGTTTACATACACTCAAATAGTAATGCTGCTGACATTTTTTGGTACCCCTCCCCAGATCTGTGCCTCGACACAATCCTGTCTCGGAGCTCTACAGACAATTCCTTTGACCACATGACTTGGTTTTTGCTATGACATGCACTGTTAACTGTGGGACCTTATATAGACATGTGTTTGCCTTTCCAAATCATGTCCAATCAATTGAATTTACCACAGGTGGACTCCAATCAAATTGTAGAAACATCTCAAGGACGATCAATGGAAATATCATAGCAAAGGGTCTGAATACTTATGTAAATAAGGTATGTTTTTCATTTTTTATAAATATGCTAACACTAAAAAACAGTTTTCCCTTTATTATTATGGGGTATTGTGTGTAGATTGAGGAGAATTTTTTTTTTAATAAGGCTGTAACGCAACAAAATGTGGAAAAATGGAAGGGGTCTGAATACTTTCCAAATGTACTGAATCGATAGAAAATACACTGTTCTCAACTTCTTACTCAAACCTCCTTTTGGATTGGAACCAACTGTAAAAGTATAACTCTTTTGCACAACTTTAATGTTATCAGGTGAATGGGGGGGAAAGAACTGTACACTGAATAGAAAGTTATTACTGCACTGAAAGTAACAAAAAAAGAACATGATGTACATTGTGAAGCTGGCAAAGCTGTTAGAAAGGTATGCGCTGTCTGGAGAGCAAAAGTTCACTGACTAAAAGCTTTGCAATTAAGTTGAGATAAAAGAGCAGGATTCCAGCAAAAGCAGTGTACTTATTTTTTTCAATTTCACATTCATGTAATGTGTGCAGGACTATACTTTCTCAAAGTCATATTGGGTGTTCACATTTGTACGTCACGTAGCCATGTTGAATGTCCACGTGTGGTACTCGCAAACCCATAATGAGTGAGCATATTTAGACATTTAGATGTCCTTGTTTGTTACTCTCAAATATGTTACGAGCAATAGTGATGTCTATGGTCTTATTTTGTCAAGGCAACTTAGAAACAAGATATGCTTCATAAAATGACATAAAACGTCTAGGTTTTAAACAATTAAGTTCATGATTTAGTAGCTTCAATATGGTGACCGCCTCCGCTAAGATTCAAGGTGGGTGATGTGCGGTGTGCAACAAGCACTGTGCTTTACTCTCCGGTCTTGTGACCATTTGAGCTGAACGAACCGTGCCTCAAATATGACAGAATCAAGCCTTAAAATGTTAATTATCCTTCATTATACATGTCAAACATGATGGGCGTTTAGCCTATATTTATGTAATTAAAAGTCATTAAAGTTGGGCTACATTTTCTGGCGCCTCCCTCATGTCAGCACACACATTGACATGTAGGCTTTTTTAATTATGTGGATAAATTCCAATGTCGGCTTCTGATCCAATTCTGATTGGAATAATTGTTTGATATTTTGATTGTGTGATTTCTTTAACTTGTCCATTTAGACAACTCAAATCTATATTCTTCTTGTCTGTCATTTTTTAAAACTTGTCCCAGACAAGAGGACAAGCATTAATGTCGAGCCCTGTGCAGGTATATGTTTTAATATACAGTACCAGTCAAAAGTTAGACACACCTAAGGGTTTCTCTTTATTTTTTACTATTTTCTACATTGTAGAATAATAGTTAAGGCATCAAAACTATGAAATAACACATATGGAATCATGTAGCAACCAAAAAAAGTGTTAAACACATCACAATATATGTTTTATATTTTAGATTCTTCAAAGTAGCCACCCTTTACCTTGACATCTTTGCACACTCTTGGCATTCTCTCAACCAGCTTCACCTGGAATGCTTTTCCAACAGTCTTGAAGGAATTCCCACATATGCTGAGCACTTGTTGAAAAACAACTGATAGTCCCACTAAGCGCAAACCAGATGGGATGGCGTATCGCTGCAGAATGCTGTGGTAGCCATGCTGGTTAAGTGTGCCTTTAATTCTAAATCACAGACAGCGTCACCAGCAAAGCACCATCACACCACCTCCTCCATGCTTCACGGTGGAAACCACACATGTGGAGATCTTCCGTTCAACTACTCTGCGTCTCACAAAGACACGGCGGTTGGAACCAAAACTCTCAAATTTGGACAGATTTCCACTGGTCTAATGTCCATTGCTCGTGTTTCTTGGCCCAAGCAAGTCTCTTCTTATTATTGGTGTCCTTTCTAGTAGTGGTTTCTTTGCAGCAATTCGACCACGAAGGCCTGATTCACGCAGTCTCCTCTGAACAGTTGTTGTGTCTCTTACTTGAACTCTGTGAAGCATTTATTTGGGCAGAAATTTCTGAGGCTCGTAACTAATGAACTTAGCCTCTGCAGCAGAGGTAATTCTGGGTCTTCCTTTCCTGTGGCGGTCCGGTTTTTGCGACTGAAGAAACTTTCAAAGTTCTTGAAATGTTCTGTATTGACTGACCTTCATGTCTTAAAGTAATGGACTGTCGTTTCTCTTTGCTATTTGAGCTGTTCTTGCCCTAAAATGGACTTGGTATTTTACCAACTAGGGCTATCTCCGGTATACCACCCCTACCTTGTCACAACACAACTGATTGGCTCAAACGCATTAAGGAAAGAAATTCCACAAATTAACTTTTAACAAAGCACACCTGTTCATTGAAATGCATTCCAGGAGACTACTTCATGAAGATGGTTGAGAGAATGCCAAGAGTGTGCAAAGCTGTCAAGGCAAAGGGTGGCAACTAAGAACCTAAAACACTTTTTTGGGGTTACTACATGATTCCATATGTGTAATTTCATAGTTGACGTCTTCATTATTATTCTACAATGTAGAAAATAGTACAAAAAAAAATATATATATATGGAATGAGTAGGTGTTCTAACTTTTGACTGGTACTGTATATTACGCTGTGTCACATTGATTGCATTAAAATGTAAACTAAAACTACAGAGTGTGGGGTCCGCACTGGCAGGTTGATGTTTATTGGCATGAATCTTGTCCTGGAGGCAGAGCTGAGTGATTTCCACCAGATGCAAAGTCAAAATTGGCTTTACATCGTTTGTGGGTGTGCCCGCTAGGGACTACCCTGTAGAGCTGCCTCCAGTACATGAGTCATCCAAATAAATGCCAACCTGCATCACACAGTGTACAAGAATGTGTCTTCATGTGAAGTGTTTTGATACAGTGTGCAGCATCATGAGTGTGCAGGTACATTGATTGATGAAGCGTTTCATGTCACATTGATTTTATTATTGATACCGAGTGCGTGGTGAACTCACAGCTCCTCGTTGTTGAGGACGTTGAGCAGATCATGGACCAGGCTGTCACAAGGCAGTGTCTGGTTCACTACGCTGGTAAACAGTCTCTTCCCATGCTGCAGCTTCCTCCATGGGGTCTCCAACAGGGAGTTACTCAAACCATAGATTCCTGCTGGAGCATACACATACAGCATTGCTAGAGAATAGAGGTTGCTCCAAACGTTCATGTTATCCCCCAAAACATGCACTCACATACAGAGGTATAGTCTCATAGTCAAAACCCATCCTGCATACATAAAGGTTTATAATTCAACAGCATGGCTTGTATGGTGCAATGATATAGAACAATAGTACAAGCAATTCCACATTAAGAAAAACAGACCTGGATTTAGACGGATGGGTTCGGCGCTGCCCCTGTTTCCATAGTAACACACAGTGTCTTCTTTGGCCCTGCGTTGGACACAATGAGAGAGGGAATCAAGTTGTTGACCGATTAAAGTTGTTTAATTGTGAGGGTCATCCTAAATCATCAGCGGTTTCATGCTTGAACAATGCTTTGTACAGTTTGCTATTTCCTGATTAATGGAGCCGCTGCATTTGTAAAGGCAAATTGAAATGCCAAATAAAACAATGGTAAATAGATTTAAAGTAAGAAAAAAATAGTACTCTGATGCAAATTTACACTGTTTAGCTCTCCGGTCCCCGGTACTGACTTAAAAGGAGATCCTACTTCCATTTGGCATCTCTCTGACATTATGGTCTTTTCAAATGCAGTACAGGAAACTGAATGAATCACGACCCCCCCCCCAAAAAAAAGTGTTTTCAAGTGAATTAATTGCATTGTCAGTTTCTGACAGCCATCAGTAGCATCATCAGTCAATGTGGAGACAGGTGCAACAAAATCTCCTTGTCCCCTGGTGGAGAACGTCTAGCTAGAATTGATCCAGATACCTATGGCTGTGATCTGTAGAGTCAGTGGCAAGGGTCAAAAGTCTGAAAACCATCAAGACTTTGATGTAGGGGGGTCTCTATCCCTGAGGTGGGCTCCATCTATAGAGCTACACTCAGTGGTGTAAAGTACTTAATTTAAAATACTTTAAAGTATTACTTAATTATTTTTTGGGGTACCTGTACTTTACTATTTCAAATCAAACTGTGTCACATGCGCCAAATACAACAGGTGTAGACCTTACCGTGAAATGCTTACTTACAAGCCCTTAACCAACAATGCAGTTCAAGAAATAGACTTAAGAAATAACTTACCAAATAAATTAACGTAAAAAATAAAAAGGGGGGGGGGGGGGTGTCAATGTAAATAGTCTGGGTACCCATTTGATTAATTGTTCAGCAGTCTTATGGCTCGGGGATAGAAGCTGTTAAGGAGCCTTTTGGTCCTAGTCTTGGTCACTTCGGTATCGCTTGCCGTGTGGTAGCAGGGAGAACAGTCTATGGCTTGGGTGGCTGGAGTCTGACAATTTTTAGGGCCTTCCTCTGACACCGCCTAGTATATAGGTCCTGGATGGCAGGAAGCTTGGCCCCAGTGATGTAATGGGCCGTATGCACTACCCTCTGTAGTGCCTGGCAGTCGGAGGCCAAGCAGTTGCCATATGAGGCGGTGATGCAACCGGTCAGGATGTTCTCGATGGTGCAGCTGTAGAACCTTTTGAGGATCTGAGGACCCATGCCAAATCTTTTCAGTCTCCTGAGGGAGAAAAGGTGTTGTTGTGCGCTCTTCACGACTGTCTTGGTGTGGTTGGACCATGATAGTTTGTTGGTGATGTGGACACCAAGGAACTTGAAACTCTCGACCCGCTCCACTACAGCCCCATCAATGTTAATGGGGCCCTGTTCGGCCCGCCTTTTCCTGTAGTCAACGATCAGCTCCTTTGTCTTGATCACATTGAGGGAGAGGTTGTTGTCCTGGCACCACACTGCCAGATCTCGGACCTCCCTATAGGCCGTCTCATCGTTGTCGGTAACCAGGCCTACCACTGTTGTGTCATCAGCAAACTTAATGATGGTGTTGCAGTCGTGCTTGGCCGTGCAGTCATGAGTGAACTGGGAGTACAGGAGGGGACTGAACACGCACCCCTGAGGGGCACAAGTGTTGAGGATCAGCGTGGCAAATGTATTATTGCCTACCCTCACCACCTGGGGGCAGCCCATCAGGAAGTCCAGGATCCAGTTGCAGAGGGAGGTGTTTAGTCCCAGGGTCCTTAGCTTAGTGATGAGCTTCGTGGGCACTATGGTGTTGAACGCTGAGCTGTAGTCAATGAACAGCATTCTCACATAGGTGTTACTTTTGTCCAGGCGGGAAAGGGCGATTGAATCATCTGTGGATCTGTTGGGGCGGTATGCAAATTGGAGTGGGTCTAGGGTATCCGGGATGATGCTGTGAGCCATGACCAGCCTTTCAAAGCACTTCATGGCTACCGAATTGAGTGCTACGGGGTGGTAATCATTTAGGTAGGTTACATTCGCTTCCTTGGGGACCGGGACTATGGTGGTCTGCTTGAAACACATGTAGGTTTTACAGACCCGGTCAGGGAGAGGTTGAAAATGTCAGTGAAGACACTTGCCAGTTGGTCCACGCATGCTTTGGTAATCTGTCTGGCCCCTCTGCTCTGTGTATGTGGACCTGTTTAAAAGGTCTTGCTCACATCGGCTATGGAGAGCGTGATCACACAGTCGTCCGGAACAGCTGGTGCTCTCATGCGTGCTTCAGTCTTGCTTTCCACGAAGCGATCATAAAAGGCATTGCGTCACTGGGCAGCTCGCGGCTGGGTCTCCCTTTGTAGTCCGTAATAGTTTTCAAGCTCTGCCACATCCGACGAGCGTCAGAGCCGGTGTAGTAAGATTCAATCTTAATCCTGTAATGACGCTTTGCTTGTTTGATGGTTCGTCTGTGGGCATAGCGGGATTTCTTATAAGCGTCCTGATTAGTATCCCGCTACTTGAAAGCGGCAACTCTAGCCTTTAGCTCGATGCAGATGTTGCCTGTAATCCATGGCTTCTGGTTGGGATATGTATGTCGTCGATGCACCTATTGAAGAAGATGATGACTGAGGTGGTATACTCCTCAATGCCATTGGAGGAATCACGAAAATATTCCAGTTTGTGCTAGCAAAACAGTCCTTTAGCGTAGCATCCGCATCATCTGACCACTTCCGTATTGAGCGAGTCACTGGTACTTCCTGCTTTAGTTTTTTCTTGTAATGCAGGAATCAGGAGGATAGAATTATGTTCAGATTTGCCAAATGGAGGGCGATGGAGAACTTTGTATGCATCTCTGTTTGTGGAGAAAAGGTGGTCTAGAGTTTTTTTCCCTCTGGTTGCACATGTGACATGCTGGAAGAAATGAGGTAAAACGGATTTAAGTTTGCCTGCATTAAAGTCCCCGGCCACTAGGAGCGCCGCGGTCTTAGTGCCAGCATCGGTTTGTGGTGGTAAACGGACGACTACGAATAATACAGATAAGAACTCTCTTGGTAGACGGTATGTTCTACAGCTTATCCTAAGGTACTCTACCTAAGGCGAGCAATACCTAAAGACTTCTTTAACATTAGACATCGCGCACCAGCTGTTATTGACAAATAGACACTCCCCCGCCACTCGTCTTACCAGAAGTAGGTTCTCTGTCCTGCCGATGCATGGAAAATCCCGCCAGCTCTATATTATCCGTGCCCATCCAAGAAGGCTCAAGGTCATTGGCCACAGATAAAATGTCAAATCACACTATATGTACAGTAGCTTTGATTGGACTGATCATGTCAACATCATACTTTCAAAATCTTAGCTATCAGTCATCATGAATCAAGTCGACAATCTACTGGCAAATCCTTGTCATATGAAGATAAATAATGAAGAGACATTATAGATAAAACGTGTCGATGCCCATCGGCCATAAACATTCAACAATGAGTGGTTTGGAAGGAAGTGTGCACAGCACAACAAGGAGAGTCCAAAAATGTCTTGTATGCTGCTGCATAAATGTAATATGCCAGGGAGATATGTATGCTGTAGCTAAGAAAGTAATACTAAGTGTATGTTTTGTAGTAAACTGTTAATAGCCCATCTGCCTCACCCTAATAATTTGATCCATTTACCCCTCTTAATTTCGCCAACTGTTCTGACTTGGTGGTGCACGTGCACATGTAGCCTATTTTAGAGAAATGTAATCATCAAAAATTGTAAGAGCTTTCATTGTCTGCTTATATGGCCCTGTTATTTATCCTATGGTTCTGACTTGGTGTACAGGGAGAATACTGTAAGAACAGCCCATGTTCTGAATTCTGTTGCTGTACATTTCAAAAGTGCTTTACAAATAGTTATATTGACAACGTCCGTCATTGTCTTAATCGAAATGACGATTGCCTCTTTTACGCTCGTCTTTCCCTTATGCCATAGTGTGTACATCTCAATTGTCAGAAGAAACCACATTTGTTTAAACAAGTCAGCCATATCAGCTATGTATCTTAAAAAGGCAGTAAATGTTGCTGAATGAACTGTTTAGCTGCCAGACAAGACTCTGATGATAGCCAGGTGTAGCAGTTTAAGGTGTTGGGACTGCTGTTGGGACTCTGCTATTAGGGCCTACATAAAGCTGTCCCAACAGTTTGTGGGCACCGTTTGTCACCGTTATAGTGCAATTAATGTATTGTGGCTTTGCTGGCATGCATCTTTTTTTTGTTGCCACACCAAGATTTACATGCTAAAATCGCCCCACTGACTACATTCCTAAAGAAAATAAAATGTACTTTTAACATTTTCCCTGACACCCAAAAGTACTCGTTACAGGCCAGGAAAATAGTCCAATTCACAAACTTATCAAGAGAACATCCCTGGTCATCCCTATTGCCTCTGATCTGGCAGACTCACTAAACACAAAATTGCTTTGTTTGTAAATTATGTCTGACTGTTGAAGTGTGCCCCTGGCTATCCGTAAACTTTAAACAAGAAAATCGTGCCATCTGGGCTGCTTAATTATAAGGAATTTTAAGTGATTTATACTAATGGTATATTTAAAACCAAATACTTTTGCACTTTTACTCAAATAGTATTTTACTGGGTGACGGTCACTTTTGTCATTTTCTTTTAAGGCATCCTTACTTTTACTCAAGTATGACGACAATTGGGTACGTTACACCACTGGCTACACTATAGATACTAAAGTATGTGGACAGCCCTTCAAATTAGTGGATTCGGCTATTTCAGCCACACTCGTTGCTGACAGGTATATAAAAATCGAGAACACAGCCATGCCATAGACAAACATTGGCAGTAGAATGGCCTTACTGAAGAGCTCAGCGACTTTCAATGTGGCACTCTCATAGGATGCCACCTTTCCAACAAGTCAGTTCGTCAAATTTCTGCCCGACAAGAGCTGCCCCGGTCATCTAAGTGCTGTTATTGTGAAGTGTAAACGTCTAGGAGCAACAACGGCTCAGACGCGAAGTGGTAAGCCACATAAGCTCACAGAACAGGACCGCAGAGTGCTTAAGCACGTAAAAATCGTCTGTCCTCAGTTGCAACACTCACTACTGAGTTAGAAACTGCCTCTGGAAGCAACTTCAGCACAAGAAGGGTTGGTCGGGAGCTTCATGAAATGGGTTTCCATGGGTTTCCATCGTCTGTCCTCAGTTGCAACACTCACTACTGAGTTAGAAACTGCCTCTGGAAGCAACTTCAGCACAAGAAGGGTTGGTCGGGAGCTTCATGAAATGGGTTTCCATGGATGAGCAGCCGCACACAAGCCTAAGATCACCATGCGCAATGCCTAGCGTCGGCTGGAGTGGTATAAAGCTCGCTGCTATTGGACTCTGGAGCTGTGGAAACGCGATCTCTGGAGTGATGAATCACGTTTCACCATCTGGCCGTCGAATGGACAAATCTGGGTTTGCTGGATGCCACGAGAACGCTACCTTCCCCCAATGCACCGTGCCAACTGTAAATAATAAGTAATGGTCTGGGGCTGTTTTTTATGGTTCGTGGTAGGACCCTTACTTCCAGTGACAGGAAATGTCAATGCTACAGCATACATTGACATTCTAGACAATTCTGTGCTTCGAACTTCGTGGCAACAGTTTGGGGAAGGCCCTTTCCTGTTTCAGCATGACAATGCCCCCGTGCACAAAATGAGGTCCATACAGAAATGGTTTGTCGAGATCGGTGTGGAAGAAATTGACTGGCCTGTACAGAGCCCTGACCTCAACCCCCATCGAACACCTTTGGGATGAATTGGAATGCTGACTGAGCCAGACATAATCGCCCAGCATCAGTGCCCGGTCACACTAATGCTCGTGGCTGAATGGAAGCAAGTCCCCGCAGCAATGTTCCAACATCTAGTGGAAAGCCTTACCAGAAGAGTGGATGCTGTTATAGCAGCAAAGGGGGGTGGGGGGGGGCAACTCCATATTAATGCCCATGATTTTGGAATGAGATGATCGACGAGCAGTTGGTCATGTAGTGTATAAGAGGAGAGCAGATGACTTTCCTGTCGTGAGATTGAGACTCGTTTGATAATAACATCTGCAAATAGCCGCGGACAGAGGGACTGACAGAATCAATTTTGTCTGACATAAGGGGTTCCGCTGTCCGCTAAATGTTTATCTCTTACAATTAATTACAAGCTAATTTGCCTGTCTGCTGTCCGAGATAGTACATTTGTTTATGCCACAGTAAGCAATTAAGCTGGGAAAAGAATAGGCCAAGGTTCTCTCTCTGTTGGTGTTACTGTTTCTCATACGGTGTAAATGTCCTTGGGCAGAGGAATTTAAGTAGGCCAGTGTGTTAGTAAAAACACTGTGGGAAAATGACAATATGAATGCAATTTTGTTAACATTACACCATCTTCAAACCAAAGAATATCAAAACCCCATGGATTGATGGCATACCAGTAGAGGTATATCAAGCCTTTTTTTTTTTATATATACCCGAAGTGCCATTGCTACCTTGTTTTAACTACTCCTATAGAAATGGTAGTCCGTCAGGTACTCAGCAGGAAGGTCTGATATCACTATTATTAAAACAAGACCCAGATGGCAAATATAAAGATCCAGTCTAAAAAACTGAAGGCCTCTTACACTTCAATGTTGCATAGCAAAATGCATAGCACTCAGAATTAAAAAGGTTTTACCAGCTATTGTCCATCCTGATCAGACAGGTTTTTACATGAACGATACATTGGAGATAATATACGACAACAACTAATAGAAATAATAGTACATCATGAAACATCTAAGAAGCCAAGTCTGGTATTTATAGCGAAAAAAAAGAAGAAATGTTTTCCATGTATGCATGCGGATGACTCAAGTTTTATATTAAGTCCGCAAGCTAGACCCCTGCAATGTTTAATTGAAGATCTAGATATCATAATTAGGTTTTAGTCCAGAAATGTTTAGTGTACAATATTACGTATTGATCTTTAAAAAAATAAATAATACATTACCCTCCAGTCTACCTATAAAATGGGCTGACGGTGAAGTAGACATACTTGGTATTCATATCACAAAATATATAAATGAGCTCTCCACAATGAATTTCAATAGAAAACTTGTAAAAATAGACAAGATCCTGCAACTATTTATGGGAAAATTACACCGATTAACTCTTTGACATCTCAGTTTACTCACTTACTTATGGCTGTGCCTACTCCTGATGATTTGTTTTTCAAATAATACGAGCCTAAAATATTTAGCTTTATCTGGGACGATAAACCAGAAAAAAATAAAGCGTGCCTATCTATATAATGAATTGGGTGGGTTGAGATTATTAAATATAAAAGCACTAAACCTCTCTAAAAGCTTCACTTTTTAAAAAGTTTTATTTGAACCTTGAATGGCTCTCAAGTAGATACTAAGAAAAGCTCATCCATTGTTTAAAAATGGCCTTTTTTGCCTTTTGTGCAGATTGCCATGTCTCATTTTCAATTAATTGAAAATGATGCTTGTTTGAAAAAAGCATTGCAGAGCTGGCTACAATTTCAATTTCATCCCCCTGAAAAGATATAACAAATATTATGGCTGAACACAATCGTGCTGGTTGAAAAAATACCTGTATTTATGGGTATTTTGTTTGTAAATCATATTATAAATTGGAATGGTAGTTATGTATTTCATGGCGTTCTCAGAATTGTACGGGAAGGTCCGCTCAATCCAAGAGTACAAACAATTGATTACAGCATTATCCCAAAAATGGAGATGGCGGCAGCGGGAGGAGGCAGGGAACTGGTCTGTCTGCCCAATATAAAGTTGGCGGCTGAAATAAAAATAGCATAAATAGGAAAGTATACCAGTTTCATTTGAGGACCAGGAGGATATTGACAGCTGTGCCATACAGATTGCAAAATAGTTGGAAAGAGATTTTTGATGTACCGATTCCATGGTACAGGGTGTATGAGTTGATACAGTTGAAGTTGGATGTTTACATACACTTAGATTGGAGTCATTAAAACACGTTTTTCAACCACTCCACAAATTTCTTGTTAACCAATTATAGTTTTGGCAAGTCAGGTAGGACATCTACTTTGTGCATGACACAAGTCATTTTTCCAACAATTGTTTACAGACAGATTATTTCACTTATAATTCACTGTATCACAATTCTAGTGGGTCAGAAGTTTACATACACTAAGTTGACTGTGCCTTTAAACAGCTTGGAAAATTCCAGAAAATTATGTCATGGCTTTAGAAGCTTCTGATAGGCTAATTGACATAATTTGAGTCAATTGGAGGTGTACCAGTGGATGTATTTCAAGGCCTACCTTCAAACTCAGTGCCTCTTTGCTTGACATCATGGGAAAATTAGAAGAAATCAGTCAAGATCTCAGAAAAAAAATTGTAGACCTCCACAAGTCTGGTTCATCATTGGGAGCAATATCCAAATGCCTGAAGGTACCACGTTCATCTGTACAAACAATAGTACGCAAGTATAAACACCATGGGACCACGCAGCCATCATACCGCTCAGGAAGGAGATGTGTTGTGTCTCCTAGAGATGAACGTACTTTGGTGCGAAAAGTGCAAATCAATCCCAGAACAACAGCAAAGGACCTTGTGAAGATGCTGAAGGAAACAGGTACAAAAGTATCTATATTCACAGTAAAACAAGTCCTATATCGACATAACCAGAAAGGCTGCTCAGCAACGAAGAAGCCACTGCTCCAAAACCACCATAAAAAAGCCAGACTATGGTTTGCAACTGCACATGGGGACAAAGATCGTACTTTTTGGAGAAATGTCCTCTGGTCTGATGAAACAAAAATAGAACTGTTTGGCCATAATGACCATCGTTATGTTTGGAGGAAAAAGGGGGAGCCTTGCAAGCCGAAGAACACCATCCCAACCGTGAAGCACGGGGGTGGCAGCATCATGTTGTGGGGGTGCTTTGCTGCAGGAGGGACTGGTGCACTTCACAAAATAGATGGCATCATGAGAAAGGAAAATTATGTGGATATATTGAAGCAACATCTCAAGACATCAGTTAGGAAGTTAAAGCTTGGTCGCAAATGGGTCTTCCAAATGGACAATGACCCCAAGCATACTTCCAACGTTGTGGCAGAATGGCTTAAGGACAACAAAGTCAAGATATAGGACTGTCCATCACAAAGCCCTGACCTCAATAATATAGATCATTTGTGGGCAGAACTGAACAAGCGTGTGCGAGCAAGGAGGCCTACAAACCTGACTCAGTTACACCAGCTCTGTCAGGAGGAATGGGCCAAAATTCACTCAACTTATTGTGGGAAGCTTGTGGAAGGCTACCCGAAACATTTGACCCAAGTTAAACAATTTAAAGGCAATGCTACCAAATACTAATTGAGTGTATGTAAACTTCTGACCCACTGGGAATGTGATGAAAGAAATAAAAGCTGAAATAAATCATTCTCTCTACTATTATTCTGACATTTCACATTCTTAAAATAAAAGTGGTGATCCTAACTGACCTAAGGGAATTTTTACTAGGATTAAATGTCAGGAATTGCGAAAACCTGAGTTTAAATGTATTTGGCTAAGGTGTATGTAAACTTCCGGTTGTAACTGTATATAAAACGACACAAGATTCAAGACTTCGTGCTTTTCAGCTAAAATTATTATATAGAATTCTTGCC
Organism: Salvelinus namaycush; assembly: GCF_016432855.1. NCBI lineage: Eukaryota > Metazoa > Chordata > Actinopteri > Salmoniformes > Salmonidae > Salvelinus > Salvelinus namaycush. The sequence goes on from NC_052307.1 coordinate 32,991,920, forward strand.
ACCAACAAAATGTTGAATATTTGGGGCATACAATTATTGAAGCTCTGCAGATTTTGTGAGGATACAGAATCAATAGACCATTTATTTTGGTATTGCCCTCTAGTAGCCCGTTTCTGGTCTCAGGTTCAGGAATGGCTAAAAATACATAACATTGATCTAAAATTGACCCTAGAAATAGTACATCTGGAGAGACCGGGTCAGTCAATTACTAATATACTAATACCCTTAGTAAAAGTATTTATCTTCAACTCACAATCTGTGGATTCAATTAGATAGAAATTGTATGTTAAACATCACAGCATAGTTGAAAGATATATGATACCTAGAAATCCGAAGAGGGTGGCCAGCAGAGATAGGTGAGAGGGGCTGGGATGTGTAATTGGAGACAAGTGGGAGTGGAGTTGCTGGGCGGGGGATAGAATGACAGTCAAAGATAAAAGTATAAAAAATAAGTTTGAATGACACCGAGGGGCAATGTTTTTACAGCTAATGCCGGTTTGCCTGAGGTTGATGCCATGCAGGTGTTTGTACACATGCATATGCACACACACTCTCATTCAAATGCACACATGTGAACATACATGGACACAGGTAAATAGTGTCATACATGCACTCAAACATATTCAGTTGGCCTTGCTGTTACGATTTTTGTTGTCCTTGACGTCCTTGTTGTTTTCTGTTTTCCTTTGTCTCTCTTTTGTTAATTTGTTGGTTGGTTGTGCATGGGGGGGGGGGGGGGTCTTGGGGGTGGGAATGGAATTCTTAAAAAAAAAATATCAATGTTCTTGGGGGGGGGGGGGGGGGGGGGGTTCTCGGATGGTTATGGGGAGCTCTTGGGGAACTGTGGAGGGGTATCTTGGAGGGCTGGCGGTTGAGAGCTTGGGCCGGAGGCTGATGGATCGCTGTTTCGGGTCCCTGTTTTTGACCTTGTGGGTGATCTGTCAACGTGCCCTTGAGCAGGGCGTTGACCCTGGTTGCTTCTGTGTGTCGCTCTGGATGGGAGTCTGTTAGATGACTAATGTGATGTAGTTGTTGAGCGGCTTCACTGCAAGTATATTGCATGCTTTAAACATTCAATAAAACATAAAAAAATAATAATATCAATGTCTCGATGATTAAAGCCAAACAATATATAAAACTTTCTGCAACGTAACTACAGTAATGACATAAACCACCATCTTTTTGCTTTTGTTCATGTCAATGCCTTGTAGCTTCCTTCTATGGGTACAATATTTTCAACTTCGCTGCCTGAAGTTGACTCTGGTTTGATATCCCTCTCCTAAATAGTATATAAAACTGCAACCCTGCAGAAAGGTGGCCAGATTATGCTATGGGCTCATTGGGCTGGGAAGAGATGGAGCTATGTAGATTACTCTCAGTCCCAACTCAGACAAACACACTGTGTGAAATACTGTTTCGATAGATTGAGGCCTAAGCTCAATAGTCTCACCCTGAAGCACAATGGCTACTTTTGCATTCTGTGGCGGGCATCAAATTTACTCCGGAGGCAACAGGTGGATATCTCAGACTCCGAGGTATTTCTGATAACCTCATCAGTTCTGCTGCAGGGAGATTTGGGCTGAGATGAGGAACCACGGGAGTTGGCTGCTAGCAATGGACAGCGTTAACTACCAACAGGAAAAGAAAGTTCTGTGAAGCTTTAGAAACAGCACTTTGAAGATCTAGCTGCCAGAATGATAATCACTATATGCAGCAGGATAGTAGATGTTTATAAATGAAATGCAGTCCATTATTCTGAAGCTTTTAAGCAGTGCCTTATTTTGCTCCTTGCTGCTGTGCTGAGTGGCCTCAGGTTTGTTGAAATTGGGCTGATGAACATTGAGAACCATCAGTGGGATTGGGAGGTATCGTTGCAAATACGTTTTGGACACTACAGTGAAAATTGTTAACTTTGTTAAAGCAAGGCCCCTGAACTCTCATGTATTTTCTGCACTATGCAATGATATAGGCAGCGACCATGTAACACTTTTACAACATACATGAGTGCGCTGGTTATCAAGGGGCAAGGTATTGACAAGTTCATTTTAATTGAGAGATGAGCTTAAAGTTCTCTTTACTGACCATCATTTTCACTTGTCTGACCGCTTGCATGATGACGAGTTTCTCACACGACTGGCCTATCTGGGTGATGTTTTTTCTCGCATGAATGATCTGAATCTAGGATTACAGGGACTCTCCGCAACTATAGTCAATGTGCGGGACAAAATTGAGGCTATGATTAAGAAGTTGGAGCTCTTCTCTGTCTGCATTAACAAGGACAACCCACAGGTCTTTCCATCATTGTATGATTTTTTGTGTGCAAATGAACTCAAGCTTACGGACAATGTCAAATGTGATATAGCGAAGCACCTGAGTACAACTGGATTCGTTATCCCTTTCATGCCCTGCCTCCAGTCCACTTACCGATATCTGAACAAGAGAGCCTCATCAAAATTGCAACAAGCAGTTCTGTGAAAATTGAATTTAAAATCAGAAGCCACTGCCAGATTTCTGGAATGGGCTGCGCTCAGAGTATCCTTCCTTGGCAAATCACACTGATGCCCTTTGCAACCACGTACCTATGTGAGAGTGGATTCTTGGCCCTCTCTTGCATGAAAACTAAATACAGGCAATGACTGTGTGGAAAATTATAAGACAGACTCTCTCCAATACAACCCAACATTGCAGAGTTATGTGCATCCTTTCAAGAACACCCTTCTCATTAACCTGTGGTGAGTTATTCACAATTTTTGACGAACAAATAAGGTTTTATATGTAAGATGGTTAAATAAAGAGCAAAATTATTATTATTTGTGCCCTGGTCCTATAAGAGCTCTTTGTCACTTCCTACGAGCCAGGTTGTGACAAAAACTCACACTCATTCTTATGTTTAATAAATGTATCGTATAGTGGGTGTGTGTGGCAGGCTTACAATGATGGCAAAAAACAACATTTGAGAGTGCGCTGACCCTGGTGCTAGAGGGGGTACGCAGCTGGAGGTTGAATGTTTGAAGGGGTACGGGACAATAAAACGTTTGGGAACCACTGAGCTAGACAGAGAGATCAGCCCAGGGACTAAAGGCCTACTGCTACAACTGCCTGTTGTGATTGTTGTTGTAGTAGCTGGGTTAAGCATACTGGTTTTGGGGGGGGGACAAAAGAGAATATGCATTACTGTTACTCATCAAAATGAAATAAACCATTCACCACGGAAACCAGTTGCTGCTACCCTTTTTAAAAAGGAAAAGCAAAAGCCTGCCAAAAGCTACACCACAGTTGCAGACCACACGAACAACCCACTTTCTAAAAAGTGGGTGAGAATGTATACTTTAAACATATAAGTTCTGCTGGGTATTAGGAAGGCTCAGTGAGGCTGGATGTTTTGAGATGACAGTTGACAGATTAAACAGATAATCTTCTACCACCACACAGACTTGAATGAATAAATATGTACACAAGATTGGATCAAAGTTGAAAGAAGCACAGGAAAAGTAAGATGGCTCGGTGTATGACAATACCGAGTGCTGCTTGGCTGCCATTGATAACATAATTTGAGGGCATTTGCGATTAAAATTGAGAGATGATTGATTTGAACACCTTCCTAATATTGAGTTACACCTCCTTTTGACCTCAGAACAGCCTCAATTTGTCGTTGCATGGAATGCTGGCCAAAGTTGACTTCAATAATTCCCACAGTTGTGTCCAGTTGGCTGATGTCCTTTGGGTGGCGAACCATTCTTGATACACACTGGAAACTGTTGAGCGTGAAATACCCAGCAGTATTGCAGCTCTTGACATACTCAAACCGGTGTGCCTGGCATCAACTACCATACCCCATTCAAAAGTCACTTAAATATTTTGTCTTGCCCATTCACCCTCTGAATGGCACAAATACACAATCCATGTCTCAATTGTCAAAAATGTCTCAAGGTTTCAAAAACCTAAATTTAACCCGTATCTTCCACTTCATCAACACTGATTGAAGTGGATTTAACAAGTGACATCAATAAGGGATCATAGCTTCACCTGGTCAGTCGATGTCATGGAAATAGCAGGTGTTCCTATTGTTTTGTACACTCAGTGTACATCATTAGCTCCGACCAAGGCAAGGCTCAGTCAGAGGGGAAACGTATGCATGCAAATTCGTCAACTGGATTGAAAGTATTCAAACCCATCGAAAGAGCTATGGATTATTAATAAAAGCAATACTGGTTTAACAAGCAACGTAATTAAGGGAAGGCATAATATAAATCATGCCAAACTTGAAGTCGAGACATTTAGAGTTCTATTCAGTTGGATGAGTAACATACAAATTATACACTTTTTCTATTACTGCATCCCCAATGACGTACACAGTGGGAATGGCACAATTACCGTATAACCGACGGTTATGGTTGAGGATAGTCATGAAATTTAACCGTTTTTTTGCGACGACAAACACCTGACTGAAAACGGGATGGCCGAGGCATTTCCGTGGTTGAGTCCTTTGCGATACCATTGAAACTTACAACACCTTGCTTGCTGAAACAAGCAAGATGTTGTCGCAAACAATGAATAGAATGGGCTTGGAACCCCTAACCCTGGCAATTTGACTGGTAAACTCATGGGTACACTCACAATGGCTGCCTGGTATTGTGAACTAATTAGACAAATAAAAGTAGTACTTTCCAATGCGTGAGCTAAAAGAGGCGTGCCGTGAGACGAGTGTGTGTTCTAAAGACCAATACGTGAGAGTTTGCAGCTCTGCTTTCAGTCGTAACATTACTCCCTCCAGTCACAACCCATTTTGATGGGTACATTTCCTGGTTTGCTCACAATGGCCACCAGTTCACCCATTATGCCATCATTGACTCGACTGGGACCGCCAGTTCTACTTGCAGTCAGGAGCGGAGAAACGGTGAAAATGTTCAAAAACATTCATTTAAAAAATTTGCTATTCGAACGGTTATTACAGAGACTGTGGTCATTTGGCTGGCCAATTAGTCATCCAAAAGTTGTGACCGTCACAGCCCTAATATACAGTAACGGACAAAATAAAGTAAACAACAACATAAAGTGTCTTAATAGGGCGTGTGATATAAAAATTACATATTTACCTAATTTGTTTGATATTAATACTTAAACCCCCTGTGCTCCTTTGAGACCCCTCTTTCAAAGTCACAGATCTCTTCTTCTTGCCATGGTGGCCGAAATAAATTTGGCAACTGGGCATTTTTATATATGGTCAGAATTTCCTCACCGATTTGTTTTACCACAATGTCACTATTTGTATCCCTCATTTGCTCAAGTGTGCTTTATTTTGGCAGTTGCCTGTACATTATACAACAGGAAGGAATACAGAGGATGTTTAAAATGGCCTCCACACATCTTGTCCCACATCACCATCCTATCATAAATCATCATGTTGGTTAAGGATGGGATGACAAATCCACTAATTGTAATATAGGTCCTCCTCTGTATCCACGAGACAAGACTTAATTATCGATTCGGAAACAGAGCAGCCGCAGACAGTATTTCCTCTGGGTTGTCTCTAACCAACACGCACCACTGTTGTTTCACTGTGCAGAGAGGGAAAACTAATAGCTCTATAATGAGCCTGTTTATATATATATAAAAAAAGGTCTACAACCAAATACATTACAGTCACAGCAGCTGCCATCCAATGTCTGTTTTTATTATGCCGTTGCGTACCGCAGGGTCCTATCTGTCAGCATCCATACATCTTGTAGTGAGTCGACAGGACGCCCCATGGGTCCAGGCAGACAGAGAGGGATGGAGTGATTTCAGAGCCAGATGATTGGCCAGGCCAGAGCATACATCAAAGAAACACATATTACTTGTTGCTCTCTCTCGGCTGACATCTCACGGTGTGTGTGTGTGTGTACACACATTTCTGGTGGCAGTGAGGTCTCCTTTCGTTAAGTCTCTTGCCGCAGGGGTGGCAGCAGCAGGAACATATAACACGTACATAACTCCTGGTCTTAATGAGGCCATTTGCATTCCTGAAAGGCTCTGCTGTTAACACACAACAGAACACAACCCGCGGAGATCTCTACCTGCTATAATACACACAATGTAGAGAGAGGGGAGAGAAACGTGTAGATGTGGAGAAAGAACAATACCTGGAAACAACGGAAGAGGACGAGGATTAAAACGAGAGATCAGGGAACCCTCGATCCACAGGGAAAACCCTGCTTCCCCTGGCAGGAAGTGGGAAAAGTTGTTCATGAACCCCCTGAGACTTCCAAAATGAGACCTGAAACCCTGTTGCCATGCCGATGGCATGTCTATCGAGCCCCCTTCATGACAGCGGTCTTAGTTTCAGAGGGACACACTTTAATTTTTGCTCTCCAGTCCACATCGCAAGGCCATCAAATTAAATCACACTGTCTGCTGCAGAGTGTGAGAGAGAACAGAAAGAGAGGGGAAAAAGTCCCCGACATTAAATATTGTCTGGGTTACCTTTGTCAAATAATTCTTAGAGCTTTTGACTTGCCCTAACAAGCCTGACTGGTAAAGGAAGAAAATGTACAGGTGTTCTCAGAATTCTTATGACGGTTTCTTCAATTCAAGGTTTCTTTTGTGTTTGGAGAGAGACAGGGACAGAGAGAAAAAGAGAGAACAGGTGGCTGTAGCTCATGCCTCTGATGGACCCTGGAGATAAGGCACTATCATCCCTGATTCATCATCAGCCAGTCCAACAAGAGACGGGAACAGAGAGAACACATGGTAACAGACACTTATGCCCAATGTCAAATCGACCCCTAGCCCTAGGGTCTGAAGAGGAATATGGAATATAGAAATAGCTAAACCTTAAAGGCTTGGTAGAAAATCCTCTGAGAACTACATGTGCCTTGGACTAGGGGTTGATTTGCAGCTGGGTGGGCATGTCTTGAATGTCCCCACTGGAAGCCCGAGGTAGGGGGAGCGGGGGAATCTATCAAATAGAGCACCTCTAACTTCGTGCAGTACTAATGCAATTAGTAAAATCAGTCACACTACGAAATAATACCAAATAAACCACAATTCATTCATAATACTGTGAATATATATTTTCACAGACATGTTGTTGCATTTTTTTCTGGTTTGTGTGAAATCGTTAAGAATAATATAAAACCAGTCTGCACACCACCAAGGTGAATTGGTTTAGTCTTGACTCTTGGTTGACAGTGTTATGGGATGGGTAATGTATTGACGCTCGAGTGCCAAATCAACACATTTGTTTCCATTTGTCTTTTATACTTTATTTTGATATTTATAAGTCTCATTTTTGTATATATTTTTTATATGTTATGATTATTTCTTTGTGTTGTTCCAAATGTCTGAATAAAACTTAGTTAGCGCAGAATGGAGGTTCGCCCAGGGAGCCATACAAGCAAGAACCGCCACTGGTGGGAGGGACCATTGAATTCTATGGGAGGCGTGGCTCTGTGCTTGTGGTGTGCTAGAACGCAGGGGAGGGCTAAGGGGAAAGTATTGTGGGAGATGATTGGTTGAGAGCATCTCCTGGCTCTCTGTATTGGCTAACAATGGCGAAGTTTGAAGTATTAGTCCACCTAGAATGTTTGCGTATTTGAACCAGAGCTAGCTACTAGGTACGCCCTGGACCAGAGCTACAAAGTGTGGACCAGAGCTAGCTATATCCTGGACTAGACCTAGTTAGTGTAGTTGTCTTCAAGTATATACATTGTATTTGGAAAGTACTCAGCCCCCTTGACATTTTATTACATTACAGTCTTATTCTAAAATTGATTAAATTATGTTTTCCCCCTCATCAATACACACACACCACAATACCCCATAATGACAAAGCCAAAACAGGTTTAGATTATTTTCCCAAATGTATTAAAAATCAAAACATAATTACCTTATTTACATAAGTATTCAGACCCTTTGCTATGAGACTCGAAATTGAGCTCGGTGCATCCTGTTTCCATTGATCATCCTTGATATGTTTCTACAATTTGATTGGAGTCCAGCTATGGTAAATTCAATTGATTGGACATGATTTAGAAAGGCACACATCTGTCTATATTAGTACCACAGTTGACAGTGCATGTCAGAGCAAAAACCAAGCCATGAGGTCGAAGGAATTATCCGTAGAGCTGCAAGGCCGGATTGTGTCGAGGCACAGATTATGGAGAAGGGTACCAACAAATTTCTGCAGCATTGAAGGTCCCCAAGAACACAGTGGCCTCCATCATTCTTAAATGGACGAAGTTTGGAACCGCCAAGACTCTTCCTAGAGCTGGTCGCCCGGGCAAACTGAGCAATTGGGGGAGATGGGTCTTGGTCAGGGAGGTGAACCCGAACCCGATGGTCACTCTGACAGAGCTCTACAGTTCCTCTGTGGAGATGGGGGAACCTTCCAGAAGGACAACCATCTCTGCAGCACTCCACCAATCAGGTCTTTATGGTAGAGTGGCCAGACGGAAGCCACTCCTCAGTAAAAGGCACATGACAGCCCGCTTGTAACTAAAGGACTCTGACCATGAGAAACAAGATTCTCTGGTCTGATGAAACCAAGATTGAGGAAACCTGGCACCATCCCTACGGTGAAGCATGGTGGTGGCAGCATCATGCTGTGGGGTTGTTTTTCAGCAGCAGGGACTGGGAGACTAGTCAGGATTGAGGGAAAGTTGAATGGAGCAAAGTACAGAGAGATCCTTGATGAAAACCTGCTCCAGAGCGCTCAGGACCTCAGACCGGGACCAAGGTTCACCTTCCAACAGGACAACGACCCGAAGCACACAGCCAAGACAATGCAGGAGTGGCTTCGGGACAAGTCTGAGGGACCTAGCCAGAGCCCGGACTTGAACCCGATCAAACATCTCTGGAGAGACCTGAAAATAGCTGTGCAGTGACGTTCCCCATCCAACCTGACAGACAGGATCTGCAGAGAAGAATGGGAGAAACTCCCCAAACACAGGTGTGCCAAGCTTGTAGTGTCATACCCAAGAAGACACGAGGCTTTAAATCACTGCCAAAGGTGCTTCCACAAAGTACTGCGTAAAAGGGCCTGAAAGACTTATGTAAATTTGATTTCAGTTTATTTAAAATTTGCAAAAAATGTCCAAAACCTGTTTTTTACTCGATCATTATCGCGTATTGTGTGTAGATGAGCAAAAAAACGATTTAAACCATTTTAGTGTAAGGCTGTAATGTAACAAAACTTGAAAAAAGTCAAGGGTTCTCAATACTTTCCGAATGCACTGTAACTACAAGTGAGATGCCAGTTGTTGGAAGGATAATAGTTCACCTTCTCTATACAGATGACCAAATGTTTTAATTCCTTTGTTTCACCAAGAAATTGCAATACCATCTGAGGGCTTTGTGTAAGATGGGGATAATTATTATAGAAAGATGTTTGTTATATATAGATATACATACGCCCTTCTGTTTACAGACTTCCATATTTAGTGTTTTTAATTAAAGTCGTTTGTGAGACCCATCAAAGCTTTAGGTGGGCTAATATAAGGTATAGATGCCAATGAAACAGGGGAAAGACACTTCACTTCCGCTGTCTGTCTCCAAGAGGGTGAACTTGTTGTATCTTGCCATACCCACCCACACAGCCTTGAACAGAAACACAACTGGAAGTCAGATAGAGTAAGTACTCCTTCTGAGTGTAGATTGAATAAAACGTTTTGAGTTTCACTCTGGGAGGTCTCCCTTTCGACTGAAATGAAGAGACCTTCCTATTAAGTTCTTTGAAGAAAAGAAAAAACATTGGTAATAGGAAAGGCCAAGGTTATAAAAAGGTAGAATAATTACACAATTAACCAACACAATAAGAGCAATTGGTAAATCCAGCCATCTATCCAACTCTTCCCCAACCTTTTTGAGAAGTGGAATATAGTTCAGTTGATAGGTCTTATTCATTTCAGAAGGAATTTGCAATCCCAGACGTGTCATTTTCTGGCGTCTCCAAGAAAACGGCTGGTCTAAAAATCAGGTTCTGCATAGCTGTTCGGTTAAGGCATGATTATACTATTTGATAGGTTTATTTTATATCCTGAAAAGGTGCCATATACATTTCCATTAGTCAGGATCTGAGCTACCGTACATTTGTACAGTAATCTAAATCAGACCGACATACTTAGGTCCAATATTCATCCTCCGTAAAACTTTAAACAAGTAGTTCCATTCTATGCGATCAAAAGCTTTTTCCGCATCTTATTAAGCCACCACTACAGATTCCTGGTCATTCTCTACATAATGCATTATGTTAAATCATATTCTGATATTAAATCAGGAGAAGAGCGGTTTCTTACTAAGCCGGTTTGGTCCATATCAACCAAGTCAGGAAGAACTTTATCTAGTCTAAGAGCTATGAGTTCAGCAACAATTTTATATGCAGTGTTCAATAAAGATATTGGTCAGTGCCTGTTCAAGTGTATCTTATCTGTCTCTATGGCATGAATAAATATATTGCAAAGAGGATGAATTCGTTTGGATAAAAATGTTCTATAGAGTTCAACAGGAAATCCATCTAACCTTGGTGATTTTCTCCCAGCAGTGTTGAAAATGGATTCCCTAATTTCTTCAGATGTAATCTCTTTCTCCAAAACCCTTTCGATCCTCATCAGTTAAAGCTTGTCAATTGAGTTTGTTCAAAAACTCATGCATTGTGGCAGGGATATCCCTTTCAGAATTGGACAGCGTTTCATTAAACTCTCTAAAGAGTAGATGAATTGCCTCAGGATCCTGAACAACTGTTGTTGGACATCTTAATAGAGCTAATAACTCTACTAGCTTCCTCTCGCCTTATCTGCCAAGCAAGCAACTTTACTTATTTATTACCATGTTCATAGTAGGTTTGTTTTGTTCTCCTAAATGTGTTTTCTGCTTTATAGGTCGTCAGGTTGTTATATTCCAATCGCTTTGAGTCAAATTTTTGTAGAGTTGAGTCGTCAAATGTTATACTATGTTCATTTTCCAGATCTCACATTTTTTCTCCAACAAATCTACTTGAGCCTTATACAGTGCATTCGGAAAGTATTCAGACCCATTGACTTTTTCCACATTTTGTTACATTACAGCCTTATTCTGACATTGATTGTAGTTTCCCCCCCCCCCCTCACACACACAATACTCCATAATGACAAAGCAAAAACAGGTAATTAGACATTTTTGCAAATGTATTAAAAATAACCTGAAATACACATTTACAAAAGTATTCAGACCCTTTACTCAGTACTTTGTTGAAGCATCATTGGCAGCGATTACAGCCTTGAGTCTTCTTGGGTATGACGCTTCAAGCTTGGCACACCTATATTTGGGGAGTTTGTCCCATTTTTCTCTGCAGATCCTCTTAAGCTCTGTCAGGTTGGATGGGGGAGCGTCTCCGCACAGCTATTTTCAGTTCTCTCCATGTTTGATAAGGTTCAAGTTCGGGCTCTGGCTGGGCCACTCAAAGACATTCAGAGACTTACCCGAAAAGACTCCTGCGTTGTCTTGGCTGTGTGCTTAGGGTCGTTGTCCTGTTGGAAGGTGAACCTTCACCTTATGCTCGAAAGCGCTCAGGACCTCAGCCTGTCTTCTTCAAGGATCTCTGTACTTTGCGCCGTTCAACTTTCCCTCGATCCTGACTAGTCTCCCAGTCCCTGCCGCTGAAAGAAAATCCCCACAGCATGATGCTGCCACCACCATGATTCACCATAGGGATGGTACCAGGTTTCCTCAAGACATGACACTTGGCATTCAGGCCAAAGAGTTCATTCTTGGTTTCATCAGACCAGAGAATGTTGTTTCTCAACATCAGAGTCCTTTAGGTGCCTTTTGGCAAACTCCAAACTCCCAACCACAAACACAACCTCCTCCCGAACTGAAAGTTAAAAACCCCATACCCATTAGACGCTAGTCTTTAAAATAGATGTACCTGCTGTGCATAGCATCACCCGAATTAGGTTCAATCTAAATTATACGTATAGTGCATGGATCCCCGTAACATGAAAATTATGTCAGTTGAGACAAAATAAAATGGGAATCAAAGCAACAAACATCGGCAATAAAAAAGACAGGACTATTTAGGCCCATTTGAGCATGTCTCTGAATATTTTTTATTTATTTTTTTAAACAGAGGATGCGTTCATGATCACCCTCAGCCACGCCTACCAGTACACTCAAATGTCAACCAATCGGCATTCCCCAAGGTGCCCCGAAACCTGTGTCGCGCAGCTGCAAAAGTGATGACCAAAAACGCACCCAAGCACCCCAGGAAAAAAGACATCAAGCTATGATGAATAAATGAAAACTTTTACCAGACGATGACCATCATCCCTCAAATATGAAATAGGAATAGGGGCAATTTAGTTTTTTTTTAATCAACATCATCCTGATTACAGCACCTCCATTCTTGAGCTCTGCCTTTGCTCAGGCAGCAGAGAAGGGGGTAGATCCAGGATTTTGGGAATCCATTCCCGTAGAAAAGAGATGGCATTTATTCCCTCCACAGCCTCCGGGAAACCTTGCAATCTAAAATTTGAGCACCTTTGGACATTTGTGAGAATCTAATTTCTCCTCAAGTTTCGAAATGCCGTCTTCCAACTTCTTGTGCTTTTGATCCACGTACTCGCGGACGTCCAGAATTGCAGCGTGGTCTTTTTCTAACTTTGTCAGTCGTCTCTTTGTGACTTTCTGGTCTTCATGGAGTTGATTAAACAGCAAATACATTTTGATTATGCGTTCAGAAAGTGTCTCTACAATTTTTGTTATACCCTTGTCCATCTCCATTCTGAATCATCATGGTGTTTCGTCCGAGCTAGCATCCTCCGAGGCCGAAGGGGTGGGGGGCACATTTCCACACCTCGTCTGCTAAAGCTTGGGCATCTTTTGTTTTGGCGATAAAAGAGACGTATTAAATTTTCGACGAACGGGTAAACCATCAAGATACCTAAAAAGTGTAAAATGTAAAAAGTTCAATGACACTAAGCAGACGAGTCTTGTTAGAGCTTCGCCATTGCCGGAAATACCATCAACAATCTTTTGACAAGGAATCTATGTTGTGTCAGTCTGTTCATGTCAAAGTTGGTTTGGTGTTTGTAGGTTTAAATGGTTCAAGAGCAGTTGCGAATCCATTCAAGCCTATGGAGCTTTTATGCACATTTAAAACGGTTATAGTTCAACAAGTATACATGGTATCAAAAAGCTGTATACAAGCAACCTATTCCAGACTGGCCTGCGAGTTCCGACGTTTGCATAGCGTTTCTCGCTTAAACGGTTGAAGACTAGTTCACTGCATAGTTTTACCATTCAAGTCTACGGCCAATGAAATGCATTGGGATTTATGCAAATATGGTTGTAGTGTGAAAAGTATCAGTAGTATCAGAAAGTTTTTTTTTCAAGCACACTGACCAGTGGTAGTCTTCACATTTAAAAGTTGTTTTGGAGTCGGTAGCTTTAACGGTTTTGGCGCTAAAGGTTCCAGCGGAATAATAATAACTGTAAACAGTTTATAAAGTTGTGCTTTTTTTCCAGCAAGCACACTTAACGAAATAAAAACAATGCAGAAGGTGTGTATTGAGTAGTAAGGCCAAACCTCACCAAAAATATTAAATCAACCCATCCCATGGTCTTTTGTTTTGCTCAGAGCTCCATCAAACCCAGAACACCTCTCCTGATCAGTCTGCCCAAACCCTTGACTCACTTGAACTCAGCGGTGAGGAGGTTGAAGCCATTGTAGAGATGTCCCTCAGATGACACCCTCTTCAGGTAGGAATAGCTGTCCTGGCTCTGATCTGTCAGGAAATTGGACACCAGGAACCCTACAACACATAGAACCAACATTATTCTTACATTCACACTAAAATGGACACTTTCAGAGAGGTTACAGACCAGTTAGGCAGGCCCCCTGGACATGGCAAGAGTAGATTTATCAGTTGGCTGGCTATTTGGTTTTGTAACCACAAACACATTTAGTTATACTATCCAATATGATCGACACAACACCGCTTATTGGTCCAGGTCTCTTTTGAAAACAAGACTAACCTGGTTAAATAAAGGTTAAATAAAAATAAATTGAGCAAATTGTGACGCAGTTACGTGGAGGATTTTTGAGGTAAAATATGTAACATAGGTCTTGGACTGAGTGACATTCGAGATAGTGTCCATGTTACGTAGCACTGCGAGTTAGCGGTTAGGAGGACAGGCTACTACCCGAGATGGGGGACCTGCACTACAGTAATGAAGTGTGTCAGGAAAAAGCCTGAAATGTGGCCTTGAAGAAAATAAAACAATTTGAAAACTGCTATTACACAAGGAGGTGTTTCCCTTGTGGGGCTGAGCATCGGCAGTAGACAGCTCTGATACAGAACGACTGTGGAGAGCCACTGTAGCGTGCAAACAGAGGAGGCGAGGGAGGCTGGCTGACACTACTATTCACTTACTGTGGCGCTATTGCTAGTGAATGAATCCTTCAAAAAGCGGTTCATTTCCATCCATTCGACCATTCCAGCTCCATGTTAGCTGCGGCATTCTAGGAACAAGGCTTTTTGAGGAATTAAATATTAACACTACAGTGCAATCAGAAAGTATTCAGACCCCTTGACGTTTTTCCACATGTTACGTTAGTCTTATTCTAAAATTGATTGAATTGCTTTCCTTTCAATCTACACACAATACCCCATAATGACAAAGCAAAAACAGGTTTAGATATTTTTACAATTTTATTACAAATAAAAAACTGAAATATCACATTTACATAAGTATTCAGACCCTTTACTCAGTACTTTGTTGAAGCACCTTTGGCAGCGATTACAGCCTCAAGTCTTCTTGGGTATGACGCTACAAGCTTAGCACACCTGTATTTGGGGAGTTTCTCCCATTCTTCTCTGCAGATCCTCTTAATAGCACAGCTATTTTCAGGTCTCTCCAGAGATATGTTTGATTGGGTTCAAGCCCAAGGTCTGACTGGGCCACTCAAGGACATTCAGAAACGGGTTGTCCTTCTGGAAGGTTCTCCCATTCCACAGAGGAACTCTGGAGCTCTGTCAGAGTGACCATCGGGTTCTTAGTCACCTCCCTGACCAAGGCCCTTCTCCCCTGATTGCTCAGTTTGCCCGGGCAGCCAGCTCTAGGAAGAGTCTTGGTGGTTCCAAACTTCTTCCATTTAAGAATGATGGAGGCCACTGTGTTCTTGGGGACCTTCAATACTGCAGACATTTTTTGGTACTCTTCCCCAGATCTGGGCCTCGACACAATCTACAGACAATTCGTTTGAGCACATGGCTTGGTTTTTGCTCTGACATGCACTGTCAACTGCGGGACCTATATAGACAGGTGTGTGCCTTTCCAAATAATGTCCAATCAATTGAATTTACCACAGGTGTACTCCAATCAAGTTGTAGAAACATCAAGGATGATCAATGGAAACCGGATGCACCTGAGCTCAATTTCAAGTCTCATAGCAAAGGGTCTGAATACTTACATAAATAAGGTATTTCTGCTATTTATTTAATACATTTGCAAAAATTCCAAAACCTGTTTTCGCTTTGTTGTTATGGGGTATTGTGTGTAGATTAGTGAGGAAAATAATCAATTGTATTAATTTTAGAACAATGCTGTAAGGTTATACAATGGGGAAGAAGGGAAGTGGTCTGAACACTTTCTGAATGCACTGAATATTAATACACTGCCTCCTAAAAATGTACATATCGGGCTGCTCAGTGGGTATATTCTCGTTCAAGTTGGTCGTCACCTCTTCCTTGTGCGTCTGGATTGGGCCTTCCCTCCAGGTAATTGGTCAGTGCAGCCAGTTTGCCCCTCTTGTTGATCCCCAGCCATGACCCTCCTTCCTTCCCCTCCTCCAGGTCCAGCCCTGACAACACACAACAATCACATCACACTCCATGTCCATCACAAATCACCTACATGAATTTTCTTCCCATTGTAACGCCTCTGTCTGAAAATAGAACAACAGGTGTAGGCCTAACTGACCAGTGAGATTGAATGCTATACTGAACAAAAATAAAACGCAACATGCAATAATTTCAACGATTTTACTGAGTTACGGTTCATATAAGGAAAACAGTCAATTGAAATAAATAAATTAGGCCCTAATCTATGGATTTCATATGACTGGGCAGGGGCGCAGCCATGGGTGGGCATAGGCCCACCCACTGGTAAGCCAGCCAATCAAAATGTTTTTTTCTCAAAAGAGCTTTTATTACAGACAGAAATACTCCTCAGTTCCATCAGCTGTCCGGGTGACTGGTCTCACACGATCCCACAGGTAAAGAATACGGATTTGGAGGTCCTGGGCTGGTGTAGTTACAAGTGGTCTGCAGTTTTGAGGCCGGTTGGACATACTGCCAAATTCTCTAAAAAGATGTTGGAGGAGGCTTATGGTAGAGAAACAAACTGGCAACATTATCTGGCAACAGCTCTGGTGGACATTCCTGCAGTCAGCATGCCATGTGCACGCTCCCACAAAACTTGAGACATCAGTGGTTGTGTGACAACATTTCACATTGGCCTTTTATTGTCCCCAGCACAAGGTGCACCTGTGTAATAATCGTGCGGTTTAATCAGCTTCTTGATATGCCACACCTGTCAGATGGATGGATTATCTTGGCAAAGGGGAAATGCTCACTAACAGGGATGTAAACAAATGTGTGAATTTTTTATAGAGAAATAAGCTTTTTGTGCGAATGGAAAATTTCTGGTATCTTTTATTTCAGCTCATGAAATATGGGACCTACACTTTAGATGTTGCCTTTATATTTTTGTTTAGTATATATATATATTCACTGTGAATCAACAATGGCAATCATGTATTGCTGAAAATAATGCTGCCAGTCAACACTCAAAACAAGAGTTTGCTTATAATAAATCTATTCATTCTAGAAGAAGCACAAAGAACAAATGTTTCACCCTCCTCCAAGCCATCGCTGACTGCCTAGTTTTACTCCTTTGTGAGTTACAGGAAAAAATTCTGACAAGAAGTGCATAAAAACCAAAAACATTAAAGGAAGAGGCGATTCTGTACTTTATGCAGTTAAGGCTGAGCAGTGGGTTTCTGAGAAACAGACAGGCCTCTCTGCCTTGCATTCATCATCATGGGAGCCTCATTACCATGTAGAGCACGGAACTCTGAAAACGCTGAATAGATTAATTCTACTCATACATTCTGTTTGTCTGGACGCGGAGTGAAGCAATGCCCTTACTTACACGACTCATAGGGAATACGACAAGCAGTTGAGCGTTAAGAGATATATAGATCATTTTATTACAACCAGTGTGACTTGCTAGTCACTTACCATTTTGCACTTGGAAGAAATGAACCCACTGAAGAATGAATAACAAGATGTTAATACTTATACTGTACAAAAAGTTGAATAAACTTCTAGAGGCAAAGGGCC
Source organism: Salvelinus namaycush (assembly GCF_016432855.1). NCBI lineage: Eukaryota > Metazoa > Chordata > Actinopteri > Salmoniformes > Salmonidae > Salvelinus > Salvelinus namaycush. Next base: position 33,009,280 of record NC_052307.1, read on the forward strand.
ATGCGATACAGGCGGTTCATCTTGACCTAAACTGTCACTTAAACACTGAGATAGGCTGTGTGTGTTTCTATGAGAGTGGGGGTAACTAAGGGAAGCATGTGCAGAGGCAAGATGGTAAGCCTACACTTCCACCTCATTAATACAGGCGCACTGAGACAGCCAGGGAACAGAGGAGAGGTACTCTGCTGCAGGGAAACCCAGCCAAGGCCTGAAGCCAATGGGGACAGGTAGAGATGGAGCTGCTGGAATCCCAGAGCTTATTCTCCCAGGGTGATGGTAGAGCAGACAAACATGATGACAGTCAGTGCTACTATGGGTGTGCTGTCCTTGAAAAAGGTTTCAAAAGTCCTCAGCTCTGCTCTCCCTGTGAGGCAAAGATGAATAAATTGGCAATAAAACATCAACACATTGTTTAGCTGTAAGATCAGGCTGAGATTGACTTGTGTGGACTCACTCAAACGAACATCAACATAATCCATCACCTTCAACCAGAGGCCAACCAGCGTCCCTCCACCCACACACCAGATAAGAGCCTCGCTGGTCACACTCATTCATTTCTGCCACACCACATAGAATCAGCCATCAGTTGAATGGCTGCTACTCAAGCCTGTGTAATGATTTTTTTTTTTTTTATATAAATAGTTGACTCAGAAATACTATAAAGAGGCTGTTGAACAAAACAACTTCATAGTCTGCTGTGAGAGGGAGAGGAAATGAAAGGAATCACTCAGAAACAGAGGAGAAGCAATGCTCTATGACAGGAAGCTTATTGTAATCACACTTCTTAGCCTTACACCCGGTTCACTTTTTAAACAGCCTGAACACTCAGGAATGCATTTTCTTTTCTCAGTCAATGCTTTATGCTCTTAATAATGAAAAAATGGAATGACTGGGACACTCAGTGCATCAAATTCCTCTCAAAAAGTATTACCGTCACATCGGCAGTCATGACCGCAGTCAAATTCCACGTGACCATTGAGTCACGGTAATCTCTTACGCCCTCTGGACATGTATTGGTAGTACCCTAACCACCATCAGGTTGTTAATGGCCTGGTACTCGGGGCTCTACTGTCCCTCTAACCACTCTGACATCAATACAAATACAATTGAAAATCACATCATCAAAACAGTATCATGCTTTTAAAACTCACAGTTAGGCTACACCTTTTGACCTCACTGTGATGACCAATTTGAAGAAAGAAGCTCAATAATGGGTTGAAACTGGATGTTGTTTCAAAGCCAAACAATGAAATGGACAGCGCTTTCTAAGGTGATGATTAATTCAAAGCATTTCAAATGTTGCACGTGAAACATCCATAAGCATATTAGAGCTCATGCATAGGCCTATATATGAGCCTAAGCCCATATAATTTTGGGGGGATTGTGTCGTTATTCAATACATAGCCCACTGCATATTATGCATGGCAGAAAAACAAAAAAGATAAGATTGTCTTTGGTACATAATTGGTCTAGCCAATACTCCAAAATTAAACAAATTATATGAATCACTGTTAAGTGATGACTGTATTATTATGCATACTGGATGGACTGGTTACCTTATGCTACGCTCCAAACTATCTATCCGTGAGTCTGGGAGAGAACGTTTAGACCTAGGTGATCAAATCACATTTTATTTGTCTCTTGACATGGAAACCAATATCTGGCTCATGAATGCATTCTAGCCGAGTTGAAATGAAATGGGTTGCGGTGAAATAAAAGGCTCTCAGAGAAAGACAGAGGGGAAACAGAAGGGACTCCTCTCCAAAATGATCTGTCGCCCCACAGTGTGGTTCTGCCACTTCAACGTCAAGTGCAGATACTTACCGCTGAGGATTTCGCTGTTGCTCGCCCAAAAGTCTGCAGCTTTGGTTGGTCTGTTGTAGAACTCATCTCTGTTTGCAGCCAAAATTAGCCTGAGGGAAAAAGAGAAAGAGAGAGGACTAGAGTTATGAGGGAGACCATGGTAGACCACTTAAGGTAATGTACTTTAGCGCCATAACCTAGTGGTGGTATCCATCTTGACATATTATTATGTTTTGGGTCGCATCTCCTTATATCGAAGAGACTGAGCCCTGGCTGTGTCTTCAGCGGCCCAAATCGCACCCTATATATAGCTCACTACTTTATACCAGGGCCCATAGCACTCTGGTCAAAAGTAGTGCATTATAAATGGAATAAGATCCCAAATAACCTGTGCTCATTTGCCAGGCTGCAATCTGCACCAATGAGTGAATCAAGGCGTCAGCATGCTTCAGTTAGGCTGGCGCCTAGCCGAACTTGGCTAGCCAAACGAGTGTTCTCGCATACTCCCTTAAAAGACTCTCACTTGAAAATAATTAAAATAATTAAAATAATTAAAAAATTAAGTGTGCCCGAACAGCTGAAAAAACCCTCACCGAAGTCCAAAACAAACCCCCCAAAAAATGACAGTGTCATAATATATGCAGGACCTCTATATATACACTGAACTGTTTCGGCTGGGAAGCATGCGGACGCCTGAGGTGTGACAGAGAAAATAAAGAGCTGTGCAGTGCCTTGCTGCAGACCTGACTGAGCTGAGCTCCTGACTGAGGGTGCATGTTGCCTAATTGTCTGTGTGTGCACTATTCCTCCCCTCCGGGTACGGCAAGGTTTGGCACCGCACCCCGGTCCCCATCAGCTGCAACAGCAGGAGAAAGCTGATGTGCTGTCACTATCCAACACCATGTGTATGTCCCAAATGGCACCCTATTCCCTATATAGTGCACTACTTTTGACCAGAGCCCATGGGTACTGGTCAAAAGTAGTGCACTATATAGGAAATAGGGTTAATTTGGTACGCACACCATACCTCTGCCTCTCCATGTAACTTGATTACCTTAACGCAATAACATTACAACCCCTGCCGACTTTCTCCACCCAGCTTGGACTGCTGCACAGTGTGCATAGACAGATCACAAGAGATGGGCTTTTTCAGACCCCGCCCCACTGCAAACATCACATCAAATCCATAATACAACAGCTGGCAAAAAAACAAACAAAAAAACACATTTTCTCATCCTTCAGAGTTCCAAAAGGGCCATGTCAGAGAGAGGCTGAGGCTTCTAAAGGCCAGGGGAGGTGCACGTTTCAGATTGATCCAGTGCAGCGGATGGAGACAGAATAAATGTGCAGCTTTCTCCTGACAGCCCTCTAAAGCCAAATCAGCTCCAATGGCAGCTCTCTTAAATCAGACTAACATTTCGACAACGTTAAATATTACGACAAGTCTGGCCACAGTTTTCAATGCTCAATCAGACCAACGTTTGGACAATGACGTTAATGTTAAGGCCAAGTCTTCGGCTAAAGTAATCCCTCCTCACATTCAGCCAGGATTGTAGACTATCCATGTACATTTCTCACACAAAAGGGGAGCAGGAATGACATGATCCCCCACCCCTCCTCTCCCCCATATCAGCTCTCTTACACACTCAGCTCAGTTGACCATCTCTCCATTCCACAGACTGGATAGACATTAGCTCATTATGAGAATGAATTGGTCTTGAATTGTTTGCCGACGCCAGTGACTCGAGCAGTTAGAACTGGTGTTTTAATCCCCACTGCTATGCTGCTCGCCCCACAGTGTCTCCAACAGAGAGAACAAGATATTGAAGATGGGGTAGGGAAGGACATCCTTTGATGAGGATCCATAGGATCAAAAGAAAATAGTCTTAAAAAAGAAGACCTGTCAGACAGCACACATTGGAGGAAGGAGCTCAGTGAACAGGAACTGTTCCATGGGCTATACTAGCCTATATGAAAAAGATTGGTATGAGGCTCACAAGTTAAACATGAGCATTTAACTGAAAGTGAAACCTAGGCCTTACACAGTGCCAGCACCACCCCCACCTACTGCAATTTTCAGTAGTTATGCCATAACAAATGGGCCTTAATGTGCCACTCATCACACTGACACACTATCACTGCTGTAGCTAATGCTGCATTTGACATTAATCTCTGGCGACTTTTCACTAGCACTGCACAACTGTCACTTCTTTAGCAAGGCAACAGTGCATGACTTAGTGACTTCACATTAATGTTCAGCTACTGTCCAATGAATCATCAGCTAGCCCAGCGTGAACGCACATGCGCACACTCACACACACACACACACCACCACACAGCCGCACACACGATTGTGGGGTTGTTCCTCCCAGTTTGGCTGCCCTATACGAATAGGCAACTGCAGCGTAGATCCTTGGCGTTGGAAGAGAGGTGGGCTCGCAGTGGGACCTGTGGGCCCAAAGTTATGAGGTTTGTAGTAGTAGCCTATATTGAATGTCCCAGGGAACACCATTAAGTTCCCTGTGAAAGTTAGTCTCTTTTGACTTCTATTGTTCTGGCTCTACGAGACAATGTAGGGTCAATGTATTTATACAACATGTGTTGGCCTATAATATAACCTACAGTTGTAACCAGGGCTCTAAATTAAAATTGCATTGGTAGCAATGGTGTTTAACTTTGTCTTTTTTTCTTTTCTTCTCTCGATTAGAGCCCTCAGAAAGTATTCATACCTAGGGCTGTTGTGGTGACTGTATTACCGTCACATCGCAGTCAAATTCCACGTGACCATTGAGTCACGGTAATCTCTTACGCCCTCTGGACATGTATTGGTAGTACCCTAACCACCATCAGGTTGTTAATGGCCTGGTACTCGGGGCTCTACTGTCCCTCTAACCACTCTGACATCAATACAAATACAATTGAAAATCACATCATCAAAACAGTATCATGCTTTTAAAACTCACAGTTAGGTTACACTTTTTGACCTCACTGTGATGACCAATTTAAAGAAAGAAGCTCAATAATGGGTTGAAACTGGATGTTGTTTCAAAGCCAAACAATGAAATGGACAGCGCTTTCTAAGGTGATGATTAATTCAAAGCATTTCAAATGTTGCACGTGAAACACCGATAAGCATATTAGAGCTCATGCATAGGCCTATAGATGAGCCTAAGCCCATATAATTTTGGGGGGATTGTGTCGTTATTCAATACATAGCCCACTGCATATTATGCATGGCAGAAAAACAAAAAAGATAAGATTGTCTTTGGTACATAATTGGTCTAGCCAATACTCCAAAATTAACAAATTCTAGTAATCACATGTGCCGAATACAACAGGTGTAGACCTTACCGTGAAATGCTTACTTACAAGCCCTTAACCAACAATGCAGTTAAGAAAATTAAGATTTAAAGAAAAAATATTTAAAAAATAAACTGAAGTAAAAAAAGAGCAACAATAAAATAACTATAACGATGCAATGTACAGGGGGTACCGGTACCGAGTCTATGTGCGGGGGTACAGATTAGTCGAGGTAATATGTACATGTAGGTAGGAGTAAAGTGACCATGCATAGATAATATAAACAGCAAGTAGCAGCAGCGTAAAACAAAAGGGTAGGGGTGGGGGGGGGGGGAGTACAATGCAAATAGTCCGGGTAACCATTTCGTTAGCTGTTCAGCAGTTTTATGGCTTGGGGGTATAAGCTGTTAAGAAACCTTATGGTCCTAGACTTGGTGCTCCAGTACCCCAATATAGTTGGTTCATATTTCAACCTGCTTGTTCTGATCGCGTTACATGCTGACCGGTCTAGTCAGCATGTAAAGTGTTGAAAGTTTCCAAGAGCGAAGTGGTCTCAATCATTGGGAAAAATGTCCCCTAGAAATTAATATTAGAACCCTGTAAATACATTTGTTAATTATAAAAAGCAAAAATGTTGATACAAATAACAAAAACATTTTAAAAAGTAATTTGTGAAATATTAATTAGGTTTCGACATTATGTTAAAGCACTATTTTCCTACTAACATGCATTATATTGAAAAATAACGTTTGTGTAGACAACTAGCTAATGAGGTAAAAAAAAACATGACTGAACAAAGTGTAAAACAAAATGGTTAAAGGCCCGCGAAAAGATTTAGAACGGCCCACAACATGGTTTAGGAATGTAAAATGCGGCAACCCAATCCTCAACAGGAAGATAAAAACATTGCGCTGGTTAATATTGGTCAGATCTTTTGAACGGTTTGTGCTAGAAATAAACAGTAGCAATGGTGCAAGCATGACACTAATCAATCTACGCTCAGGAAACAACAGCACAGCAAAGCCTTGTCATTACAACAATTATTCTAAAAATAAATATTGTCACTGGTGCTCACAAATTATAAATGCAGGTCACACAGAAAAATATTTTGTCACATATGTGACCCAATTGACCACACTTTAGAGCCCTGGTTGTAACAGTATCTAACCTGAGATAACAGCAATATCCAGTCAGGTATACACACTGTTCCCAGATAATGATATGCATTCATTAGACACACAGAACATGCACCACGCATGTTTGTTTTCCACTACGTCCCTCGTCAAAGCCAACTACCTGAGACGTATTAATTGCCATGACAGGGTCACCGGTCAAAGCGATGAGGATTAAATAGTTCCACTGAGAGAGGCATTTATTCGCGGAGTACGAGTACAGAACAGAAATGAGTCACTGAACTATAATGACATACGTAATAATTGTATCCTTTCTCCTGGGCCTTCACGGCAGACAGCGTCTCCCATGAATCTTGTTCAGAGGGAGGTGGATTCTTTAAGAACAAATTGACCTAATCGGGGTCAACCTCTGTGCATCAAAGGCTAATGATGCAAAGCCGGTTGCGGTGACACGTGTGGCCCAGGAGTCTACGACACTGTCCCCGAAACAAAGCAAGCACTAATGATTTTACACAGGAGAGAGCAGAGCATCCATCGGTTTATCCATCTGAGCCTATGGGAATCACTAGGAGAGAAACAACAAGAAAACCAACAGGGTACAGCCATGCAGAGTGCAATTGTAGAGAATGATTACACAATTTATTCATGTCAATTATTCCTTACTTACAAAAAATGGTATACGTTTGAGACAAAGTCAATGGGAATGCTAAGCTAATATTTCAGCAAGATACCTCCCATCCATGATAGTCATACTCCTATATCGCAAGGGAAAGTACTAATCATGATGGTGACGCAATACATAGGCCTAATTGGAAGTCAAAACAGAACATTGTTGTCAGGCAGATATGTTGGGGGCATTGGGTGCATGGAAGAAAACCAGTTACTCAAGAGGAATTTAGCATTCTTGCATTATTTTGCCATTCCCCTCACTGACATAACCTAGGCCTACATGCACTAATTCAACCACAAGGATACGAGGCCTATAAGTTACACGTATCCTGTGGGTCCAAAGTGAGTCATTGTTAACACACCTCCACTATGATTGCCTCTGGGAGATTGCCCTAGCCTAAGGCAAAGGCAGAGATAGACCCTGGCCAGGTAGAGAGAGCTCCACAGATCCCAAGGGATTATTATAAACAGGGCTTTAAATTGCATTGACTGCTCCTCACCACTGGCCTTCAAGGACATTCACTGAGATAAATCAGCAGTGACTGTAGTAAAGGTTAGCCGATGGTAGCCCTAGATGGTGGTCCGCAGAGCTTTAGACCCACATGGAAGGCTCTGAATTGTTCCGTTTCATTGAAATTGTGAAGTGAAACGGAGCAATTCAATTTGGATTCAGGCTAGCTTTGAAGACCTCCAGTGAAACAGCACCACAGATTCTCTGGGGTTCTTATCATTGCTTCTCTGCTTTGGGTGCTACATCAGATTGGAGATGCTACACTTCAGCACTAGCCTAACGCATCTTCGAGGGAGCAGGGTATAATAATAATTGGGGGGGGAAAAATGTATCAAGAGATGGGAAGAATGTCCCCTGCATCTAACTCAACGCTACGATTCCTTTTTTAAATTCAATTTGAGCTCAATATCTGGAGGTGTACATCTTTTTAAACCACCGTCTGAATATAGGCCTAAAGTTATGAGCTAAAATGAGAGCAGTCCAGACTAGGCTATATGAAAAAAAGTGTGGTAATTTATACAACGGGTGGGTCTAATCCTGAATGCTGGTTGGTTAAAAGCGCATTCCAGCTGGTGACTCTTCCACAAGTTACCACCGGCTAAATCTATGATGTTAAAATGCCTATTTACTCTGTTCCATCTGACTGAGCAATCCACTGTCTCATCAGACCAGCCAGGCAATTTATAAACTTGATCTCCACTATAAAAAGCATCGAGACACTATCACCCATTTCTTTTAGACTAACATTTAGTTTTCAACAGCGGAGATTTGTATAAACCTTACTGTCTGTCTCTGACGTTTGCAACATTGTTTCAGTATTCAAATTCGATCTCCAACTGTCCCATAGTAATGAATGTGTAGGGGACGAGAGAGAGGAATCAAATCAAAAACATATCAAATTTTATTAGTCACATTCGCCGAATACAACAGGCACCTTACAGTGAAATGCTTACTTACTAGCCCCTAACCAACAATGCATTTAAAAAATATATATGGACAAGAATAAGAGATAAAAAGTAAGAAGTAATTAAAGAGCAGCAGTAAAATAAAAATATTGATACTATATACAGGGCGGTACCGATACAGAGTCAGTGTGCGGGGTCACAGGTTAGTTTAGGTAGTATGTACATGTAGGTAGAGTTATTAAAGTGACTATGCATAGATGACAAAAGAGGGTAGCAGTGGTGTAAAAAGGGAGTGAGGGGGGGGGGGGGGGGGGGGGGGGGGGGGCACTGCAAATAGTCTGGGTAGCCATTTGACTAGATGTTCAGGAGTCTTATGGCTTGGGGGTAGAAATTGTTTAGAAGCCTCTAGGACCTAGAGGCACTCAGGTACCGCTTGCTGTGCGGTATTAGAGAGAACAGTCTGACTAGGGTGGCTGGAGTCGTGGACAATTTTTCCGGCCTTCCTCTGACACCGCCTGGTATAGAGGTCCTGGATGGCAGGAAACTTGGCCCCGGTGACGTACTGGGCCATACGCACTACCCTCTGTAGTGCCTTGCGGTCGGAGGCCGAGCAGTTGCCATACCAGGCAGTGATGCAACCAGTCAGGATGCTCTTGATGGTGCATCTGTAGAACCGTTTGAGGATCTTTTCAGTCAAATCTTTTCAGTCTCCTGAGGGGAAATAGGTTTTGTCGTGCCCTATTCACGACTGCCTTGGTGTGCCTGGACCATGATAGTTTGTTGCTCTCAACTTGCTCCACTGCAGCCCCGTCGATGAGAATGGGGGCGTGCTCGGTTCTCTTTGTCCTGTAGTCCACAATCATCTCCTTTGTCTTGATCACGTTGAGAGAGAGAGGTTGTTGTCCTGGCACCACATGGCCAGGTCTCTGACCTCCTCCCTATAGGGTGTCTCGTTGTTGTCTGTGATCAGCCTACCACTGTTGTGTCATCGGCAGATTTAATGATGGTGTTGGAGTCGTGCATGGCCATGCAGTCATGAGTGAACAGGGAGTTCAGGAGGGGACTGAGCACGCACCGCTGAGGGTCCCCTGTGTTGAGGATCAGCGTGGCGGATGTGTCGTTACCTACCCTTACCACCTGGGGGCGAACCTGTCAGTAAGTCCAGGATCCAGTTGCGGGAGGTGTTTAGTGCCAGGGTACTTAGCTTATTGATGAGCTTTGAGGGCACTATGGTGTTGAATGCTGAGCTGTAGTCAATGAACAGTATTCTCACGTAGGTGTTCCTTTTGTCATGGTGGGAAAGGGCAGTGTGGAGTGCAATAGAGATAGCATCATCTGTGGATCTGTTGGGGCGGTATGCAAATTGGAGTGGGTCTAGGGTTTCTGGGATGATGGTGTTGATGTGAGCCATGACCAGCCTTTCAAAGCACTTCATGGCTACAGACGAGTGCTACAGGTCAGTAGTCGTTTAGGCAGGTTACCTTAGTGTTCTTGGGCACAGGCCCTATGGTGGCCTGCTTAAAGCATGTTGGTATTACAGACTCGGACAGGGAGAGGTTGAAAATGTCAGTGAAGACACTTGCCAGTTGGTCAGCACATGCTCGCAGTACACGTCCTGGTAATCCATCTGGCCCTGTGGCCTTGTGAATGTTAACCTGTTTAAAGGTCTTACTCACATTGGCTACGGAGAGTGTGATCACACAGTCATCCGGAACAGCTGGTGCTCTCATGCATGTTTCAGTGTCATTTGCCTCGAAGAGAGCATAGAAATAGTTTAGCTCGTCTGGTAGGCTCGTGTCACTGGGCAGCTCTCGGCTGTGCTTCCCTTTGTAGTCTGTAATGGTTTGCAAGCCCTGCCACATCCGACGAGCATCAGAGCAGGTGTAGTACGATTCGATATTAGTCCTGTATTGACACTTTGCCTGTTTGATGGTTTGTCAGAGGGCATAGCGGGATTTCTTATAAGCGGCAGCTCTAGCCTTTAGCTCAGTGCGGATGCTGCTTGTAATCCATGGCTTCTGGTTGGGGTATGTACGTACGGTCACTGTGGGGACGACGTCGTCATCGATGCACTTATTGATGAAGCCAGTGACTGATGTGGTGTGCTCCGCAATGCCATCGGAGGAATCCCGGAGCATATTCTAGTCTGTGCTAGCAAAACAGTCCTGTAGCTTAGCATCTGCTTCCTCTGACCACTTTTTTATTGATCTAGTCACCGGTGCTTCCTGCTTAAATTTTTGGAATCAGGATAGAATTATGGTCAGATTTGCCAAATGGAGGGTGAGAGAGAGCTTTGAATGAGTCTTTGTGTGTGGAGTATAGGTGGTCCAGATGTATTTTTCCTCTGGTTACACATTTAACATGCTGATAGAATTTTGGTAAACGGATTTAAGTTTCCCTGCATTAAAGTCCCCAGCTACTAGGAGCGCCGCCTCTGGATGAGCGTTTTCTTGTTTGCTTATGGCGGAATACAGCTCATTCAATGCTGTGTTAGTGCCAGTGTGGTGGCATGTAAATAGCTACGAAGAATACAGATGAAAATTCTTGGTAGGTAGTGTGGTCTACAGCTTATCATGAGATACTCTACCTCTGGCGAGCAATAGCTCGAGACTTCCTTAGATATCGTGCACCAGCTGTCATTTACAAAAATACATAGTCCACCGCCCCTTGTCATACCAGACGCCGCTGTTCTATCCTGCCGGTACATCGTGTAACCAGCCAACTGTATGTTGATATTGTCGTTGTTCAGCCACGACTCCGTGAAGCATAACATTTTACAGTTTTTAAAGTCCTGTTGGTAGCTTAATCTTCCGCGGAACTCGTCAATTTTATTCTCCAAAGACTGCATGTTTGCTAGCAGAATGGACGGAAGTGCGGGTTTATTTGATTGCCTACGATTTCTCAGGAGGCAGAATGGCCTCCTCTTCACGCAGATCACGGGTATCAGGGCCTGTTCCCGAGGAAGCAGTATATCCTTTGCGTCGGGCTCGTCAGAGTAATGAAAGAAAAATATATATAATTCTGCTAGTCCGTGGTGAGTAATAGCAGTCCTGACGTCTAGAAGTTATTTTCGGTCATAAGAGACGGTAGCGGCAACATTATGTACAAAATAAGTAAAAAAATAAGTCACAAACAATGCAAATAAACAACAACAAAAAAACACAATCGGCTGGGGGACCGTAAAACGTCTGCCTTCTTCTCCGGCAGGCATTTCTCAGCCAGTCGAAATCATGAATCAGCTGGCATAATTTTATGGATATATACATAGAAATGTCAATTGAAAAAAAGTAAAACGAAATGAAGTGCAGCTAGTTTGCAATCTTTCAAGCTTCAGTTTGAAGTTGTGTTGGCTAGCTCCTCTGAACAACAGTGTCCTAACGAGAGAGCACATTTTCTATGCCAGGCGAAATCGTGCCTCATTAGCTCATTGTTATGGATGTATCCAAATAAATGTCACTTGAAAGCAGCTTAAACAAATGTAAATGCAGCTACTTTGTTGTTAATCAGTCTGCACTGTTTGACGTGACTAAGTTAGCTGGAGTTGGCTAGCTAGCAAGCAAGGGATAAGAACTTTGTCAGCCAGTATGGCAATGGAACATTTAAAACAAACAACTGGGTCGCGTCTCTGGCAACCGAACCAATAGAACGAACGACCAGCCGGCTTGGGTAGCAACCCTAGATTTGTTTCAGGACCATATCTTGTGGAAGGATGAAATAGTATAAATAAATTCATCAAAATAAAGTTCATGAAAATTTGTCAATCATTATTTGAATATGTTTGTAACCCTCAACTTCGTTTCGGGCCTAACAACACCCGTGCCAATATATCCTCCAAACACCGGCTTCTCTGGCATTATCACTTAAAGAGAGGCAAGGAGAAGAGTCCTTACCTGTAGGCATTTTTGGATGCAGGCCGAGGGTCGAACTTGAAGAAGATGATACACATGTGGGTGTTAGGGATGGGGGACGCTCTCTTACACTGGGCACGGTCAATTTCAAAACTTGGACATGTTGACAAGAGCTGGAAGAAAATTATAGTATAGTGAGAAAAGCAGTAAAGTGAGAAAAGGTGCGAGGGGGAATTGCTGCAATTGACTTCTTAAGTGTGACAAGACTACTCTACACTGTGGCATGGCCTAGGTTCAATTTACAAAAGAGACAAACTAAATATCATACAGGATTGTGCAGGAAGCAATTTCACCTGCCACAGCTGTGCCAAGCCCTAGCTACAGAAACGTCACATGATATGAGAATGTTCCATATCCGTTACAGCTTTACACCTTTACATAACAAGAACGTTACTTCCTCTCAACAAGCTACCGGTGTCTTCGTATACCATCGCTAGTTGCAGGTGGAACGGAAGAATAAGAAAATGCTCGGTTAATAAATTAAATACATTTTCGCTCCAACACCAACCTGACCTGAGCAATGAGGAAGATCTGAAATAGACAATATGGCGGCGTACACTCTGTTGGATTACCTCATGGAGCAAAAAATGTATTTCATTTAATTAATGGAGCATTTTCTAAATTCTTACATTCCTCTTGCAACTAGCGATGGGAGATGAGAAGACACTGGTAACTTCCAAGTTGAGCGGTAGTAATGTTCTCGCTACGTAAAGGTTAGTTGAAAAATGACTGCCATATTTTTACACAAGCTAACAATTCTGTAGCTACATGTATGCTAAACTCCTAACCTCATCCAAGTGGTAGGCTAATCCTGAAATATTCAATACAGGACAGCAATATTGTTGACAAGCCCTCATTTGTGTCCACACACTTTATTGTAATCTGATAGAGAAGTGATTGGATAGGTCAAATGATGCGAAACAATGGACTTTGACCTAACACTTGTCCTGAAAAAGTAAAAAATAAATCACAATATCAAACAATTACTCCGATCAGAATTGCATCAGAGGCAAACTTTGGAATAATATTTAAATATTTTTTTCATGTAGGCCTACATGAATAAAAAGGTGTCAAAGCGTAGGTGATATGCATACAGCCTCATGTCCAAACCGTGCTGACATGTGGGAGGTGCCATAAAAATGTAGCCAAACTTTAATGAGACTTTTAATTACATAAATATAGGCTAAACACCAGTTATGTTTGACGAATATAATGGGATAATTAACAGTAAAGTCTAAAGGCTTGATTCTGTCAACATCCTTGAGGCACGGTTCGTTCATGGTCACAAGACCGGAGTGTGAAGAACACTGCCTGTTGTGCACCGCACATCACCCACCTTGAATTTGAGCGGAGATGGTCAGCATTTAACTATATATTTAACCGTAAAAACGTATTTGTTTAAAACCTGGACATTTTATTTAGCATGTCTTACTGTGATTCAAAGTAGCCTAGCCAAAATACGGCCATAGAAATGTTGAGGGAATTATTTTATAAACACTTAATATGCCATTGAAACAAGCATTTTCCTCATATTCTATTGGTTTTCAAAACAACATTATTTTATTGTCCAGCAGCCAAAGGCATAATTCTAATCATACTAGTAACTCATGTTAGTTACGGCATCTTTAGATCTCCCTCTTTCTAAATTTCTAAAATATATTTGAATCTCTGTCACATGAAACAGCTTGTGCGTGCAGTGCGCTTTTGAGAAGTGTTGTTTTCTCCTAAATTCATTTTGGAAACATTGTGCGCATTGTTGAGCTTATAATACGAAGAAATAAAACTTGATCAACATTATAAGCTAAACGGTGTGATCTGTTGCATCAGCCTCATTGATTTAAAAAAAAATCTAATATGTGCAGTGATTTTATGAATTTTGGATCTGTTGTCCCAGAGTCCGTTTTAAACCATATACTTATTTATCATAATAATGAGAGGACGCCCTTAATTTCAAGCCCTGGGAGGGAATTATTTAATAAAGACACAAAAAATGATTTGGTTGTAGGCTAATTGTAATGTTGCAATATTTTATAGGTGGGGTGGGTATAATTTGTGTAACGTTCCAACAACTTTGTAAAGTACAAGTTAGCCAACAAACAACGCATACAAAGTAGTCTGATCAATTCACCTAGCTTACTAGCTGCCGAATAGGCATCAACTCACCACGTAGCTTATTTATTTATTTGTATCCCTTTTTCTCCCAATTTCATGGTATCCAATTGGTAGTTAGTCTTGTCCCGTCACTGCAACTCCCGTACGGACTCGGGAGAGGCGAAGGTCGAGAGCCGTGCGTCCTCCGAAACACAGCCAAGCCGCACTGCTTCTTGACACAATGCCCACTTAACCTGGAAGCCAGCTGCACCAATGTGTCAGATGAAACACTACACACCTGGCAACCATGTCAGCGTGCACTGTGCCCGGCCTGCCACAGGAGTCTCTAGAGCGAGATTGGACAAGTACATCCAGCTGGCTGCGCCAGAGCCTGGACTCGAACCAGGATCTCTAGTGGCACAGCTAGACCACTGCACCACTCGGGAGGCCCACTTATTCTTAATGTTTGTCCATAGGCTACCAGAGTGAGGACAGACATTTTTCAGAATAAACATATTGAGTATAAAACATAATTAAATAGCCCACTCCCTACCCGGTATCTTGTTCTGCCGCTATACAACTTTGTATGCGTTGTTTGTTGGCAACCTTGTTATTTACTACGTTTTTTTTAACAGATTCCTGTTGGAAAGTTCTACACATTAAATCCACCCCCAAGGGTGGCCAACCATCCTCCAGAGTTGTATTTTGAGACATAGGAAGAGTGTAGCCTACATTTGTGTCTGATTATCTATGGGAATGAAAGATAGTGATGCATTTTATTTTGTAAAGTAACTCCTTGCATCATACAATGATGTAAAAATTGAGTTTGGACTACACACACACACACACACACACATATATATATTTTTTGGGGGGGGGACAACAAGTGACTTGAGCTTTTGGACAAGTAAAAAAAAAAAAAGTTTTACAATAGCTCAAAAAGTTAATGTCAAGCCCTGATCAGCAAATTCTTTAAAAAAAACTCTACTGTCACATGAGGTCAGCACCTGGTGACCATTAAGTGTGTGCAGGCTTTTGTTCCTACCCAGCACTACAGCAACACACCTGCTTCAACTAATAGTTATTTATTATGAAGTGGCCTAGAGAAGCAGAACACATAGCTAGCAAGTAACTTCTTATTTCTAGTTGAAAACAACATTAAGGTTAGCTTGTTAAACCAATCCTTTCTCTAATATCTCTGGTTAAGCTAGCTGACTAACGTTACAATGATTAGAAATCTAACGCTAGCTAGCTATAGCAATAGTGAGCAAAAATGTCCAATCTGAGAACCAAGACAACAAAATGCCCATTATAGCCTCTTGCTTATAATGTTACCTTTAGTCAACAACTTTGATCAAACACAGATTGCAGCGAGTTAGCAAACTAGCCAGCTAGCTAAAAGCAGCAGTCTTGCAGTAGATAGCTGTCACAACAAGGACAAAACAGGCAAGTGACAACTCTTTGCTACCGGTCTGTTATGCAACACAATACAAAATAAGAATATATTACAATTAACCTGCCTGGTTACCTACTTTGAGTAAAGTAAAATGTACTCACTGTTACACTTGCTTCTGAAGATCAATTCATTCCGTTGGCTAATAAAAAATAAAAAAACGTATTCGCATATATAGGATGCATTTGATTTAGTTTGGCAGTAGGCTAGACCGGAACTTTCAGTACAATGTCACTGGACGAATGAGAACTCCGCTCGCCCCGTGGATGGTTCCAGAATGTCCCGGGCGTAAATCGGGTGCAACCACTTCGATGGCGACCATCGAGCAACACACACTGTGATTCGCCGATACTAATGTTGCGTTCATGTCATGTCGGGAACATGTAAATATGACGGGAAAAACGTGTAAAATCGATGGGGGAAATGCACGTGAACGCTCATCCAACTAGTAATTGTTTGTACAGTATGAAGACAGGCAGAAACAACTTCTCCAATCGAAGTCCCCGATCACACCTGTAGGCGATGTCATTGTTACGTTAGCTCGCTAATGCCACGTTCAAACCAACTGGGAACTGGGAAAAATACGAGCTCCGACTGGGCATAATCGTTTTGAATGGTCATCCAACTCGGGAACTCGGGCCTCTTTCTAGAGCCCCGACTTTCCGACCTGAATTTCACTGACGTCATAATTTGACCTCGTACATTCCCAGTTGTTTGAACACACTGGAGTCGGAAATCCGAGCATCCGAGTTCTGACCACCCAGGTGTTTTTAACGATCTGAAGTCACGCACCACTGAAAATGGCAACAAACATGGCCGAGGTTTCGGCTGTCAATTCATATCGGCATTGGTCAATGGTTTTTGCATTCCCTCAGCACTCCGCCAAGATGTGAACGTGGCATTGTGCAGATTTCTCATATCATAATTTGGAAAGTTAATGTCAGTTTTATCATTTCGATTAGTTGATAGACCATTTCAATTAGTTGATATTAGTATTTTTTGGCAATGCATGTGTAACTGGGTAGGTACAATTTAGTCGTTTTGGTCAGTGTTACCTATGGGGACACAATTAGTGGGAAACATGTAAAAAGGTATAAACAAAGATAATGGATAAATTAAGAGTTCACGCAGTCGTTTACATTTGGGAAAAAAATGGCCAGTTCCTGTTTACTTAAAAGTAAAGGTAAACTGCACCCAAAAACTATATTTTGGCATTTGTTTCATTAGTCCATTGTTGACATAGTCCCAAAATGTGTTGCTTGTCAGAAATCAGCCCCATATGATGTATTTTGCATCATATGATGCTGTATTTCAAAAGTTATATATCTTGAAAACTTGGGTGGATAGTCAAATGAATTTAATAGTTCATTTAAAACGTTTAAATGCTTTACAAGAAAGCAGTTTACCTAAAAATCCTGTTTTAGATGGACACATCTGAAATCAGGCTACCCGATGAGACTCAAATAAATGCATAAAATCACCAGACAAAATAAACTTTCTACCACATGTTATTTTTGCTAAGCCTATTTGAGTACGGACATATACAATTTGGACGTGAAAACTATTTCTAAGATGCATACTTTCAGTTTTTCCAAACTCACTTCACTCGTGCATAAGAGGGAGGCTGGCACACGTGCAGATCAAATACACCACTAGAACGCAGATTAAGATGTTTACATGTCATAATAATGGTTTGATACTGTTCCATCAATTCCATTCCAGCCATTACATTGAGCCCGTCCTCCAATAGCTCCCCCCACCAGCCTCCTCTGATGTAAATGTCCAATGAAACAGAAAAAATTAGCTAGTGGGATGTCTCGCTTCCTCTTCATCTCTGGTATAAAAGCACACCTGTGGTGATAATGATGGTTTCCCGGGAACTGATGGCTTCTACAGTTGTAGCTAGATGGGGTACAGCACCATCTAGTTGCATCGGGGACAACTGTAGAATTTGAGATAACTCGAACCCTTTTCCTAACCTTAACCTAATTCTCCTAACCTGCTACGTAAAGTAACTTCTGTCCATAGCTGTACTCCATCTAGCCACAACCATAGAAGCCATTGAAAGCTCGGAAATCTCTGACTTCCGACTTCAGTGCGTTCAAAACCACTGGGAAATTGGAAAAAAACTAGCTCTGACTGGATCATCCAACTCAGGAACTCAGGCCTCTTTCTAGAGCTCCGACTTTCCGACCTGAACGTCACTGACGTCGTGATCTGACCTTGTATTTTTCATAGTTCCCAGTTGTTTTAAACACGGCATAAGAAACCATCAGTGTCACCGCAAACCAAAGCCCTGTCCGCAAATAAGAGCTTTGTACACAAGATGAAGGTCAGTAGGTGCTCTGTCGAGAACTGATTGATTATAGGCTACTGAGAAGGTTCCATGTGTTTGGAGAGGCTTTGGGGGCCAAGCAGTTAATTGAAACCACCCTCCTTTAAAAGTATTGTCATTGTTTTTGTCATAGTTTTGTGAATTCTTGAAAGCACTGTTAGACCTAGGCTAGGATGTTTCAGAGTCATCTACTGAGTAGGACTTACTGAGATCAAATCAAATGTTATTGGTTACATGTGCCTAATACAACATGTGTAGACTTTACAGTGAAATGCATACTTACGAGCCCATTCCCAACAGTGCAAAGTAAAAAAATAAGACAAATATTTCCACAAAAAAAAGGGAATAGTAACAACAAAAAAGGTTATATACAAGGAGTACCAGTACCGAGTCAATGTGCAGGGGTACGAGGTAGTTGAGGTAATACAGTATGTACATGTGGGTAGGGGTAAAAGTGCATTTTTTGGGGGCCTTCCTCTGATACGACCTGGTATAGAGGTCCTGGATGGCAGGAAGCTCAGCCCCAGTGATGTACTGGGCCATACGCACTACCCTCTATAGTGCCTTGCGGTCAAATGCCGAGCAGTTGCCATACCAAGTGATGATGCAGCCAGTCAAGATGCTCTCAATGGTGCAGCTGTGGAACTTCTTAAGGAACTGAGGGCCAATGCCAAAATCTTTTCACCCTCCTGAGGGGGAAGAGGTGTTGTTGTGCCCTCTTCATGACTGTGTTGGTGTGTTTGGACTGTGATAGGTCCTTAGTGATGTGGACACAGAGGAACTTGAAGCTCAACGCGCTCTAATACAGCCCAGTCTCTGTGAATTGGGGCGTGCTTGGCCCTCCGTTTCCTGTAGTCCACAATATACTCCTTTGTCTTGCCAGCTTTCCGGGAGAGGTTGTTGTCCTGAGACCACACTGCCAGGTCTCTCACTACTTCCCTATAGGCTGTCTCATCGTCGTTGGTGATCTGGCCTACCACCGTCGTGTTGTCTCAAAACTTAATTATGGGGTTTGAGTCGTGCGCGGCCACGCAGTCGTGGGTGAACAGCGAGTACATTAGTGGACTGAGAACGCACCCCTGATGGGCCCCCATGTTGAGGGTCAGCGTGGCAGATGTGTTGTTGCCTATCCTCACCACCTGGGGGTCCAGGATCCATTGGCAGAGGGAGGTGTTCAGTCACAGGATCCTTAGCTAGCTTAGTGATGAGCTTGGAGGGCACTATAGCGTTGAACGCTGAGCTGTAGTCAATGAACAGCATTCTCATGTAGGTGTTCCTTTTGTCCAGGTGGGAAAGGGCAGTGTGGAGTGCAATAGGTATTGCATAATCTGTGGATGTGATAGAGCGGTATGCAAACGGTTGTGGGTCTAGGGTTTCTGGGATGATGGTGTTGATGTGATCCATGACCAGCCTTTCAAAGCACTTCATGGCTACAGATGTGAGTGCTATGGGTCTATAGTCATTTAGGCAGGTTACCTTAGTGTTCTTGGGCACAGGGACTATGGTGGTCAATTTGTTGTCATGCTGTTATAGGACCATCCCCCATGAGGAGCTGAGCATAGGCCTAAACCATCCATACACGCCTCTAGCGAACTCGACTTTGTTCCATGTCGTGTGTTTACTTAATATAGCCTACAACATCGGATGTCTATGGTAGCCAAGGCCTACCTTCATACATACAAATTCTGAATTTGATCATGTTCAGGTGAGTTCATTTGGTCAAAGTAGGAAGCTTAGTATAAATGGCCGCATATTTGAATTTACCGCTGACATGACAAAGATAGACGGATTTTAAACCAACCACGTTGGAGATACTAAGTACGTTCACCCAATCAAAATAAATATTTCCTCGAAGGCCCGGCGATAGGGGCGGGATTCAATTGACGTTTGTTCTGATAGTTTTGTTGTACTGACGCTGTTTGTTATTTGATAGAATATCAGTTTTGCCAGGCAATTATTGCAATCAAAGGTATACTATTTGCTACGCTAGGATATTGAAAGTTTGCGACTTTTCACATTGCTTTTTGTTTCGGGCTTTAAATGGAGAGGGGGACAGGCTATTTATCAATAGACTAACTTGTCTTAATTCCTATTAAATAAATAATGGACAGATTTTTTTTTAAAGGAAGGAAACATTTCACCACAGGTTATGTTGATTTGTTCCCTCTTACCCTCCAGATATTGAGCAAATAAGTATTGGCTAAGCAAATCACTGACTACACAGTATTATTCTCGGGCACCGTACGAGAATAACTGTAGCCCTCTCGTTTGCTACAAATAATATTGAAAAGGGAAGAAATCATTATTCGGATTGGTTATAAATGTATATTAAGTGTTGTCGACGTTATTTGAGGTGCAATTCAAAGACGGAGAAGAAGAATAGAAGTGTCAGGTGATTTCATCAACGCGAGGAACCATCTGGTGATTGCATCGCTAAGTTTACCCTGCTCCTGCGTGTTATCCCTAAACTCCAGTGGAAGCGAGAAGGTAAGAGCCGTTATAATGTAACGTATCAATGTGCTATAATGATTTTTGGTTAAATAGAAAACGTCAATTTGATACGAGTATTTTCATTTTATCAGCCGAACAAACAATTATTATTCCTACGTAGTCGTAGGCTACGCAAACGCTTTGCAATGGTCATGGAAGGATTTGTGTGCCAGTGTTTTTTTTTACGGAGTTGGTGTAATTTGATGGCACTCAATTGTAGACTAGTAAAATTTATATTTTATGTAAAATGCATTCGATGAACAAATTATTTGAGTAGCCTAACGACATCTATAGATTGCAATAGAGTAACGTTAGCTACAGCTTTGTCCCCTTGAATGACAGTTCTGTTTCATAAAGCATGCAAACCCATGTCGTATGTTTAATAACCTACAAAAAAAGATATGTAGTTCACTGCCTCCTGATTCTGCATATATAAGAGCACACAAGTCATCTATTGTGGAAAAGTTAAGTGCCTCAGTCTGCCCGTGGCACCAACAATAGACTACCTACAGGTAACTGCAAACATAGTGTCTTAATAGGGCGTTGGGCCACCACGAGTCGCCAGAACAGCTTCAATGCGCCTTGGCATATATTCTACAAGTGTTTGGAACTCTATTGGCGGGATGGGTCACCATTCTACCACGACAAATTGCATAATTATTTGTTTTGTTGATGGTATCTCGGGCGCTGCTCCAGAATCTCCCATAAGTGTTGAGCTGGTCACAGATGCACAACCTTTAAATCCCCAATGCTCATTTGGCTGCGTTTACACGGGCAGCTGAATTCAGATCTTTTTCCACTAATTGCTCTTTTGACTAATCACACATTTATCAGAGCTAATCTAATTGGTCAAATGACCAATTAGTGAAATTATCACTGATCTCTTTAACCATGGTAGCCAAAATAATGGGCGACTAGGCATTTTTAAAGGTGACCCTAAGCGTGGGATGTCAATTCATTCATGAACCACACCTGTGTGGAAGCACCTGCTTTCAATATACTTTGTTTCCCGTATTTACTCATGTTAACTTTATTTTGGCAGTTACCTGTTCCATCTTTGCAATAATTCTAAATAATAATAATGTGTTTATGCTAACCTTTGGCAATGCAAAATACAGCGAAGTGACTTTATTTATAGTAACAAATGTGGTGGTAAACTTTGAATATTTATTAGATGGATAATAATGTAAAGTTGATAGGCGTAATCAATCATCTTATTTAACAATAACATATTTTATGGCATGATGTTGGTATTGACTTTATGAAAGATGAGCAGCAGGATATGTCATATTCGCCACATAGGACACCTGCCATGGTATTTTTGAGATGCCTTAGGACCTCCAGTTTTTCCAAGATGTAACACATTAATGTGTTTTTATTTAATTATTTTTTTTGTTGCTGTGGATTGAACTGTCAATCATTTCCCTCTGCTTTTGTTTTTCCTTATTGAGTGAGTGAGTGGGTATCCACGGTGTCTAATTTCTTCTCTTGTAATTACCCAGTATGGAAAAGGGGGCACTTGCGAGTTGCTGCTCGAATTATTTGTGAGGGGGTTGATTCCCTCTTATGTGGCTCTCCTCTTGAGGCCTGAACACCCTTTATGAACATTGATAGATCTAATATAATGAAATGCATGCGTATTGCCACAGAGGCATTTGATGTGTTCAATTCTGTTGATATTACTGCTGTAGAGAAAAGCGATTCAGTTGGATGGAATAGACATTTATTGGCCATGCAGTGTTGTATGAATGAATATAAATAGCTTCTGCAGTCAATCACAAGGTCGTGCTCTGGAGAGCTGTTGCTCTCCAGTGGCATTTTTTAAATTCAGATTCTCAGATTTATATACAGTGGAGTCTGAAATTGACACCCTTAATAAAGATGAGTAATAATGATATAAAATAAATAATT
The DNA here is from genome assembly GCF_016432855.1 of Salvelinus namaycush. Lineage (NCBI taxonomy): Eukaryota > Metazoa > Chordata > Actinopteri > Salmoniformes > Salmonidae > Salvelinus > Salvelinus namaycush. The sequence goes on from NC_052307.1 coordinate 33,031,789, forward strand.
CAAATACTGAGCTACATTATATCCTAAAACAAATGGGGACATTGTTATATACGAATACAATAGCTCAGAGAAATAGATTTTCTTAACAAGATCAAAAACAAATCAATGGTAGGCTTCAAAATGATTGATACCCCGGAATATGTTTTATATATAAAGCATTTGCAAGTTTAGTATTTTGTCCTATATTCTTAGCACACAATGACTACATCAAGCTTGTGACTCTACAAACTTTTTTGGATGCATTTGCAGTTTGTTTTGGTTGTTTCAGATTTTGTGCCCAATAGAAATGAATGATATCATGTGTTGTCATTTTATTTTTATTGTAAATAGAATGTTCCTAAACACTTCTATCTTAATGTGGATGCTACCATAATTACAGATCATTTTGAATCATGAATAATGATTGAGAATGTTAGAGGGCCTAAGATCATACCCCCAAACAGTGTTTAACATGTCATCGCATTTGCTAGTGTCATAGAGCAGTAGCCTAGGTTCCGGGAAAAATGTGGCCTTTTTATAAATGTGTTTCATGCAATTTTACTTCATTTTACATGACTAGAGACTTCGGCTGAATCTTTTTTAATACCGCGCAAATGCTACTTTAACACAGAAACTGAAAATCTGATATGAATAGAAATGACCTTGTCTGGACTCCATCAATAGCCGATGTGTGGAAACAGATATTGAAGGCTACATTATAACGAAATTATAGTCCTAAAAAAATGCTTTACAGTTTAACTGACACCCAATGATGCTCGATGGTGATGGCTGATGAGCTCATGCCAAAAGTCTTTCTCTCTTTTGTAAAACAATATTTAGAAGTTTATCAAATATTTTGGTAGCCTACAGCATAGTGTTCTATTTTCAGCAGGAGCCATTTGCTTTCCAACCTGTGTTTTCCCTCGATGGTATTTGACATATTGTGAAAGGCCTGTTTGTCTTAGTGCTGTTTTTTCATTGACAGATTTGCTGCGCATTCCCAACTGTAGGCTATTCCTTGTTATTGGGCTACAATCCACAACTAGGCTATTTTTAAAAATAAGCTATTGATCCTTTGTGGATAAATTATAAGCCTTCTCGTGGTGTTTTGCAAATGTATAGTGCATTCGGAAAGTATTCAGACCCCTTACCTTTTTCCAAATTTTTTGTTACACCCTTATTCTAAAATGTATTAAATAACACATTTCCTCATCAATCTACACACAATACCCCATTAAAAATAGTTCTTTAGAAATGTGAGCACATTTATTAAAAATAAGATACTTTATTTACGTTATTATTCAGTCCCTTTGCTATGAGACTCGAAATTGAGCTCAGGTGCATCTTGTTTCCATTGATCATCCTTGATGGTTCTACAACTTAATTGGAGTCCACCTGTGGTAAATTCAATTGATTTGAGATGATTTGGAAAGGCACACACCTGTCTATGTAAGGTCTCACAGTTGACAGAGCATGTCAGAGCAAAAACCAAGCCATGAGGTCGAAGGAATTGTCTGTAGAGCTCCGAGACAGGATTGTGTCGAGGCACAGATCTGGGGAAGGGTACCCAAAAATGTCTACAGCATTGAAGGTCCCCAAGAACATGGTGCCGTCCATCATTCTTAAATGGATGAAGTTTTGAACCAGCGAGACTCATCCTAGAGCTGGCCGCCTGGGTAAACTGAGCAATCAGTGGGAGAACCAAGGACCTTGGTCAGGGAGGTGACCAAGAACCTGATGGTCACTCTGACAGAGCTCCTGAGTTCCTATGTGGAGATGGGAGAGCATTCCAGAAGGACACCCATCTCTGCAGCACTCCACCAATTAGGTCTTTATGGTAGAGTGGCCAGACGGAAGCCACTCCTCAGTAAAAGGCACATGACAGCCCGCTTGTAACTAAAGGACTCTGACCATGAGAAACAAGATTCTCTGGTCTGATGAAACCAAGATTGAGGAAACCTGGCACCATCCCTACGGTGAAGCATTGGGGTGGTAGCATCATGCTGTGGGGATGTTTTTCAGCGGCAGGAACTGGGAGACTAGTCAGGATCGAGGGAAAGATGAACGGAGCAAAGTACAGGGAGATCCTTGATGAAAACCTGCTCCAGAGCACTCAGGACCTCAGACTGGGAGAAAGGTTTAACTTCCAACAGGACAACGACCCGAAGTACACAGCCAAGACAACGCAAGAGTGGCTTCGGGACAAGTCTCTGAATGTCCTTGAGTGGCCCAGCCAGAGCCCGGACTTCAACCCAATCGAACATCTCTGGAGAGACCTGAAAATAGCTATGCAATTGACGCCCCCCATCCAACCTGACAGCGCTTGACAGGATCTGCAGAGAAGAATGGGAGAAACTCCCCAAATACAGATGTGCCAAGCTTGTAGTGACATACCCAAGAAGACTCAAGTCTAATTGTTGCCAAAGGTGCTTCAAAAAAGTACAGAGTAAAGCATATGAATACTTATGTAAATGTTTTTAATTGTAATACTTTTGCAAAAGTGTCTAAACCTGTTTTTGCTTTGTCATTATGGGGTATTGTGTGTAGATTGATTGGGGGGAATAAAAAAAAAAAATCAATTTTAGAATAGCCTGTAATGTAACAATGTGGGAAAAGTCAAGGGGCCTAAATATTTTCAGAATGCGCTTTATTTCAATTCATAAGGGGTGCTTCTGTTCCTTCAGAACCCTTCGCGCGGCCATAATTCTATCAGGAAATAAATGAAGTGCAACACTGGAGAGATGAGTTGCAGGCTCATGTCTATCAGAGCAGAGAGCGATCATAGAAAGTGAATCTCATTCTAGTTATGTGTGATACTGGCACGTTTCTCACACAGACACGCTTTGGTCTCCAACAGGTTACAATGTTGCGCAAACCATAAACCCAGGCTGGCCCAACCCAAATCAACTTAGGCTCGGGCTGAAAATCTACTTTTTTACCTTTTGTTAATTCTGCACTTACAAAAAAAATGTTGAGGCAACTCTAATGAACTTTGATCTATTCTGTGAAAAGTTCAAATAATTGTTCATGACTTGAGGTACCAAATGGGTGCCGGAACAAAGCAGTCCAAAACGGAGAGGTGCAGGATCCGGCTCAAATTAAGCAATGGCACCAAGACATTCTAACCTCCCTCCATTACCAATAACATGGGAGGTAAGCATGTCTTGGGGGCATGATCTTTGGCCATCTAACTTTCTCATCATTATTCAAGCTTCGTTCAGAATTATTTTAATTTCTATTGTGGGGGGGGGGGGGGGGGGGGGGGGTTAATCTGAAACGCAACCGAAACTAACTGCAAATGCATCCAACATGTTTGTGGAGTCACAAGCTGGATGTAGTCATTGCGTGCTAGGAAACCAAATACGGAACTTTTGACTACTTAAACAAATATTTAGAGGTGTCAATTTTGACCCCTAACTTTATTAGATTTGTTTATTTCTTGTTAAACAATATCTGAGCAATTTGGATAATATAATCCCCTTTTTCTTTTTTTTGCGTTGAATGTAGCTCAGTGTTTGAAATATTTTATACAGTCATTATTGCTCATCTTTATCAAGGGTGTCAATCATTTCGGACCCACTATGTGCAACGTCACTACTCCAAATGCATGGAAATAATAGTTTGTGTCTGTCACAAGTTCTACACATGGATTAGAGCACTCGTATGCAACCAACAATGGATGGATGTTATTGGTTCAACTCAAGTGCTTTCCCTTTCGAGTGCTGTCTATTTATTTAATAGATAAACATGTGCTACATGAATAATTCCTCAAAGGACCCATCAGCAAAATGATTGTTTTTGTTGTTTGCCATATATCTAGCAGTGAGTGACAATATCCTGGAGTCTTGGCTACCATGGATCCTACGTCTGCTAGATTTGACAAAACAATGCCTAGCTCCTGTCAAGGCATCTGTCAGTGTTCAGCTGCCATTTCTGACCTGACGATATCTCATCCCACATAGGGCCTTCTATGTTCCACTTTGTCAAGGTGATTCTATTAATATTTACTCCATTGATGCAGCTGTCTGTTGTATCATCCCTGATTTTCTAAATATTCTATTTACTTTGTTTTGATTTTGTTAGGCTATATGCTGTTCAGTGGGAACGTTATGGCTGCATCTCAGTGTCCGGGTAATAATGAGACAACTTGATTCGCGTTAGAATGGTCTTTCAGCCTGGGCTGTGAGGAAGTTCTAATTGAGATAGAAAAGAGAACCCTAATGCTCAGTGTGATCTCCCATGTGTGGCCTACTTGGCGACAGCTATGTTGAAGTACTGTGAATGTTGAATGGGGAAGGTGGCAGAGTTACTACATTTTATTGATCACGTACATGGTTAGCATATGTGAGTGTAGTGAAATACTTGTGCTTCTAGTTCTGACTATGCAGTAATATCTAACAAATTCACAACTACCTTATAAACACAAATGTAAAGGGATGACTAGAATATGTACATATAAATATATGGATGAGCGATGGCGTGCGGCATAGGCATGATGCAGTAGATGGTATAGAATACAGTATATACATGAGATGAGTAATGTAGGATATGTAAACATTAGTGCCTTTATTTAAAGTGACTAGTGATACATTTTATTAAATCCATTTATTACATTTATAAAAGTTACAAGAGATTTGAGTCTGTATATTGGCAGCAGCCACTCTATTAGTGATGGCTGCTTAACAGTCTGATGGCCTTGAGATTGAAAAACAGCTTCTGTCTCTCGGTCCCAGCTTTGATGCACCTGTACTGACCTCGCCTTCTGGATGATAGCGGGGTGAAAAGGCAGTGGCTCGGGTGGTTGTCGTGTCTGTATTTTGGGCCTTCCTGTGACATCGGGTGCTGTAGGTGTTCTGGAGGGCAGGTAGTTTGCCCCTGGTGATGCGTCGTGCAGACTGCACTGCCCTCTGGAGAGCCCTGCGGTTGCGGGCGGTGCAGTTGCCGTACCGGGGGTTGATGCAGCCCGACCGGATGCTCTCGATTGTGCATCTGTAAAAGTTTGAGTGTTTTAGATGACAAGCCAAATTACTTCAGCCTCCTGAGCGTGAAGAGGCTCTGTTGCGCCTTCACCACGCTGTCTGTGTGGGTGGACCATTTCATTTTGTCCGTAATGTGTACGCCGAGGAACAATCCATCTTCTCCACTACTGTCCTGTGGATGGGGGAGTGTGCTCCCTCTGTTTCCTGTAGTCCACGGTCATCTCCTTTGTTTTGTTGACGTTGAGCGACGGTTATTTTCCTGACACCACACTCCGAGGGCCCTCACCTCCTCCATGTAGGCCGTCTCGTCGTTGTTGGTAATCAGGCCTGCCACTGTAGTAGTGTCTGCAAACTTGATGATTGAGTTGGAAGCATGCATTGCCACGCAGTCATGGGTGAACAGGGAGTACAGTGGAGGGCTGAGAACGCACCCTTGTGGCCAGCTGATCAATTAGTAATGGGGATGCTTTACCGAAATCAATCAATAGTGGGAAACAATGCAATGATGCATTCTCAGTGTGCGAAAATAGAATGTTTAATAGTATGCAACATTTAGAAAATGGAATATGGCTTAAATGCCAGGATGTTATTTATACTTGTTTTGGCTCTAAATATAGTAGATTTCTTTGCTCACTTTTCCACAATGCATTGGGAGAGTGTGGGCTGTGAGTGATAGGCCCTAGTTCTTTTCAAGTTACCCCCAAACACAACTATGCTACTTAATTGGGAAGATACCTGAAGCTTCTGCGGTGGTGTTCAAATGTAAGCTGTCGTTTTTGTTGTTCTTAAAGGATCACAAGCATTGCATCTTGCTTTGCAACTTATGCTACGTTTTGTATAGACTCCATTTATTTAGCTTACTTTCTCATACAGCCTTAAGTCTGTGGTGGTGGGTACTGTGCTGAATAGCCTGTGTGAATCCTACACTGACGTGAATCTAACTCTGTATCATCATTTTTTGTATTCTTCTGTAGTTATTGCTTAATGGTAAGTCCATTCCTGGGAAATTGGTAGTGCCAAACAGCAACTATTTTTGAGAGGCTTCATAGAATGTGTAATGGAAATTTGTGCAGCACATTGACTCGGTACCGGTACTCCTGTATATAGCCTCGTTGTTATGTTACTTTTTGATATTTAATTTTTTGACTTTAGTTTATTTAGTAAATATTTTCTCAACTCTATTTCTTGAACTGCATTGTTGGTTTAGGGCTTGTAAGTAAGCGTTTCACGGTAAGGTCTACACCTGTTGTATTCGGTGCATGTTACAAATACGATTGGATTTGGAATGAATCCTGCATCGAGCAAGTGCTTTAGCCCTTGGCGGTTATAAGGGGGATCTCGCCTAAAGAGGTTCATCCTTGAAAATGATACAAAGAAAAGCCACCTATTACTATGAGCCAGTGTCTATCTAGCTGGCCATCTACTCCAATAATATTGTACATGTCTGACCTAGGAGCAAAATCATGTCGATTATTACATTGCCTCAACTTGCATGCACATTTGGATGAGTAAATAACCTACAGTAACACCACACTCTGCTGTCTCTGTAGTATGATTGATTAAAGTACAGTATCTTACTGGGGAGATGAATCTCAGTCAGTGCTGTAGGCAAAGGTTTCTGTGATGTGACTGCCTGTGTAGTGCGAGAGGGAGGCCAGGTCCAGAGTGAATGCCTCTTTATGCTCCTGGCTGACACCTGCTTGGCTGGGGGGGGGCAGAGCTGTGCTTCTTCCTCCTGTTCTACTTGCTTGGTATGCTCCTTCAATAAACCCTTGGCACTGGTCTCCTCTCCCTCCTGCGAAAGGGAATAACTCTCCAGGTCTTTGTCTGGCCAGCCCCAGCACACACAGCATAGCCCCAGGACTGTGAGGCTTTTTTGATTGTTAGCTGTCTTGGGTTAAATATAGAAGTTTATGAAGGATAGGAAATATGGGGGTTACTAGCTAGGGAATTAAGAAGTACTCTGTTGTAGTCTTATGTTTTCCAAATAATTTGGTGTTTTTTGACAAGTTCCCTCCAGTTAATAAAAAAAAAAAACACAGATTAAAATCAATATGTCAGAAATGGAAAATTAACTTCAGCCTTAAAGTGAATTGCTGGCTCTTTCTATTAACCGTACCATATAAAGTGTACTTTTTGTTTATTTTGTCCAGTGTTATTCTTGTATTTCCATAGCCCTGTGATATAGTGATGGCATGTACTCAAATGCGATGCCAGGGCATGCTTTCAATCATCTCTTCGCAGTCAGACACAAGATGACGTCTGTGCCATAAATTGTTTTTAAACAAGATTTCATGGCATTATTCATTATTCCCCTCAGTGCAGGGATCTTAGGTGGGGATGTGTAATAGAATAATAGTGGGCCTGTTCCACTGTAACATGTTTACTAGCCATTAATCTGCCTCCCCCCGCTCCAACCCACCCCACAGTGCAACTCAGGGACACTATGCATAAACATAGAGCAATTACACCAAAATCCCTCTGCATCAATAGAATGAACAAATCATTTTTTGGGGGTGGGGGATACTGTAAATTCCCTGGCTGATCCCCTCCACCCCAATCTGAGGATGACACTGGCTACAACCAGGAAACAATCAGTGGTGTTAGTGCAGTCAGTCACTGTGCCCTAACACCTTTTCCTGAGGACTTTACCCAAGATGATCTCTGCAGCTGACAACTTCAGGCAGTGGCCTGGATTGATCTTAATTACATCCCCCATGACCTGCTAGTCAGTGGATTGAAATCTCAGCAGCACATATTTTAGTCCCCCACCATGCAGCACAGTCAACATCTGTGCTTAGTGTTGTATTAATTTAGGGCTCGCTGAAGCAAAATGTTTTACAACGGAAAATTAAAAAGCAAATGTTTCCTGTGGTGTTTTATGTCTGGTTGCCACCTGAGAAAATGACCAAACCACTAGATCAAATCAGCAGGGAACCATCTTCTGGTCCCTGCTGTATGGAAGATTAACCCTGCTGGGCCCTGCCCTGCTTTGATTATGTCTGCGAATAAGAGCTGCTTAATTATAATCACTGCAGGGCCATCCTGGGAGGGTAAACACTGGCACGGGTGTGTCTGTCCATCAGCCCAGACACCACACTGCAGCTGAATTTGCAATGTGTCGGTCTCCTGCCCAAGTCCACACCTGCATGAGAGCAGGTAGGTTGCCATGGGCAGTTCAAGTTCTAGACTACCACAATGGTGCCCTACAGTGAACCTTAATGTAGCATTGTTGTTGATTTTAAATATGAAGGCTCAAATGGATTACATTTTGTAATGGTATTTGGTTGTGGATTTTAGACTTGCATCTCTCCTATTTTGTCAGTTTCACCAGAGCTTGAAAGAGTGAAATTAAGTAGGGAAATTATTAAATGGTTTGAGGAGAAAATAACCTTTTATCATTTGTTTATTTGGGTTGAGAGTGTAAAAAAAGAGCAAGGGAGAGGTACATAAGTATGCTTTAATGTTCTGCTCTACCATCTCTTTCTGCTCTGTGCATGTAGAAAGAGGGTCTGTGGGAAAGATCTCGCCTGTCTGTGTGGACCCACTGTCCCTGTCCTCTGTAGGGTAGGGGCTTGATCCCTGCTCTACCCTAAAGGACATACCACTGGTAAAGACCCTCCAGGAGATTCTTCCAAATGTAAAACAGGAAAACCACTTATCTAGTCTTGCTGGTGTAGCCAGGGCTCTAAATTGGTAATGTTCTTTGTGACCAGGAGTTTATTTCGCTAGTCCCAAAATAAATCTCACTGATAATTGTTGTAATGATGAAAAGACGCGAGTGTAGATTCGATGTTGTCATGGTTGCACTATTCCTACAGTGAAAATGGCTCGTTTCTATCCAAACCAGGTCAAAAGATTTGACCTGTATTACCGACGCAACATTTGTATCATCCTATAGGTCGTTATTAATAAAATGTCACTGGTTCAGAATGTTCCATTTGGCTGCTGGGAGGCAAGGAGACCCCTAGCTTCGCTAAAACCATTGACAACTACGTGCCGTTTTCAAGGGATTGTTAAATAAATGTTAAGTATTTGGTTTTATTATCGTCACCTCTTGAAGAGCGTAGTCATAACTACACATTTCCAATTTATTCCACATTTTAGCTCCAGCAGTTGTACAGCAAGTAACGATATGCTTTTCATCAAACATCAGTTGATCATGTCAACATCAGTTGATAATGATCAGATACTTGAGGGTAGCTTGGTTGTTGATTATTGCTAGACAACCATTTTCAGGTCTTGCCATAGATTTGTCAAGCTGATAAGTCAAAACTGTAACTCGGCAGCTCCTGAACATTCACTGTCGTCTTGGTAAGCAAATCCAGATTTGTAGATTTGGTCTTGGGTTTTAGGTTATTGTCCTGCTGAAAGGTTAATTCATCTCCCAGTGTCTGCTGGAAAGCAGACTGGACCAGGTTTTCCTATAGGATTTTCCCTAATATATATTTGTTTCATCCTGTAAAACTCTAGTCCTAAATGATTAAAATCATACCCATAACATGATGCAGCCACCACTATGCTTGAAAATATGGAGAGTGGTACTCTGTAATATGTTGTATTGGATGTGCCCCAAACATAACACTAAGTTAATTGCGTTGCCACATTTTTTTTGCACTATTACTTTAGTGCCTTGTTGCAAACAGGATGCATGTTTTGGAATAGTTTTGTTCTGCACAGGGTTCCTTCTTTTTACTCTGTCAATTAGGTTAGTATACAATGTCATCCTCAGTTTTCTCCTATCACAGCCATTAAACTCTAACTGTCTTAGTCACCATTGGGATCATGGTGAAATCCCTGAGCGGTTTCCTTCCTGTCAGGCAACAGTGAAGAAGGATGCCTCTATCTTTGTAGTGACTGGGTGTATTGATACACCATCCAAAGTGTAATAACTTCACCATGCTCAAAGGGAAATTCAATGTGTTTTTTTTAAATTAATTTTTATCTACCAAGGTGCCATTATTATTCCCCTTATTTGCGAGGCACTGGAAAACCTCCCTGGTCTTTATGGTTGAATCTGTTTGAAATGCACTGCTCGATTGAGGGACCTTACAATTATATTTATGTGTGTGGCACATATATTATGTTAAACATTATTATTGCACACAGAGTCCATGCAACTTATTGTGACTTGTTAAGCACATTTTTACTCCTGAACTTATTTAGGCTTACCATAACAAAGGTGTTGAATACTTACTGACTCAAGACATTTCAGCTTTTCACTTTTGTAATTAATTAATAAAAAATCATAATTCAAAGTTGATTTGTCACGTGTGCCGAATACAGGTGTAGACCTTACAGAGAAATGCTTACTTACAAGCCCTAACCAACAGTGCAATTTAAGTAACAAATGGGTATAAGGTATAGAATAGATAAGTAAAGAAAGGGGGAGAAAAAGAGAACTAGTAACATTACAGTAGCGAGGCTATATACAGGTGGTACCGGTACAGAGTCAATGTGCGGGGGCAGCGGGCAGGATGCTCTCGATGGTGCAGCTGTTGAACCTTTTGAGGATCTGGGGACCCATGCCAAATCTTTTCAGTCTTCTGAGGGGGAATAGGTTTTGTCATGCCCTCTTCACGACTGTCTTGGTGTGTTTGGATCATTCTAGGTTGTTGGTGATGTGGCCACCAAGAAACTTGAAGCGCTCAACCTGTTCCACTACAGCCCCGTCGATGAGAATGGGGGCGTGCTCGATCCTCCTTTTCCTGTAGTCCACAATCATCTCCTTTGTCTTGATCACGTTGAGGGATCGGTTGTTATTCTGGCACCACCTGGCCAAGTCTCTGAGCACCTCCCTATAGGTCGTCTCGTTGTCGGTGATCAGGCCTACCACTGTTGTGTCGTCTGCGAACTTAATGATGGTGTTGGAGTCGTGCATGGCCACGCAGTTGTGGGTGAACGGAGTACAGGAGGGGACTGAACACGCACCCCTGAGGGGCTCCAGTGTTGAAGATCAGCGTGGCAGATGTGTTGCTGCTTACCTTCACCACCTGGGGGCGGCCCGTCAGGAAGTTCAGAATCCAGTTGCAGAGGGAGGTGTTTAGTCCCAGGATCCTTAGCTTATTGATGAGCTTTGAGGGCACTATGGTGTTGAACGCTGAGCTGTAGTCAATGAATAGCATTCTCACATAGGTGTTCCTTTTGTCATGGTGGGAAAGGGCAGTGTGGAGTGCAATAGAGATTGCATCATCTGTGGATCTGTTTGAGCAGTTTGCAACTTGGAGTGGGTCTAGGGTTTCTGGGATAATGGTGTTGATGTGAGCCATTACCAGCCTTTCAAAGCACTTCATGGCTACGGACGTGAGTGCCTCGGGTCTGTAGTCATTTAGGCAGGTTACCTTAGTGTTCTTGTGCACAGGGACTATGGTGACCTGCTTAACCTCTCTTGGGTAGGGGGCAGTATTTTCACGTCTGGATGAAAAGCGTGCCCAAAGTAAACTGCCTGTTACTCAGGCCCAGAAGCTAGGATATGCATATTTGGATAGAAAACACTCTAAAGTTTCTAAAACTGTTAAAATGTCTGTGTATAACAGAACTGATATGGCAGGCGAAACCCCGAGGACAAACCATCCCCAGTTTAAAAAATCTATATTTTCTGGTGCGCCTAAATTTCATGTGGTGCTCCTAACCTTTTAAATTGGGAGCGCCAGTGCTACCAAAGTTTATTTTATTTTTTATTTTTTTGTGAACTGGGTGTAGCTGGTCTAGCTCAATTTTTGTTGTTGTCATCGTTGGTCGTCTGCCTATACCACCCTCTCAAACGTTCTTTATTCTTCTTTTCTAATTATTCTGCGATTTGCTCTTATCACAGTGGACTGATACTATTACCAGGAGGGAGAGTGTTTTTGTAAGGGACTTTTTTAATTAGCATACACAGGAAGGAAGCTCAGGACTTTATTGTGGTGCGAGTCTCTCTTCCCCCCCCCCCCCCCCCCCCCAGAATGTGCTGCCAGAATGACTGGGGATTAGCAGGAGCTTAGAAGACTGTTTTGAATACGTTTCAGAAACCTAGCACTCCAAAAATGACTTTGAGAATAATGAGGTTTAGAGACCAAGAACCTCCTGAACTCCATCCGCCATTGTGCATGTGCAGAAAGAAGATAAAACCTTTTATTATGGGCAAAGGGAAGATGTTCGCCCCAGGTGTATCACCTTACACCTGTAAAATGGTCGATAGTGAAGAAAAGCGACAGTGGTGTGTTGTAGCTCTTGATACAATAGTGAGGAATGATCGCATAGTATGCCTACTATCAACTCATTCATCAGAGTGCTTTTCTGCTCTCGGGAAAATGGTCTTCTCATTAATGCATATAGAAACCCATTTTTCGCTGCCGGCCGCAACAGGGAGACCAAAGGGGCGGTGCGCAATTGGCCCAGCGTCGTCCGGGTTAGGGGAGGGTTTGGCCTGCAAGGATGTTCTTGTCCCATTGCGCACCAGCGACTCCTGTGGCGGCCGCAGTACACTACTGCCAGGTGTATGGTGTTTCCTCCGACACCATTGGTGGGCGTTGTCAAGAAGCAGTGCGGCTTGGTTGGGCTGTGTTTCAGCATGGCTCTCGTACTTCGCCTCTCCTGAGTCCGTACGGGAGTTGCAGCGATGGGACAAGACTGTAACTACCAATTTGGATCCCACGAAAAGGGCTTGTATTTATAGTGCATTTTATTTAGGGGAGAGGGTGCCATTTGTGCCGCTGCCTGTGTCTGTGCCATCACTACCTCCTTGCTCTGGTGTCATTTCAGTGAAGGGAAAGCTGATTAATGTGGAGGTCAGGCGGCATCGCCTCATAAAGGACCAGTCAAATAAAGGCAGGAAAATGTTTTTTCTTCCTCTACTTAAGTGCTGGCAGGAAATATAAAGGGACACTGTCAGAACATGAATGTGGAAGAACAGAGGAAGGGATGCCAGCAGATTCATCAATGCAGGGCTTTGTGAGGGAGGGTTTGGTGGAGGTTACTAAGGAGGCTGGGACTGGGGAGGGTTTCTATGGGGTGTTAGACTGTGGGGTCTTGACCAGCTGTGATTGAATGATGGCGGGTGCAAGCTGCCTTTCCTGTCTGGACTGCCTGCATTAGCTGCTTGCTGTAGAATACTTCTCCAGGAGAAAGGAGAGAAACTACCGGAATATGGCACATTATGTTGTCCAGTGGAAAGGGAATGGAGGTGGTTCTCATTGTCTGTGACGAGGTTAATGGGGAGATGTCCTCTCATGGATATGCTCTTCATTTGACTCACTCATCTCCTTTTTTTCTCTTTCATCCTCTTTCAAAAAACAGAAACATCTATCAGTCGATCATCTTTCTAACCCTCTAATTTAACGGTGATGTGTGAAGTCTTGTCTCTTGGTGTCTTGACAGTATGTGATGCGCTTATCTTTTAATCTATCTCAAGTTTTCTATAACTGTTCTGTTCTCCCATATATTTAATGTTTTTTGTGGACCCAAGGAAGGGGAGCTGCTGGTTATACAACTGCTAAATGGCGATCCTAATAATCTAAACCTTTTTTTTTTGTCTCTTGCGTCCTAGTATATATTTGTTCAGTTGCTGCCTAATGTGTTTAGGCATCTGGCACTCGACTGGAAATCCGCTTCTCCATGCCACCCTATGTTATGTCTGTAATGAAATCAATTTGGTTGCTGCAGAGCTATGCAGCATAGACTGCAGTGCTGCAGTGTCTGAGCGTGTGCGTTTCCACGAAGCCAGATATTCTGCAGAAGCGTACACAGGCCAGGCATGGGAAGACTACACACACACACACTGTTTAAAAGTAGACATGCTGAATGAGGTTATTGGAGCTTAGTCAACACCGGAATTCACATGTATTAATTTGCTTAAATTGACAGGGTTATATTTGTAAAAAATTGTTGCTCATTTTGAATATGTATTTAACCAAGTACAATTCAATGCCCACATCCACATTTGAGTCCAGGCCTCGTATTTTAAACATACAATACACCTTATTGCGCTTCACGGTTTCCAGAATCCACACTGTAAAATGGGGAATCTCAAGCAGGCTTTCTCAAGGTTTGCTTGTACATGCTCCCATTTCTGCTGCGGACGGTGTTTGGGTTAGCAGTAGCACTGCTTCTGGTCTCCAGTGAGTGTACAGAGGCAGGCAGCCCCTTATCAGCAGAGCTGCCTACAGCAGCAGCAGGGCCACAGGCTGTGTTCGAGAGCGTCAAAACCATGAAGTATCATTTGGTAAATAATGACTGACTGAACTACAAATAATACGGAGTTATTTATGAATCAAGGTGATGTCTTGCCTTTTTAAAGTTGGCTGCAATATTGAATGTGCCCACAGAATAAAGCAGACATGTAACCATCAAACCCCAGCCAGCTACTGTGACATAATGAGCATTGATCTGAAGCAGTGTGCCTGTTCTTCTACTCCTCCTATGTAAATGAGCAATTCCAGTCTCGCAGATTAAGCCGCTCTCTCCCCTGCGAAGAAAAATACAGCCTTCCCTGGCTTGATCAGAACTGTTTGATTGTGGTGCAAGCCTGTGCAGGGGGTTTGGTCTGGGAGGCAGGGGGGGGGGGTGTACCCATGAACCCCAACGCTCAGCCACACAAACCCAGCGGGAGCCCTCGGCTACTGTGGACCCCGGAGAGATGACAGGAGGGAGAGAAAGGAAAGGAGACTGGGAGAGGCAGGGCTGCACTGGTGTCATGGGAGCTAGGATGGATTTCATCATTCAGAGAGTAGGGGAAAGGAGAGGTGGGGGGGGCGTCTCTTCTGGGAAAGGGGCTCCGCTTGATGAGGGAAGAGGCGGGGTGGCGGTAACATGCAAGACATTCTTGGCGCCACACCGCTCCGGCACACTGTAACAAGACCATGACAGATGGGTATGGTGTGGACATATACTCCACACTGTAACAAGACCATGACAGATGGGTATGGTGTGGACATATACTCCACACTGTAACAAGACCATGACAGATGGGTATGGTGTGGACATATACTCCACACTGTAACAAGACCATGACAGATGGGTATGGTGTGGACATACACTCCACACTGGATTGATGTGATCTTCCTGTGTATGGAGTCCATACAGCGCGTGTCTGTAGAACATTCTGTTATGTAGCCTGTTCATTAGATCCCCGTGACACAGTGTGGTTTTAATGGCATCAGCTTGCTAATTCTCCTGATGCTGATGACTGACGTGTCCTTCTCCTTTCAACACCAAGCCCCCTTTTTCCCCTCACTGATTCAGCAAAAGGCCGATGGTGTGCCCATGAATGGACTAGCACGCTGAATAAATTGAGACCGAATGCCATGCCGCTGCCTCAGTGTAGGCATGTGCAAACGCATATTCACATAAATGCACCAAACGTTCCCAAAGAAGGAGTTTAGCTGAAAGGGATTGAATAGTTACAGACTGATCCCGCCGTGCGTGGCAGCAAAGCCCATTTTCTGCCCCCTCCCCTCTCCCTTTTCTGGGTGTCAGCCAATCCCGAAGCTTTTATTATTGCGACCCATGACATTCTGTGAAATAATGTAATGGGGCTCTATTAAAGGCTGTGTGTGCGTGTATTAAAGGGTGTATATGTGCACACAGCTTGGTGCTGGTGGAAGATCTGCATTCCCACATGCCCAGGGTTCCCTTCTCCCACAGAGTAGGAGCAGCACGGTCCTGGTCCCTCTGTTAGCCACAGAATGCCTTACTGGCTCCATCAGACCTAGCCTCAGTGTGAGTCTGTTTGTGCTATCATGCAAACTCGCTGTCACTCAATGTCATGCCATGTTTAGCTTGACAACAGACCCGAAACGAGTCTGAGGTTAATCCAGGCCTTGTGTAGCAATAAAGGGTGTAGCTTCACGTCACCCCACGGTTGTGTTTATTAGGGACCAAATGAAAGAAAAGACTGAAACAGGGAGGGGGAATGCTTGGTCTTGTCCAATAAGAAATGCTAATTGTCATTTTCCATTTCAGACTTTTTTTACAACGGTGTGCCCTTAACACGACCCATCACTTTTTGAACTATGTAATGCTACATCCTCTCAGTGCAACAGGAGCACGGGCAGTGGATGTGATCGCACTTCTGTTTTCTAGCGTGCCGTATTTGTATGATGGAACTTCATTGCTTTTCATGTTGGCACCAGCTGAGTTGTGATATTTTCCTTTTGTGTTTTGAGATGAAATACTCCTTTTTACTGGCAGCACTTCTGTCTGAAAGATGTTTCTGTTCCCCTCGGATGCCACATCCATTTCAGATATCACTTGGTAGATAATATAAACAGCGGTAGACCTAGTCTCCTAAGTAGGCTTAGATGTCTCACACGCACAAGCTATAAATAATTATAAAATAAGAAATTACCTAATGCATTAAACTGTGTATAATTCTATAAATAATGATTGGAGTCTCTGCATTGAATTGCCAAATGTGTTTAATGTGAAATAAAAACAGATCTACTTCGTGCTAGCACCATGGTCTACCGTATCGTCTGTGATCCGGCAGATGCTATTCTTCTTGGTTCCTAAAAGGAATAATTACAGGAGGCGGGACAAAGGGGAGCATCTAACTATTGGAAATCAGAACTAAAGGAAGTAAACAAAGATGATATCTAGTGCTTAGTAATCTCTCAAGTAAAGTAAGTCTTGGCGGATAATGTTAGGAGTCGAGTAGATGAGTGACGTTGTCCAAAATGAAGTGCACTATACCCAGGTGCAAATATGTTCCGGTCAGATACACTACACATTTCCACCCCTTTCCTAACTGCGATGGAGCTTTGTGTCAGGCATGGCTGCAGGCCTTCTGACATCCTGCTTATGGTGGCTATATACGATGCCTAAAGTCATTCACCAGCTGCGGTTGACAGTGTCCAGTGATCACTTTGTGGCCACTGACTACAAGGGGGAATGGTTGAAACGGGGGTTCTGTTCCCAGTCTTCACACCATGGATAGAAAAGCTCCAACCATTCAAGGTATGTTGCAAAAACCTGTAGCTAGTCACCCTAAAGTAATTTTATAACGTTATTTGTTTGCCGTTCCCTGAACAAATTTGTGGTTTTAGCTTAGCTACTACTGTAATGGTAACACTACTGACTGCTTCGTGACGCAATTCCCTTTTTTATTATAACATTACTGATAAGAAATAGTATATTTTCTTCTAGGCATCAGTTTTCATAAAATGACATGCCCTAGTTAAGGTCCATGAGTCGGACACAGCCCTAGCCAGAGACCTATAGAGAAATACATGGCTCTGTCACTAGCTGGTGCATGAGTTGTAATGACAACAAACTAGCCCAACCTTTGTACATGATTTCAATTAAAACATTTAGAATATCAGCTCATGCCCTTTAATTACTGACTCTGGTGATGATGTTGGCTGGTATAAAACAATCACTCGTTCTGTTTATACCTGCCTAGGAGGGAATGGAAGAAAGGGAGGGGTGGTGGAAGAGGCCTGATAAGACAATGAAACATACTGTCTTGGATTTTTATCTTTGTTCTATTTCTCTTCTTTTGTATCCTTTACATAAAGAGGGAACCCAATGTACCTCTACTCAAATCACCTCCAATAATTCTAAAGTAGGATGCAAGGAAGGACTAATTAGGACTCATTTCTATGTTTTATTTTATTCTGTTACATCTTTCAGAAGATCAGAGAAGCTGTGTGGAGTATTCCAAACAGGCTAAGGACTGGGTAGGGAAGAGTGTCTGAACAGAACACATTCAACTTTAGAACCTGATAGGTCCAGCAGGCTGTCAAGAAGCGGGAAGATCAACAGATCATATACAAAGACCCAGACTTCAAAGTTGACACACCAGACCTGCCTCCCAACATCGCCCCAGTTGAAAAACCAAGCAAGGAGGAGCTGCTAACAACTTTACAGCTTAATTTTGCGACTGACTTTAGGTAGCCAAATGATGACAGTGTGATTTTGTGGAATGACATAAATGACATGTCTTGCCATGCATTCATTGGTGGCTGCGTGTAGTGTGACTGCTATGTAGAGCACCTAGAACAGCACCATTCTCTACCTCTGGTGTATTCATTCTGGTGAAGTCACGGGCATAGAAATCAGAATGAATAGAATGGGCTTGGAACCTCTAACCCTGGCAATTTGACTGGTAAACTCATGGTACACTTGCAATGGCTGTCTGGTGTTGTCATCAAATGTTATTTGTCACATGCTTCATAAACTGTAGACGAACAGTGAAATGCATACTTATGGCCCTTCCCGATAATGCAGAGGAAGTAATAACACGAAGTAATAATAAATACACGAGTAACAATAACTTGGCTATATACACGGGGTACCAGCATCGGGTAGATATGTATAGTTGAAGTCGTAAGTTTACATACACTTTAGCCAAATACATTTAAACTCAGTTTTTCACAATTCCTGATATTTAATCCTAGTTAAAATTCCCTGTCTTAGGTCAGTTAGGATCACCACTTAATTTTAAGAATGTGAAATGTTATAATAATAGCAGAGAGAATGATTTATTTTAGCTTTAATTTCTTTCATCACATTCCCAGTTGGTCAGAAGTTTACATGCACTCAATTAGTATTTGGTAGCATTGCCTTTAAATTGTTTAACTTGGGTCAAACGTTTCGGGTAGCTTTCCACAAGCTTCCCACAATAAGTTGGGTGAATTTTGGCCCATTCCTCCTGACAGAGCTGGTGTAACTGAGTCAGGTTTGTAGGCCTCCTTGCTCGCACACAGTTTTTCAGTTCTGCCCACAAATGTTCTATAGGATTGAGGTCAGGGCTTTGTGATGGCCACTCCAATACCTTGACTTTGTTGTCCTTAAGCCATTCTGCCACAACGTTGGAAGTATGCTTGGGGTCATTGTCCATTTGGAAGACCCATTTGCAACCAAGCTTTAACTTCCTGACTGATGTCTTGAGATGTTGCTTCAATATATCCACATACTTTTCCTCCCTCATGATGCCAACTATTTTGTGAAGTGCACCAGTCCCTCCTGCAGCAAAGCACCCCCACTACATGATGCTGCCACCCCCGTGCTTCACGGTTGGGATGGTGTTCTTCGGCTTGCAAGCCTCACCCTTTTTCCTCCAAACATAACGATGGTCATTATGGCCAAACAGTTCTATTTTTGTTTCATCAGACCAGAGGACATTTCTCCAAAAAGAGCTTTGTCCCCATGTGCAGTTGCAAACCGTAGTCTGGCTTTTTTATGGCTGTTTTGGAGCAGTGGCTTCTTCCTTGCTGAGCAGCTTTTCAGGTTATGTCGATATAGGACTCGTTTTACTGTGGGTATAGATACTTTTGTACCTGTTTCCTCCAGCATCTTCACAAGGTCCTTTACTTTTGTTCTGGGATTGGTTTGCACTTCTCGCACCCAAGTACGTTCATCTCTAGGAGACAACGCGTCTCCTTCCTGAGCGGTATGACGGCTGCGTGGTCCCATGGTGTTTATACTTGCGTACTATTGCTTGTACAGATGAACGTGGTACCTTCAGGCATTTGGAAATTGCTCCCAAGGATGAACCAGACTTGTGGAGGTCTACAATTGTTTTTCTGAGATCTTGGCTGATTTCTTTTGATTTTCCAATGATGTCAAGCAAAGAGGCACTGAGTTTGAAGGTAGGCCTTGAAATACATCCACAGGTACACCTCCAATTGACTCAAATGATGTCAATTAGAATATCAGAAGCTTCTTAAAGCCATGACATAATTTTCTGAAATTTTCCGAGCTGTTTAAAGGCACAGTCAACTTAGTGTATGTAAACTTCTGACCCACTGGAATTGTGACACAGTGAAATAATCTGTCTGTAAACAATTGTTGGAAAAATTACTTGTCATGCACAAAGTAGATGTCCTGACTGACTTGCCAAAACTATAGTTTGTTAACAAGATATTTGTGGAGTGGTTGGAAAATGAGTTTTAATGACGCCGACCTTTGTAAACTTCCGACTTCAACTGTATAACTAGGTACAAAGTGAACGATAATCGAGAGTAACGGCAGCGTGATGACTCAAAGTTGGTGCAAAAAGGGTCAGTGCAGATATTAGAAGGTAGAAGTTGTTCAGGGTCCTGTTGCTTCCAGACTGGGCACGTCGGTACCGCTTGCCGTGCGTGATGCAATCATTTCCATGGTAATGTACAATGTTCATTCAAATGATGCTAACTGATGTGCCTCATGCAATGGAATGTACGTTTTTGTAATGTCAGTTGAGTTGATTCAACAAATCACAGCACATATTGATAGGTACACTACAAGATTTTACTTCCTGCTTTGCTCCTATGGGTATAGTCAATGGCCGGCAGTCCACCCATTATGCTCATTCTTTTGAATGGGAACACCCTTTCTATTCAATGAGGTGGTATGATTAATCTGGCCCGGGTAGGTGTGTTTTTGCACCGGGTGACAATTTGGAACCGGGTTGCCTCACAGGCGTGAGCCAGCACATTGGCTTTATTCATCTCTCCCGAGAACGTGTTTCCACAGCTCCGGAGTCCAATGGCGGCACGCTTTATAGAACTCCAGCCGAAACTTGGCATTGCGCGTGGTAGTATTAGGCTTGTGTGCGGCTGCTCGGCCATGGAAAACCGTTTTGTGAAGTGCCCAACGAACAGTTCTTGTGCTGCCGTTGCTTTTAGGCAGTTTGGAACTCATTAGTGAGTGTGGCAGGACAGATAATTTTTCCCGAGCTACGCGATTCAACACTTGGTGGTCCCGCTCTGTGAGCTTGTGTCGCTTACCACTTTGCAACTTAACTGTTGTTTGTACTAGACCTTTCCGCTTCATAATAACAGCAATTACTGTTGACCGGGGCAGCTCCAACAGGGCTGAAATTTTACAAACTGACTTGTTGGAAAGGGAGCATCCTATGACGGTGCCACGTTGAAAGTCACTGAGCTCTTCAGTAAGGCCATTCCACTGCCAATGTTTGTCTATGGAGATTGCGTGTCTGTGTCGTTTTTTTTTTATACACCGGTCAGCAATGGGTGTGGCTGAAATGGATGAATCCACTAATTTGAAGGGGTGTCCACATACTTTAGGCCATGTAGTGTATGTGGAAGATATTTGTTTTCAGCCATCTGAAGTATTTCAAAAGCACTCTGGTATTCAGAAAATGTGAATGTTATTTTAAAGCCACTTTTTTTTTGAAGAAGAAGAATCTTTCAGAAGGAAAAGATTATATGTCTGACGTTTGTCCATTAGCTTTCAATACATCTACTCTATCTTGGAATAATAATCATAACTGGAATCTCCATTGCTTACCTTTTTTTCAAACCTTGCAAAGTCAGAGTGAAATCAAGTGACAATCGTGATTTTCATACGAATGCCTCCTTGTTCGACCTTGGACTATATTTAATCAAACTGCCCATCCGTTATGTAATAATCTTCCCCCATTTGCCATTTTGCCAGCCTTGTACGCTAACATACATTTCTCCCTACAGCTATTAAACTCCCAGATGTTTTCCTGTTGATGCTGTTTAATATGCAGGAAGTGGATCAGAAAATAATTTAACTCCTCGACAAGTGATGCGACCCCAATTACCTCATTCTAACAGTGGTGACCGAGCAAATCAATCAAAATGTATACACTGGGTACCAGTGCCAAGTTGATGTGCAGGGCTACAAGGTAATTGGGGTAGACATGTACGTACAAGTAGGGGTAAAGTGACAAGGCAACAGGAAAGATAATAAACAGAAGCAGCAGCATATGTGTTGAGTCAAGCGTTAGTGCAAAAAGGGTCTATGCAGCTAGTCCAGGGTAGCTATTTGGTTAACTATTTTAGTTGTCTTAGGGTAGAAGCTTTTCCTGTTGGTTCCAGACTTGGTTTATCTGTGCCGTGCGGTCGCAGAGAGAGTCAAGGACTTCGGGGGCTGGAGTTTTTGACAATTTTCCTCCTCTGACACCGCCTAGTAAAGAGGTTCTGGATGGCAGGGACCTCGGCCCCAGATACTTCCTTTTGACCACATAGTGGCAAGCCTTTTTCTAAGAAAATAGGCCTACTCATTCAACAAGGGACCAAGATATTTTCTAAAGCACCATTTTCTAACGGCACCTCAAACATGAAGGACTCATAAAATGTTGGGTTAGTGTAAAGTATATTGTGTGATTATTTTATATTTGTGTTACCTAACCAAGGTATGTTTGACGCCTACAGACTGCAAACTTGATTTCATTCACTATTGGACTGTTTCTGTGAGTGTACGGTACATAAAGAATAAATCCCAAATTTTTCCAATTGGCACAAACATGCCAAACATAGGAGAGGTTATGGGGAGGTTTGGATGACTCTCTCCCCCTTCTTCGTACTGGAACCAATCAGCAGGGTCGAATGGTTTGGCGGGACATTTGGAACACTTCCCTGAGATGGAGGGAATTAAAGAACTGCGGTAGGTTTCACACTTTAGTTCCAGTGAATGTTTTGTCTGTCAGACGACTTCTGGACGAACCACCCAAGGACTCGCTCTTGCGAGTTGTCCTTTTTCCATTTGAGCTAAGGATTCCAGATCCCCATCTTTCATCCCATTGAGCCTGTCTAGATCTGTCGTCGATGGCGAACACTAGCATTCCTCACCAATCCTACGTTGGACCCTGTTCTGCCTTGCATAGGCAGAACATGACTACCTGGCAGCAGCGCGCATCTCTGGCTCTTGAGCCTCGCAGAACTCCCATCTCACGTGAAGCCGATTCACTGTCAGTGCGGTTGCACTGTCATCTGACCAAAGCTATTTTCCCAGCATTGGCATCATGTGTAGCTGTTTGGGTTTACTTTAAGTAACTGTGTGACTTTTAACATTAGATCTGTACTACTTCCTGTCCTTAAGTTGCTTTCGCCATTCATAATTCATAGACCATACTCTGTCGGAGTATGCACCCACGTGACCGTTTAAGTCTATTCTTGAGTGTGGAAATGTTGCTCCCTCCAAATTGAGAATATCATCCTCTAACAAATTACTGGTAAACAACCTATTGAAATAATAATTTTATCCTGTATCGATCATATGCGATTCATCCTGTAACCATTGGCTTATTTGACTGTTTTAATAATAAACTATAGTAAAATCAAATTTTATTGGTCACATGTTTAGCTTCTTGTTCCAACAGTGCAGCAATACTTAACAACATATACACACAAATTAAGAATATATAAATGTGGACGAGCAATCTGAGCGGCATAGACTAGGATACAGTAGGATAGTATAGAATGCAGTATGTACATATGAGATGAGTAATGCAAGATATGTAAACATTAAAGTGGCCATCGATTTCAAGTCTGTGTACCACTGTTAGTGATGGCTGCTTAACAGTCTGATGGCCTTGAGATACATGTATTGACCTGGCCTTCTGGATGATAGCGGGGTCAACAGGCAGTGGCTCGGGTGGTTGTTGTCCAGGATGATCTTTTTGGCCTACATGTGACATCGGGTGCTGTAGGTGTTTTGGAGGGCAGGTAGTTTGCCCCCAGTGATGCGTTGTGCAGACCGCACCACCTTCTGGAGAGCTCTGCGGTTGCGGGCGGTGCATTTGCCGTACCAGGCAGTGATACAGCCCGACAGGATGCTCTCAATTGTGCAGGGGGGTGTAGGTAACAAGCCAAATTACTTCAGCCTCCACGCTGTCTGTGTGGTTGACCATTTCAGTTTGTCAGTTATGTGTACGCCGAGGACCTTGAAGCTTTCCACCTTCTCCACTGCTATCCCGTGGATGTGGATAAGGGGGTGCTCCGTCTGCGGTTTCCTGAAGTCCACAATCGTCGATCGATTTTGTTGACATTGAGTGAGTATTTTCCTGACACTACACTCCCAGAGCCCTCACCACATTCCTGTAGGCTGTCTCGTCGTTGTTTGTAATCAAGCCTACTAATGTTGTCTGCAAACTTGATGATTGAGTTGGAGGCGTGCATGGCCACTCAGTCATGGGTGAACAGGGAGTACAGGAGGGGGCTGAGTTCACACCCTTGTGGGGCCCTGATGTTGAGGATCAGCGGGGTGGAGATGTTGTTTCCTACCCTCACCACCTGGGTGCGGCCAGTCAGGAAGTCCAGGACCCAATTGCACATGGCGGGGTTCAGACCCAGGGCCTCAAGCTTAATGATGAGCTTGGAGGGTACTATGGTGTTGAATGCTGAGCTGTAGTCAATGAACAGCGTTCTTACATAGGAATTCCTCTTGTCCAGAGGTGCTAGGGCAGTGCGCAGTGTGATGGCGATTGCATTGTTTGTGGACCTATTAGGGCTTCCCTTTGTAATCCGTGATTGTCTGTAGACCCTGCCACATACGTCTCGTCTGAGCCATTGAATTGCAACTCCACTTTTTCCGTGTACTGACGTAGTGCCTTACGGAGGGAATAACTATACTGTTTGTATTCTGCCATATTCTGTCACCTTGCCATGATAAAATGCGGTGTTTCACGCTATCAGTTTTGTGCGAATGCTGCCATCTATCCATGGTTTCTGTTTCATCACTTCATGAACTCGGTCACCATCTCGGTGTGCACGTTAATATTATTCTCAGAAGCTACCCGGAACATATCCCAGTCCGCGTGATCAAAACAATCTTGACGCATGGATTCCGATTAGTGATGCACCGATATTACATTTTTGACCAATATCTGATTATTAAACATTTTATCTGCCTCTTTTTAAGCTTTCTAGTACAATTAAATAGTTAAAACACACACAGCGGTATAAGGCACTGCATCTCAGTGCAAGAGGTGTCACTACAGTCCCTGGTTCGAATTCAGGCTCTATCACATCCGGCCATGATTGTGAGTCCCATAGGGAGGCGCACAATTGGCCCAGCGTCGTCCGGGTTTGGCCGCCATTGTAAATAAGAATTTGTTCTTAACTGACTTGCCTAGTTAAATAAAGGTTACAAACGCAGTTTTTTTTGTTTGCATTTACGTATATCCCCATTACCAGTAAAACATAATCAAAACCTATTTCTTTCACTTACTTGCAGTGCTGTTTCGTTGTTCATTTGTTGTCGTTTCATTCTCAACCTGGATTTCTATGGAACGCCGTTTTGGGTCTTTGCATGTTTGACGTGTTAAATAAGCTTGTTGACCAATCAGGACCTGAATATGACTTTGTCACAATTTTACGCGTTCATTCATTTTTACGTGGTTATTACACAATCACTCGTATTTCACAACGATTCATCGATATGTATGCTTATGATGCTGGTTAAGTTGTCTCGTGCACCTACAGTGTTGGTCCTTCCCCAAAAACATAGCAAAACGACATCTGTTTCAGTAGCCATTGTTAGCTAACTATATCTAGGTGTCATCTAAAATAACCCTAATTTATAAGACAGTTATTATTTGATTAGTGGTGGTCGGACCATCTATGTGAAGCTAGCCACAGTAAGGATTAGCCACAATAGTGGACTTTGCGGTTAGCCTTCAAAATAAATTGTCATTGACAGTGATGCAAATTAATACAAATAGTAGAATAATGCCATAATTGAATAGATCATGCTAAACGAGGTTGGAATGTTATATTAAATCAACAAAGGACAATTTGTTCATTTGACAAATCTGAAATCACACTGCATGTATTAAACTTTAGAATTACATTGGGGGTATACTTATTTCACTGTACAGCCTTACCCCATGTCATGGATCCACAATTCATAGGTATCAGTCTACTCAGCGACACCCAGAGAGCATTAGCATCGTAGCTCTTATTGCGCGACTTTGAAACTGAATGTGTATTAAACACACAACATGGTGTTGACGGAGATGGTCGCCTCGCTTCAGGTCCTTAGAAAACTATGCAGTTATTTGTTTTTTTATGTATTATTTCTTACTTTGTTACGCCAGAAAATCTCAAGTGTTATTACATACACTTTTGGATATAAACTATTGGATATAAAAGTGATGTCAATTACCAACATTACGACCAGGAATATGTCTTTCCCGATGCTGATCCTTTGTTCGTACCTCCACCCTGGACATGGGATCTTATCCCAGAGGCCGACCCAAAATAATGCAGTCACCGCAGAAGGAGCGGCCTACTGGTCAGACTTAGAAGGCGAGCACATCATACACCACTTCCGAGCGTATTACTCACCAATGTCTAATCTCTAGGTAACAAGGTAGACGAAATTAGGGCATGAGTTGTCTTCCAGAGAGACAGAGATTGGAACGTTCTCGGTTTCATGGAGACATGGCTCACTCAGGCTACATTGTCAGAGTCGCTACAGCCACCCGGTTTCTAAACGCATCACGCCAACAGAAACAAACAACTTTCTGGTAAGAAGGGCGGGGGTATATGCCTTATGATTAACGATTCATTGTATAATGTCACGGACGTCGACGTCTTGCTCCCAGACAAATTAAAAAACTTGTTTGCTTACTTTGAGGACAATACAGTGCCACTGACACTACCAAAGCCTGTGGCCCTCTACCAAAGCCTGTGGGTTCTCCTTCTCCGTGGCCAATGTGACTAAATCATTTAAACGTGTTAACCCTCGCAAGGCTGCTGGACCAGACGGCATTCCTAGCCGCGTCCTCAGAGCATGTGCAGACCAGATGGCTGGTGTGTTTAAGGACATACAGTTGAAGTTTACATACACTTATGTTGGAGTCATTAAAACTAGTTTTTCAACCACTCCACTAATTTCTTGTTGACAAACTATAGTTTTTGTAAGTCGGTTAGAACATCTTTGCAAGTAATTTTTCCAACAATTGTTTACAAGTGAATTATAAGTTAAATAATCTATCACAATTCCAGTGGGTCAGAAGTTTACATACACTAAGTTGACTGTGCATTTAAACAGCTTGGAAAATTCCAGAAAATTATGTAATGGCTGAGGAAGCTTCTGATAGGCTAATTGACATCATTTGAGAGTACCTGCGGATGTATTTCAAGGCCTACCTTCAAACTCAGTGCCTCTTTGCTTGACATCATGGGAAAATCAAAAGAAATCAGCCAAGACCTCAGAAAAAAAATTGTAGACCTCAAGTCTGGTTCATCCTTGGGAGCAGCCGTCATACCGCTCAGGAAGGAGATGCGTTCTGTCTCCTAGAGATGAACGTACTTTGGTGCGAAAAGTGCAAATCAATCCCAGAACAACAGCAAAGGACCTTGTGAAGATGCTGGTGGAAGCGGGTACAAAAGTATCTATATCCACAGTAAAACAAGTCCTATATCGACATAACCAGAAAGGCCGCTCAGCAAGGAAGAAGCCACTGCTCCAAAACCGCCATTAAAAAAAACAGACTACTGTTTGCAACTGCACATTGGGACAAAGATAGTACTTTTTGGAGAAATGTCCTCTGGTCTGATATAGCCATAATGACCATAGTTATGTTTGGAGGAGAAAGGGGGAGGCTTGCAAGCCAAAGAACACCATCCCAGCCGTGAAGCACGAGGGTGGCAGTATCATGTAGTGAGGGTGCTTTGCTGCAGGAGGGACTGGTGCACTTCACAAAATAGTTGGCATCATGAGGTAGGAAAAGTATGTGGATATATTGAAGCAACATCTCAAGACAGTCAGGAAGTTAAAGCTTGGTGGCAAATGGGTCATCCAAATGGACAATGACCCCAAGCATGCTTCCAAAGTTGTGGCAGAATGGCTTAAGGACAATAAAGTCAAGGTATTGGAGTGGCCATCACAAAGCCCTGACCTCAATCCCATAGAAAATGTGTGGGCAGAACTGAAAAAGCGTGTGCGAGCAAGGAGGCCTACAAACTTGACTCAGTTACACCAGCTCCGTCAGGAGGAATGGGCCAAAATTCACTCAACGTATTGTGGGAAGCTTGTGGAAGGCTACCTGAAACATTTGACCCAAGTTAAACAATTTAAAGGCAATGCTACCAAATACTAATTGAGTGTATGTACATTTCTGACCCACTGGGAATGTGATGAAAGAATTAAAAGCTGAAATCACTGTTATTCTGACATTTCACTTTCTTAAAATAAAGTGGTGACCTAAGGGAATTTTTACTAGGATTAAACATCAGGTATTTTGAAACTGAGTTTAAATGTATTTGGCTAAGGTGTATGTAAACTTCCGATTTCAACTGTATTCAATCAATCCCTATCCCAGTCTGCTGTCCCCACGTGCTTCAAGATGGCCACCATTGTTCCTGTTCCAAAGAAAGCTAAGGTAACTGAACTAAATGACTATCGCCCTGTAGTACTCACTTCTGTCATCATGAAGTGCTTTGATAGACTTGTGAAGGATCATTTCAACTCCACCCTACCTGATGCCCTTGACCCACTCCAATTTGCTTTACGCCCCAATAGGTCCACTGACAATGCAATCGCCATCACACTGCCCTATCCCATCTGGACAAGAGGAATACCTATTTAACCTCTCTAGGCTAGGGGGCGGTATTTTCACGTCTGGATGAAAAGCGTGCCTAAAGTAAACTGCCTGCTACTCAGGCCCAGAAGCTAGGATATGCATATTAGTAGATTTGGATAGAAAACACACTGTTTGAAGGATGTCTGTGAGTATAACATAACTTATTTGGCAGGCGAAACCCCGAGGACAAACCATCCAGGATTTGTGTTTTTTGAGGTCACTCTTTTCAATAGATTTTATATGGGGATCTAGATTTCTAAGGCACTTGCTTGCAGTTCCTATTGCTTCCACTGGATGTCAACAGTCTTTAGAAATTGGTTGATGTTTTTCCTTTGTGAAATGAAGTAGGGCAGTTCAGAACGAGGGTCGTGTGAAGTGTACTGTTTGTTAGAGGCGCGTGACATGAAAGCCTGCTCCACTTTGTTTTCGTCCGGTATTGAACGCAGTTTATCCCGTCTTAAATTTGATTGATTATTTACGTTAAAAAATACCTAAAGTTGTATTAGGAAAGTTGTTTGGACAAAGATTACAGATAATTTATTAGATATTTTGTAGTCATGTTGCGTGAGTTGGAACCAGTGTTTTTCTGGATCAAACTCGCCAAATAAATGGACATTTTGGATATATAACGACGGAATTAATCGAACAAAAGGACCATTTGTGATGTTTATGGGACATATTGGAGTGCCAACAGAAGAAGCTCTTTAAAGGTAAGGCATGAATTATATCGTTATTTCTGAGTTTTGTGTTGCGCCTTGCGGGATGAAATATGATTGTCTGTTTGTTTGACGGGGTGCTGTCCTCAGATAATCGCATGGTTTGCTTTCGCCGTAAAGCCTTTTTTTAAATCTGACACGTTGGCTGGATTAACAAGAAGTCGAGCTTTAATTTGACATATTGCATGTGTATTTTCAAGAATGTTAAATATTTACAATTCTGTAGTTTGAATTTGGCGCCCTGCACTTTCACTGGATGTTGGTCAGGTGGGACGGTAGCATCCCATCTAGCCTATTAAGATTGTTATTTGACTACAGCTCAACATTTAACACCATAGTACCCTCCCAACTCGTCATTAAGCTCGAGACTCTGGGTCCCGAACCCGCCCTGTGCAACTGGGTCCTGAACTTTGACGGGCCGCCCCCAGGCTTCCAACTCAATCCTCAAGTTTGCAGAAGACACTACAGTGTTAGGCCTGATCAACGACGAGACGGCCTACAAGGGAGGTGGTGAGGGCCTTCAGTGTGATGTAAGGAATAGAACCTCACTCAATGTCAACAAAACAAAGGTGGTGATCGTGGACTTCAGGAAACAGCAGAGGGAGCACCCCCCTATCCACATCGACGGGACAGTAGTGGAGAGGGTAGTAAGTTTTAAGTTCCTCGGCATACACATCACGGACGAACTGAAATGGTCCACCCACACAAACAGCGTGGTGAAGAAGGCGCAATAGCGTCTCTTCAACCTCAGGAGGATGAATAAATTTGTCTTGTCACCAAAAACACTCACCAACTTTTACAGATGCACAATCGAGAGCATCCTGTCGGGCTGTATCACCGCCTGGTACGGCAACTGCTCCGCCCACAACCGTAAGGCTCTCCAGAGGGTAGTGAAGTCTGCACAACGCATCACCGGGGGCAAACTACCTGCCCTCCAGGACACCTACAGCATCCGATGTCACAGGAAGACCAAAAAGATAATCAAGGACAACAACCACCCGAGCCACTGCCTGTTCACCCCGCTATCATCCAGAAAGCCAGGTCAGTACAGGTGCATCAAAGCGGGGCCAGAGAGACTGAAAAACAGCTTCTATCAAGGCCATCAGACTGTTAAGCAGCCATCACTAAGAGTGGCTGCTGCCAACATAGACTCGACTCTCTGGCCACTTTAATACCTTTTATTAAATGCATTTTTATAAAATGTATCACTAGTCACTTTAAATAACGCCATTTTAATAATGTTTACATAACCTACATTTCTCATATGTATATACTATACCATCTACTGCATCTTGACTAAGCCGCACGGCCATTGCTCATCCATATATTTATATGTACATATTCTTAGTCATCCCTTTACATTTGTGTGTATTATGTAGTTGTGAATTTGTTAGATATTACTGCATTGTCGGAACTAGAAGCACAAGAATTTTGTAACACTCGCGTTAAAATCTGCTGACCATGTGTATGTGACCAATAACATTTGATTTGATTCCCGAGAAAAAACAATACTGCGTGGATGTTTTGGAGTCTGACTCTGAGGAGGACTTTGGGGAAAAAATATATTGGGTAGACTGTTACTCCATTTCATTGATCCCCAATCCTTAGGTAAGGCTGTACAGTGCAATATGAATGTCAATACACACAATCGGCTGACTGGGGAGGTGATTTCATACACTCAGTCCCGCGATAAGAGCTACAATGCTAATATTTGCGTAAACTCTTCACTGTTCTGTGGGTGTCACTGGGTAGACTGAAACCCCATTTCATTGCTTCACATTCTAATCTAAATATGGCATGATTCCACCAATTGTATCCTTCTGCATCACTTTCAAAGAGGTACTTTTTTTATTTTGAAGGGAAACCACGAATTCCACTATTATGCTTTGTCCTTACTGTGGCTAGATTCACAACCCGGTCCGGTCAAGCATCACTAGCCAGATGAAGCTAACGTTAGCTTTAGGTAACAGGGTTAAGTAGCTGGCTAGCTATTTATTTTCATGAACTGAAGTTAATTTTCAATAGGCTAACAACAAGTGGCTTCCTAGCTAATACATACTCAGAAGGATTCCTAAATCATTGCTTAGAATAGTGAAAATAACTGCAGTTTCTACTGGTCATTGTTTTCAGGCTGGTTGTATTGGTGCTAGCTAGGTACCAAGCTAAAGCTAGCTAGCTATCCCAGAAGTTGCGGTCGAACAAATAATGCTTTGTTTCCAACGCAGTATTGTATACCAATCGTTCGTGGCCGGTGTTTGCTTGTTTGCAGACTTTCTGTACAGCTTGCACGTGCAAATTCAGAACACATTCTATAATATAACTATTTGACGTATATTTTTTGACACACAAAGACCCAAACAGCGTTCCATAGTATGTCGTGAAGCTAATAGCAGTGACTCTATTACTGTGTAACTCCAGTAGGGCAACATCTGAACAATAGCGCACTTGGTAACGTTAGTGTGTACTGGTGCTCGTCAAGTCGCGAGAGCCAGCATCACCCACGACAGAGAATGGTTAATTGTCAAGGGCAATGACTTCCATTTTCTTTGCGTTTTTTAATTTATTTCACCTTTTGAGTTTTCTCACTGAAATGTTCATTCTCTTTCAAATGACTGCTCAATCCACACAGCAGACATTGTGAGCTAGGTTAGGAATGCTGTGTTGCATGTGTAGTGCATGCAACACGTGGTGTCATTACGTCGTCTACCTACGTTATATAGCTATGCATGTCAGCTTTGACATCGGTTTTGCACATCGGGGCATTAAACTAGACATCGGCCGACGTTGGCATTTTAGCTGATATTGGCCTATTCCGATATGTTCACTGATATATCGTTCATCCCTAATTCCGATTGATCAGACTAGCGTTGGATAGTCCTTAGCACGGGTCCTGTTTGAGTTTCAACCTATAGGAAGGGAGGAGCAAAATGGAGTCAGATTTGCCGAAAGGAGGGTGGGGGAGGGCCTTGTATGCATCCCGGAAGTTGGGTTAACAGTGGTCGAGCGTTTTAGCAACCAAGTACTACATTCAATATGCTGCTAGAATTTAGGCTGCCTTTTCCTCAATTTGGATTTGTTAAAATCCCCAGCTACAACAAATGCAGCCTCAGGATATATGGTTTCCAGTTTGCATAAAGTCCAGTGTAGTTCTTTGGTAGCCGTTGTGATATCGGCTTGAGGGGGGATATACACGGCTGTGACTGTAACCGAAGAATCATGTAACGTACACCCCCGCCCTCGTCCTTCCCGGAGAGATGTTTATTCCTGTCGGCACGATAAACTGAGAATCCAGATGGCTGAACCGACTCCGACAGTATATCCTGTCTGGAATGAGACTCTTGCCCTGAGCTCGTCAACTTTGTTATCCAGGGACTGAACATTAGCGAGTAATATATCGGAAGCGGTGGATGGTGTCGGACTAAAAGACCGCTCCGAGTACCCCTCCTTCGCTGGCTTTGTTTTGGTTAGGCCTCTGGAATCAGTTGAATTGCCCTGGGTGGTACGTACAAAGGTTGTACAAAGGTACGTACAAATTCCTGGTCCTAGTGCAGTTGAGTTACCGCCGCTCTGATATCCAACCGTTCTTCCTGGCTGTATGTAATAACACAGCATTTTCTGGGCTAACAATTTAAGAAATAATATATGAATAACTAAATACTGCAACTTTTCCTAAGAACTAGAAGTGAGGCGGCCCCCTATGTCGGCGCCATCTTAGTGTTTTACCTGTTGTGTGTTTCTCTGATACAAAACAAACTAGAAAATAGTACGAATTCACGTATCTGTTATTAGGCTCATTAAATATACCTTCAGATAATAAATTATTATTGTTAAGATGACTCATAAGTCAGGTCTTCTTAGATCGTTTTTGTCCAATAATGATCTGGTACCCCGATAGATAACAAATATGAATTATTCTTAGATACATTTATAATAATAACTTGACCAATATCCCCTACACACTCTCCGCTTTAAGCTGCATGCTATGCTAATCTGGGTGAAACCAACAGTTTGGATGCTGAAGGGGATTGAGAATTAGATTATGCCATTATCATACATCCCTGTGCGGCCCACAACTGAAAGACATCCAAGTGCATCATTTGATGGAGATTCCAAATGGCGTATCCTCTTCCTGTAGCTCTTTCATTAATGTCTCCCACTGGGCTCGGAGTCATTGCGCATTCAGCTGTTAAGAGCAACATGTGAAAATTCTGAATCTGAGCGGCTCCCTTGCATACAGAGCAAAGCTATGGAGCGAAAGTCTACCTCTTAATTGTGCTGTTTGCTAGAAAAGGCTGTGAGATGGAGGGGGATGGTGATGGTTGACAGAAAGGAATCCAATTGTGTCAGGCAGGCAGTGTCTCTACCAAGGGAGACATGTTTCTGCATGGACAGACTCAGATCTACGAGGCAACAGAACAGCCATTCCATGTTCCATATAGAGGTGAAATATTTATGCACCTTCCCCCATCCGTCCTGCCATCCTTATCTGTTCTCTGGGTTTTAGCCCCAGTGCTTGGCATCTTGAACCCTTCCATCAACAGCTGCTGAAGACTGGGAGGTATAGAGCGATTAAAGGAGCCTCAACACCCCTATACTGCATGTTGCCAGGGATCTGCTCTGCGGGCTCCATGGTGACTGGGAGCTTATCAATGTTGTCCATTCAGGAAGATAATACTGTGGCTTTCCTTAGCTGCCAACACTAATGGTTTTGTATTAGAGAGTCTGTGCCTCTAGTTCTGTTTTTAAAAGGCAGCGTGTAGAAATCTGTTTTTCAAAGAGCTTGAAAGCCTCCTTTTCCTTTCATTGTATAGCAACAGCGTAGCGCTTAGGGCACCTAACTGTGTTTTTTTTATATATTAAAGATCTGCATTGGCTGAATGGTACATTTATGATATGCAGAATGCACTGTATCTTAACCTACCCATACAAGTATAACTAAAGTGCAGCTTTGAATGGATGTACCTGCTAGACTTAGCCAAACTTGAACCAAAGTGAAATCTGTGAGGCAGTCGTGGTTGCGAGATGGGTCCGACCTGATGTCCCATCTCCTGGGAAAGCTTGCCAGTTCTCATTAGGCCTGTGTAATTTATGGCCTGGATGAGTCGAAGGCGCCGCACTCCCAACTGGAATGACGGTGTATTGTCCCGCGCTTGACCTTGTCTTAGCAGGGAAACCCAGGGACCTGTTTTAAGGGCATAGCTCTCTCTCGCTCATATTCTGAATTTCACGCTTTTCTTTCTCGCTCTTTTTCTCTGTCTCTAGTATGTTCTGCCTCTGACACTTACCTCAAGCCCCGCATGCCCACACCATCATCATGCATGTTTAATGCAAATGGACACTACAGAAGTATGCTAATGAGTACACAGCACAATGCAGTATGGAGACAACCCATGACGGCCATATCATATTACACTAATGCATTTTGGCATATTTGTGATATCCTCTGGCAATAAATGATTTTCTTCCTCCCATTGTTTGTGTACAACAGTTGACTTTCCATTGATCCCTTGCTTAGATCTGTTTATGTTCCTCGGCATTGTTTTAAGTCAAACCTATTGAAAATGCCACTGCATGGAGTAACGGCCAGTTGGGGGCCTTATATTGGTAAAAGAGGCGCGCGAGAGAGAAGACTCAGGTCTGCTAGCTGATGTAACCTTGGCAACAAGAAGAGGGAGAGTTGGGATGGATGATGGATTATTCTCAGTGACCATCGGTGAAACTAACATCACTTCCACACAAGTGGGTTGTTTGCAATATTTGGGATGGTATTTCTGCAACAGGCAGGCCAATATCACAGGTTTCAGTGAGGCTTAATGTTTCAGCATAATTGGTTACTTTAACGTGTGTGTTCACATAATGCAGCTGGGATATTACGTTATCAAAAGAGTGTCCGTTGTCTGTGACTGTTGTCTGCTTTAAAAAAAAAATTGGGCAAGTGTTACTCTGTTAGCATAATCGAAAATACAAAAACGCATTTTCTTCCCTTCTAAGGTCTCCATGCAGTCCGTGTCTTTGTTGTGCCAGGAATGTAAGACCTTCCACACCGCCTCTGATGACTATCTGAGGCAGAGCTGGCTTTTTCCTTACCTCACCGGAGAATATTCAGACGGGCAGCGACGGATGTAGACCACCTGTGGTGGTGTGTGTTTACGTGTTTGCTTGTGTATTGACCTGTAGCCTATGTGACACTATGTTTGATGTGACTGTGCCGTAGTAGATTACTCTGAGGTAGCGAAGACTCCTCTTATCCGTCTGCATCCTCCTGGTCCTGGGAGTGGGGGAGTTTTGCGTCTCAAATGGCACCCTCTTCTCTATATAGTGCACTACTTTAGACCAGCCCTTGTCAAAAGTAGTACACTCAGGTATCGGCTGCCATTTGGGATGCAACCTTCCGTCTCCTTGCCTGAGCCCCAGCTCTCAGCCTTCATTACACTAAGTGCAAAAATACATTAGTGCTTATTAGGGGGCAGTAAGCTTGCTTTCATCTGCTCCTCTCTAAGGGACTAATTAAAATGGCTCTCCGTGGCCAACACACAATACAAACTACCTGGTTATAGACCTAAGTTTTCTTCCACTCTTTCCATATGAAAATGCTAGGTTACCATAACATTGTTTTTAAAGGTTTATGCTAAGTAGCTAGGTTATTTTTGCATATATATAGTCTATTTGCGGTTTATCTCATGGCAGCAAGTGCAACATGAGCTTTTAACTTTTGGAATCAGACCGCAGGTGAATCAATCTATACTGGGTGGTGGCGACGACACGAGGCCATTATGGGAGTGGAGGGCGTGGAACTCATAATGCGGAGCCATTTTAATAGTAATTGGCTGTTATGACAGCTGCCTTATGGAGGTCAATAACAATCATGTCTATTTATCCGAGTCATTGCTGACGACTCCTCGATAATCCTGGCAGCTGCTTTGTGTGTTGCTCTACATCAAATTTATAGTAATATAATCAGTTACCCTTGTCTGCCAGAGAATTCTCACTCCCTGTATGTAGTAACATTCTATTATAGCTCCAGTCCAGCCATGTTTTTCAGAGGGCGGCTGGTCTGTAGATACATTTTACCATCCTGCTATATAAACCTCTCTATACCAGCCAGCCTGATATAAAGTCTGTGCTCACTATTCATGGGCGATCCTCATCTCTACTTTGTGCGAGCCCTAAATGGCCCCAAATTCCCTTTGGGCCCTGGTCAAAAGTAGTGCAGTGTAAAGGGAATAGCATGCGATTTGAGACGCACCCTTTATTTAGATGCCTTTTAAAGGCTCTCGCTCGTGACATAAGGGAATTTAAATGGCAGCCAATTAGTTATCACAGGCCATTACCTATGTGAGCCAGAGCAGCCAGGGATCCTGCTCCTGGAGAAGGATGTTACTGGACTCTGTGATTGAGGTCACTTGGTCCCAATGAAGAGGATGATTTGTGTGGAGTACCATTCACTGTTTATTACTGAGAGTAGAACTAGCCTATATGGATGTGTGAATTCTGGAAGCAAGGCGGGCTTGGTAACCTTTCTGAGGCGTGCGCGCGCACACACAGCTTTAAGTGCATTTAATGCCTTATGGTAAACTTAAAGTGCATTATTATAACACAGCTCATAGTAATTTATAACATCTGTATAATACATCACTATGATACATTGAAAGATCACAAAGTGGATAGGCCGCCTGCTACAGTTGGATATTATTATTTTTTTTTACCCCTCTGAAGGAAAGTGGGAAATTCAGCCAGCAAAGTGAGAGAAATGTCCTTGAGGGGAATCTTCTGGAGAAGTGCAGAAAGGGAATTTTACAGTGACTGAGCTCAGAAATTACAATACGGCAGTATCTGAACGCAAGCGTGTAATTAATTTTTTTTTGGCTTAATTTGATTAGCATTCCTTTTGGAAGTCCTACTTTTCTCCAGTGGCCACAGAGCTGGAAGTGGAACCACCATGGGGTGAGAGATGGACAGTTGGGTCCCACTCTCCACACGACATGCAGGGGGATACTGTGAGTGGGTGTGTGTTCACCCACTGCACGAGGGGAAAAACTGTTAGACAGACAATAGTATGGTGATGGACACCTTTTCTCCCAATTTCATGTTTGACCTACTTGTGTGTTGGGCCACAAAAGGTGTGTGTGTCTGTCGTGGCCCCCGTCCAAGAGTGAGAGATTAATGGGGTTAGTGAAAAGAGTGCTAATTATAGAGAAGAGGAGCAACACTGAACACACAGTCCCCAGTTCAGAAATACACCATTCAGAAGTATCCCAACACATGGAGCAATGTTGTTTTTCCTGTCAATACTAGTGTAGAGCACAGGCTTATAACCAGACATGGGATATAGGCTATGCTAGAGAGATGAGGACAAGTGGGCCTGTTTCTGTTTCAAGTGGGTTACTCTACTCTCCAACCACTGTTGGCGTGAAACCAAATCCCTGTAGTGTAGAGAAGTTGTGGTAAGTGCATCTCTGATCCCTGTGTGACGGTGAAGTAAAACGTGCGCGTCCCAAATGGCATACTGTTCTGTATTGCACTTATTTTGACCAGGGCCCATAGGGGCCGTCTTTATTTACTGTAATTATATTCATATGTTTGCAGCAAGGCATTACGTTTTTAGAGAATTGATTGAAAAGATTGTGTCTGCAAACCGTTAACCCGCTCAAAGTATGAAAAAGGTAATTTGATAAATAAGCCTCTGACAACCGGCAAGCAGGCAAAATTAAAATGCAAGAAGCCAAGCAAAACCTCAACATTTCTCCTCTGTATTTGTCTGTTTCCATTTCCTTGTTGATAGTCTGGGTGCGACTCAGTTTGGTTATCATTCACTCACTGGTCTGGTTTCCCAGACACCGATTTTACGCATGAAGAATGTCAATTGGACACAATCTGTATCAGGGACACCGGCCCTCTAAATTTGCTTACCTTCCCTGAACAGGATGACCCCCACTTACCTTCCCTGAACAGGATGACCCCCACTTACCTTCCCTGAACAGGATGACCCCCACTTACCTTCCCTGAACAGGATGACCCCCACTTACCTTCCCTGAACAGGATGACCCCCACTTACCTTCCCTGAACAGGATGACCCCCACTCACCTTCCCTGAACAGGATGACCCCCACTCACCTTCCCTGAACAGGATGACCCCCACTCACCTTCCCTGAACAGGATGACCCCCACTCACCTTCCCTGAACAGGATGACCCCCACTCACCTTCCCTGAACAGGATGACCCCCACTCACCTTCCCTGAACAGGATGACCCCCACTCACCTTCCCTGAACAGGATGACCCCCACTCACCTTCCCTGAACAGGATGACCCCCACTCACCTTCCCTGAACAGGATGACCCCCACTCACCTTCCCTGAACAGGATGACCCCCACTCACCTTCCCTGAACAGGATGACCCCCACTCACCTTCCCTGAACAGGATGACCCCCACTCACCTTCCCTGAACAGGATGACCCCCACTCACCTTCCCTGAACAGGATGACCCCCACTCACCTTCCCTGAACAGGATGACCCCCACTCACCTTCCCTGAACAGGATGACCCCCACTCACCTTCCCTGAACAGGATGACCCCCACTCACCTTCCCTGAACAGGATGACCCCCACTCACCTTCCCTGAACAGGATGACCCCCACTCACCTTCCCTGAACAGGATGACCCCCACTCACCTTCTAGACCACTAGATTACACAAAATCCCGCTGTCTTCTCACTGTGCGGCGTGAGAGTACCATGACCTTCCCATAAGCCTGGAGCCATTGAACAGCCCAATCCAGTTAACCAAAATAACCAGTCCCCACAACTTTCCCAGCCCCCACCATTACAAGTCCCCACCACGGCTGATAGCCCAGCCCAGTCACCAAGGCCTGCACACCCCTAGTTACGGATTTGGATTCTCCCCCACGTCGTCTGTCCACTGGTCTATTCTCCCTGCGGTCGTCAGTGTGCCCTGGAAATATCCAGGTCATTCCCCAACCACTGCAGGGCTTTGTAGGGCACGACACACACCGACCGACCGACACAGGCTCGCTGTGCTGCGGCAAAGTTGAAATCTACTGTAGTTCAAATAGCAGCTGGAGGTTAGGTGGTGTTAGTGAGGCTAAATTCCCCCCAAATACTGTACTGAGTCCCTCTACTCCCACATGGTACTACTATAAAACCCAAATGGAGAGCCTGATGCACATCTCCCATTGCATGTCAAATGGACCTTCTGGAAGCTGCATGTGCCGTTATGGCAATGGTTAAGCAGTGCTGAGGGATTAGACCCTTCACAATGCTATTTGACAGCAACCACATGTGCATTGTAATGAAACCAGGCAGGCTGTGAGAGTGTCGAGCTCTTTTTTTAGATCCATGCATGGATGAGCTCATCTCTGTGTGCGTTGGCCACCTAGGTTGTTCAGCTGTTTTAAGCTCCTTATGTTCAGGCTGACTTCATCTCGGCAACCTAGCCTCCCTGTCTTTGTGCTTTTTAAATAACACAAACAGCTTTTTTTTTTTTTTTTTTTTTTCATATCATGCGTTCCTGATCAGTCAGACATTTGTTTTTATTTGACATCATGTACCGGTAGTTATTTAACAATTTATATTGTCATTTTTGTGAAAGAATGTGAGTGAAAGTGAAAGAATGAAGTCCCTCTTTTAGTGTGGTGAGGCTGTACTATATAGATGTAATCTGTGATATTCTTGCTTTGAGGGGAGAATAGCCTAGAGGACATGAATGTCCTCATCCCTCCATTCTCTGCCTGTGCTGGGCTGGTTTACCAGCGAAAGGCTACAAATCAATACTCTCTATAAAATGATGATCTGTAATCGTTCTCTTCCTCTGGAGCTCTTAATGTATACTGAACAAAAATGTATAAATGCAAAAATGTCAGATTTTACTGAGTGTTATAGTTCGTATAAGGAAATCAGTCAATTGAAATAAATGCATTAGGCCCTAATCTATGGATTTCACATGACGGGGAATACAGATATGCATCTGTTGCTCACCGATACCTTAAATGGTAGGGGTGTGGATCAGAAAACCAGTCAGTATCTGGTGTGACCACCATTTGCCTCGTGCAGCGTAACACCTCTCCTTTGGTATTGTTGTTCAGGCTGTTGATTGTGGCCTATGGAATGTTGTCCCACTCCTATTGAATGGCTGTGCGAAGATGCTGGTTATTGGCAGGAACTGGAAAACGCTGTCATACACTGTAATCCAGAGCATCCCGAACATGCTCTATGGGTGACATGTCTGGTGAATATACATACCATGGAAGAACTGAGACATTTTCAGCTTCCAGGAATTGTGTACAGATCCTTGTGACATTAGTGCATGCATCATCATGTTGAAAACACTAGGCGGTGGATGAATGGCACGAAGGGCCACAGGATCTCGTCACGTTATCTCTGTGCATTCAAATTGCCATGGATAAAATGCAATTGTTCGTTGTCTGTAGTTTATGCCCTTACCGTAACCCCACCACCACCATGGGGCACTCTGTTCACAACGTTCAGCAAACCGCTGTGAGGCTGGTTGGACATACTGCACACTTTTCTGAAACAATTTTGGAGGCCGCTTATAGTAGAGAAAGGAACATGACGTTTTCTGAAAACAGCTCTGGTGGACATTCCTGCAGTCAGCGTGCCATTTACACGCTCCCTCAAAACTTCATACATCTGTGGCATTGTATTGTGTGACAAAACTGCACATTTTAGGGTGGCCTTTTATTGTCCCCAGGACAAGGTGCACCTGTGTAATGATCATGCTGTTTAGTCAGCTTCTTGATATGCCACATCTGTCAGGTGGATGGATTATCTTGGTAAAGAAGAAATGCTCACAAACAGGGATATACATTTACATTTAAGTCATTTAGCAGACGCTCTTATCCAGAGCGACTTACAAGTACATACATTCATACTTTTTTTGTACTGGTCCCCCGTGGGAAACGAACCCACAACCCTGGCGTTGCAAGCGCCATGCTCTACCAACTGAGCCACACGGGATATAAACAAACTTGTTCACAAAATTTGATGAAAAAGCTTTTTGTGCGTATGGAATATGTTTGGGATCTTTTATGCTAGATGTGGTTCTCTGAACCTGTAAAATATCTGCAGTTTGGCATAACAAAGGCTACCTGGGGAAAAAGCACAGTGGATCTATTCCCCCCCCTATTTTCTCGCTCTCCCTTTACTCTCCCACCCCCTTGGTTCTAACTCACCTTTTCGCACCCACCTTGTCTCTCACTTGCTCTGGCTTATCCTCTTCCTCTTTCCCTCCCTCTTCCGTCCCTTGCCTAGATTGTTGCCATAGACACGAAATCTACTTAAGAGGAGCTGCTGCAGACAGTGATCACATTTACAATAATGTCCTGCTGAGATGGAATTAAGTTTCTCCCCCGGTCTGTGTAATGGTTGCATCCCTTCAGCGCTACCGTTTAATTTTTCTATTTTGTTAAAGGTCAATTTGTTTTATATTCTGTCCTGTTCTTGATAGGATCCCTTGATTTCTTTCCAAAGGTGTTATTTGAACAGCTTAGTAGCATCTTTTTGCAAGGGATACTCTATTCATGTGGTCGGTATTTGCTATTTGTCTGATCCTTTTTAAATGTAAATATTGCCATGGATTGAGACATACAATGACTCCTGCCATTTGAGCTGAATCTGCCGACCCGGGGGGCACGTTTCAATCGACTTGAACTCTTCTCCAACCTCCCCATTCAATTTTGAAACAGCCAGCAAAGAACATAATTTGCCTGCCCTCTGAACCTTTGTGTGATCCATTTGGCAGCAGGGCCTTCTCCCGCTCTTTCCCTCACCCTCCTCTCTCTCCAAGGCCAGGCAAAGAGGACAGGCGTAGGCAAAATATTTTGTGCAACCAGGAGTTTATTTTTATGGGTGGGGGGGGTTGTAGTGATGAGGCTTCGTTGTACCGTTGTTTCAGAGTACCTTGTGCGGCTGGTCATGGGGCCGAAATATAAAAACAAATAATTTGTAGACTGCAAAAATGACCTTGAAGCACAAATATAAAATATTTGACTAAAACATAATTTCAGACTTTGCTTACGTTTGTATATACACTGTGGCCAGTTTGTTTACCCCGTTCACTAAAATGGTTCGCTCCTGCAGACAGTGAGTCACGTTGCCGTGGCTTGCTATATAAAGCAGGCAGATGGGCATCGAGCCTTTCAGTTACTTTTCAATTGAACGTTAGAATGGGCAAACGAGTCACCTAAGCGACTTTGAGCGCGGTATGATCGTCGGTGCAAAGCGCGCCAGTTCCATTATCTCAAATATCCGGCCTCCTAGGCTTTTTACGCATGACAGTGTCTAGAGTTTACAGAGGATGGTGCTATTAAAAAAATAAAAAATTCCAGTCAGCGGCAGTTCTGTTGGCAGAAACAGCTCGTTCATTAGAGTTTGAAGGGGAATGGCAAGAGTCGCTCAAGCTAACAGGCGGGCCACAAACAGGCAAATAACGGCGCAGAACAGTATTTAGTAATGCACAACTCGTCGGTCATTGTCACTGATGATGGACTATTGCACACCGGGTTTCACTCCTAAAAACAAGAAGCGGCTCCTGTGGGCAGGCGATCACCAACACTAGACAATTGAGGAGTGGAACAACATCACATGGTCCGACGAATCCCGGTTTCCGTGCCCCGACCCGGTACAAGATTGGTGTACCAAATTGGCCGCTGAGTATCTCTATGTGGGAATACTTTGGAACAGATTTCCAAAATTAAAATCACTTGGAGCTGATTTGCTGGTGTTTGTAGTTATTAAAATCACCTGCGGGCTGCCTGTTAGGGAACCCTGTCCTTGAGAAACAAGTGAGTGCAGATTTGATAGCATCATGGTTGCACCACTAACCAGGTCAATAGATTTGACCCATATTACTAGCGCAACGTTTTCCTCTTCCTATAATATATCACCTGGACCGCCTTTTATTCATAAACCATGTCGTGGGCTGTTCTAAAACTACTCTTGCTTTAAACATTTGATTGACACTTTGTTCAGTCATGTAACCTCATTGGCTGGCTAGCTAGCTAACAACCTGTTAACTTTACCAGTATATCCAAATATTTGGGGGCACAGAAAGAAAGGATAAGGCATCGCTTCTTCAGGATATCAATGATATGTTCAGATTTCGGCATGTGGCACTGGGGTATAATAATAATTTGAGACTTCATCCAAAATGTCCGACTTAAAAAATATATTTTTATTTTTAAAGGTAATCTGCTCCTGTTCGCATGTGCTGGGTTACATCCAGTTTATACGGACCAAAGTCACATGTACTGTGCGTAAAGGGAGCAGAAATGAGGTCATCACTTCATCCAAAAACATAGACATTGGATGAATCTAAAATGTTTATCTTTGGCTGTGAGGACTGGAAAATGATCAACCTCAGCGACAGTTACTTTCCTTCATCAATGGATGTTTTGTGCACAGGTGATGACTAAAGTGTCTCATTAGGAATTTTCAAATATGACTTCTATGTGACTGTCTATGGAAATTGTCTTTCTGGCCTGTCTCCAGTTAAACTGCAGTACTGACGCAAAACTGTAGGAACAGTCAACCGTGCTTCTAGACCAGATCCTTGGCCCCTTGGCATGTGGTCAACACAAACCTTATGCTTTTCAATAAGAAAATAGTTTCTTTCACAATGTAGAAACCTAATATACCACAAACTACTTTGCAATTTCATTTGGAAGGCATATACCCATCAACATTTAACTTTTATAATGAACAAATGTATTTAAAGTATTACATATTAGTTTAAATTAATATAGGCTGTTTCTCGTGCGCCTAACTTTAAGTTGGGAGCGCTAGTGCTATCAATGAGAGGTTCATTTAGAGCCCTGGTTGTAGAGGAGTTAGGAGAGCCAGAGTTAATTTGGATAAACTGCTGGCTGCTGAAGTGTAGGGATTTTCATGGTGCTTTATTCTCCGCCCAATTCTTCACGGAGGATTTGGTAGTTCTATGTGAATCTTTCAAAATGTACACTACTGGTCCCTCCTCTCCTGCCCTCCCTCTGTGATGTGGAAAGTCCACTACCCCCCTCTCCTTCTGACATGACCGAGGCAGTCGTCACGGTAACAGGACATTGATGAGATTGGGTG
Organism: Salvelinus namaycush; assembly: GCF_016432855.1. Taxonomy (NCBI): domain Eukaryota; kingdom Metazoa; phylum Chordata; class Actinopteri; order Salmoniformes; family Salmonidae; genus Salvelinus; species Salvelinus namaycush. The sequence continues at coordinate 33,075,828 of NC_052307.1, forward strand.
GGGAGCTGTTGTTGTTGTGTTGCTAGCTGCAACAGACAGGCAGAACATGCAGTCCTGACACCACCCCTGTCAGCGCACCTGGAGAAGCATAATGGGGGAATGTATTGGCTGGCCTCTGTTTTAACAGATCATGCTCTTACTCTTAGTAGCTTTTTCCACAGGCTGTACTACGGATGTCATGATGTGAATTATTTCCTTTGCATGGGTTTTATACATGTGATTTCTCTTGTATGATCTCAAGCTAATTTTTCAGGAGGCAAACATGACACATTGGAAGGAGTAATCGTACTATTTGATGGGTGGGACTGGGTATAGGCTACGCAGCTCTGCCATCAGATTTTCCATCCATTCCTCTTCCATGTATAACGATCAGAGTGGGAGATGGGGGTGCGTACCTGTGTTGGAAGTGAAAACAGAGTAGCCTCTCTTTTGTGTCCAAAATGGCACCTTTGTCCCTATATAGTGCACTACTTTTAACCTGAGCGATATGGGACTTGGTCAAAAGTAGTGCACTGTATAGGTTGCCATTTCAGATGCAGCCTCTGACTCATCCATCATCCCGTCAGCTTGCCTGCCTGTCAGTCCAATCTTCTCCTCGGTCGTCCCAAGCGCCTGTTTCTGTATGCAGAACCCCGATAAAGCGTGGCCGGAATCCCACTCCTCCTGCCTGCTGCACATTGGACACTACTGGGGCCTGACAAATGAGCTCATTCCTCAGCACCTCATCCAGACGGCAGTGGGGACCTCTAAAAAGCAATCACTCCATGGCCACAGCCTCACAGCCCTTGGGTCGCTCATAGTCACCCAGGCAGACCAGACAGGCAGACATGCTCACTACTGCAATTAATGGGGTTTTCGAAGGGGGTGTGAAACAGGAGAACACATGTTGGGTAAACAAATGCCTTGGTTTACTTACAGAAATATGCAGTGAACCAGGGTTTTTATAACCCTATGAGTTAGTGTATACTTGGTGGAGCTTTCAGGGTTTGTCTGTTCTGGGTTGGTTTCACATAAGATGCCTGCTGCAATTCTGACATTCAGATTCAGAAGAACCTAAGACTGAAACGCTGTCATATTGGAAAGTGTGACATTTGTACCGACGTTTGGATCTGGAAGTTGTACACCGAGGCACACTGGGAAACGATTACTTTGTCTTTGAAATGTGACTTGATGGTGGCTATTCAGGTGGGTTTGCTTACATGTTTTTCAGTTGATCATTTTACTCATTATTTTTATTAGCTGGGAGACAGTAAGGAATTCAGGTCCAAAGAATGCACATTTGCTCATGGTCTGAAATGGACCATTAGTTTGGCCAGGGGGCCAGGAAATGGCTCAATGTTTTCCAGGAAAACTATTAAATCTGAATCACCCAGTCTTTACTTCTGTGTGTGTAGAGTACCAGTCAAAAGTTTGGATACACCTACTCATTCCAGGGTTTCTTTATTTGTACTATTTTCTACATTGTAGAATAATAGTGATGACAGCAAAACTATGAAATAACACATATGGAATCAATTGTGGAATTTCTTTCCTTAATGTGTTTGAGCCAATCAGTTGTGTTGTGACAAGGTAGGGGTGGTATACAGAAGATAGCCCTATTTGGTAAAAGACCAAGTCCATATTATGGCAAGAACAGCTCAAAAAAGCAACGAGAAACGACAGTCCATCATTACTTTAAGACATGAAGGTCAGTCAATACGTAAAATTTCAAGGACTTTGAAAGTTTATTCAAGTGCAGTCTCAAAACCATCAAGCTATGATGAAGCTGGCTCTCATGAGGACTGCCACAGGAAAGGAAGACCCAGAGTTACCTCTGCTGCAGAGGATAAATTCATTAGTGACCAGCCTCAGAAATTGCAGCCCAAATAAATGCTTCACAGCGTTCAAGTAACAGACACATCTCAACATCCACTGTTCAAAGGAGACTGCGGGAATCAGGCCTTCATGGTCGAATTGCTGCAAAGAAACCACTACTAAAGAACACCAATAATAAGAAGAGACTTGCTTGGTCCAAGAAACACGAGCAGTGGACATTAGACCGGTGGATATCTGTCCTTTGATCTGATGGGTCCAAATTGGAGATTTTTGGTTCCAACTGCCGTGTCTTTGAAACGCATTGTAGGTGAACGGATGATCTCGGCATGTGGGGTTCCCACAATGAAGCATGGAGGAGATGGTGTGGGGGTGCTTTGCTGGTGACACTGTCGGTGATTTATTTCTAATTCAAGGCACACTTAACCAGCATGGCTACCACAGCGTTCTGCAGCGATACGCCATCCCATCTGGTTTGCGCTTAGTGGGACTCTCATTTTGTTTTTCAACAGGACAATGACCCAACATACCTCCAGGCTGTGTAAAGGCTATTTGACCAAGGAGAGTGATGGAGTGCAGCATCAGATGACTTGGCCTACACAATCACCTAACCTCAACCCAATTGAGATGGTTTTGGCTGAGTTGGAGTGATGGAAAAGCAGCCGACATGTGCTCAGCCTATGTGGGAACTCCTTCAAGACTGTTGGAAATGCATTCCAGGTGAAGCTGGTTGAGAGAATTCCAAGCGTGTGCAAAGCTGTCAAGGCAAAGGGTGGTTACTTTGAATAACCTAAAATCTAAAATGTTTATTTCATAGTTTGTCTTCGCTATTATTCTGCAATGTAGAAAATAGTAAAAATTAAGAAACCTTGAATGAGTAGGTGTCTACTTTTAGTTATTGTGTTTTGAAAAGAGCACACCATATTTAGAAGTCAAACACAGTAAATCAAATGTATATTTGGCCTGAAGTAATGTAGCGTGGCTGCATGGCTTCTATGTGGTTTTAAACATTTTTAACATATGCCCTATAATAATCAAAATGCAAACATACCTTAATATCTTTTGAGGGCCTTTTGTAAGAATAGCCATGTTGATTCTGCAGTGTTCGCGACGCTTGTTACTGATCTCTTGTTTTCCACTGCTTTTGTAGCTGTTTTATCATTGTTCGAGAACGATGAGCCACTAATCAGGCTCTGTTATAGTATGCTGTGTTTGGTTATGCGTCAGCGAGAACATGAGCAACATGCTGGCCCTGAGCCATGGCTGTGGGGTAGACAACATAGCTGTCTCCAGCCATATCTCAGGGCAAGTAACATACCAAGAATGTAGCAAGTTACATATTAACTCCTTTACTAGTGTTAATTGATATGCACTAGCTAAAATGCTTTAGCTGTAAAATGTCAGTATAGATGAATATAGCCCAAAAAATCCTAGACTATAAACCCACTAAGGTCTAACATTGCTCACATCGTGTCAAGCTGGTGCCTTGTGCATGTTGATAATGATTATTGACCGTATTCAATGCTGGTAGCCTGTGCCCAGGCCATACCAGTGCTGAGTACTCTTGTTGTGGTTGTTAATGTGATTGCAGGCATGTTTCTTTATCAAACCAGACAGACTGACAGGAAGAGGTGCTGGCCATGCAGGGCTAGGCATGCTGCCACTGGTGTTCCATCAGACATAAGGGGGGTATTTAGCCCTTCCTAGTGTTCTTCACGGGTCCATCAGAACCACAATTCCGAGATCAGACACGGGACCAAAGCAGGACTTTTGTCTCGGATCTGGGTTGGGTCTAATAATTGTCTCTAGTATGTGCAATTAAAATTGATTTACCAACTGGACCTGATTGGACCAGTCCTCTGTTAATTTAATGTGTGTGAGGTGATGAGAACTGTGCAAACTTGTTATTGGTGTCAGCCAATTGCAACTCAATAAAAGGTATAGCTTATTTCAAGCTGAAACTAATTTGGGCTGCTCACCTCACTTGCGCCTGCTGTTGACGAGAGAGCGAGTGAAAGGAGCATAGGCTACTGTTGATTGCGAAGGCCTTTTTCGTTGAAGTAAAATAAGTTAGGGGACAGGGTCTGGTGAAAAGAAGACAAACAAGGAGAATGTCCTCGGGGACAAGTTTTAATATTGTAGTGGACAAAGATGAGAGCGTAGCCGCGGTAAAATGGACTGCATGTGTGCAACTCGCTATTCAGGTTTGACCCAGTTTTCTAACTTCATTTGAGTTTATTTTGTATTTTGTTTTAGCATTTTTTAAAAATTATTATTGGACTATTTAAGATATGCAGACTTTTTTGTGTGTGTTTTTTTCATTGTTGAGACTTTTGTTGGCTAAATTAAGTTTGAACTGTGTTAAGACTTTTTAAAATACAATTTTGGGGTAAAAGTAGGCCTGGTAGCATTAGCCTGTTGCTGTCATTTGTTGGATAGGCCTACGGTAAGCACTTGCTTTCGTTGGTTATTGCTTCAATATAAGCCTGTTCAAAACATTTGATTTAAAAAGTTCTTTAAATATACAACAAATGTTTTGTTTCATTCTGTTGTGCCATTTTCTTTGGCCAAATTTAATTTCCAACTGTTTGCCACAATATAATTACTAGTAGGGCTACTCTCACTCAAACTCAGGAAAAACGTAAGGTGTGATGCAAAATGTATTTTAATGCCGCAATATCATAACCTGTTTGTAGATTCCCTGAAAACAATGACTTACTTTTGATATTACTTTAAGTAAGTTAAACTTTTGACTTTTGTGTGGTGTGGTATGGCTAGTATTAGGCTTAGCAAGTGCAGGCTTATGAAGGCAGTGCACACCAGCGCTCCGACTGACACCGACGGTTGAACTTGAGGTGAGGAACTGTTTGTTTGTTTTAGGCCTACCAGAGGATTGGGTCAAGGCATATCTAACAATATAATTATTTGTATAAAAAAATATTCATTTTGAAAATGTATCAAATTAGCCTCCTTTTGTGCACTTATCTGTGAAGCAGTAGTAGCTTATCTGACAAGTATTACGAAATGCATGTCGGTGTTGGGAACATGGCATCGGCATGTCTTCTTTCTCTAGGGCTGGACTTTAGCTTCTCTTCCTTTTTATATTTAAATATGAATATTGAACAGGCCTACAGCGACTATGGGAAGTATTCAGACCCCTTGACTTTTTCCACATTTTGTTACGTTACAGCCTTATTCTAAAAGGGATTGAAAAAATTATCCTCAAATCTACACGCAATACCCCATAATGATGAAGCACATTTATTATAAATCAAAAACAGAAATACCTTAATACTTATGTAAATAAGACCCTTTTGCTATGAGACTCAAAATTGAGCTAAGGTGCATCCTGTTTCCAATGATCATCCTTGATGTTTCTACAACTTGACTGGATTCCGTTAGTGGTAAATTCAGTTGATTGGCCATGATTTGGAACGGTGCACACACTTGTCAGCAAAAGGCACATGACAGCCCACTTGGAATTTGCCAAAAGGCACCTAAAGACTCTCAGACAATTCTCTGGTCTGATAAAACCAAGATTGAACCCTTTGGCCTGAATGCGAAGCGTCACGTCTGGAGGCAACCTGGCACCATCCCTACTGTGAAGCATGGTTGTGACAGCATCATGCTGTGGGGTTGTTTTTCAGCGGCAGGGACTGGGAGACTAGTCAGGATTGAGACAAAGATGAACGGCGCAAAGTACAGAGGTCCTTGATGAAAACCTGCTCCAGAGCACTCAGGACCTCAGACTGGGGAAAAGGTTCACCTTCCAACAAGACAATGACCCAAAGCACACAGCCAAGACGTCGCAAGAGTGGCTTCGGGACAAGTCTCAATGTCCTTGAGTGGCCCAGCCAGAGACCGGACTTGAACTCAATTCGAAAATATCTGGAGAGACCTGAAAATAGCTGTGCTGCAACGCTCCCCATCCAACGTGACAGAGCTTGGGAGGATCTGCAGAGAAGAATGTGAGAAGCTCCCCAAATACAAGTGTGCCAAGCTTGTAGCGTCACCCAAGAAGACTGCTGTAATCGCTGCCAAAGGTGCCATAACTAAATACTGAGGAGAGGGTCTGCATACTTATGTAAATGTGATATTTCATTTATTTAAACATTTTTTATGAAGTTGCAAAAATGTTAACGTGTTATTGCTTTGTCATGAGTTGATTGATGAGGAAGAAAATAATTGATTACATTTTAGAATAAGGTTGTAACGTATCACAATATGGTATACTTTCCGAATGCGCTGTATATGCATGCAATGCATTTAACACTCAAATCTCTGACAGCTGAACCATTGAAAGAATAGGCTATGAATATGCTACACATACATTTTTTTTGTGTTTTTTTTTTGTCATAGGCAGTTAAGGACACGTGACTGGATCATTTGGCCAATATCGCTTGTTTATTGATGGCGCTGGCAGTCTTGAGTTTTCTCTCTCATTCTGATCACGGGTCTGACTGTCCTCGGGTCCATTCCAAACGGGTCTACATTTTGAAACGCTTTATTTATGCATATCTGGTCAGGTGGGAAAGCCACGGATCAACCATTTGGACCCGTGAAGACCTCTAACCCCTACTAGTACAGGACTCTACTACACCTAAAGATGGGCAAAGATGCATCAAAATCTATCTTGTTTCGGAATACAAGATGGCTAGGGCTTTGCATGCTGGCATTGTTTGTGGTGAACGGGAGAAATGGAGCCACTACTGTACTGGAGTGCACCCTGCCCCCACTACTGCGTATAGCCCGTACTGTATTGGAGTGGACAACACCCTGCCCCCACTCTGCCAAATGACCCTTGTCAACATGACAGCCATCAAGTGCACTGTGAGGCACGCCAGTGGGAAAATGGCTGCTGCCTCGTTCAGTCGCCCCCCTCCCCTCCCACCGGGGTGTGCCTTCATATTTCCTGTGTTGTGATGACAAGGGAAATATAAACATCATTAGTACTTTGTCTTCTAAGCAGTTCCCTCATTCCTTTGGTGTCTAGTGGTCTACTTATAACTTGATTTAATTGTGACAGTGGGTTGTTTAAGATTTAGTTGCAGGTTCTAGCTTCATTGGAGCCGCTGTTGCTCTTACATGCGTCATGTTATGACGTGTGTGTGGTCTTTCTCTCTGTGTGGTTTGTCTGTCTGCTTGCTTGTGTGTTAGAGAGCACCAAGGAGACCCTAGGGGTATGTGTGAGGGCTGGGGGGGTAGGAGCCCCCCTACTCAGACTCCATGCTACAGTGACCGCGCCCCAGCCCGGCCTCACGTTTATTTGTTGAGAGCCGTTCAGGTCCTTGATAGGTCTTCTCATCCACGGTTGAGGTGTTCTAGGAGAAGCCGGTGGTGGGCTGGAGGGCTCCTCTCGTTCCGATATCTGACTCCCAGACCTCTAATGGGGGAATTTATGCAGCCTTCATGACACAAGGGGAATTTGCTCCATTGCCACTTGGCTCGATATGCAAAACAGTCTGGGGAGGTGCCAATTTACATTTGCTTCCTCATCAATTTCTCTTGGACAGAAGAGTAAGTCTGTCTAGCGATGCTTATGTCCACACACCTTGTTGTAATTATGCACTGACCCCTGACCGAAATATTAATGGATTGCCATATTGAACTGTAATTATTGTGCTGTATTGCAGGGTTTCATATTCACAAGCACTGCTTGGCAATTCCTCTAATGCATTTTTTCCCCTATCCATACACTAATATGTTGAATTTCATTGTTTTCAAGTTTAACATTTAAAACCCCAAAAACTCTTTCCTGCTTCTGCACTCCCTCTTCATTTTTTTCTTTTTATGTTGAAATTGGCACACGAAACAATGGATCTTGACACCAATAGTATCTGGACTACTGTGCATGGGCATGGATGGATTTAATTTGTTTTCTATGAGGGGGAAAATAGGTTAACGAATTCCAAATACCCAGCATTCACTGTGCTATGTGAAATTGAGAGTGAAAAAATCACTGACTCTCTTTTTGTGCTGCAAGACTGAGCAGCTTTTGATGACTGAGCAAGAATGGCGTTTTGCAACATTAGCAAGATAAGCTGGCTAATTAGTGCTGCATACACACCTGAGCATAACAACTTTCCTGCAAGCGTTGACGTCGTAGAGAAAAACCCACTGTGTGTGTTGGATTTATTTACACCCATAGAGGGCAGCTGTGCTCTCCTCAGCCCTGCCTCTCTGTCTCATGGAGCTGGGGGAGCAGAACCGAGGAACTGAGTAGCACAGGTCACTGACAAGGATGGCATATGTTCTCCTTTGTGGCCTGATATAACAGTCCCAAAGCAAATATCCTCTCCTCCGCTCTCTGTAGCGTTCTTCCTGCAGCCGTGTGTGAAGTGGCATGGAAGTCCCTAATGACGTTTAGCATCTGTTGCTGTTGGAAACCGTGGTGCTTTTGTTCATGCCGATCTCGCTCTCCACGGTTCCATTTCATACAGGCTCTTAATTAACCCTAACCCAGGAAATGGCTTCTGGCACTCAGACTTTCAATGCTGACCTGGCCGTCAGACAGTGGCTGATATTGACGTATGAACGTTTCTGTGCACGCTGTGGCTTCGGTTGGGCTCTCGCTTGAAACTCTTGTGTGTCTGTGAGCGGGTTGTACGAATCGAGCATTAAAGATATAGGGGGTGTGAGAGGGGCAGGGGGAGAGAGAGGGAGCTGGCATCGGATCAGTCAGTCTGGGATCTCACAGCAGGCAGGGCTCTGGCACACACCACCACATAATGTGATATTGTTTAGTTTATTAACACCCTAGATCTGCCAATAACTGGCCCCAGCGTAGGCAGAGAGCTGGCTGTTGCACTGTACACCACGCAGTAAGTGCTCTCAAACTCCTTCCCTCCTCTCTCTCTCTCTCTCTCGCCCTCTCTCTCCCCCGAACTCTTTAATTACTTCCCTGATAACGCTATAATTCTGTTGCCTCTGAAAATTATTGAGCTTGTCAGCACCCATTTAATTTATACTGTGTCATAAATGAAATGTTCAGGCTATGTTTTTATCTTGTTTCACTGGAGTAAAATAAATCTCAACTTTAGAGGCTGAAGTCTGTACTAAGACTTACTGTGTGACACATTGACTTTTTTTTGTTTGTTACGTGCCCTCATTCACAGGCCTGGTTGAATAGACCACATCAAATAGGCACGGTCAAGTTGGGGAGTTCTCTGGAAATGGGACGTCTAATCTGAACCGCACTTTAGCCTTCCTTGCCTGTTACAGAGAATGTAACTACAATTTATGTATTTACTATAGTGCAACGAATGAGAACAGCAGAACAATGTTCCCGTTATGTACCCGTCCTCTGACTGTCGTTTTAATGTTGTAGTACTGACGCAGGACTTTAATTCCATAGCCGTTTACATGCAACAGTTAATTTCCTTCACTCAGTCATTTTACCAGTGAACGCATTGTAACTAGATCAATAAAAAGCAATGTTCTAAATAATGTTTATACCAAACATACACGTATTGGCTACATAGCTAGCTACTTAAGCAATACGGTTTTATAATAGCAGTTTATAATAGCAATAAAATTGAGCACACAGCCATGCAATCTCCATAGACAAACATTGGCAGTAGAATGACGTAACTGAAGAGCTCATTGACTTTCAACGTGGCACCGCCATATGATGCCACCTTTCCAGCAAGTCGGTTCTTAAAATTACTGCCCTGCCATATTTGACCCGGTCAACTGTAAGTGCTCTTATTGTGTGGTGGAAACGTCGTGGAGCAACAGCTGCTCAGCTGCGAAGAGGTAGGCAACACAAGCTCACAGAATGGGACCGCTGAATTGTGTAGCACGTAAAAATCGTCTGTCCTCGGTTGCCACACTCAATACCGAGTTCCAAACTGCCTCTGGAAGCAACGTCAGCACAAAACTGTTCGTCGGGAGCTTCATGAAATGGGTTTCCATGGCCGAGCAGCCGTACACAAGCCTAAGATCACCATGCGCAGTGCGACGCGTTGGCTGGAGTGGTGTAAAACTTGCCACCATTGGACTCTGGAGCAGTGGAAATACTTTTTCTCTGGGTTGATGAATCACGCTGCACCAGCTGGCAGTCCAAAGGATGAATCTGGGTTTGGCAGATGCCAGGAGAACGCTACCTGACCCAATGCATAGTGCCAACTGTAACGTTTGGTGGAGGCTGAATAATGTTCTGGGGCTGTTTTTCATGGTTTGGACGAGGCCCCTTCCACTGAAAGGAAATGTTAACGCTACAGCATACAATGATATTCTAAACAATTCTGTGCTTCGGACTTTGTGGCAACAGTTTGGGGAAGCCCTTTCCTGTTAGAGCATGACAATGCCCCCGTGCACAAAGCGAGATCCATACAGAAATAGTTTGAGATCGGTGTGGAAGAAATTGACTGGCCTGCACAGAGCCGGACTCAACCCCATCGAACACCTTTGGTATGAATCGGAACGCCGACTGAGAGCCAGGCCTAATCACCCAACATCCGTGCCCGACCTCACTAATGCTCTTGTGGCTGAATGGAAGCAAGTCCCCACTGCAATGTTCCAACATCTAGTGGAAAGCTTTCCCAGAAGAGTGGAGGCTGTTCTAGCAGCAAAGCGTGGGACCAACTACATATTAATACCCATGGAATGAGATGTTCAAGCAGGCGTCCACAAACTGTTGGTCATGTAGTGTGTAAGAGGAGAGCAGATTACTTTCCTGTCGTGAGATTGAGACTCGTTTGATAATAACATCTGCAAATAGCCGCGGACAGAGGGACTTACAGAATCAAATTTGTCTGACATAAGGGGTTCCGCGCTAACGTTTAACGTTAATACAATAAAGGACAATGACAAGTGATTGACATTGATCTTTTTCTAGAAATAGAAAGGCAAGGTTCATAATTGTACGTTAAATTTACCCCTCTTCCCTGAAAGCACACTTCTCCCAGACTGACTGTCTGATTGCAGAGCGGCACTACATTTCAGATTTTATGTGGACGTTGGATCTCTCTGTGGCTTGATACACAACGCATACTGAAAGTGACTCGAGACATATTTATCTCTGGGCTATGGAAGATGTTGAGTATCACTTCCCAGTCATAACAGAGAGATTTCAGGCTGTTTAGTGAAGCACGGTGAACAGTTATGGTCTCTTTCATTTAGATTACTTCCACACAGCCTCTCGCATCATTTCCTGTGTGGCGTGTGTGGCGCGGAGGGAGATGTACAGAAAGGACCAAAAGCTTGTCTGGAGAATCCATCTATCATCACCGAGGTCACTGCTCTGGCTTGTAGATTTGGCTGTGCGCCATTGACTGCTTTATGCATCTTGACACGCCCGACAAAGGATACCTGTCAGTCACAGAGAGTGCTACTGTATACCCATCCATCTATGTATTCAGTCAGCCGTATTCATTTCTGGATGCCTCAGGGTAGAGGGAGGGGGCGTCAATGAAGACTAGTGTTGACCTGCTAATCCTACTCATAACACTGCACAATTCTACTGCAATGGCTGACTTCCTGATCTATTGCACTCTTGGATATACAGTCACAGAGCATTGAACCATTGAAGGGACATTTGAAAGGAACCCTCACCCATAATGAGGCCTTGATGATAGACCGCCTTCCATTTTGGTTTTGACTACAACTAGCAAAATATCGGAGTTTGATTTGAGGTGAAAAACCACGACAAGTCACATGGTTCAGATGGAGACTGAGGGTGATACGTTTGGACAGTTTTACAGACGCACACTTCCTGAAAACTGCCAAATGAGGGAGGACAGGGAGATGTGGAGGTCCAGTACCGACAACTCTTTCTTCCGTTTTCTGGAAATCACACTTCTGACTACAGTGTGGCACAACATTCAGATTTAAATTTCATGTGGATCTCTCTGTGGTTTGATACACAACGCATACTGAAAGTAACTCGAGACATATTGATCTCTGGGCTATGGACGATGTTGAGTATCACTTCCCAGTCATAACAGATGTCAGGCTGTTTAGTTGAAGCATAGTGAACAGTTATGTTCATTCTCATTTAGTTTACTTTTACACTGCCTCTTGTTAGGGTTTGTCTTAGGTGTTGGTTATGGGCTAGGGTTAAGGGCTAGGGTTAAAGGTTAAGGGAAAATCAAATCTTTGAATGGGAATACATTTTTACCCAAGTCCTGAAATGTAACATTAAAAGCTGTGTGAGAGTGCGCTACTGTAACTTAACACCGTCAGGCTTTCTGTTGGCAGGTGAGAAATGGGTGAAAGTGTTCTGAATGTGCTTTAACGGTCACTAAGCATCACCTGTATATGTATACAGCATATAACAGTCATTTATGATCCAGCGGCAATAAAATGCACCGCTCGATTTGAGATGGTGCCCTATTTTTCTCTTCCATTTCTTTCCTCTCTTTTACTGTTTCTGCGTTTTTGTATTTTCAATGAGGTCTATCCAGCAAACAGGAGGCTGCTGAGGGGAGGATGGCTCATAATGATGGCCCGGAACGGAGCAAATGGAAATGTTGATACCATTCCACTCTTTCTGCTCCGGCCAGTATCACGAGTCCGTTCTCCCCAATTAAGGTGCCAACAACCTCTGATCCAGCAAGCTGTGTCACTCATTCTCAAGGCTGAATAAAGTAGACCATATTAACTTATCCTTTTAGTGCGCTCTCCCTTTCAGTCGACCCACCCTTCTTCAGCACTTCACACAGATACGATTCTGCCTATTATAGGATTGTTTACTTTGATTAAAATAGTCTCGGCTATGTGGGTCCCCCATTCGGAATGAGGCTATTTCAATACCATTGCCCGTGTTTCACCACGCTGGGCTGTGTCTGTCTGTCTATCTTCATGGGCATTCTGCTACTGGATGGGCTCCAGCACTAACAGCCTGTAGATGAGTGTTTTAATGGCTTTAGAGAATAGGGTGCCGTTTGGTCACGTATCCACTGAGACAGACTGGGGAAAGGGGGAGAAGAGGGGGCTTCCGCTAGTCTGAAAACTCTTTGGCACATCTTCAGGAGAATACACAGCCCCCCCCCCCCACACACACACACATTTTTGCAGTGTTACAGATGCACTTAATGTGCCAGCGTCAATGGCACTAAGTGTTTCTGAATGGGTTTTCTCACTATATCTGCTGTAGTTTTAGTTAACATAACAATTTGAATCACCGTTTCCATCAGTTGCCATGTACGCTTAAGTCTTTCCGTGGGTGTATGTTCACGCTCTTGGAAGTGGTGTGGGTGTCTGCGGGGGAGTTGGCTGGTTAATCTGGAAGCCATTAGAGACTGTACCTAACAACACTGTTGTATTGAATGGAAGTGTCTGTGGTCGTGTTTCAACAGCTAGCAGACCTACTTTTCATTGTAGGTGTGCGATACGGTGCTCTGGAGCTGCCTATCACAGACCAATGGACACCCCTCACATACTACTTATTAGAAAACATTCATAATCGTTCTTCTGTACCAGTTGATTCAGTCTTCACTGATCCTTTTCACTGTTCAGTCACGGAACAGTGCAGCTTAGCTGTATATAATTTATCCAGTTTCTTGTAAATTATGTATCTGTAAGTCCATAGTTTATGTATGGACATTCGATCAAAGCTGAAAGTATTTGAATGTCGTCAAAAGTTTTCTTTTATATAAATATTTCAAAGCCGTTGCGTCCCATAGCCTCAAATCGGAGAGCTCTCTTGCCGTCGTTCAACAATTGAATCGACGACATTGCTTATGTTTTTGAAGTGTTATATTTGAAAAGCTAAAACGTTCAGCAATGTTTCAATTATGAAGTTTGAAATACAGTTAGGCAGGTACTGAGGAAATATTCAAATGCATAAAGGACCCTCTCGCACTCCACCAATCAGACCTTTATGGCAGAGTGGCCAGACAGAAGCGGCGACTCAATAAAAGGCACATGACAGCCCGCTTGGAGGCTCTAAAGGACTCTAAGACCATGAGAACCAAGATTTTCTGGTCTGATGAAAACAAGATTGAACTCTTTGGCCTGAATGCCAAGCGTCACGTCTGGAGACAACCTGGCACCATCCCTATGGTGAAGCACGGTAGTGGCAGCATCATACTGTGGGGATGTTTTTCAGTGGTATGGACAGGGAGACTAGTCAGGATCGAGGGAAAGATGAACAGTGCAAAGTACAAATAGATCCTTGATCCAGAGTGCTCAGGACCTCAGACTGGGGCCATGGTTCACTACACGGTATTCAAAAGATTAGCCATTTAGCCCTGTGGTTGGATCTGAAGCTGGATTTGTCATAAGCATTGGTTTAGGGAAAACATTGCCGATAAACCACTGACCTACTTCGCCATTCCATAAATTGGATTTGAATCTGCCATAGACATAATGACTCTCTGGTTATATAGATAACTTTTGAAAGCTAGTTGGTATGCATTTTCTGCATTGTAATGGACACGGTGCAACCTTTTCGTAGATGGCCTGCTGGCAGGCATGACAGGCTACAATGACTTTGCTCATGATCATGCGTGCCGCAAATGACATGTAACTACGTTTCTTGAATTTTCATGATAGACAATTTGGGTTTTGGTGTAGTGAAGCAGAACTTGTGGTCAAAACCGTTCATCCAGTGTTGCCAGCTATTTTTCAGTTTCTCCCACTCTCTCGTTGCTACAGAATTGAGTGGGAAAAGTCGCTAAATGCAATCAAAACCATTGAAATCATCGGTGTCAACTAGAGGTCGACCGATTAATCGGAATGGCCGATTTTAATTAGGGCCGATTTCATGCTTTCATAACAATCGGAAATCGGTAATTTTGGAGGCCGATTTAAAAAATATACACTGCTCAAAAAAATAAAGGGAACACTTAAACAACACAATGTAACTCCAAGTCAATCACACTTCTGTGAAATCAAACTATCCACTTAGGAAGCAACACTGATTGACAATAAATTTCACATGCTGTTGTGCAAATGGAATAGACAAAAGGTGGAAATTATAGGCAATTAGCCAGACACCCCCAATAAAGGAGTGATTCTGCAGGTGGTGACCACAGACCACTTCTCAGTTCCTATGCTTCCTGGCTGATGTTTTGGTCACTTTTGAATGCTGGCGGTGCTCTCACTCTAGTGGTAACATGAGCCGGAGTCTACAACCCACACAAGTGGCTCAGGTAGTGCAGCTCATCCAGGATGGCACATCAATGCGAGCTGTGGCAAGAAGGTTTGCTGTGTCTGTCAGCGTAGTGTCCAGAGCATGGAGGCGCTACCAGGAGACAGGCCAGTACATCAGGAGACGTGGAGGAGGCCGTAGGAGGGCAACAACCCAGCAGCAGGACCGCTACCTCCGCCTTTGAGCAGGAGGAGCACTACCAGAGCCCTGCAAAATGACCTCCAGCAGGCCACAAATGTGCATGTGTCAGCATATGGTCTCACAAGGGCTCTGAGGATCTCATCTCGGTACCTAATGGCAGTCAGGCTACCTCTGGCGAGCACATGGAGGGCTGTGCGGCCCCACAAAGAAATGCCACCCCACACCATGACTGACCCACCGCCAAACCGGTCATGCTGGAGGATGGTGCAGGCAGCAGAACGTTCTCCACGGCGTCTCCAGACTCTGTCACGTCTGTCACGTGTTCATGTGCTCAGTGTGAACCTGCTCTCATCTGTGAAGAGCACAGGGCGCCAGTGGCGAATTTGCTAATCTTGGTGTTCTCTGGCAAATGCCAAACGTCCTGCACGGTGTTTGGCTGTAAGCACAACCCCCACCTGTGGACGTCGGGCCCTCATACCACCCTCATGGAGTCTGTTTCTGACCGTTTGAGCAGACACATGCACATTTGTGGCCTGCTGGAGGTCATTTTGCAGGGCGCTGGCAGTGCTCCTCCTGCTCCTCCTTGCACAAAGGCGGAGGTAGCGGTCCTGCTGCTGGGTTGTTGTCCTCCTACGGCCTCCTCCACGTCTCCTGATGTACTGGCCTGTCTCCTGGTAGCGCCTCCATGCTCTGGACACTACGCTGACAGACACAGCAAACCTTCTTGCCACAGCTCGCATTGATGTGCCATCCTGGATGAGCTGCACTACCTGAGCCACTTGTGTGGGTTGTAGACTCCGTCTCATGCTACCACTAGAGTGAGAGCACCGCCAGCATTCAAAAGTGACCAAAACATCAGCCAGGAAGCATAGGAACTGAGAAGTGGTCTGTGGTCACCACCTGCAGAATCACTCCTTTATTGGGGGTGTCTGGCTAATTGCCTATAATTTCCACCTTTTGTCTATTCCATTTGCACAACAGCATGTGAAATTTATTGTCAATCAGTGTTGCTTCCTAAGTGGACAGTTTGATTTCACAGAAGTGTGATTGACTTGGAGTTACATTGTGTTGTTTAAGTGTTCCCTTTATTTTTTTGAGCAGTGTATATTATTCGTTTTTTTTTTTTTACAACTTTATTTAACTAGGCAAGTCAGTTAAGAACACATTCTTATTTTCAATGAAGGCCTAGGAACGATGGGTTAACTGCATTGTTCAGGGGCAGAACGACAGATTTTTACCTTGTCAGCTCAGGGATTCAATCTTGCAACCTTACGGTTAACTAGTCCAACGCTTTAACCACCTGCACCTGCCACCTGCTTACCACCTGCCTCACGAGGAGCCCGCCTGTTACGCGAATGCAGTAAGACGCCAAAGTAAGTTGCTAGCTAGCATTAAACTTATCTTATAAAAAACAATCAATCAATCATGTTAACTATACATGGTTGATGATATTACTAGTTTATCTAGCATGTCCTGCGTTGCATATAATCGATGCGGTGCGCATTCGCAAAAATGGACTGTCGTTGCTCCAACGTGTACCTAACCATAAACATCAATGCCTTTCTTAAAATCAATACACAAGTATATATTTTTAAACCTGCATATTTAGTTAATATTGCCTGCTAACATGAATTTCTTTTGACTAGGGAAATGGTGTCACTTCTCTTGCAACAGAGTCAGGGTATATGCAGCAGTTTGGGCCGCCTGGCTCGTTGCGAACTGTGTGAAGACCATTTCTTCCTAACTAAGACAGCCAACTTCGCCAAACGGGATGATTTAACAAAAGCGCATTTGCGAAAAAAGCACAATCGTTGCACGACTGTACCTAACCATAAACATCAATGCCTTACTTAAAATTAATACACAGAAGTATATATTTTTAAACCTGCATATTTAGCTAAAAGAAATCCAGGTTAGCAGGCAATATTAACCAGGTGAAATTGTGTCACTTCTCTTGCGTTCATTACACGCAGAGTCAGGGTATATGCAACAGTTTGGGCCGCCTGGCTCGTTGCGAACTAATTTGCCAGAATTTTACGTAATTATGACATAACATTGAAGGTTGTGCAATGTAACAGGAATATTTAGACTAGGGATGCCACCCGTTAGATAAAATACGGAACACTGAAAGAATAAACGTTTTGTTTTCGAGATGATAGTTTTCGGATTCGACCATATTAATGACCTAAGGCTCGTATTTCTGTGTGTTATTATGTTATAATTAAGTCTATGATTTGATAGAGCAGTCTGAGCGATGGTAGGCACCAGCAGGCTCGTAAGCATTCATTCAAGCAGCACTTTAGTGCGTTTTGCCAGCAGCTCTTCGCAATGTTTCAAGCATTGCGCTGTTTATGACTTCAAGCCTATCAACTCCCGAGATTAGGCTGGTGTAACCGATGTGAAATGGCTAGCTAGTTAGCGGGGTGCGCGCTAATAGCTTTTCAAACGTCACTCGCTCCGAGACTTGGAGTAGTTGTTCCCCTTGCTCT
This sequence comes from Salvelinus namaycush, assembly GCF_016432855.1. NCBI lineage: Eukaryota > Metazoa > Chordata > Actinopteri > Salmoniformes > Salmonidae > Salvelinus > Salvelinus namaycush. The sequence goes on from NC_052307.1 coordinate 33,093,366, forward strand.
GCATGGGTAACGCTGCTTTGAGGGTGGATGTTCTCGATGTGTTCCTGGTTTGAGCCCAGGTAGGGGCGAGGAGAGGGACGGAAGCTATAATGTTACACTGGCAATACTAAAGTGCCTATAAGAACATCCAATAGTCAAAGGTATATGAAATACAAATCGTATAGAGAGAAATAGTCCTATAATTCCTATAATAACTACAACCTAAAACTTCTTACCTGGGAATATTGAAGACTCATGTTAAATGTAACCACCAGCTTTCATATGTTCTCATGTTCTGAGCAAGGAACTTAAACGTTAGCTTTCTTACATGGCACATATTGCACTTTTACTTTCTTCTCCAACACTTTTTTTTTGCATTATTTAAACCAAATTGAACATGTTTCAGTATTTATTTGAGGCTAAATTGATTTTGATGTATTATATTAAGGTAAAATAAGTGTTCATTCAGTATAGTTGTAATTGTCATTATTACAAATTAATAAAAAAAATGGCCGATTTTAATCGGTATCGGCGCTGAAAAATCATAATCGGTCGACCTCTAGTGTCAACTCCCCAAAGGCAGCATTTAAGTAGCTTAATTTGTCGCTGTAGTCTTGTACCAATAAAAGCCGCTGGAGGGGTCAAATTAAGCTACTTTTCTGGCTACTTTTCAATATAGTGATACTCTAAATTGGCAACACTGCATTCTTCTTGGGACAACAATGCTATCATATCACACAGTTATACCATTTTATAAAATGGTCAGATATATACACTGTGAACAAAACATTATGAACATTATGCTCGTTCCGTGACAGACTGACCAGGTGAAAGCTATGATCTCTTATTGGTGTCACTTGTTAAATCCACTTCAGTGTAGATGAAGGGGAGGAGACGGGTTAAAGAAGGATTTTTAAGCCTTTAGGCAATGGCGTCATAGTGTGTATGTGTGCCGTTCAGAGGGTGAATGGGCAAGACAAAAGTGAACGGGGTACGGTAGTAGGTGCCAGGCGCACCGGTTAGTGTCATGAACTGCAACGCAGCTGGGTCTTTCACGCTCAACAGTTTCCCGTGTGTATCAAGAATGGTCCACCACTCGAAGGACATTCAGCCAACTTGACACAACTGTGGGAAGCTTTGGAGTAAATATTGGCCTGCATACCTGTTGAAAGCTTTTGACACCGACGGGGGTGCAACTCAATATTAGGAAGTTTGTAATTTTTTACTTTTTTTTTTTATACAGACTAGCGAAAAAAGGAAAAAAAAGTAAAATTTTATTATAATTTCCAGGTAAAACATTTGTAGGTGACGTTTGCATCTGCTATTTTTTATTTGCTCCATGGTTTAATTGGACACAAGGCTGTTAGGCTCATCACCTGAAGAGGAATAACTGAGCAGCTGTTTCTGATTGAATAAACAATGCCATGCGGATGGGTGATAACATTGAAATAAAGAGAGCGCTGCACAGATTTCTTTGTAAATATTTTCTTAATTGCGTTGTTGGTTAAGGGCTTGTAAGTAAGTATTTCACGGTATGGTCTGTTGTATTCGGCGCATGTGACAAATATAATTTGATTTGAAGACATTGCATTCACACTGATTTGCACGAAGTGGGCAGTTTGGATTAGTCACTTACAAGTTTTCTGAGCTAAAAAAAACATTTGACAAAAAACCTCGCTCTGTGTCGCGCTCTCAGAGAGCGACCTCTGTGTCGCGACCACTTAGTGTTCACTGTTGGTGGGGGGAGCCCAGTGCTAAGGAGAGACCGTGTTAGAGTTCAGTCACCTTTAGTTCTCTAAAGTCAACGGTAGTAGTACCCATGGCCATGTGGACAGGACACGAGCATTTGTCCAAGCAAACATCACATGGAATGGCAGTCAGAGCTGTTTGTCCTGTCAGTCAGATTAGTGTGACAGGCAGTAAGATTTAACATTGTCTGAATGTCACAACACGACCAGCCTGTCCATCTGGTTCTCCCCTTGACTCTCCTCACCCTTACCCCTTAACTGAGATATCTGGCTCAACGCCCCTCCCTCCACGCTCACAGCAGGTGACTAAATATGTTGCACACATGCAGTATGTTTGAGGTCAGCTGCAGGTCTGTGAAACGTTGCTAACTGCTGGTGAGGCTTGGCTGTCTGCGCTGTGTCTGCCATACAGCTGTCCTGGTCCTGCTTCTCCTCTCTCATTCTCTCCTCTCCCATGTCGAAACAGTGTGGTGTTGATGGGGTAGTGAGATCTGGGTCAGGAGGGCCTGGACTGTCTGCCAGAGATGGAGGTTTCTGCATGGGTGCTTTCCAGGTGCCTAGCAGACTGTGACAGAAGCTAGGGAGGAGGGGCTGGGGCGCAGGCTGGGTCACTCTGACCCCTCCATATGGCTTGGTGGGGCTGTCATTTAGGAGTGCAGACCAGGGACGGGACCGGAGGAGCAAATGGCTTTTTAATCGATTATAGGCACCAGCAAATGACACCCCTTTTTTAAATTTCCATGGCTGCATTCGTCTTGCCCAGCCCACTCCCATCTCTATTTAAGGAAGCTGCCTGTCTGTCTGAGTGTGTAAAGGGGGTGCATGCATTTACTCTCAATGGAAAAAATAATGATTTCACTTATCCAGAAAGGCTTGGCTAACATACGACATGGAAAAACAGAAGTGTATGTTTCCGTGTGTCATTCTGCGCTGCGTTATTTCTAGAAACAGAACTGCTATAGAGATCTCCTTGTAACAAATGTTTTTTTTTTAAAGTACCACAACGTATTTAAAGACTGTTCCTTTGTGTCTGGAGGAGGCAGTGGTTTCAGGGCAGTGAAACACAAACCTCCTCTCTGGTCTTTGGGCACAAAGACGCTGCCTGCTTCCAAAATGGCACCCTTTTCCCTATATAATACATTATGGGCCCTGGTCAAAAGTAGCGCATCAGTATGTAGGGAATAGCTTGCCATTTGGGATGCAGTTGCTGCCTCGTGGAAACTCCCTGTCCCACAATTTTAAAGAAGCGATTTGCTATATTCAAACAAGTCATATACCCTGTGCGAGCCAAGTGTTGTTATTCCATCACTCTCCCTCCTGTATTCCTTTTGATCAAGGATATTGTTTTAATACAACCGGCTGATGTTTCTACTAAAACTAAGACGCCATTGTGCCTTGATAATGGGTTAGTCTGAGGTGATTTGGAGCCATTTTCTACGGTGCCAGTCTTCTCTAACGTATCCCTCAGGACCATTAAAAGGAAACTTTTACTCTGCTTGTTATTAACAATATCTGTGTTAATTTTTAGCATTGAGTCACCCCCTTTAAGTTAGCTAAAGTGCTGTTGCATAAAAGATGTGTGTCTGTGTATATGCGCGCCTCAGTGAACGAGGCCGCTGCTGTCAGTTTGCCTGTACAGGGCTCCCAGGAATTGAAAAAATGTTTTGTTTTAGACAAGGCAGGCTTTTTGCTTTTTTACTGCAAGTGACTTTCTGCATATGCACTTTTTACTGCAGCTATTCATTACCATTTAATTTGACATCAGGGGAGCAACCAAACCAGGAATTAAATGATTTGGTGCAACTGGATAAAAATAGGATTCTTTTTTTCCCCCTCTTTCGTTTATTGGGAGCATAATCTTTTTTAAAGATCAACATTCCTGCAGCAGATGAGTGGGATTAAGCCCTGGCAGATGTGCTGGTGGAGCGAGGGACTGGTGTTGTCTCTGGTGTGTGTGTGTGTGTGTGTCCTATCCCTGTTCGCTCTACGGGTGTGCTTGTGACCTCGTGAGACAGAGCGAGGGAAAGGTGGAGAATGGGGAAAAGAGGTGAGCTGGCAGGTGCTCAGCTGGAGGTGCTGTCCTCACAGCCAGTATCTCTCTCGTCTTCCTCTGAACAGCTAGGGCAGCAGACCCAACACGGAACCCTGCTACCCTGTCACATACAGTCCAGTCTCCATGCGCCGCTAGCCTCGCTCACAGCCCTCATAGTGCTCTTTTATAGTCCTGCTTAGTCAGTCAGTGACTCAACACACCACCACTGTGTGTAACCAGGGTCCGTTCCCTGTGTGTGTGGATTGTGGTGGGAGTCGGTGTGTGTGTGTGTGGAACCTTGGCTAAGAGGGTAAAGGTCACCAGTCTAGTGGCTACGGCTGTGTTGACATTTCACTGTATAGAATTAGACGTCCTTTTTCAAGTTCCCGAACAGTGAATATCATGTTTTTCTTCAAATTTGGATGAAACCAGCTCATATTAGTTTTATCAATTGTGGAGGACATTTGATGGGTTTTTCAGGAAGCTAAATGAGACTGATGCTATACTGTCATTGGTAGTTGATCAGTGGATATTGCAAGTGCTGACCATAATGTAAGTATCAAGTCTGACACGGTGGCTGTAACTGGCGGTTTTGAGTTGTGAACGGTATATTTTCCTGTAACACACCTGACAGTCACTATGGTTTTGGTTCTTCCATCCCTAAGCCCCCTACGTTGAGTTTGAGAACTGCCAGCAAACAGCTGACACAAAGGAATGTTATAGTGTTTGTAATTTGCCCCTTAATCATATTCTGCCGTTCATGGCCGGCCCTCCCGTTAGGCTCGATTAGGGGCGGCATTTTGACAATTGGCGCCCACAATTGGCTGCCACCAGCTCATAGCGTTGCTGCAGTTCCCGCCCCATTCCTGCTTCTCCCGAAGTTCACTCCTACTATCCTTGGTAGCTGTGGTGATGTGTGTGTGTGTGTGTGTGTGTTATATGGGATTATCCAATTGTGAAACATTATTAAAAATGAATCTGCCAAATGTTATTTTTTTTGTGTGTGTGACGAAGACGATTAGTGATTAAGGCAGTAGCCTAACCTAGCCTGTTAGCTAGCTACTACTAGTGGATATAATTTTAGTTAAGTAATCTATATAGATTTTAATCAATTTTCTACTGTGTCTGAGAGACAAACTATCAGGAAGTAAATATTTTTTTAAAACAATGAGAAAAGAGGCACAATCTCTAAACCAAAGAAATTGCCTGGTGAAATGTATCAGCGTGCAGCAATGTCCATGTCCAGCCAGTGTGGAGAATGAGGAGCATCTGTTCACTGATTCTATTAGCGATGAGGGCAAACCGGTGGAGTCCGAGCCTTGCACTGCCACCGATGACCCCCTCTCTGGCTGGACAAGAACAGGTGGTCGCACCAGGCCTAGCCACATCTCCAAACAATGCCGACGAAGACCCTACTATCTTGGACCCAGACTCAGATTCGTCACTCCCCGTCCCCGATGACAGTGGTGCTGGTGCTGCTAAATCAGACTCCCAGACAAAAATACATCCAAGATCCCGGTGAGTTGCCAAAATATAGGAATGGATCTTTACAGGATATGTTAGTGCAGGCCGGGCCACATCAGGATAAGGAGGGGAATTTCCCACGAGATGAGGGGTAACTAAAGTTTTGGGTGACCCACTACAATAGGAGGATGGCGAACGAAGAGAAAGTGGAGAGACCAAGGCTTGTCTATTCCAAGCAAAATGATGCAGCCTTCTGTTTTTGCTGCAAACTTTTTTCACGAGTACATATCTGCACTGGTCAGGGATGGAACCAGGGACTGGATTAATCAGTGCCACTTCAGCTCGCATGAGAAGTCGCATGACCACCGAGAGAGTTTCCAGAGGTGGATGGAGATCAGGCTGGCGTCCAAGCAAACTCCGATGATTTCAGGACCGTGGACAGCTACCGAGAGAGAACATCGCTGACTGCGATGCAGCACCACATTAGAGGGAAGAGGCTACTCTAGGTTGAGACAAAATAAATAAATGCTGATGTGGGACAGTCAAGTTCGATATGTACATAAACTAAATTCTATAAAGGCTGGTGTCATTGACACACAGCTTATTTTACACTGCTCCAGCGAGGCGAGGACCGCCATGCATTTATGATTGGAGCTCATTTCTTCATCTTCCAAAATCATAAATGGTAAGCCTACCTGTTTGACAAACACAATTATCCTATCCATAGATGTCGGTATAACGGGGGGCAGATATTATTTCACTTTCCATCTCCTTTTTGTCTTTCCACTATCATAAAGCTGTAATGATAGACATTTTAGAGAATTCAACATCTATTGTCTGCACAGCTTCCCAGGCAACCGCCACAGCAAGAATGCTGTGATTACAAAATCAGGTTTCCTAGGTCAAAGGGGGGGGGGGGGGGGGGGGTGAAGACAGACCCAACATACTGTAAGTCATAGTTATTCATTTCAAATCAATTGAGCATTTCAGGCACACACACATTCAAATCATAAACATTAAAGTTTCACAAAGTACCTAACCAAATATTGCATATTTCAAATGAAGTACTTTAAAAACACCAGAAAAACCATTGTAGAACGAGTAGCTCCCTACATCCAACGAATTGATAGCATCAAACCTCAGAACAGTAAATAAAAGGGAATTCAATTCACCACCCATTTTAACAAACATTTCCCTTTTCAAAAACGTTACAGGCGACATAGACAGGCTCCTGGATCTCGTCTTCGAGGTCACCCTTGATCCAGCACCGTATGTGGGGAAGCTGTGTGAGCTGTCCATCCCAGGACCCCTGTCTGTCCAGTGTGAAGCTTGACAAGGACGCCATAGCTGAATTTTTCTCCCGCTTCAATCTTGAGGGTGACTGAAGCCATGTGGGTGACTGAAGCCTGCTTGATTGAAGCAGGGTACATGGGCTCCCCTACCTATCAATCTCTGTAGTTGGTTGTATTTTCTAAAGCCTATATAATTAACTTTTGCGTGATATATCACATTTTGTTACTTTTATAGTTTATTTTTTTTCAAGCAGTCGGACTGGATATGAGTTACAAATTGTACAAATCAATGGAGTCCTGCACACTGTAGGGCAGCTGGGTGCCTATATTAGGCTTATGGTTGTAATTATTTGTTCATGTCAAATTATTTCTCACCTTTTATTTATCATGAGTGTTTATGTTGTTGTTTATGATTAAAAAAATTAAATTCTGATCAATACATACAATTCTGAGCATATTGTCGTTTATTATACTAATACAGAGGCACCATAAAATTGTCCAGTACACTTACTGTATGCTGTTTTCATGTATAATTCCTTATGTCTAAGCGTCTAAGGCAAATTTTTCCAAGGTAATGTACAGAACGGAGGCGTTTATCCCGCGAATACCACAGTTGCCAAAGAAAACAATATGAAAGCACACATTTACCAGTAAAAATACTTTATTTTATTTTTATTAACAAATTCACACTTTCATCTTTAGGTTGCTAGAAACGCGAACCTGTCATTTGTTCAATTTGTTTATTTATGGACACGACCCAGTCGTTCGTTCTTTAAGTACCATTGCCATGCTCAGTGGCAACGTTCTTATCCCTTGCTTGCTGCAAGCTAGCCAAGTAGCTACAGTCACAACCTCTGCAGCCAGAATAGCAACATTATTCTGTTGCGTTTAAGCTGTTTATACCACAGTTGCCAAATAAAACAATAATATAAGTACACATTTACCAGTAGAAATAAAAAATATTTGATATTTGAATTCATATAAGCAAATTCATACTTTCATCTTTTGGTTGCTAGAGACGTGTCCCAGTCGTTCGTAATTTGTTTTGTTGCCAGGCTCGCTAGCGACTTTCTTATCCCTTGCTAGCTAGCTACGGTTTATACAGTCACGACCTCTGCAGCCAGAATAACAGCAACGGTTGTTCTGTTGCGTTTGTTTAAGCTGTTAATCCCGTTTATACCACAGTTGCCAAATATAACAATACTAGTAGCTGTTTTCTATTGACATTTATTTGGATACCACACAATTTCCCCCGATTTTTGCCTGGCATAGCTAGAAAAGTGTTCGTCCTCATCAGGAGACTCAACACTGTTTATTACGAGGAGATCGCATTGCATATCAAACACTAGGCTAGAAGCTAGCTAAATAGTTTATTGCTGGAAAACCTGCCAATATGATAACCCCCCAAAAAATCTGTTAAACAGCTGGTCAAACTAGAAACTTGGTAGGATTTGACAGCATAGTGCCATGTGCGTCATGACTGCAACAGTAGGGACCAGAGATTCATATTCATCACGTTAGGTCATCAGATGTTCCATCAAACTGTCTCCGTAAAAACAAATCAATGCTAGCTAAGTTTTTCCCCACTCATTCGACCTGTGTTTTATAATGTATCCAATTTTGGTTTGTGTGGTTTAGCGTTCTTTTAACTTTGTAGCAAGTACGGTATAAATGTGTAGGCGCTTATTGCGTCATGATTGCAAGGTGTCCCCGATATCTTTTCCAACTGTCCCGATATCTGGTTTTAATGTCCATTCTAGAATGCCCTTCTAACCAATCAGAAACGAGTATTCAAGAATGCTGTGGTATAAGCTCCCTGTGACTGAGACTGTGTCAATGGTGAACTAGCTGGTTGGAATGAATCATTTTGAAATGTGAGAAGACATGGAAGAGGTATCTTACTGGGTTTAGCAGCCAGACAACAGATCAAACATGTTGTACAATAATTTCTCAGCTTATCTGTTGTATAGTGACCTACCTACTTCAATAATATTTCAAGAAAGTAAAGTACATGATTTGTGCCAAGACACTAAACCTATTATCTGATGAAGCCACTGTCCTAAAAAAAAGTATCTTATTTTGTTTTGTAGGTGTAGCAGCACCAGTGCAGTGGCCCTCGCCTGATAAATGTCTACCTGCGCTGACATTTTTATGGGTCTTCATCATCAGCCAAAGGTGCGTTTTATCCACGTTTCTTAATTGCAATAATGTAACCAATAGTGGCTGTATGTCACAGGCTGTAGTGTCTGGTCTGCACAGCTGTTCTATGGTGGCGTCCCAAATGGCACACTATACAGTGCACTACTTTTGACCAGAGCCTTATGGGTCTTGGTCAAAAGTAGTGCACTATTTAGGGAATTGGGTGCTATTTGAGAACGCAGCCTATGTCTTTGGGTTTAGCGTGCGCTCATATTTCCTTTCCAATTATATCAGATGGACCAACAGGCTAGTATTCTTATACTGTACTTTACTGATCGATTAATATAGCGAAGTGAATTGCTATAAAAAGTGTTGATTTGTGTCCTGATTTAATGAATGGTGTTTTCTAAACGTGAAATAACGTAAAGTATAGGCCACCACTCAAAACGCAACGAGAATAAATATTCCCCTCACCCGGAGAATTAGATTAGCTGAAATGACGCACCGGCGGGCCAAGATGCATGGGTCTGTCTAAGATCATACTCTGGAAATCAATAGATATCTAAGATCATTTTCAGCCCTGGGTTAAGGATGCCTATTCAATGTAATGTGGAACAAGCCTATTCACTTTATCAGGCACCAATGAACCTGTGCTCATGAGTAAACACTAAAACCATCTCATGTAGACTGAGGCTAGTAGAAATCATCACTGGCCTAGTAGCAATCGGGACTCTTGTCACATCCTTTATCTTCAGCGGATTGTGGGGGTTCTAGTTAAAAGTTTTGGGATATAAATCAGCAACAAATGTATCCTTCATTATTGTCTGTGAAAGTTTGACTTGTTGTTGTGGGTTTTCTTCTATTCCTCTGTGGTGTCGTCCCTGGTCTGAATCAAAGTGGCACTGTTCTGTTGCCATCCGACAAACATTTAGCAGTCTTGGCGCTCACAGCTCAACCTGAACCTGTTTAGTGCAGGCTGCTTTACTTTGATGCCAGGAAAAGTCCCAACGGTTATCCTATTTCTCGCTTTTTCTCTTTAGCTGTTAATTTACCGGTACATTGAGTTTAGATGTTGTTCTCAAGTAATTAAAGTTAATCTTGTTTCTGGCCGCTGAGACTGGTCTGCTGGGGCTAGCTGGCATGGACTGAATGACAAAAGTGTGTGAAAGGTAACCACAGTGGACAAAGGTGAATTTGTCTATTCTGACCTATATATTTGTCAAGCTAGGGAGGGAATAGCTGACTGTGGTGGCTGGATCGTTCACACACCTTGTGAAGGAGGTGGTACATCACGAGAACAGAATCTGTGCATCTCTCCCAGGAGTTATGACCCAGCTCTGGATGGGGATATCGGCATCGGGGCTCGCATTGTGCAGGAGAGGAGAGATTTAAAGACCGCTTTGCTCTTCCAGAGATGTAGCTCCTCTGACTGTGACGTCTTGTTTTTGAGAGCATTGGGCCCTGATGAAAGATACAGGCTGTGTCCCAAATGGCACCCTGTTCCTTATGTAGTGCAGTACTTTTGAGTGTCCTGGCCAAAAGTAGTGCACTACATAGGGAATAGGGTGCCATTTGGGACACACACACACACACACACTGTAAACCCCACCTGCAGTCTGTAGCTATTTTACCCTCTGCTTCTGCATTCACCTCAGGCTGCTGCTGTAGACTGAGAAATGGAGAGAAGGTTGTAAAAATACCACGTCTGTTGGTGGTGGAGTTTTTGTAATGAATCCCTTCGTCTTCCTGCTACTGTACAGCACAATGTGACCTCTGCCCATCTGAGTTCACTCCAAACACAAATATTGTTTTTCTGCCATTTTAAGCCACACGTTTTCATGCCAGCAGTGCCAATGACTCCTCACAATGCTGCTGGGAGGTGTGCATAGCCATCTGTGGGGATTGGCTTTGAGGCAGGGTCAAGGCATCACCTCTTAGTCAAGTCAATGGCTCCGTGAGAGACACTGCACTGTCTGCACTTCAACTCAACCTGGAGCACTGGTTGACCTTTTCATACACGTTAGCACTGCCTTTTATTTACTGAACCAGCTGTTAGTCATTGTGAGAGACCTTGTTAACCCTTTAAACGTGTGGGAATTGCCCTGTGTGGATAGGGCTGAATTCAGATATTTCTTACAGAAGAAATATGAAAAGCATATGCAGAACCATGGTGGCAATCAAAGATTATGGGAAAATTACCAAAGTTGAGGGCACAACAGTTCACCTGACACGACTGAATCTGAACGTTACACTGTTCATTTTGTGTTTTACATTTACTATTCCCCGAATTTGTTAATAATGAAATCTGAAGATACTCTGGATACATTCAGTAACATAAGAATATTCCTGGAAAATGCGGGGAAGGTGAAATGTAAGACTAAAAAATGCCAAGGGTTTGAGTGAGAGGACTAACTGGTGTCTCCAAGTGGCCACCCAACTCTCCAAAGTGTGTACGGTTCCATCAATGTAATTTTGACTCAAAGAATAATCTAGCAGCATAACTAGCTAAATGATAAAATACAATATTGTTGTGCTTTCACAGGGCAATTCAGAGACAGATCACTATGTTGATGCTCATAGAAAGTGGACATGCCGTGTGCGTTCTGCTGTGGATTTTCTCCACAATAGATGAACGTGGGCTCATTCTGTTCAGAACAACCCAGGGTATGTGCCGTGTCATCTTGTAACTGTACATCAAACATGATGATCATACAGTTTGACACTGTAGCTAGCTATATTTCCATTAACTTGTCCTGTGATTTTTTTTGTTCTTGTTGACATTTAGAAAGTTTGCTTAGAAAATACAGTAGATGCAACGATTGCCTGCTAGAGTGCGTGCGTTTCCAGTTAACGGCCTTTTGTCGGTTTTAAAAACAGCTGGACGTAATGATGTTGTATGCTGTAGGGTTAAGATTTCCCTTCGATGCAAGTAAGGGGCCTAGCCCGAACCATGAAAAAAAAAAAAATAATAATAATAATAAATGCCCCAGACCATTATTCCTCCTCCACCTTACTTTACAGTTGGCACGATGCATTGGGGCAGGTAGCGTTCTCCTGGCATCCGCCAAACCCAGATTTGGCCGGACTGCCTGATGGCGAAGCGTGATTCATCACGCCAGAGAACACGTTAATACTGCTCAAGAGTCCAAGGCGGCGAGCTTTACATCACTCCAGCCGACGCTTGGCGTTGCGCATGGTGATCTTAGGCTTGTGTGCGGCTGCTCAGCCATGGAAACCCGTTTCATGAAGCTCCCGTCAAACAGTTGCATCCGGGGCAGTTTGGAACTCGGTAGTGAGTGTTGCAACCGAGGACTAATGATTTTTACGTGCTTCAGCACTTGGTGTTCCCGTTCTCTAAGCTTGTGGCCTACCACTTCACGGTGGAACCGTAGTTGCTCCTGGACATTTCCACTTCACATCAACCGCACTAACAATTGACCGGGGCAACTCTAGCAGGGAAGAAATTTGATGAACTGACTTGTTGGAAAGGTGTCATCCTATGAGAGTGCTACGTTTAAAGTCACTGAGCTCTTCAGTAAGGCCATTCTACTGCCAATGTTTGTCTTTGGAGACTGCATGACTGTGTGCTTGAATTTATACACCTGTCAGCAACGGGTGTGGCTGAAATAGCCGAATCAACTAATCTGAAAGCGTGTCCACATACTTTTGTGCATGTCGTGTATGTGGCTCCAAGCTGATATTACATAATGGAATCTTACACGGGCAGATTTTCTTTACCTTGATGAATATCCACATGTGGTGTGGCCTTTAAGTAGTGCTATGCTTGCTGTATAACATATATTAAACTGCCACAGCTCCCATATGATACTAAAATCTCCACCTGAAAACAAGGTTAGGATTGGAAAGTCCTATGCTAACGATTTAAGAGGGGTTTAACTTTGAGAGTACATTTTTGAGGTTAGGAGTGTTAACAGGACTGGTTTTGATAAGGGTAGGATTTCAGGGTGCAGTACATTAGAGCTTTAACTTCCAAGCCTAACCTTTATGAATAAATGTGAGGTTAGCATATCTCAACTACAGTTTGTGCTCACAACCAACTTTGAAAATAACAATCAAAATTTGTTAAGAGGTGAATGGTCGAAACTAGATGTCAAAAGTTTGAATTCGCTAGAATAAAACTGACATGAATGTTTGCTAATTGTGTTAGTGGTGCTGCTATTAAAATTTGCAGAGGAGGGTTTCTAATGAGGCATTACCAGCCAGGCATGGACGGGAAGCTCTGCTCTCACAGGCCTATAGCCACAGGTCCTCTCTGCCACCTTTACACAGTTTCTGTTCGGTTTTGATTTCATTAAAAGAGGAAGAGACCTCTCTGGCCCACAACCCAGTGAATCGCAACTGACTGTTTAAAAAATAATTAAGATGGAGGGGGATTTATTAAAAGTTTAATCACTCTTTTAAAAGTGCCTATATGAAGGCCCCTAAATGTATTTGAGTGCCGTCAGTTGCGGGCTGTTTCCCATTAAAAATTGGGGGGTGATTAATAGCGACAATTTCATGAGAGAATTATTTTTACCCCTCGTGACATTTGGGGCTTGGAGTCTCTGAAATGGTTTTTTGTCTTGCAGTCCCTGGTCTTCAAGTATTGTTTATAACTCAGTTTGATTTATATGCTGTCAGAAATACCTAGAGGTTGCTGTTTATCATTTGGGACACGGAGGCCATCTTAATGGACCTCGGAATAAGACTTTAATAAGTTAATGGGCAGCGAGGGAGACGAGCTTCTTTTACAACTCCTCTTGGCACTCTGTTGGAAGCCAGTCAGTCAGCTATCAAAGGAATGTAAATATCGCTAACACTTTATAATGAGTAAGCATTAATATTGGACTATTTCTAAACTATTAATATATAAGTATTTCATCATGGACAGCGAGTGCGATGAGCTTAATTTTACGCCTCCACTTGGCACCCTGTTTGGAGACAGACAGATATCAGAAGAATGGAAATATGCCTCCCGAGTGGCGCAGCGGTCTAATGCAGTGCTTGAGGTGTCACTACAGCCCCGGGTTCGATCCCAGGCTGTGTTACAGCCGGCCGTGACCGGGAGACCCATGAGGCTGCGCACAATTGTGGGCAAGCATCGTCCAGGTTAGGGAGAGGGGTTTGGCCGGCCAGGGTTTCCTTGTCCCATTGTGCTCTAGTGACTCCCTGTGACGGGCCAGCTGGACGGTGTACGGCTGGCTCCCGTGTTAAGCGAGCAGTGTGTCAAGAAGCAGTGCGCTTTAGCAGGGTCGTGTTTCGGAGGACGCACTGCTCTCGACCTTCGCCTCTCCTGAGTCCGTAGTGGAGTTGCAGCGACGGGACAAGTGTAACAACTACTACCAATTGGATATCACGAAATTGGGGAAACAAATAGCTAAAAAAATATATATAAAAAATAAAGTAAGTATGGAAATAGCTGTGCTTTTATTCCTGTTGAAGATTAGGTCCCATCAACGTAGTTACCAAAGTGTGTGAATCCTGACGCTTTCCGTTCCACTTAGTTGAGCCAGACACCTGTAACATATCATTTCCCACAACAACCTACAAGGAGAGATGCTCTTAGAGAAAGAAAAGGAATAAGAGAGATCTGCAGCAATTACCAGTCTGTTGAAGATTGCCTGTTCCTTAGTGAAAACAGGAAGTAGACTAGCTACACACAGAACCAGACTACAGCAGGTATTATTGCACCAAGCCAACTGATTAAATGTGAGGTGACTTCCCTGCCACGCATCTAATGCTCTCTATCCGGTCTCTCGTTTCCTGTTAAATTCATTGTAGATAAAGGGTTTGGAAAGCACATTAGGCCTATAGTAGCAGTAACGCTGTGGTAAGTTCCTCAGCTCCCTCCTTTTCCACCTCGTAAACTGTAAAGTCATTTAAGTCACTGCTACACCAAAGCCAAGGGCTCTGTGTATTTTCTGTGCTCTCAACTTGCCACTTCAAATGACTTCACTCTATCACGGGCAGAGCACTGCATTGAAAAGGGGATATGGAGAGTTTTTAGAGTTCAGTGTCTACCACCATTTCCCTGGGATTGGACCTAGCACTTGTGGCCAAATATTGATCATTGCTCGAATGAAAGAAAACGCAAATTGTCACATGATTTGTCAATGACAGTGAAATACTAATACTGAACAAAAATATAAACTCAACATGCAACAATTTCATTAATTTTACTGAGTTACAGTTCATATGAGGAAATCAGTCCATTGAAATTCTCTGGCAACAGCTCTGCATTCCTGCAGTCAGCAGGCCATGTGCACACTCCCGCAAAACTTGAGACATCAGTGGTTGTGTGACATTTCACATGTTAGTTTGGCCTTTTATTGTCCCCAGCACAAGATGCACCTGTGTAATGATCATGCTGTTTAATCAGCTTCTTGATATGCCACACCTGACAGGTGGAGGGATTATCTTGGCAAAGGAGACATGCTCACTGACAGGGATGTAAGCAAATTTGTGCACAAAATGTGAGTTTTTTTTGTGCTTTAAGGAACATTTCTGGCATCTTGTATTTCCAGCTCATGGGACCAACACACTTCACGTGTTGTCTTCATATTTTTGTTCAGTGTAGCTTGCAGCTAGCTGTACATTGTTTTATTTTTCTTTGTGTGTGTACTGTCTATTTAAAGGCTATATATACAGTAATGTGTCTTTTTATGGTTAGAATTGTTCTCATTATAGTGGTTAATGTGGCTGTATTGTTAGGTGTTACAATAACGCGTCAATACAGAATACTGTATTTGCTCTGCGGCTGTGTTGGTGGAGAGTGGCTGTTATTGGTTTAGGCCTGTATGTGTGTTCTATTATTTCTAGTGCTGTATTGCACTGCCCTGGCGGTGGTGACTTTGGGCTGTATTTTTGTCTGCTGGCAGTCTATAGCTCCATTATGTGTTCTGTATGGTAATGATGTGGTGGTGGGGATTGGGATGCAAAGCGGTGGCGGTGCTGTGAGGGGAGTCGGTGAGCAGCGTGGGGCCTTCGAGTGTGACTAATCCAGGGGATCTCCTATGCTGCATGGCTGTCCTTCACGCATCATGCCTCCGCTGATGGGACTACACGCACAGCACAGAGCGTCATGCCCCAGCCACTATATAATCTAATGCTCTTCTAAAGTCATACTGCAGAAGTTTTGGGGAATGATATAGGAAGTAGCATTAGGGCTGCTATACGTTTTCTCTATGTTTGTGTTTATTTGTGTCCAGTAAGCCAACATTATGATGCGGAGATTGTATGTGCACAACATACAGTTCCGTTTGACTCTTCATGTTCAAGTTCCTGCAATGAGGAGAGGAATCAAAGTCTATGGATATCTTTAGTCTTACTTCTAAGACTCCTATATTACAGCGATTTCCACTGGCCTGTATGTACAGACATCTTTCTACGGCTTATCTACAAAGTCTCATCTGTTCCCCTGACTTGTTTAAGGTCCTGTGAGACACGTGTGATTGGATAGAATTTGAACCAATTCTATTTATTTATATATTAATACTGTTACTAATTCTGACTCTAATCTTTACATTACATTCTAATCGGTCATCTTGGGGCGGCAGGTAGCCTAGTGCTTAGAGCGTTGGGCCGATGTTCTGTTTACAAAGGAGTAAAACAAGTTTACATTTTGGGTTCTGATTGGGTAAGGCAATTTGAAACTAAGCTCATAAGGAATGTAGAAGTTATATTCAAGAATCAATTGATATACATCATGAACGAAAATGGGTGTGGCAATCACAGGTTGCAACGTCAACTTCCTGAGTATGAAAGGAGAGACATGGGGGATGTATGAAGTAAATTATACGCTTTGTTTCCAGTGCTGCTTGAACATTCTAGTCACCTTCTCAAATTGTGTCCCGATAGGATTTCACTCCTACAAGTTCTATGTTGCTATTGGTATGCTAATAAATTGTTTGTATGTGGATGGGGAAAAATATGATTATTTTCACACAAGCAGATTTGAATGACTACTAATTAGTCTTCCAGTGTGCTTAGTGAATAATATGTCTGTTGTTGGCTGTGGGTGCGCTGTTATTCCCTTTCTGATTTGGAATGTTTCACTCTAGTGGACTTACTCAAGGTACCAACCAAGTTCCACAAAGTCTGCCAAAAAGTGAGAATGTCATTTTACAGCCATGCCTTCTCTCTCTCGGCTGCCGGGACATGAGCTATTTACATTTTTACCACTCGGACAGGGGTACGACTCTTTTTCTGTTTTGTCTTTTTCACCCCCAATAAAAAGAGGTAATAACTGAACTCAGGCCAGTAGAAATGCTTTAGTGTCGACTAAGCGTAATCATTCACAGAAGTTTGATTTGTGTTTTTCTCTTGTTGAGAACCAAAGCTTTGTGTATTTAACTGAAGAAGCTTAATATTGATTTCCTGTGTGTGTGTGCACATTCGTATTTGAGTGCTCTTATGCGTGTGCGCACGCTTGTGCATGTGTGTGTGTGACTGTACGTGTGTGTCTTGTATGTTCTCGTGAGAGAGACCGAATCCTATTCTCAGATGGTTGGAAAGTGTATAGGAATGTTAATTTGTGTGACTGTGCTGCTTTGGAGATAAGATGAGGCGTGGGGCTTCAAGCATGTATGACGGGCCTTCTTTTAATAGATTCAAGATCAGGTTGACCCACTGCTTCCATACCACCATGAAAGGTGGTATTTTTTTTTTCCACTAAAGGAATACTTCCTGACCATCCACAGCCTCCAGTCACAGCAAACCAGAGCTCTCTTGTGTCCCCCTACTCGAATCACAATCCATGTCTCCTCTATTCTTAACAAATGGAGATATTGTATCTCTTCAAATGGAGATATTATATAGAGCAAGTGAATTCAACTGCAGACTGAAGATGCATGTATTATTAAGGCTTAAGAAGGATATATATTTTTTTTTACTTATGCAAATGAAGTACCGTTCCTTTGCAGTAACAAATTCCTCATCCCCCCCCCCCTCGACAACGCACGCACGAACACACGCGCACACACTTCTCCCCCTCCCTACCAGAGTCACACTTTCAAGGGCATTGGATTGGCATGAAGTCTGAGAATCCAGCAGAAGGCAGAGAGAGGGGAGATGATTACACACGAGCTACACAACCCCCCAGCAACCTCTGACTGCAGGCTTATCCTCACAGATGCAACATATGCATTACAAGTTAGATTTTTTCCTCTGTGTGTGTGTTTTCTCTGCATCTGCGACACCATTTTTCCAATGAGAAATTTCAGCATTTGGTGTTTTGTTGGTGGTGGAAACCGTTGTCTCTTGGCGCCGCTTCAGAATCTCCCATAAGTGTTCAATTCAATGGATGGGGTCATTGTCATCCTATGAGGACATAGCCATGGTAGACAAAATAAGCTTAAGCATGATGGGATGTTAATTGCTTAACTCAGGAACCACACCTGTGTGGAAGCACCTGCTTTCAATATACTTTGTATCACTAATTTACTTAAGTGTTTCCTTTTCATTTTGGCAGCTACCTGTACATTCATCCATTACATCAGAACATTTTAAACCCCCGTGGTGTGTGTGTGACTTTAAAATAACTCTCTCTGCGGTGTCGGCGTGCGTCAATAAGCTCTCCCAGTCGCGGACTAGACTTGGCTAGCTGCTTTAGGAGTCATTGTGGAGAGAGAGCCTCAGTTCTGTCTGAGGTGTACAGTGGGGTAGTATTGATTTATGACTGCCAAGGAGGCCTGGGATTGCCTGCGTCTCAAATGGCACTCAATTCCCTACATATAGTACACTACTTTTGACCATAGCCCTATGTAGGGAATAGGACGGCGTTTGGGACAGCCGCTGTAAACACCAGGTGGGAAGGGAAACAGACAATTTGTTGGGTATGCCTGCCGGAAAGCAATTGGCAGCATTAAATCGTCAGTGGTGGTGGTAATAATAAGCGTCGGAGGGAGCAACTCTCTAGAGATGAGTAGTAGTGGTGTGTGTAATATCAAATATCCTCCGTTTCTCTATCTTTGTTCTCTGCTGCCACCTGTAACCAGGCAACCCCAGCTTTAATTGGTAATGAAAGGAGGGAGTTCCACTTGAGCTGATTTCACATCGGATTTCAACAGGTCAAACCTGTTCTGTTTACCAATGCTCTCTACGGAGATGTTATCAAAGCAAGTTGTGTGTGGTGAACCAATAGTCTGGAAAATCAAAGGGCACGTTACCATATTACAATAAATTTTAATCTAAGAACACACAGATCATTTTATTCCCACAAATACTGTAAAGTATGGTCTCACTTCATCGATTCACCCATTTCGATTGTTGATCAGGTCAGATTTCAGGGTCTACACACCACTCAGATCAGACAAATTCAGGGTTTCCAGTCGAGGCTGACCTGGTTAGAGCTTCACTGGACCGAGGCACTACGGGGCCACGAGGGCCACGGAGACCGCCCATTGAGGGGACGGGGGTCCCTGACTCTGACTCGTAGGTCCATTGATCCTTGTCATCTCATTCTACAAAGCGCCCGTGAGGCAGTTAGACTGCTGCACCCCCCCCCCCCCCCCAAACGCTGGCCCTATGTCTTTCTGTCTGTGACATACCAGAAGTAATTTCTACTCCTGAAGTCTAGCCGCACATCCTCCTATCCTCCTATCTGCCCACTCCCCTTCTAAGGGCACCATCTAATTGACCTTCCACCCATAGCTGCAGCTAGCTGCCTGTATAAGGCTGCCTGACTATGTAGCTACAGCAAAAGAGTAGTGTGTAGAAGCCAGGTTTCCAGCCAGCCAGCCTCCCAGCTGATTATGAAGGAGCAGCAGACAGTCCAGACAGAGCTAGATGAGGTTGGGAGGTGATGGAATGGAACTGCTCTGCTCCCCCCAGTCTAAATGAAAGGGCTGGGTCAGTCAGCAATTGAATGGCTCGCTCTCTGCATGGGAGATTGTGATTCTGATTGTGAGAGGAGCGAAGCTAGCAGATCTCTGCTGCAAGGTTGACTTGTCCCTCTGTTCCCCTCTTGCCGTTGTCCTCCCCCGTCTCCAGAGCCCTATTCTGTTCTCACTACTAAACCACAATGGCTCACATAGACCCCTCTGGACTCTCTGTCTCGCTCACTGTCTCAGAATAAATACCCCACAAAGTTGGGAAGTGTTACTTCCTCCCTTCATCTACCAGGGAGATTCAGAGTGGGATCAATACTCTTTTTTTGTTCTTCTTTAACCTGTTTTCTTCCTGTAAAGTAATGAGCAGGGCCCCAACCTGAGGTGGGTGGTGTACTGTGCTGTGGCACAACATTTGCTGGCAGTGACTGCTCTGAAAGTGATGGAGTCGGTGGGACTGTGGAGTGCATGAAAAAGACCTCTGTCTGTATGCACTGGAGCCAACCACGGTGTCTCTTTCACGCACGGAGTGACGTTGTTGTACCAATGTGTATTGCTACAGTATAGCCTTCTCTATCCAGTCCATAGTGTAACAAATGTAATCATTTGTTCCGCATGAGCTTGAATCGGACCATACAGAGTGGCCTTGGTGTTTTTCTGGTTTTGTTGCAAAGGCATACTAGGGTTATTGTGCTGTGCCTGATTACTAAACACACAAGAAACACATTTCTTTGAACGTTCTTCCCAGGCATTCATTTGGCTGTGTGTACTGAAGATATATTAAGTCTGTTGTACTTTATAATCACGTTTACCTGTGTTTTCCCCAAATGGCTGTTCTCTAGTTAGTGTTGCCAAACAAGTTTACTGTTATTGTCGTACTCTTTTTATAGTGATTGCAGTGCACTGGGCTGTTTAAAGTACCTCTGCGTTCAGTGTTGCTGTTTGAATTGTCTGCCCTAGGAGGCTAGCTAGCTAGATCTGAGACCCCAGACGCTCTGAGAGTGGAAGAGAAGGTCTATTTCATCAGACAGAACCACATAGGGATCAAATCATATGATGCCAAGATGAAAGTAAATCTGTATGTAAAATGAGTACGGTAGGTAAGTCTGTTCCATACTTCTAATAGCATGAGATCAGATGATAGTAAACGTCAAATTGAAAGGTCATGACCACAACAATAGTTGTGAATGTATTAGCTGTCTGTATGCAAAGGTGTGTAGTGGAACGCACCCACTTTGCACAGTATGTGTATGAAATGTTGATCTCCGGCCAGTCTTATTGTTTTATTATGTAACTTCTGATTAACCATGGTATGTATACGGCAAATTTTAGACTGTGCAGTATAGCGCAGGTGCTGCAGTTGACAAAAGAATCCTCAAGACATGCCTCGTTTGGAGAGGCGGGAGGAGGAGTTCAGCAGAGATTCTAAGCAGTATTTTTTTTTTTACTGCCGTATCCGTGGTGCCCCGAAGGAAGTGCCAAAATAAAGACATGTTATGTTGGCCTCGACCCTACTTGACCTGATGCCACAGATGGCTGATGCTTCAAAAGCAAGTGTTTTAACTTTAGATTCCCAATGGTTATCACTGTCTCAAATTCTACAGTTCGCCATTTTGTCCCCATACTCAGGCTGAGTGCTTTTATGTTTTTAGGCTATGTTAAGTAGCCTACTTAAAATTTCATAGTCAATTTCAGTGCGATTTTGTATTGCGGCAGGAAGTAAAAGGGTAGACTGTTGGTGGACGTTAACGAACCCCTGTGAGCACACTTTCTTTTTTTGTCTGAACACAATCATATCCCTTTCCCAGCTATGATACATTGCTAATTGGGTTTTTATATGCTGGGTTTTAACTAGCTGAAGCTCCTAGCACCAGTGGCGACGCGGCCACAGATATTGGAGGAGCAGAATGCATTGGCTGGTACATGAACTGTACATCATTGAGAAATTGGATCGGTTTGTCTCTGGATGCGCTATAATTGCGATTTCCCCCAAATGTTCTTCTGTTCCCGTTACCGTCTGGGTTTGATGCCATTGACTTTATGTATGCCAGGAATCATTTGGCACATTTACCTTACAAAACAATGTCATTGTACGCTCCTGAAATGACCGTCCCTGCCTGTTTGATTTCACAATTGTATTTATTATGGATATAATAACGGCTCAAAAATGATCTCATGAAGAATGCATTAACCCCATTTAAGAGTAGAAATATGGGACACTCGTTGACCTATTGGAATATCATATGAATGAGGCAAGTTGTCAATTTAGCCTTAAGGTGTGTCCACTTTCAGGTCCCTCTTGTAACAAGGGCATTGTTTTTTTGGTTGATAACCCCTCGTTTGAAAGGAAATCTTTTCTCTAGTCATTCTTTTTGGCGGTCAGTCTCTCTCTCTGTGTGTTCTTCAAAAGGCGTGTTTTTGCAGCCACATGCACTGCAGCAGAATACACTATTCTGATCAACACTGTGCAGTTTGTGTGCATGGGTGTGTATTGGGGGAAATATGGCAGGGAATATCTCTCTGAAAAGCCCCTAATGGATATGACTCTCTGCTCCAGTGAACAGTCAATAATCAGTAACAGACAGGGCATAGCATCAAGCATGGCGAATCAGTCAATCTTTCAACGTCATCATCCACTGCTCTCCTATCAAGGCTTTATTTTGGTTAATAGACACTTATTAGAGTGCGCTCACAGGTGAGATCAGCTCCTCTGGCCGCTGCACCTGCATTCCTCAATGTCATTGAGACCGATAGTCCCAAACAAGCGCGACTGATGATTTCGGTTGATGGATGGTGTGCTGTGGCTGGTTGGGTGAGTCACAGCAGTTTCCTGCTCTGGCTCGGTTTCCTCTCCATCTCCAGGTGCCTTAACATAGTTACTCCGACACCATAACAAGTCATTCTCCGGTGGCGGGAGGGATGAGGGAGGGGGGCGCATGGATGAAGGGGGGGGGGGGGGGGGCGCGCATGTCAGTCCTCCTGACGCTTTGTGTGAGTGAGTTAAAACCAAATGTAAAGCGAAAGAATCGTATGCTAGTAGAGAGAAAATGTGTGTGCAGTTGTTAGTGTCAGTGTCCTGGCCACACACAGCCTGGCGCTCTCCTTGAAGAGCACAGCAGCACTTTATCCTGTCGGGGACCAACAGTCAGACCCCACGGGACCCAGAGGCTCAGCAGGGTCAATAGAGATGCACTGCCCTATCTGGGGAATGCGACAGGTCCTAATTCGGCTATTTGTATTGTTCTTTATATCCCCAACGGCGCAGGAAAGGAATGGCCGGTCAGGTGGCATGAGCAGTTTGCCGTAGTTAAAAGCCATCACTTTGAAAGGAGATCTTCTGGGTGCGAACCATATAAGTTGTATTAGCCTGTGAAGTTTGTTGTTGTGGTGTTTTAAGCTATTCTTTACATAATGCAGTCGTTTAACTGGGAAGTTTCTAACGCTGAGAACTCCAGAAATAATGTGCTCCAGAAATAATCCCCGTATTACAGTTTCTAATGTGTAATACGTTTGGCTCTGTCGAACTTAGAACAATCACAGAAGAATGTGAAATGGTAAGGTTAGCCAAGTTGGCTTGTTATTGTAGCGTCCGCATGATATCTGCAGTGGTGTAGTTGGCCTTGGTAATTAGACAGTACCTTCACTCACAATCAGGATGTCTTGGCTCCTATGCTGTGTTTTGCTGCATTGTGAGTGTAGATCACCCACCCCACTCCTACACTGATTCCAGGCAGCATCACTGAGGTGTGTCGTAAGGGCTCGGGGGAACACCGAGTACAAAGTCTTCCTTCTATCTGATTTTAATACCAAGGAATAGAAATTGGCAGCCGAATTGGATTTATTTTTTCTAAAAACAAGAAATGACATTGTGTTTTGAGCCGATGAATTCATGTAACCCATAGAGATCCTATTATAGGATCTCTATGATGTTGCCTGGCTGCGTGTGTGGTGTTCCCCATTCTGTCCCTGTGGCCTCTCCTCGAAGTTTCTCCTCTCTGTCTTGGGACGAGGCGGAGTTATTAATTGGTGTTCCTGAGCAGACCGCCTGCTCCACCCCACATGACCGAGCCAAGGGTTTGCCGTAAAATCTCCAAGATGGCTCTAAGTAATTCTCCCATCTTTGAATAGATTAAGAGGGAATTGTTGTGAAGGATGAGAGGAAGAAATATTCTGTTTTATAGACTCACCGGAGATCTCACACTTTCTCATGCTGTATTAAGTTGTGTGTTTTCTGTTTTCAGCTGTGTGTTGGATGTGTTCAACTGAGCGTGGTACATTCTTGTTGTCCTGGACATTCTGTAGTGGCAGCCGGTCTTTGTCAACCCGTGTTAAAACCCTCAAATTGCAGTTTGCTGTTATGTTGCACCTGACGTTTGGTTTGAGCACTTGAGGTAATTCCAGGTTTGTCTCATTTTAATGTCACAGGGAGAGGGAGCGGTGCTACAGAACTCACAAACGTCTGCCAAATGGATATGGTCTCTAACTCTCTCTCTCTCTCTCTCTCTCTCTCATGGATGTGTCTTCTCCTTTTCAATGCCTGGTGTTTGTCGGCTGTTGTGTACCTGTCGTGATACCTGTTGAGTAGTCGCCAGCTTTCCATCAAACCATGCCCACGAGAACCACAGGACAACATGACATGGAACGTAATAACACCAACATTCTAGTACATTCTCGTGGCTTTGCATTGCCATCACTGTGGTGGATACAGTATTTATTTTTCAATGTAGGTCTATAGTGTTGTTGTTTATCACTTACTTGGCTATCTTCACAATAGCTCTTGGAATACAAAATAGCAGTGTAGTCTGTTTGAATGAGAACAAATATATTGTAGTTGGCATGAAACACTGAATGATTCTATTGGGAAACAAGGTTTTGATTGTTGGTGTGTCCAGGCTAAGTCCCAAAGCCCTGACACTGGCTGTAAATTTTACCTATAAAACTCAGGCATTACTGAAATGCATTGGCAGCCTCAAGTTGGCCTGGACTGTGGGTTCTACTCAATCTAATCCGGTAACGGGGAGTTACTGGGGTAAGTTACAGAATAACAATCTTCCCACATATTCCGTTTGTCTCTTAACAATTCATATGAATTGCACATTCATTCATGCATGTAATAAAAAAAATTGCAACCAAAAGCCCAGAGTCTGTTCAGTAAAGGAGCGGGATGATGGAATCTGTCTGACGACTCAGACTGACTCAGCAAGACTGTGTCGTGACGTTACTATCATTAATGTGATGACTGTTATTTATTGAAAAATGACCTATGTTTAATTGACAATCGATTCAATTAATAATGTAACAATTAACTCATTGTGGGGGTGGTCTGGCCTTCCTCAAACATTTGCCCTAGCCAATGGGTGTCTTTTTTGATCCTCACCAAGGAGAGTCATGACAACTGGTTGTCTGTCTGTTACCCCTCCCTCCCCCCATCAACCCACCTCTCCCTCAACCTCATCCCCTCTCCAGAGAAGAACCACAGTGCCTGGAAGAAAAATAATATCCATGAAACATTCATGAGAATCCCATTACCCCCTACATTTTTTCCCTCATCCCTCGGTCTTCCCTCTCAGAAAGCCCATCTCAATTGGTTTCTGTCACATTAACCTTTTGACATGTACCAACACACATGTGCAGTGGTCCCTGCAGTGGACGCTTAAATCGGTGTGATTAGAACGATTATTTGGAACGTCCAGTTTTGATTGACGCAACAGTCAGCGTTTGAGTTGGCAACACTTTTTTTTCTTTTTTTCACAACAGTTTTACTCAAACACAGTCCTATTATTTGTAAGGAAAACAACAATGAAGGCAATGCGACAGCCAGCCAGGGGGGAAAGCTTTGCGCTAGACTGTGCAAATGTCTGCATACTTGATCATGGGAAACACTGGGGAGGTTCTTGGGCTCTCATTGAAGAGAGAAGTTTGTCAGGTACATTAAAGCCTCAAACACAAATTCTCGGCAACAGTGAAAAGGCCTATTTCTATGTGAATCAATGAGGAGGAGGAACACATTTCAATTCAACCTGTTAGAAATTATTTTCTAAGAAGTAGTTTTTTTCTAATTGACAAGTTGAAATATAGCCTATAGATAATTAGCATGAAGTGTGTCTTGGTTCGAGGGCAGTGCGGGTTAATTGTCCTGTTGCGTAACAATCACATTTTAGAACAGTGGGAGCATTCTGAGATCACACACATAAAAAAACGTTAGAAGATATTTGGCACTCACATGTGAAAAGGTTAAGGCATGTGGTAGAGATGACAAGTGCCCAGTGTCTCGGAGCAGGGATGCTGATCTAGGAACAGTTTTGCCTTTTTAGATCATAATGAATACGATGGGATACCTGAGTACTCTTACTCAGAGACACTTGGTGAATACAGGCCCAGGATAATTAATAGTACTGACAAACTATATAGATTACATTTACACTGAAGTCTGTGTCGTGTAGAGGGATGGCAGACCTACATACTCAGACCATCTCAAATATGCCCTAAGCAAGCCATACTCTGGATCTATGAATACTAAGAACTCAATGAAGTCTAGTGTGAGCATTTCTATTTAAAGGTACACTGGGTTCATTTGGCTTTAACACTTCCCTGATTTAGTTTTTATGAGGTCTGATATTAAGACACACCGTTTCAGCATCAGTGAACTGTGTTTTCAGGGTGTATTTCACCAGGATATGCTTTTTAGAAACTACTGTCGCTGTGTCGAAAATATTGTTACCCAATTCCCTTTATAGCGCACTACTTTCGTTGAAGGCCCACAGGACGCAGGTCAGATGTAGTGCACTAAAGAGGGATTCAACCTCTTGCTCCAGCTATCTGAGTAACGTATAATGCATTCTATTTAAGCCTCAAATAATTTTTGAACTCCTATTTGGACGAGGAGGTTCATTATTCCTCCTGAATGACTGACAGAATGGAAACTCTGAATTCAAATAATTGAAAGTGCAACTACCTGGATTTACTTCTGGGATAATCTGAGGAGGGCTTCATTTTTTTTCCGTCTGAACAATCACATGTGACTAGAAGAACAAAACAGGAAGACCTACAGCGTCTGTTTAGAAATCCATACAGCCAGGGCTGTAAAGAGCAGTACTAGCCGAGTAGCCGTCATCTTGTTTTGTGCTCACAGTCTCCGGTGACCAGTGGTTTGCAGTTAATGACAGTGGAGCTGCCTCTCCTTTCCGTGGCCAGCTCAGGAAATGGTGAATTACCCAGCGTTCTATAAATACATCTTTTTTTTCTTACTGTAAAAGTGGTGGCCAATTACGTTGGGCTGACTTCTATAGCTTCCTGCTGTATGCGCTAGCCCTGGGATGAAATGCAGTAGTTGGCTTGGACAGCATCACTCAACTCCTGTTAAAGGGTTCATTGGTGATTAGTAATTGCTTTCTCTGTAGGCTAGAGATTTCAACGTTTTGTAAGATGAGGAGAAAAGTGGAGACACGCACTACATGACCAAAAGTATGTGGACACCTGCTCGTCGAACATCTCATTCCAAAATCATGGGCATTAATATGGAGTTGGTCCCCCCTTTTGCTGCTACAACGGCCTCCACTCTTCTAGGAAGAAGATGGGAAGAAGATGTTGGAACATTGCTTCCATTCAGCCACGATCATTAGTGAAGTCAGCAATGATGTTGTGCGATTTAGGTGGCTAGAAGTCGGCATTCCAATTAATCCCAAAGGTGTTTGATGGGGTTGAGGTCAGGGCTCTGTGCAAGCCAGTCAAGTTCTTCCACACCGATCTCGACAAACCATTTCTGTATGGACCTCGCTTTGTGCACGGGGGTATTGTCATGCTGGGCCTTCCCCAAACTGTTGCCACAAAGTTGGAAGCACAGAATCGTCTAGAATGTCATTGTATGCTCTAACGTTAAGATTTCCTCTCACTTGAACTAAGGGATCTAGCCGAACCACGAAAAACAGCCCCAGACCATTATTCCTCCTCCACCAAACTTTACAGTTGGCACTATGCATTGGGACAGGTATTGTTCTCCTGGCATCCACCAAACCCAGATTAGTCCGTCAGACTGCCAGACAGACGTGCGATTCATCACTTCAGAGATCATGTTTCCACTGCTCCAGAGTCCAATGGCGGCACGCTTTACACGACTCCAGCCGACGCTTGGCATTGCGCATGGTGATCTTAGGCTTGTTTGCGGCTGCTCGGCCATGGAAACCCATTTCATGAAGCTCCCGACGAACAGTTTTTGTGCTGATGTTGCTCCAGATGCAGTTTGTAATTCTATACTGAATGTTGCAACTAAGGACAGATTTTTACGCGCTACACACTTAAACACTCAGCGGCCTCGTTCTGTGGGCTTGTGTGGCCTACCACTTCGTGGCTGAGCCGTTGTTGCTCCTAGACATTTCCGCAATAACAGCACTTAAAGTTAACTGGGGCAGCTCTAGCAGGGCAGACATTTGATGAACTGACTTGTTGGAATGGTGGCATCCTATGACGGTGCCACGTTGGAAGTCACTGAGCTCTTCAGTAAGGACATTCTACTGCCATTGTTTGTCTATGGAGATTGCTTGGCTGTGTGCTCGATGTTGTACACCTGTCAGCAAGTGGTGTGGCTGAAATAACTGAAACCACAATTTTGAATGGCTTTCCACACACTTCTGTGTGTGTGTGTGTGTGTGTGTATATATACACACACACACACACACACACACACACACACACACACACACACACACACCTCGTCTCCGTTTTATATGTAACCGCCACCCTACCTCCCTTCTCCTCTGAGTGGTCTGAAGCTAATTAGCAAGGCTGGCTGATTAAACGATGACAGGAGATGTCATTGTCTGTGTCATGGTCTTTATAACGACCTTCACCACACACACAAACACACACACACACACACACACACACTCTGCACATGCAGTATAATGCCCTAGAGCTTATAGCTCCACTGTCAGGCTCCAGTTTCCTTTACTTCATTTGTTTGTTGCAGTGATTAACAGTGATTAGACTTAACAATTCTCACCAATTTAATATGTTGTTTCTTCCCTCAGCCAGTGCTCTTATTTGCTCGCCAACAATATGTCCTTCTTAATTAAATGATAATTGGTGTGAAACATGTTCATTGTCGTCTAATGAACTGTAACCCCCCCCCAATCACCTTCTATGTCATGTTATGACAGCGTGACAGTACCAGTCCCCTCACTGTGCACAACCACAGCCAGGAATAGACCTAGACTGTATCCCAAATGGACCCGTGTTGCCTACTGTCTATATAGTGCACTGCTTTTGACCTAGGCTTTGGTCAAAAGTAGGGCAGGGGATTAGGTATCATTTGGGGGACAGCCTTAGAGACGATAATGTCCTCTCAGCAGCTTTTGATCTCCTGGCTGCCGATTAAACACGTCTCTCATCCTAACCTGAAATCAAGTCCTGCTTCCCTCCGTGGTCTCTCTGGATGGATTACGATGAGAGCAGAGCCCTGCACATGCCTTCCTGGGTTGCAGTACTTGCAGTAGGTGTTACATAATTGAACAGTACAAGGTTTAGGCTGCCCTGTCAAGCACAAATCCCAGCGCGGATCTTTTATTCAAACTGGCAGCGTGTAAACTCCTCCCTGCTAACTTCTGTTGCTCCATCAGGTAGACTGATCATCCATATGTTCTAGATGAGAACCAGGCGCTGGGATGAATTCACAATCAGCCTCTTGGGGTCGGACACGCACACATGTAAGCGCACACAGAGGGCTCCCGAGTGGCGCAGCGTTCTAAGGCACTGCATCTCAGCGCTAGAGGCGTCACTACAGACCCTGGTTCGATCCCGGGCTGTACCACAACCGGCCGTGATCGGCAGTCCCATAGGGTGGCGCACAATTGGCCCAGCTTCGTCCAGGGTAGGCCGTCATTGTAAAATAAGAATGTGTTCTAACTGACTTGCCTAGTTAAATAAAATAAAAAAATCAAATGTGTACACACACACACACACACACACACACATACACTTGTTTTACTATTCTTGTGGGGACCAAACAATTGATGCCCATTCAACATTTTATTTTCCCTAAACCTAACCCTAAAATAGCCTTTTTCCTTGTGGTGACCAGCAAAATGTCCCCAATTGTACAAATTTTCATTGTTTTACTATCCTTGTGAAGTCTTTTGGTCCCCACAAGGATAGTAAACCCAAAAACACACACATGCATACTGCAGTCAGTTGGTCTCCCACCACTCCTGTCTAATCACTGTCTGATCTGACTCCCAGTGCTGTCTTTGAAGTGTGCGTAGTAATAAACACTGGTCTGAACACTGACCTCTTTCCTGGTTTTATACTGCAACTGTTGCGGTCCGTTTCAGGGAAAACGTTTGACCCTTCTTGACAATTTTTGTTATAACTTCTCCTCGTCCTCCACAGAACCTGGCCGGAGTCCAGATTTGGTTCTGTGTTGCCGACACTAGCCCCAATATAATGTTTGATAATTAATATCAGTAATGATATCAGAAAGTATATTTTTCTAGAGTAAAATAAAAAAAATGGAGGCAAGTGGTATTTTTGTAGGCTCTATTGTAGGTCTTGAGTTGTTGCTTCGAAGCTAATTTAACCTTTCTTCACAGTGGAACTGTGTTGTCCCAACTAGGAATAGAATTCATTCCCCTTTAGAACTAGAGCCTCCAGTGTTCTTATAAAACTCCTTCACCTTAGAACCAGAGCTTCCGGTGTCCATATAGAACTCATTCACCTTAACTAGAGCCTCCAGTGTTCGGTTATTTCTCCCCTGATCCATTCTGTGTGCATGAACCTATGAGGAGTACAGATGTATGTGGCAGAGAGGTGATGCGTGCTGTGATGTAATCAAACAGCAATCTCAGACAGAGTGGCTTGGAGTGAAAACATTGATTATTCTCTCTCTGCTGCTGGGGGCATGCCAATCCCTGTGAAGATCATAGAGGGGAGGTTGAGGGGTGGGTGGCATCTGATGAAATTCCATCTGGTATCTGATGAAATGAGATGCAGAGATGCTAAAACCTCACTGTTTTGGGGCAGACTCTGGCCCTGTTGGAGTACTTCAGTAATGCATCCATCCTCTCAACCTTCAAGTATTCACATATTTTGAATTAGCTGGATTGGTGGAAATAACAGGGTTGTAACCTTGCCTCAAGGAAAGAATGATGTGTTATTGGAACAGGGTCATGGAGAAACTCGTCTGCTCTTTCTGTTGTAGCCTCTGCTGTCCTCTGACACTCTAAGGGCCTCCGGATCCACAAACATCCCTGTTAAGTCGGCTTTCTCTTCCTTCCCACAATCCTTCAGATTTTAGAGAGCTCTGCCAATTTGTTTTGGCAGGAAATCTTTTCGCCGGTGGGGCATTTTCGATCTGTCTCCCTGTCGCTCTCCACCTCAGTCTGAGTTTTGATGGGCCTGCCTGGCTGCAAGGTCTTTTTTTCCCTCCCTGTCTCTAATAGAGGGAAGGGAAAGCTAGCTGGCGAAGGTCAGCTCTGGGATGAACGCTTTTTTTCCTGATGTTGGCAGCCCCGTCAGCCGGCTGCACCTAATGATGATAGGCTGTAATTTTCAGCTGGAATACTCAATTAGCTGCTCAGGTCTGCAGGAGCTTGGAACTCACTGGCTTCACAATGGGAAGGACAGACATTTCTCTGTATAATATTTCGGCTGGGATTTTCTTCATCAGCGCGAGGTGAATGGATTACCTGGATACATGGAAATGTGGTAGGCTTTCTCCTAACCCCTCAAGAATAACGTCAGGATCAGGGGGATCAGAATGTCATTTCTTTCCGGCCCTGATTATGCCCTTTCCTGGCGATTGACACAGAGGCACAGGGGAGACGAGAGCCGTGATGATGAGTAGGACAAATACGTAATACCCAGGGTGCCAGAATGCAGCACCACGTTTGAATGGGATGACGGTTAAGCCCAGGCTTTCAATAAAGGTCGTCTCACCTGAATGAGGTTTGGGGGGGCCTCGCCATAAGACTCCACCTGTAGGCAAGTGAGAAGCCTGCTGGATTTAAGAGCACATTGTAGAGGTCATAGTTATCTGAATTCAAAGTTAATAGACTACTAGTCTTTGAGGAAGGGTGTAAAATGTGAAGGTTATTTGTTATTGGCAGACGAACTGTATCCTTTGGAGAGTTTGCTCGATACAGTTTCCCCATACATTCCTTCAGATTGGACTCGTCCTATGCAGCGGGCTCATTCAGAGCAAACGGAAGCAGACAAAGTCCGTAAAAGCCATGAGGCTTCCGTAGAATGGTATTTAAGTCTTGGTACAGTACATGGTACTATTAGATGTGGTCTAATGTGCTTGTCAGCATGCTATTCACACTGGTATGTATTTACTCAGCCCCTTGGACACAGTTAGGGAAAACATTTTAGATGTGTATGGTTACATTTACTGTCTTAGATGGGGGCTGAGCTACTTAAATAGAACGTTTACAAGATAAGTCAAAGTGACTATAAATAATCTCAAGTAATTTATGAAATGTAATATTGTCTACCTGGTGACACACACACACCTCTCTGCCTCTCCACTGATCTATCACTGATATCAGGGAGGAGGAGTGCTGGAGGGTGGAAGATATTTTAACTTGGCCACTCATATCTGCCAGCTCCCCTCCCAGGAAACACTGCATTGCCTTGGTGACAGCGCAGAGAAGCGACCAGATCAATCAGCCAATCCCCAGATGGGATGTGTCCCAAATAGAGAGCACCGTGTTCCCTATATAGTGAAATACTTTTAACCAGAGCCTTACATAGTGCAGTATCTATCCATTTGGGATGCACCACCATCTGTCAGCCAGGGCCCCAACCCATTCATTATTAATTTGAGAATTACACTGGGGCCTCCTCCAAATGGTGCGGGGCGTTGTGACAAGTTGTGATAGAATATGCAAGGTTCTGCATAATGTAGGATTGAAATACAGTAGTCAGTACAGTATCAGGAACTAACATTTACATGATATTTCTTCAGTTAGCTGCAGCTGCAGATAGTGATGTTAGGGGTGACACTTAGTCATGCTGGTGGTGTGTCATAGAGGGACTGACTCACGTCTGGCGGGAAGGTTTTTAACAGGATAGACTGTATAGCATTCATTTTAAATTTTAAGGGATCACATTAACTTGATTCCCTCTTCAATCATTCTTTTGTCTGCATGACAAAACCTGGAGAGATTGGGGCACATAAAGGGAGTTTATCACATTTAGTTTAAAAGGCGTGTTGCCTAAGTGCCAATTTGTTGAGTTATTGTGTGCATTGGGTATAATCTCGCATTTTAAAGTTCTCCATTGGGGGCTTGCCTTGCCTGGGCTGTGACTGGAGAGGGGTGAGTGGTGTGGTAACTAATGCAGCCTGGACACAGGCTTAGCTCACCTTTTTGATGTTTGTCCCAGAAAACCATGGTGCTCTAAGCATAAATGTCCTTGAAGAGAAAGAAGCAGAGATTCCCTGGAGAGGTAAAGCTATTCTAATCCTGCACAGAACGAGAAATTTGACAAAAAAATAAATGCCGGATTTACCTGAGGGCCTTGCCGATCATAGTTAATGAAACATAACATTACCTGGCTGATTGTGTACCGTGGAGCTTATTTGGCCTGGAGTCTATAAAGCTGTTTTTAGAAATGCTGACATTGGGTTACAAAAAAGTATGCATTGGTGATGGGACCAGCTACAGTGATAACCTCCCCTACAAACAGAACCAAAGACAAACCAGCAGGTGATGGCCGTGAGGAGCAGTTGTACAGTTTGTCTACCCATGCCAAGGCTTGTCTGATTTCATCAGTACTGAAACCTTTAAAGACTCTCTGCCCAGCAGTAGCAGTGCCCTCCTGTCCTGTCAGGTTATTAGACCCACTGCTAGAGGACACTCCCTAATCCGTTAGACAGTTTCATGTCCAATTGCTCTTCAACAGAAAGGGATAACCATTTACTCTACAAATTAGGTTGTTAGGGGAGGGGGGGGAACTAGGTTAGTACACTGACCTATTCTGTTACAGGGGAGAGTGACAGACTGAGGTGTGTGTGTACATGCCAGTGGCGGTCAGTGCCATTTGATGGAGGACGATTTAGTTTATTCATGAGCTTGGCCTTATTTCTATTACAGCATATTGGATGACTCATTCATATTCCATTCACCCAGTTAAATGTAACAACGATAGATTTCGGCTACTACATTATACTCAAATGTTTCTCTATACCCATCATGAGGTTGCTACAACCTAGCCAATGAACGTTTACAACGTAGGTGCACACCTTTTGTGAGAGAAATTTGAGATGACAGTGACACATGGACAGACAGTGACACATTCAATACCGCCTCACACACTCTTGCCTGCATCTAGCTGATAGATGGTGTAATCATTAGTCCAACAGTTGCAAAATAGAGTTTCTATATGACAAATTCAGGTATGTTTATCCTTGTTTTGTTCCGTTTTAAGAAGCGTTTTAAACAGAATTGGCGGAATGAATACACCCCTGATCACGTGTAAACACAGTTCACTTTCGTAACAGCCATGTTCTATTCCTTCTCGCATCTATGCGCTCTCCTCTGATCTTTTCCCTTTGTCACTTGTGGACTTCAGTGCACAACACATCAGCTGTATGTAACCAGGCGAGGGAACCTTTCCAAGCCAAACCATATAACTGCTAAACACAGCGTACATCGTTGTCAACATATTAGCTAAAGTAACGTCATCGTCAACATAGCTAATAGAACTAACGCGTTAGTAAACATGCTAAAATCATGCAGTAACGTTAGTGTACAGTCAGTAAGCAGTTTAGCACTTACACCGGCGGGCCCCGGTTGCAATAAATTAGTAAAACGAAAAGCTTACCTTGACTTGAAATAGTTCCAGTGTTGTTGGATAGTCATAGCCTCGTAGCAACATAGCATCCCTATGATTGAGTAGGCTAAACTAGCTAGCTGCATTTGCTAGCTAAGTGAAACCAAAAGTGGAAAAAATCTCAATTTTGGAAAAAAAATAATTTCTTCACATCTGTTCAACTATTATCTTTCTCTCTCTTTGACTCAACTACTCACCACACTTTATACATTGCAGTGCTAGCTAGCTGTATCGTATGGTTTCAGTACTAGAGTCATTCTCTGATCCTTTGATTGGGTGGATAACATGTCAGTTCATGCTGCAAGAGCTCTGATAGGTTGGAGAATGTCCTCCGGAAGTTTTCATAATTACTGTGTAAGACTACGGAAGGGGGTGAGAACCATGAGCCTCCTAGGTTTTGTATTGAAGTCAATGTACCCAGAGAAGGACTGAAGCTAGCTGTCCTCCAAGTACAGCATGGTGCTACCCTACAGAGTGCTGTTGAGGCTACTGTAGACCTTCAATGCAAAATAGTATGTTTAAATCAATTATTTGGTTACTTGAATATATTTAGTATAGTTTTATCTAAAAAGGATAACTTTAAAAAAATGTTTTACAATTCGCATTTTTATGAAAATCACTGAGGAAGATGCTCCTCCCCTTCCTCCTCCTCCTCTAGTACCTGTGTGTGTCAACCTGCAGCGGTTGTATTATGTAAAGGGGTATGGTTGTTTGGTTGATTATTTATTTCCCCATGTCCTTGTTTTCTCCGCTGCAGCTGCTGTGTGAGGCAGATCTCCCAGGTGGATCGTAGCAACGCGTCAACTCTAATAGAGCTTCCCCCAGTCCACTCCCCAGCCATCTGACAGACCCAACACACATCAAAGGTAGCTGCCCCACTCCGCCACTCCTCTCTCTCTGTCTGTCTCTCTCTCTCTCTGTCTCTCTGCCTGCCTGCAAAAATGTTCTATTGAACACATCATTGAGTCTATTACCTGACAGAGGGGCTTTTTTTGTAACCTGAGGAATACTGTGTACCTTTTTGCTGCTGTTTTTTCTCTTTTGATATGACTTGCCTTCCTTTTGTTGTTATTTCTGATGTTCGAAGTAGGTAGTGTGGTTTTAGATACTGTAAGTTGACAGTAATTGCAATGTGGATTTTGTGCACTTCTTTGAAAGATGTGGTCCTTTTTTTTCATCCTGTTTTTTTTCTTTCATCTTGGCTGTAATTACCGGCATCACATGTATTCTCTCTAATTGAGTGTAATGCAACAGATATAGACAATACCCTTATTTGATGCCACACTGTAACATTCTGGCTAATTTGATGAACTAGCTTACTTAAAATACTGTCCAGAGAGAGATGATGTATACAATGTTGGTCTATACTGGTAAGAGGTAGACCTAGCTGTACCCCGTATGTTGAGAGACGAGCTGCTATGGGAGCCCACTCTCTCTGTGAAAGCATGAGCAAAGACTTATATTGTGTGTGGAAATATGAGGAAAAATACCTGTGTGTGTGTGTGTGTGACTGTGTAGGTCTCAGGGTTTCCACACAGAGAAGAGCTTCAAAGATAAAAGGTGGAAGAAAATTGATGGTAAACAATTACTTTTTTTCTTAGCGTTTGAAACTTTTCAGCAATGGTTCGCCACACTCCTCGCTAAGCTTTGCTTATCCTGGCATCGCTATACCCAACAGTGGATTATCATTCACTTTACATTTCCATAGAGGACAGGCGCTTTGAATCCCAAATTGGAGGGAGGATACTGAGGATAGGGTGGCTGACAGTGTTTGTTTTCTTTGCTCGATGAGAGAGAAAGAAATCTGTGTGGAAGCCCTGAGACCAAGGCAGTCACACACACAAATCTTTAAAGTCAAACGAGATGACCTGTTCTGTTACCAAGCTATTTAAAATGGGCTGATAGGCTTTTGTTAGTACCGTTGCGTTTTTAATGCCTTTTACAATATTAGGCATTAGAAGTGACTGTGTTCTTGGTAGCTAATGGCCTGCTGCGTTGCCAGAGCCAATACCTATTAATCGCTAATGCTAGCCTTTCTTCATTCTCACTCCGACTGCCATTTGTGCAGCGCGTAACTCATAATGAAGCACTCTTCTCTCTCCATTACTCTTATTTTTCTCTGGAAATGTTTTCCCAGCTCAGAGTGGACGATGATGAGAGCACAAAATTAAATACTAAGCTTTTTTTATTCAGTCTCAAATGAAAGTATTATCCTTCCCCCGTTTTGTCCTTTCATACTTTCTCTGTTTTTCTTCGACAAAATGTTGAAAAACCCAACACTGAAGGCAAAATGTAAAACTGTCGTGTTTAACCACAATTCCATTCAAAATATGGACGTTTGGGAATAATTCCAGCAATTTTCTGGCCATTCAACATGCTAAAAGACTCCTGAAGCCTAAACTGAATTTCTGACATTAGGATTAATCACTACTAGACTCAGTCATTCCCACATAAATGCTTTGACATTTTGGACAATCTGAAAGAAATATCACTAGCTATATCCCAAATGGCACCCTATTTCCTACATAGTGCGCTACTTTTACCAGAACACCATGGGCCCTGGTCAAAAGTAGTGCACTATAAAGGGTGCCATTTGGTATTTAGAATAAGGGCCAGGAATTCAGTGCTTGTTTACATTTCTGAATGATGCCTCCTAATGTCTCCAATTTGGCATCTAATTGTTTGAATGTATTATCCATCATAGCTCAGGTGGGCTGAGGGGCAGGCTGACCCCAACAACACACACACACACCACACACACACACACACACACACACACACACACACACACACACACACACACACACACACACACACACACACACACACACACACACACACACACACACACACACACACACACACACAGACAGGATCAGGTGTTTTTGGTAGCCCTTTGTGCCATTGAGACCTCCCTTCTCAGATGGGCATCAGATGGGTTTAGACAAGGAATTCATTTAAGCTGCAATTATAGGCCCTTGAAATGGGGGACTTGACAGTCAGGTTTCCAGCCTATCCCTTTTAGCTCCATCAGGATACCAGGCACTGCTGGTCTCACTCAATTACCCTCAACCCTCCCCCACCACTCCCTACACCCCACACACCAATTCCCCTGTACTCCTTCCCACTCAGCCCACCCCACATCTGGGGTTTGGGGGGGGGGGGGGGGGGGGGGGCTCTATAATGCAATATAAAGCCAGGCTCTATCTCTTTGTTCCTGGTTGAGTCCTCTCAAATTGGGTCTTAATTAATTTGCACTGAACGTCTTAATGTATCATTCAAAGCTCTTTTGGAGGAGGCTATAATGCTAATGAGGCAATACTAATCCAACCTTAAGGAAGTTGGGCTGAGGCTCAAAAGGCAGTAGCAGCAATTTGATTATATTTGTCCTATGCTCTCAAGGCGGAGTTAGGGTGGATGTGGGTGGCTATAGAAGTATTTGAATGCCCGATACTGTACACTGAACAGTGAAGGGCCTCATCAAGAAGTTTACTGAAATTACTGGAGCCATTTGACATTCCATTCTGAAATTCCAAAAGACCTGGGCCCGGTTGCATAAAACATCTTAACTTAATTTCCCCCTTTTTTAAATTAAGTGAAAAAGTTGAGGGTGCACATGAGCTCCTTAAAACCTCTTACAGCTACCCCCCCCCCCCCTTCTTTCAATTTCCGCCTGAAGACATACCC
Organism: Salvelinus namaycush; assembly: GCF_016432855.1. Classification (NCBI taxonomy): domain Eukaryota; kingdom Metazoa; phylum Chordata; class Actinopteri; order Salmoniformes; family Salmonidae; genus Salvelinus; species Salvelinus namaycush. Next base: position 33,131,359 of record NC_052307.1, read on the forward strand.
AAATCTAACTGCCTCTAGCTCAGGCCCAGGAGCAAGGATATGCATATTCTTGGTACCATTTGAAAGAAAACACTGAAGTTTGTGTAAATGTGAATTGAATGTAGGAGAATATAACACAATAGATCTGGTTTAGATAATACAATGAAAAAACCATACGTTTTTTCATTTTAATTGTTGTATCATCATCTTTAAAATGAACAAGATAAAACAAACATTCAGATATGGATATGGGGACAATTTCAGTGAAAAACATAAGAGGGCAACAGTACTTGTGCAAAGTTTCAGAATGATAACTTCCAAAATGAGTGTGCTACATGACATTTATCATGAAGTCACCCAGGTGTCCCACACAAGTAGCCCAAATGTACCCAAGTGGCCAAATAGGTGAAGGTATACATTTTGAAACAAATAACTATATACAAAATACCAAAATGGTATTCTAACACCCCCCCCCCCCCCCCCCCCCCCCCAAAATGGAGGGGGAAAAATGGGGGGGGTAATATGAAGAAAAAATATATATACATTTACAAAATAACATGGGTAACTATTTACACACTTTCAATATTTGGAAGACCCTCAGTCCTCTATCAAATCAAATCTATTTATATAGCCCTAGAGAGTAAATATGAACAGTTTACCTCTAGATGGCCCGGGAGGTGTGGAGCCAGAGACGGCAGGGGTCCAGCTGGATGAACCAGCTTCAGAGGGGGATGGACACACGTTGGGGATGGACACGTTGGCGGCAGACACACGCATCTCGACCATGCTCCCTCTAATCCATAATATGTAGACTGAGTTGAGGAAGCATGCCGCTGGAGGAAGTATAGCCAATGTGTACTTTACACATTTCATTACATTTTTATATATTGCAAATAAAATGTAAAAACAATCACATAATATTTTATATTATTAATTTCAAACAACGGCATTAGCATGAGAAGAACTTACCAGTCCAAAACAATGTCCTCTCCGTTCAAAAAATATGCTTCCATTTGAGTCATGGTCGCTAACTGAGTCGTCTTCCAAAAGCATATGTTTCGCTTTTCATATGTTTCGTATATCTATTTCCTCTAGATATACGAATGTAGACAAAATTATAGTCTTAGATTTAGCTTTCCCTGACTTATTCACCATGATTTTCGATATATAAACATCTGAAGATGCTTGCTACTGAAACAGTGCTGTGCGTAATGAGTTTGGCTCCTTCCAGTATGAAACTTCAATGGCGAATGACGGTCTTTACGCCGGAGTTTACTACATGGGTTGGTCTTCCAAAACACAAACATTAGATATTGCCGTTTACCTCTGCTCATTGGCTATCTACCCAGCTAGATTTCAAGACGATCAGTGGTCATTGGGATAAAATACAGTCAATCAACGAAACAGCGGTCATATAATTGGTGCACAATGAGGTCGTTACTTGTTGTCTTCCAATCAGTTTCTTTGGGTCAATACATCCCGCGAAATGACCCATCAAGTTTGGTTGTGTTACAAACAAACAGTTGATTGCAAGGAAACCAAACATGACTGGATAAAGTCAGGTTTAGTCTGTGTATTTACGTCAAATGTTTCGTCGAAAATTGAATGACGTGAAATTCAACGAGATTAGCGTTCACAAAATGTTTCGTGTTAGGCTATAAAAATGGATTTAACCGAACAAAAGACCATTCATTGTGTAACAATGAGCCTTGGGATTGCAAACAGAGCAAGATCTTCAAAGGTAAACGATTTATTTCATTGCTATCTGTGATTTTGTTACGTCTGTGCTGGTTGAAAAAGTAGTTTGGTATGGGGCTCTGTGCTCAGATAATCGCATCGTATTCTTTCACAGTAAATCCTTTTTTAAATCTGACAACGCAGTTGGATTAGCAATATTCTAGGCTTTTGAAGCATGTGAGACACTTGTATTTTCAGGATGTTTAATATGACTATTTGTGGCGATCACCGTATGTTGTCGAATTCAAACCCGCATCCGGTATCCGTAGATCAGAGAAGTTAAGTGCTTCATTCAGTATGGATATCAATGTAAACAGCATTTGTGGAGGTTAGTCTTGCTTTACTCTGCCCTGGTTGCAAAAGCAAAACACCAAGGCACAATTTGTTTTGTGGGCATTGCATATACTTCCCCCATAATCCCCACGATGCGTATTGAAGTAGTGGACGGGAGGTATACGCCATATCAGTTAATAAGGCTGATGGAACAGATCAGAATGTTTAGTATAAAATGTAGATCAACTCTTATTTCTTCATATTTTAAGCTTAGCAATGTGCACGCCGTGTTAGGCCTCCAAAATGCAATTTGCGACAAAACAGCATTCTAAAATGTGCACCACACATGCGAGGTTTCATGGACACATGGAAATATCGGTTAGAAATTTTGGAAGAGGGAAGATCTAAAGATGCGACAACTATCACGGGTTGCTAATATGACAAGGATAATGCCTTTGGCTGCTAGACAATGAAAGATAGTTAAAAGAAAACCAATAGAACAGGAGAAAATCATACAGTATGAGGAAGTCTTATAAAATAATTGCCTTATTTCTATGGTGGGATTTTGGTTAGGCTACTTTGAAGCAAGGTAAGACATGCCTCATAATATGAAGTAAAACATCCAGGTTTCAGGAACAGGGAAAATATAGTGGTGCTAATGATAGGCATAACTGTCTTCTGGTAGATGGAAAGGCTTTTCCAAAAACTTAAAATACATGTTATAACTGCAAAGTAGCGTATCATGATTATTTGCATCAATCTAGTGGCCATTAATTGCGAAAACTCCATCTCATGTCCGCTAAAGAAATGCTGCTAACCAAACAACAGTGCTATGTGCCAGTGCACTTGAATTAAAGGGTAACTATGTTCAAAGATGAACATTTCTTAGATTTTTCCCAGACCTCAGTGGTCTCCTGATGTGGTTTAAGCATTGTTCTGGACTTAGAACATCAAATTTTGTTTTCCCCAAACACAACAAAAAAATTGACGGAGAGCAAAAAAAAAAAAGAAATCTATAACCTACATGTGAATTTCTGACTCAATTGACAGCCTCATGTATCAGTTTCAATAGTAGGCATACAATCAGCCTACTTGCACAGTACAGCTTGGGTTGGCGTGACTGTGAAAGACCAATATGGGATTCATCATTTTATGTCTTTCAGAGTGTACGTCACTGTTTCTCATATTTTTTTACACAGGGTGCCTTTCCTTCACCGGGCGCGCCATTTGGGATTTTTTGGGGGGCAAAATTGCAGAATACCCACTTCCATGCACCATTACACCTCTGGTGGGGAGGATTTCTAGCTGAGTTCTCCTGGGGAGGGGAGGGCTTTGAAGAGTGCGACTGACTGGCTGGCTGCATCTCCCCGTCAGGACCACCACCACGCTGGAAGTGTGGGCGTGTGATTACATTTATTACCAGGCTATTTTGAGCACAGTACAGGCCCAGGTTTGTGCTGTTAACACATTTATCCTTGAGGAAAAGCTCCGCACCGGCATAACTGGGACTCAGGACTCGGCCTCAGAGCAAGGGCTGCGTTCTGCGTTCCCTCTGTGGTAGAATAGAATATACACCGATTGTCCCTTTAAGAGTGGTTACCTCATTAGAGCAGTCAAATCTATCACATCCTTTGTGGAATTAAGTTCATTACGTTTTAATCTTTCAGCTTTCAATGTTATGAAAATGAGTTACCACCTGTCTTCAGTAATGTTATCACCACACAATGCCATGCTTGGCATCCCAGTGTGTTTTGTACTTAGTGGAGTGGATAGCAGGGGTGTTGGTTATTGGTGGATGGGGTTAAACAGGGGGAGACATTGGAGTGATCTCTTCTCCCTGTCCCTTCAGCCCCAGACCATTAGCAAACATCTGCTGTGTAAAGTCTTAAACCAGCCCTGTGTTTTGAGGGGGGAATTGTTCAAATTCACTGCCTGGGTACTCTGGGCTATTTTCAGTGGCCAGGAGTTAAGGGTAATGATAAGCTCTCTGGGCGTAGCTCACATGCCTTCCATATTCCCCTTGTGAATCAGGAGGGGTGCAGCTAGCTAGCGCCCATGGTCCCTGCCCTGGCTCCCGTCCCCCTCTCCAGCCCCAAGGGGGGGTGAATCACTGGACTTACTCTGTCCAGGAGTCTATCAACTGTGTCCAATGAACATGGCTCACTATCTGTCACTTTCAGCTGTCTCAAAACGTAGATAAAATGGTGGCTGCTAGGCTAGACAAGTATTATACTATATTTACCATAGACCAGAAGCACTATTTTGATATTGAAAGCGGTGGGAAACATATCCAGTAAGCACCCCCAGCCCCCCCCCCCCCCCCTGCCTGATCTCTTTGAAAAGGAATAGTCTTGAAAAGTACAGATTAGGATTTGTGATTGTGGGCATAGCCTCAATCAGGCCTCTCATCTTTGTCTGTGTGGAGAAAGAAAACAACAAGGAAAAAGCCCCGTCAACACCAAACAACCACTGCACCACCACACCCCTCATACCATCGCATCACTCCCTGACCCATCACCGGCTCAACTTCAAGTGACATGAGCTCCTCCATTCGGCTTTACTTTGAGTGGTGTCAGACCATTCTCCATTCTGGATAAATAATTGATCAGCCAGAAACAAACATCAAAGGGGGTTGTTCGCTTCAAAGGGAATAGGGGTCTCTCTCTCTGACTCTCACCCTCTAGTTCCTATATGGAGAACAGGGAATTGTTTATACATGTGCGCATATGGACTCACACACTCACACACGCAATCCAACCTGCTCAGGATTCTAATCAACATATCTGCATCTCCTGCCATGCTAACTCTTTCTCTCGCTCTCCTTTTCTCACGCTCGCTCGCTCTCCTTTTCTCACGCTCGCTCGCTCTCCTTTTCTCACGCTCGCTCGCTCTCCTTTTCTCACGCTCGCTCGCTCTCCTTTTCTCACGCTCGCTCGCTCTCCTTTTCTCACGCTCGCTCGTTCTCCTTTTCTCACGCTCGCTCGTTCTCCTTTTCTCACGCTCGCTCGTTCTCCTTTTCTCACGCTCGCTCGTTCTCCTTTTCTCACGCTCGCTCGTTCTCCTTTTCTCACGCTCGCTCGTTCTCCTTTTCTCACGCTCGCTCGTTCTCCTTTTCTCACGCTCGCTCGCTCTCCTTTTCTCACGCTCGCTCGCTCTCCTTTTCTCACGCTCGCTCGCTCTCCTTTTCTCACGCTCGCTCGCTCTCCTTTTCTCACGCTCGCTCGCTCTCCTTTTCTCACGCTCGCTCGCTCTCCTTTTCTCACGCTCGCTCGCTCGCTCTCCTTTTCTCACGCTCGCTCTCCTTTTCTCACGCTCGCTCTCCTTTTCTCACGCTCGCTCTCCTTTTCTCACGCTCGCTCTCCTTTTCTCTCGCTCGCTCTCCTTTTCTCTCGCTCGCTCTCCTTTTCTCTCGCTCGCTCTCCTTTTCTCTCGCTCGCTCGCTCTCCTTTTCTCTCGCTCGCTCTCCTTTTCTCTCGCTCGCTCGCTCTCCTTTTCTCTCGCTCGCTCGCTCCTTTTCTCACGCTCGCTCGCTCCCTTTCTCACGCTCGCTCGCTCGCTCTCCCTTTCTCACGCTCGCTCGCTCGCTCTCCCTTTCTCACGCTCGCTCGCTCGCTCTCCCTTTCTCACGCTCGCTCGCTCGCTCTCCCTTTCTCACGCTCGCTCGCTCGCTCTCCCTTTCTCACGCTCGCTCTCCCTTTCTCACGCTCGCTCTCCCTTTCTCACGCTCGCTCTCCCTTTCTCACGCTCGCTCTCCCTTTCTCAAGCTCGCTCTCCCTTTCTCACGCTCGCTCTCCCTTTCTCACGCTCGCTCTCCCTTTCTCACGCTCGCTCTCCCTTTCTCACGCTCGCTCTCCCTTTCTCACGCTCGCTCTGTTGTAGTTAGTTCAAAGATGAGTTGATAGATGTCCTTGTGTGGTTTCAGATGGAATACAGCATGTGTTATGAGTTTGTTATTGCTCAGTGATGCATCTCTTTCCCCACTTGACTTTCTGGACCTTGAAAACAATGCTGTCATATCTGTTTCAACCCGTCTGATCTAAATCTCATTCTCTTTCCTTTTCTTATCCCTTTTTTCCCCAGGTTTTCTTCCTTCTAACCATCAGGCTCTTCCACTCCGTTTACTGTCTGTACAGAGGGGGATGTCTGTTATCTAACTGCTCTGTCTACCACTCTACTAGGTGTGTATTCATAACACCCTGTGCATGTGTGTTTGTGTGCACAGTTGTGTGTATGACACTTTATGTACTGTATCCTTACTCTCATTTGTTACGTGATCAACTCCCTTGATATCGTTCCACCATCCATTATTGATACCAGTGTTTAACAGTGACATAGGCTATACATCATTTTGTGTCTGTTTACGGAAGCTCGTGATGGGAACAGTATCATATAGGCATGGTTGGCAAGTCAAGTTGTGGAGCATGCACGTCTTGGGTGTATGCCTGTGGAAATGTACTGTGGGTCTCTTCCACATGCATCAATGCTGGGCATGTGCATGTACTGGAAATGAGCAGTTGCATTGATAGCGCTACCAGGTGAAGTAAGACAGACATTTGTGGAGGAGAATCACATCATCCTGAACCACCGCCAATTGTCTATTTGAAGATTGTTTGCAATTGTGTGCAATGCTCATCCATGTTTTGACACCTATGTGGGACTGTGTATTTGGCTCACTCTGTATTTGGAACATACCCTCATTTTCCTGTAATTGGTGTTACAATCACAACACAATTGAATTAAGTGTTTTTAAAAAGAATTATTCTTCTGTCTTCATGGGCATCTTCGTGTTTAGTAGAATACAGCCATCAAGCAACCATGTCAGACAGGTTGAGTGTCGGTATTGACCTGATGACCCCCTCCTTCTCTCCATCCCCTCCCTGCTGACCTCTGACTTACCTATTAAAGCTCAGCTCAGTCCAACCTAGCCCTGCTCCCCTGACTCAACATCCGGCCACCCTCAGCCATGGAGGACTATGAGGTGTGCTCGGCCGCCAGTATCCTGGCTTCGGTGAAAGAGCAGGAGGCGCGTTTCGAGCGTCTGACCCGGGCGCTGGAGGAGGAGCGACGCAACGTCTCCCTGCAGCTGGAGCGTTCCAACATAACAGCCGACAGGCTGGGAGGGACTGGGCCTAATGCTAACCTGCCACCCAACAGCCAACCCCTGGCCTGGCAGCAGGTGGTGATGCAGGTAAATCATGCCAGCACGCCCCGCCTGCCCGTCCCCCTTAACTCCCTGCTTACTCCGACTATCCAATCCCCCTCCATTTGAGCTGCTCTGGCCGCTCTCATTCCATCGCTCTACACCACCATATGTATTTGGCTCATTGCTCTCGAGGCGACGTGTGGTGACGCCATCTCTTTCTCCTGGGCGGCTGGCAGCTGATCCAAGCCCTTATGTTATTCCTGATCTGTTGTGCTGCCTGGATGGTGACGTAATCATTACAATGTCATGTGATGATCCCATATCCTTCTACCCGGTGCTCTTTTGATATTGTTTTGTGGTCTTGCTGCCGATTTTGGATCGTGTCTGTTCATCCAATTCTGCCTGTGGTTGAAGAACGTTTAGGCCTTGGCTGGGCCTGGGAGTGGAGTACGGACCTCTCTGTCTGGGGGTGTGTTTAAAGGAGATGTGAAGTGAGGCAGACATGATCCGCTGAAATGTCATCGAAATGCCCGTTTGATTTACAGTACAGAGCAAACTCCCGCATGAACAGACCAAGGGAGGGAAATGTCACTGCCGCAATTTCCTCTGTCATTAAATCGTAAGGTCAAGTGTTAGATCTTATACAGAAAGAACACTATTTCTCACTGTCTTGGTTTTGAAACCAAATGTTTGGGAACAGGTATGTGTGTGTACTAATCCTTGCGGATGGGCATTTCCATGCATGCACTGCTTTTAGAATTTTCCTCCCAAAATGTATTTCTTCACAGATTGTGCCAACGTTAATTTCTCTGGCTCGTTGCCATTTTAGATGCCATAAGGGATGATTAAGTCTCAAGCATGGCAGCCCAGCCCATCACTCACGGCTGGCTAACTGCTGTGGCCCATCACCTGTCTCTCTGCATCGTGGGGTCAATTGGGTGGAACGGCCCGCCACACACAGGCCCGCTCAACGTTTTACACACCCCACCGCTCTTTAAACGTAGCTCATTCACAGTGAACCAGTCTGGACCGCTCGCTCCAAACCTCTCGTAAACACTGCAGCAAATTGGCTGGGCCGCAATTACCTTTTTTGTAAAAAAGATTGTTTTATATTTTGTTGTACTGTTTCGGTGAATAACCATGATTTAATCATCCACATGTAATTACCTGATAGAGGGTGGAGTGGATGGCGGAGGACGGGAATGTTGATCATCATTGTGGTTCGGCTGCTCCGCCGTCTGCCCCAAGGGCTGCAGAAGGCACCTGCATGCTTGGCTTGGCAGCAAGGCTGGCTCGTCCTGAGGAGCTCCTATCTATCTATCTATCTATCTATCTATCTATCTATCTATCTATCTATCTATCTATCTATCTATCTATCTATCTATCTATCTATCTATCTATCTATCTATCTATCTATCTATCTATCCTGGTCTGGTCTGGTCTGGTCTGGTCTGGTCTGGTCTGGTCTGGTCTGGTCTGGTCTGGTCTGGTCTGGTCTGGTCTGGTCTGGTCTGGTCTGGTCTGGTCTGGTCTGGTCTGGTCTGGTCTGGACCATGGACAGAGCCTACGTTACACCATGAGGTTGTACAGTGCGTTCGGAAAGTATTCAGACCCTTTGACTTTTTCCACATTTTGATTATTCTAGAATTGATTAAAATGTATTTTTTTCCCTCATCAGTCTACACACAATACCCCATAATGTAAAAACAGGTTTTTAGAAATGTTTGCATATTTATTACAAATAAACTGAAATATCACATTTACATAAGTATTCAGACCCTTTACTCTACTTTGTTGAAGTACCTTTGGCACCGATTACAGCTTTGCGTCTTGGGTATGACGCTACAAGCTTGGCACATCTGTATTTGGGGAGTTTCTCCCATTCTTCTCTGCAGATCCTCTCAAGCTCTGTCAGGTTGGATGAGGAGCATTGTTGTACAGCTATTTTCAGGTATCTCCAGAGATGTTTGATCGGGTTCAATTCCGGTCTCTGGCTGGGCCTCTCAAGGACATTGAGACTTGTCCCAAAACCACTCTTGCATTGTCTTGGCTGTGTGCTTAGGGTCGTTGTCCTGCTGGAAGGTGAACCTTCGCCCTAGTCCGAGGTCCTGAGCGCTGTGGAGCAGATTTTCATCTAGGATCTCTCTGTACTTTGCGCCGTTCATCTTTCCCTCTCCTGACTAGTCTCCCAGTCCCTGTCGCTGAAAAACATCCCCACAGCATGATGCTGCCTCCACCATGCTTCACCGTAAAGATGGTGCCAAGTTTCCTCCAGACGTGACACTTGGCATTCAGGCCAAAGTATTCAGTCTTGATTTCATCAGACCAGAGGTCCTCAAGAATGTGTTCTTGAGGACCTTCAATGCTGCAGAATTATTTTTGTACCCTTCCACAGATCTGTGCCTTGAAGCTCCACGGATGATTCCTTCGACCTCATTGCTTGGTTTTTGCTCTGACATGCACTGTCAAGTGTGGGACCTTATATAGACAAGGGTGTATCTTTTCAAATCATGTCCAATCAATTTAATTTACCACAGGTACACTCCAATCAAGTTGTAGAAACATCACAAGGATGATCAATTTCGAGTCTCATAGCAAAGGGTCTGAATACTTACGTAAATAAGGTTTTTCTGTTTTTTATTTTGAATACATTTGCAAACATTTCTAAACCTGTTTTCGTGTAGACTGAAAATAATAGTATTGTGTGTAGACTGAAAATAATGTAATCCATTTTAGAATAGGGTTGTAATGTAACAAAATGTGAATAAAGTCAAGGGGTCTGAATATTTTCAGAATGCGCTGTATATATGAGGATGGAGGAATGTACCTGGCTCTCTGTTGGACAAAGTAAGGCATCCTACTCTCCTAACCTTTCTGCTCGCAGCCCCCCCACACACACACACACACACATCCCCTCTCTCCTCCCTGCATGATGGATTAAATGGGCCGGGGGTCAGCGGCCTTTTGCTCGGGGGCTCCCAGTCATCAGCGTAGGGGTAGCAATCGATGGGCCCATCTGTTATTTAAAGTTGGGGTCAGAGAGGAGAAGCAGTCAGTCTGATTAATGGAACAGCGAGTACATTCTTAATAAAATTGATTTAGACAGAGCTCTCTCCAACTCCAGAGAGGGGTTGGGCTCTATAGCTAGCAGATGACAGTTTCCTGTCCTGCCTTGTTGTTCTCTAGTTCTGCTGTTTTCGATGCAAGCCTTTGACAAGGTGGTTCCAAAATTCATGACCAAAATGGTTTATACCCCTCAAACTCAACTCTTGTTCTTAAAGCCAGTTCCACTGCAGTTTTTTCATTTGTTCCCCCCTAATCAGGGTCTGATTTAGACCTGGGACACCAGGTGGGTGCAATTCATTATCCGGTAAAACAGAAAACTAGCAGGCCTCTGGACCTCGTAGGGTAAGAGTTGAAGCTTGTGCGAACACAATGTCAGCAGTGGGTTATTGGAATCCCCAGAGTAGACGGAGGTTTGTCAAGACTGTCTGATCATTAGGTGAGAGAAGGAGGAGACCCACCCTGATCCTGCTGTTCACAGGTGTGTTTGAGCATCCTGACTGGTGTGTTTGATCATGCTCTACAGAGCTCCTCCATATGATTCATGGGTCTCCTGTAGAGCGTTAGATCAGCATGGTGGTCAAAACAACACAAACATTAAATAATTCACTGCTTTTGGGTTTAGCTAGCATCAACATCCCTGTTTAGCTGGCTGGCTTTCGCTGTTCACTGCTACATTAAATCAAATCCAACTGTGTTGGTCACATATACACATATTTAGCAGATGTTATTGCGGGTGTAGTGACGTGCTTGGGGTAATGGACAGACAGAACAACATGATCCAGTGTGGTGAGTTGTTATTTCATGAAGATTTTATGTTATCGTCACGTGCTGTGTTACAGTCGATGTGGATCAGGAATGTTATGGATGGAAATGTTTGTTAACACCCGTCAGCCGATTTCCCAAGACATATTTCCGAAGCCTTTTTGATCCTCACTCATCATGATTGAACTCTTTACTGGAGCGCTATGTGCTGTGTGTTTTTAATGGTTTCTTCTCAAGAAAAGCAAGACAATGCTGTCAGACAGTGTGTAATGGAATCATCGACTAGGAATCACTGACACGAAGCATGTCTTTCAGTCCTCTCTCACATGTTCGACCAGTGACCAGGGACACGCTAAAACCATGTGTCCTTTCCAAATGGCACCTTATTCCCTTTCTAGTACACTACTTTTTACTACTTTTGTAAAAATGTGTGCACTATATAGGGAGTAGGGTGCCATTTTGGATGCAGTCCCATGTCTGTTTCTCCTGCTTTGGTAAATGGATATTTGCCTGGAGCAGTCTCCTGGAGGCGTGGAAGGTCAAGTGGTGACACATGGAGACCCTCTGAGAATGGTGCCTGTCAGACAGCACTCAGCTCCCACCCCTTATTTCTGTCTGGCCTAGTCTACAGAGGAGATGACCTCATTTCACTAATACTACACAATGGCCCTGTTTGGCTGAGTTGGTATGACCCTGAAGAAGACACAGTGATGCTGAAAAGTTGTTGTTTTACTGGGATTTTATTGATATAGTGTGTCACTCATTTATTATTAAGACTGACACTAACAACGCTAATGTCGGCCTTCATCTAGGAACACCAACCGTCCTTCAGAAATACTGAAGATGATGGCTAAATCCCAGATAACGTTAACATGTACATCATTTTGCTATGTAGTGTTGGATCTGGTTCAGTATTAAGACGGTATAGCTAGTGAGATGGGCTGGGGCAGCGTGCACTACTGACTACCCTGCAAATGTTGTGACGTTTTTAAAGGCATGCGAGGTTCCTTTAGAGCAGGTGACCAAACCTTTTACAACAATATCTATGGGCCATTTTTTTTATTTTTATAATTCAAACAATTTAGCTGACATGGGCTAATTGATCTGGACATTTCTTGCAAGTTATAAATAGCTCTCTAAGGTCTGCAATGACTGACATGACTAGAGGAAAACTGATGATGCAATACCCAATTTCGAAATTGCACCGTGTGCATTCTACTATTACAACTTTCAAGAGTAAGTTTAAAGCCGGACTGAGTTACTTAATATTCTTTTATATTAAAAAAAAAAATTGGTGGGGGGGGGGGGACCCCAAGCCCCCGCTGACCGCTCTGGGGCGCGCCCCACAGTTTGGGTACCACTGCTTTAAAGGAACAGTACATCCCTTTGATCTCAGTGTGGTCTGTGGGTGAGATATGGGCCTCAGTCTGGTCCAGTGATTGCGCCGCACCGCTCTTCAAACACACACACACACACACACACACACACACACACACACACACACACACACACACACACACACACACACACACCCTCACTGGCCATGCCACAATGGACACAAAGGCCCCGAGCACAGTGCTATAGCGTTGGCAGGCAGATATATCCCTCACTGGCAGAGCCTAGGAGCCCCCCGACTTCTCGTAAATCACTTGCCTAACAATGAACCTCAGTCCCCCCATACCGTTCCTCCTACCTTTTTCCCCTCTACCCCTCTCTCCCTCCTTTCTCCTCCCAGTGTCATTAGGAACATTCTCGCCTCCCGTAAATGCGTAATTACCTCTGTGTGAAAACACCTGCGCTGTTTGTTTGTTTTTGCTTCCCGGCTGCACTGTTTCTGTATGTGGCCCCCATCCTCTGTTATCTCTTTCTGTAGCCCGGTTGTAACAATCACATTGTACTTCTGTGTAGAAGGACATTCAGACTCCATTGGGTTCACTGTTGTAAACCCATGTGCTAGTTTATCACTTTTACTTTTCCCTTTTTTTTCCTGGCTACGCTTTCTAATTCTAAGCATAGAATGAAATGGGCCCTAAACTTTGCCTAGCGACTCAGTGAGTTCTACCGCTGCTCTATGTTCGCTACATACTTCAGTCTGAGACTGCTGTCGTTGAAGTCGTTTGTGGTGACGTCCAAATGAGGGGTGTCGTACAAAACAAAGTCATCAGCGGTCGGATCGTCTCTAACCAATCAGAGTATCGAAACGCTGCTTTACCCATGTGTGTTTTGGCTCTGGCCCAACCAATCAGTTTCTGGGACCAATCAGACCGTCTAGAAATCGTCGGAGTTACTCCGATCCAGACTCATTGAGGAGAAGAAGCTAACGTCCGTGGGCGTGGCGTGGCGTAGCGTAGCGTTTTGTCCAGTTGCAAAGAGTTTTGGTAGCCAGGCAACACTATACTACCGCGTATACTGTATTTTTATCCCCTCCCCCCCTCGACACTTGAGTCGCTTGTCCATGAATTACAGTGTTGATTGCGGAGGGGCTAAGCCCTCTTTGTATCCCTGCTCAATGCATGGCTAACATAGGAGGACATGGGCACATTCCTTGTATTCATGAGAGACAGGGGGAGGGAGAGGGAGAGAGACTGAGAAAGGAAGATGGAGAGATGCCTTTTGTACAGCAGGCTTTTTATATTCCTGTGGTGAGGCTCAGCCCTTCATCCTTCTGATCAGCACATCAAGCCTTTCTGTCCTTGTGCACCTCCCTGCCATTTGATCACAATCCATTTAACTATTACATTCACTAGCACAGTGCTTCTACCCCCCCCCCCCCCCCCCCCCCCTCCGGGACATAATGTCTTTCATAGAAAGTCTGTATGTTGGGGTGGAGCAGCGACGCCTCTGTCTGGTCTCTGACCAGCATTAAGTGTCTCTGTCTCTGTCGGAGCGATGGTCATGATTGTCTAAGCCTGGAGTCAGAGTTAGTCACAACGACCCATGTGTTTAAAATAAGCGGGTGTCCTCTCTCCTTTATTAGATCCCCGTGCCACTCCAGGAATGTGACCTTTTGCCTCTGACTAGCTGGGTATATAACCAAACAAGGTTGGAAACTGACCCCCACCACCCCTTGATTGGAGGACTAAATTGAAACCAGTCGGAAATGCTCCGCGTGCTTTGTAGTTTAGAGGTGTTTGGCTCTTCAAAGCCTCCATTTAATTATGCTCATACGTTTCAGGTACTTGTGCGACATTTTTACTACATGAGTTACAAGCATGTAAATTGCACAGCAAATCAGCAACAGAAGTTGTATTCCATCAATATTTTGGGTTCATGAAGTACACATGCAAGACAAATGTTGGTGTCTCCCTCGACATTGACACCATGTGAAAGCTCATAGCCCTAGCCACTACCATGTGGGTAGACTAACTGGACCACAGAGACTGGCAGTGAATGGCTTAACAGTGACGGCAGCTTATATGCACCAGGAGCTCGGTATACCCCACACATCAGTCATATCATTAATGTCATTGCAGCCCAGCCCCATGTACCACTTCCACTCACCCAGCGGGTTTAGGCCTGGGGTTGGGTTTAGGCCTGGGGTTGGGGCTGGGCCTGGGGTTGGGGCTGGGCCTGGGGTTGGAGCTAGGCCTGGGGTTGGGGCTGGTCTGAGTGAGAGAGTGAGTTATGTGCTTCTCTAGGCCAGCAGCAAACCCTGGGCCTCTTGACTTAGCACGTTAAGGCATTACCGCAGGGCAGAGTGGTAGAAGTCAGTTCTGGTATGTGGACACATGCCGTGTCTCTCACGGGGTCTTTGAGTTTAAGGTTTGGAGGGATGGAGAGAATAACTTTTGCCAGAGGAAGAATGTGGCAACGAATAGGAGCTACGACTGTAGTCCCACTCTCTCTACCCCTCTCTCTCTCTCTCTCTGTCTTTCCTTCCCTCTCTTGCGCTCTCCCAGGGCCTCGTTTTGCCAGACCTGGGTAGTGTGGCTGCCTGGGGACTCCACCACCGACACATACAATCAGAGAAAGGAAAGGCACAAAGAGAGCCGAGAGAATGGAGGGAGGAAGACATTTGGAAGGAGTTTGATTGTATAGGCTTGTTCAAAGAGTGCCATAATCATTCTATTCAACTATCAAGGTATTGGATTGACGAGTGTTAAAGGCCCAGTGCAGTCAAAAACGTGATTTGCCCGTGTTTTATATACACTGAGTATACCAAACTTTAGGAACCCCCCCCCCCCCGCCATTTGCCTTCAGAAATGCCTCAATTTGCCGAGGCATGGATTCTACAAGGTGTCAAAAGCGTTCCACAGGGATGCTGGCCCATGTTGACTCCAATGCTTCCCACAGCTGTTTCAAGTTGGCTGGATGTCTCTTGGGTGGTGGACCATTCTTGATACATCCGGGAAACTGTTTAGCGTGGAAAACCCAGCAGAGTTGCAGTTCTTGACACAAGCCGGTGCGCCTGACACCTACTACCATACCCTGCCCATTCACCCTCTGAATGGCACACTCACACAATCCATGGCTCAATTGTCTCAAGATTTAAAAATCCTCCTTTAACCTGTTTCCTCCCCTTCATCTACACTGATTCAAGTGACATCATTAAGGGATCATGGATTCAACTGGTGAATGTTTCGTATGCTCAGTGTATTTCCACGCTGAGTTTGTAATAATACTGTAAAATTGTCAAAATGATAATGCCCTTTTAGTGTAAGATCTGTTTGAAAAGACCGCCTGAAACTTCAGCCTGTTTTGGTGATTAAATGAGTTAATAGACCAGTAAGAAAGAGCATTCCAAGCCTCTCTGCCATTAACAGCTAATGTTCTGTTTTCCCCAACCTCAATCCGACAGTCCTAACAAAATTCTTGCTTGAGAAATTACCCTTGGCTTACAAGCTTTTGTTTGTTTTTGACCCTTTTTAATTGAAAGCAATCACAGTAAGGTACTTAATTGTTACCCAGAAGTGATTTGATAATGAGATAAAAAATGGCTGCGTTGGACCTTTAACACTAGAACCGCTAAAGCAGTCATTTTGACTGCTCATGAATTACAAAATTCCTTGACTTTTCTTAAATAAGTCTATATAACACACTGGCGGTGTTAGAATCTTAACATCACAAACAGAACTGGAGTTATAACCAGTTTTAGGAGGGCATGTCATTTTTTTAATGGTTTTCCCCATTGCCCCTCCTCCTCCCAAACAGTAGGGCCTGCTTCCCTCCTCCTCCCAAACAGTAGGGCCTGCTTCCCTCCTCCTCCCAAACAGTAGGGCCTGCTTCCCTCCTCCTCCCAAACAGTAGGGCCTGCTTCGCTCCTTCTCCCGACAGTGCCCAGCTGATTATCAGGGTGGTTATTGCCTCGAAACTGAACCTAAACAATACCAAAACTAATTTCACTCATTTAACAGATTAAATAAATTAAGTATAGTATGATGGGGAGAATGGGCATTCTAGTTTATTCAGTTTTTTTGTGAATTCTTTCCAATGTGTCAAGTAATTATCTTTTTGTTTTCTCATGATTTGGTTGGGTCTAATTGTGTTGCTGTCCTGGGGCTCTGTGGAGTCTGTTTATGTTTGTAAACAGAGCCCCAGGACCAGCTTGCTTAGGGGACTCTTCTCCAGGTTCATCTCTCTGTAGGTGATGGCTTTGTTGTTATGTAAGGTTTAGGAATCACTTCCCTTTTAGGTGGTTGTAGAATTTAACGGCTCTTTTCTGGATTTTGATAATTTGCCGGTATCGGCCTAATTCTGCTCTGCATGCATTTGGTGTTTTACATTGTACTCGGCGGATATTTTTGCGGAATTCTGCATGCAGAATCTCAATTTGCTGTTTGTCTCATTTTTTTTTAAATTCTTGGTTGTTGAGAAGCCCCCAGACCTCACAACGATAAAGGGCAATTGGTTCTATAACTGATTCAGGTATTTTTTTACCAAATCCTAATTGCTATGTCAAATCTTATGTTCCTTTTGATGGCATTAAAGACCCTTCTTGCCTTGTCTTTCAGCTCGTTCACAACTTTGTGGAAGTTACCTGTGGTGCTGATGTTTAGGCTGAGGTATTTATAGTTTTTTTGTGTAGGACAACGGTGGCTAGATGGAATTTGTATTTGTGGTCCTGGCAACTGGACCTTTTTTGGAACACCATTATTTTTGTCTTACTGAGATTTACTGTCAGGGCACAGGTCTGACAGAATCTGTGCAGAAGATCTAAGTGCTGCTGTAGGCCCTCCTTGGTTTGGGACAGAAGCACCAGATCATCAGCAAACTGACATTTGCCTTCAGATTCTAGTAGGGTGAGGCCGTGTGATGCAGACTGTTCTAGTGCCCTCGCAAATTTGTTGATATATATGTTGAAGAGGGTGGGGCTTCAGCTGCATCCCTGTCTCACCCCACGGCACTGTGGAAAGAAATGTGTGTTTTTTGCCTATTTTAACCACACACACTTGTATTTTATAATGTATGTTTTTTTGTCATCAATTTGTAAAGCAGACCCTCATGCCAAATTGAGTCACATGCTTTTTTTTTTTAAATCAACCAAGCATGAGAAGACTTTGCCTTTGTTTTGGTTTGTTTGTTTGTCAATTAGGGTGTGCAGGGTGCATGCGTGGTCTGTCGTACGGTAATTTGGTAAAAAGCCAATTTGTTTTCACTGAGGAAATGTACAAGTCTGCTGTTAATGATAATGCAGAGGTTTTTCCCAAGGTTGCTGTTGACGCATATCCCACGGTAGTTATTGGGGTCAAATTTGTCTCTACTTTTGTGGATTGGGGTGATCAGGCCTTGGTTCCAAATATTGGGGAAGATGCCACAGCTGAGGATGATGTTAAAGGATGATGTTGGCCAATTGGAATTTGTGGTCGGTATATTTTGTCATTTCATTGAGGACACCATCAACACCACAGCCATTTTTGGGTTGGAGGGTTTGTATTTTGTCCTGTAGATCATTCAATGTAATTGGAGAATCCAGTGGGTTCTGGTAGTCTTTAATAGCTGATTCTAAGAGTTGTATTTTATCATGTATATGTTTTTGCTGTTTGTTCTTTGTTATAGGGCCAAAAAGATTGGAGATGTGGTTTATCCATACTACTCCATTTTGGATAGATAACTCTTTGTGTTTTCCAATTTTCCCAGAAGTGGCTTTAGTCAATGGATTCTTCAGTTGCATTGAGCTGATTTCTGATGTGCTGTTCTTTCTTTTTCCGTAATGTATTTCTGTGTTGTTTTAGTGATTCACCGTAGTGAAGGCGTAGAGACAGGTTTTCTGGGTCTCTCTGTTTTTGGTTGGATAGATTTCTTTATTTCTTTCTTAGGTTTTTGCGTTCTTCATCAAACCATTTATCATTGTTGTTAATTTTCTTAGTTTTTCTGTTTGACATTTTTTGGTTTGATAGGGAAGCTGAGAGGTGAAATATACTGTTTAGGTTATCTACTGCTAAGTTTACACCTTCACTATTACAGTGGCATGTTTTGCCCAGGAAGTTGTCTGAAAGGGATTGAATTTGTTGTTGCCAAATTGTTTTTTGGTAGGTTTCCACACTACATTCCTTCCATCTATAGCATTTCTAAGTATTATTCAGTTCCTTAGGCTTTGATGCCTTATGATTGAGGATTGCTCTGTTCAAATACTGTAGACTGTGATTTTGCTGTGATCTGATAGGGGTGTTATTAGGTTGACTGTGAACGCTCTGAGAGACTATGGGTTGAGGTCAGTTTTAAGTAGTCTACAGTACTACTGCCAAGAGATCAGCTATAGGTGTACCTACCTCTGCTTCTCCCTCTCTCTCTTTCTGCCTCTCCCTCCGCCTCTCTTTCACTACCTCTCTCGCTTTTATTCCTCCTTCTCTCACATCTTGAGGGAAGAAGAACACATGATTTTACCAGATGCAGCCTCATCTACGGTGTCTGTCTGTCAGTGTGAGGCATGATTGCTGTGCATTAACCCTTTCTCCATATGTTCCCCAGCCTAATACTGACAGACAGACAAGAAAATAACTAAGTGGGTTTGATTGCCTGCGCTGCAAAAATGTATAACTCAGTGTTGCGGCGCGCCTAGCACCGTGCCACGGGTTATATGAAAATATTATGAAGGGTATGTTGTCGGGTAAATAATTAAGTGTGTTATTTGAAGATTATAAATGCTGGGGCATGGCGGTGCAGACGGCGGTTTGATGTAAAACCATCTCTCTTTTAGACTAACTCAGGTAGTTCGTCATAGAGAAGTGAACTAATATAATGCTATGCAGCTTGGGGAATGCAAACCTCAGCCATTTCCCTTTCTCCTGAGGATTTCGCTATTTTGTTTCTGTTGGGTTTTCTTTCCCCAAAGTGTAGTCAAGTCTTCACAAAGTTGTGCCCCCCCCCCTCCCCCCACAAAAAGGGCCTTGCTTGAGCTCCTGTCTGAGTCTTGGCCAAGTACATTTACGTGATTTAGATGAACTTTCTTCCTCAGTGGGTCACCGTATTATAGCTGAATTCTTTCACGCAGGCGGTTTCCCCCCCTCATATGAAGTGCAGTGAGTGAAGGATACATAAGGAGTTTGGAGAGAAAGGCGTGGAGTAGACGGGTAAGAGTTGGTTGATAATGTGTGTAAAAACTTGCAGTGTGAGGTGCCCCTCTCCTCTTTTGGGGGCCAAACTCTGATATCCCTCTTTCTCCTTCTCTCCTCTGGTCGATGGGGTGGTGTCAGAGCAGGGCTCTCTGTATGCGTGTGTGCTCCAGCTGTGTCTGTCTCTCAGCCCCTCCTCCTCCCACTTCCCACTCCCCTGTCAGGACCCTGGTTTGCATCGATGCTGCAAGAGGGAGTGAGCGAGAGTCCGAGTCCGAGGGAGAGCAGAGTGTTGAGGCTGCTACACTCAGAACACAGGGCAACTGCTGCCTGTCTGGAAACTATTCACCATCACCCCTCCTTCACCATTTTCTCTGAAACTCCGGGTTTTGTTCCTCTCTCTGGGTAACTGTTGTGCTGTTTTGTTTCTTCCCGTCCTTTACAGTAGTCTGACTCGTCAGAGGCGAAGGAGTTTTTAGTCTCTTTGGTTTGTCCAGAGCGGCTGTAGTCTACTGTCCTGAACATTTCAGCGTCTCTGCTGAGAAGAGGATAGACTACGCTTTTTTTTCTCCCCCTCTGAGCGGATTTGGAGTGTGTGAGAGAGGGAGGGGAGTGTGCGAGCGTGCGTGTCAGCGAGAGACAGCGTGGGGAAAGGATGGCTGCCTGCCTCTGAGCTGCGTCTGCGCTCACGGGTTAACTCACGTCAATAAGGAACAAGAGACAAGCGAGGAGAGAACTTTTTGGAAAGAAGGAAATTGCTTTGCTTTCTACGAGGTTTAAGAAAGGGATTTGAACAATGCCTGCTGAAGTGAAACAGGTTAGTACTGTGATTACCCAATTAATCTGTCTCTTTCCTCCCCTCTCTCTCTCTCTCTCTCTCTCTCTCTCTCTCTCTCTCTCTCTCTCTACTTTTCCTGTGTTTTCCTCTTATATGGTCGTTGTGCTGGCTGTTAGATGTTTCATGTTTGCTATGTGAGGCTTTGTTGTCGGAAGGTCAAATGATACATCCGCTTCCTTAAAAAATATCTTCAGTAGCTGGCAATAGAATCACTTTCATGCGTTCTTGTCCTTCAGGAGGAGCATGTCCATCTCTGTGTGTGTGTGTGTGTGTGTGTACTAGTCTCTACTCCCTACCGGGTTCTTCTCTTGCTCATCCTACGTAATTAACTATTTATTTACACTATTTGTAGGCTGTAGTGCGTTCTGAGAAGTGCGAACCGATATCCATAGACGGGTCTTCTGTCTGGTGAGCAGTCATCAGTACGATATATGGGTAACCCACCCACGTTGCCACAGACTTCCAGTCTGTCAGTAACATTCTGATTCCCAGATGATACACATATCGACTTCCGTTGATGACACGCGGTAGCCCTATGTAATGTCTTGGATCACATTTGGGGTGAGCGGTGTAAGTTTCTCTGTAACAGGCAGGGTGAACCCAGGACTGGATTTATAACCTCCCTGTAAAGGCCAACCGAAGAGGTGGTTGGGAGAGGACAACTATTTCAGCCTTTTGGTTTTTCCCAATAAGGCTTCATTTCAAGTTACATTTTATTGTCACGTGCAGGAGTACAGTTAAATGCCTTTCTTGCGAGTTCTTTCCCAACAATGCAGTAATCAATATCAGTAGAACTATAAAATAAATTAGAAAAAAAACACAAGAAGTAAGCTACAGTTTTCCAGGGTCAGTGCAAATACCATATTTACAATGTGCAGGGAGACTGGGGTATGGTTACTAAGCACCAGGATGTATGATAAACAGAGTAGCAGCAGCAGCATATATGATGATTGTGTGTAAAAGTCAGTAGGTACGTGTAAGCAAATGAATGTGTGAGTGGGTGTGTAGAGTCCTGTGAGTGTGCATACTCAGTGCAAAAATAAAATAAAAGGGTCAAAGCAGCAGGGTTGGGGTCAATTCCTTTTCAATTCCAGTCAATTCAGGAAATATATGGAAATATCAATGCTTTTCAATGAGGACAATTTGGAATTTGGTTTGCTTGCTGAATTCAAATGTAATTGACCCCAATCCTGCAATGCCGATAGTCCATGTAGCCATTTTGTTGGCTCCGTTACCAGAGGAATGTGCTTTGTTAGTAGTGTGATTTTTAGTGCCTTTGTTGGTGTTTTATAATATATGATTTGAACGTGTATCCTACGCTGTGAGAATGCGCTTTTCTCTGCCAGGCTTGGCAGTGCTCAGATTATATATTTTTTTAAATGAAAATAAAAATACTAGATTGAGATTCAAAAAGAGGAAGGCTAGCTTTGAATAAAGTCAACTACTCATAGTCAGCTCCTCTCATCCCAGAACCCTGTACATATTGGGATGGGGTAGAGGGTGGAGTTTAAAAAAACCTGGCCTGGCAGAGAGAAACATTCTGTCAACTATCCACTCTGCTGTGATAATCTGTTAACGGCTGCCCTGTGGATGGCGGATACTTGATAACGGGCTGGAGCCAAAATGAAAATAATTGTATTTTCTTTCTAACCTTGTGTTCTTTTCACCTTTTGACTCCCTTGTTTCTATACTGTGTGTGTGCTTCCAGTAATCTTACGGGGGCTTACTCATCCGTGACACCCAAGTGTCACCAACGTGTAACCTCTCTAGGGAGCGGTCCTAATATGGAGTGTAGATGTGCGGAATGCTGCGTGTCCCTGACCTCTGTTGCCGTCAGAGATGCCTGTCATGCTTAAGGGTGCGCTGGCATCATGACCCACCTCTGCCAACCTTTTCTATCCTTCGGACTTCAAAATCCTCAGTGAGAAGAACACCTGCTGAAAGGGCTGGTTGTCCCTGTCACATACACCCCCTCCCTAGGCCCTAAATGAATGGGTTACCCAGGGGTCAGTGTTGTTTTTGTTATGGTGTTTAAGGAATGTCTGCCTTTTTTTAAGGGCAAGCGGTTGAAGCTCTCTATAACCCCTGACCTCCACACCCATCGCTGAGCTTCAGCTGTGATGTAACCTGTGGGGATCTGGTATCTCAATCTATTTCTATACGTTGAAGATGTACAGTTCTGTGATGGTCTGGTCAGGCTACACAGGCTGTAGATCACAGTGCAGAGGGCAGGCATGGGGAGTAGAGAGTAGAGTACTGCTGCACAGATGTTCCCGTGCCCTGAACCCGTCTTAAAGCAGCAGTAACTGCAGCAGGGCTTATGTTAAATGAATCCCGGTGAAGATTACTCCCTCAGCCCTCAATTACTACTGAGGACTTGGTCGGTCTGGCCATGTCGGAGTTATATTTAAACTTGCCTTATTTAAAAGTTCTCTGCAGACCAAAGGGTTGCTCCCTTGCTTGGAATAGCCTGTGTTGCTTGTACAGGCGTTACGTCTCACCCTGGTGGAGAATGGGAGATTTCACAGTGAAGGAAAAGGAAAATATTCAGAAAAGCCAATAGTAATTATCTTCCTCTGAGATCTACAGTTGCAGAATCTCACTGTGTGTTCCAAATGGTGTCCTATTCCCCTTATAGTACACTTCTTTTGACCAGCGCTCTATGGGCCCTGGTCAACAGTAGTGCACTATAAAGGGAATAGGTTGCTATGTGGAACACACACCAGACTTTTTTTCCCTGTCAATGGCTGAGTGAGGAGAAACCGCCGGAGTGACAAAATAATGAATCTAGAATTCAGCCAGATACGTAGTGTCTGGTATTAAGTGTTGTGGACTGTCCGTCTCAGGCAGCTTATGGGGGTTTCACATGTATTAACGAAGACTTCCCTCCTCAGACTCTGTATGGTTCCTGGGTTAAATTAAAACCAACCATCCCTCTATTGATTTCCATTCCTCTCTCTGTCTGCTCAGGCTGCCTCTGGTGGAAGGCAGCGCTCCTCTGTTCTGTCTTCTCACACCATCCTACAGATCACTATTTGACGACATGTAGAGCATGAGGAGCGCCATTGTTCCGCCACAATCGTACACTAAAATATCAGTGACCCGAATGTGCAAACAGTGAATGGCTGGTGGAGATGGAAGATGCCCAGGGATGTTGTTTGGGCATAAGTGCTGTTCTAGCAGCAAGGGGGAGTTTGGGAGGGAAAGGCGAGGCTTGTAGATGCCTGGTGACTCCTTCCAGGTGGCATGGCCCGGTGCGCCCCCTCCCCCACGCTGCCCATGTTTCCCAAACCCCTCCCACACCTCTTATTGCACAACCCATGTGACATACACTTCTCCCCATCCCTCCACCCCTCCAACCAACCCCGCCTACCTACTTGGCCTGGGTTGAGTGGGTGCCAGGGCTGGGTAACTGGAGCTGGACTTACGGGAACAGCTGACCCGCCTCCCCACACTCCCCTTTCTGGTACAGGCATTTAGAATTAAAATACTGCTGGCCTGGCCATCAGGTATCTGGAGTGTCCTGTGATGTTGCAGGAGGGTCAGGGGGACATGCCATGTGCTTCTCACCATACCCAGGGGGGCGCCACAGAGGCCACGGCTGCGCTCTCGTAACCCATTTGGCAAGCTGACAAGGTGACCGATATAAGCCTAGCCATGCCTGGCCTCGCTCGCTCACTTACTACCCTACTCACTCTCTCGCTTACGGACTCCCCTGACATATATCGTCTCTTTGGGGCCTGGTCAAAAGTTGTGAATAGGGTCATTTTAGGATGCAGACTTGTACGGCCTCTGCTTCTCCCTGCCGGCCTCTGTCTGCTCCCTGCCGGTCTCTGTCAGCTCCCTGCCGGTCTCTGTCAGCTCCCTGCCGGTCTCTGTCAGCTCCCTGCCGGTCTCTGTCAGCTCCCTGCCGGTCTCTGTCTGCTCCCTGCCGGTCTCTGTCTGCTCCCTGCCGGTCTCTGTCTGCTCCCTGCCGGTCTCTGTCTGCTCCCTGCCGGCCTCTGTCTGCTCCCTGCCGGCCTCTGTCTGCTCCCTGCCGGCCTCTGTCTGCTCCCTGCCGGCCTCTGTCTGCTCCCTGCCGGCCTCTGTCTGCTCCCTGCCGGCCTCTGTCTGCTCCCTGCCGGCCTCTGTCTGCTCCCTGCCGGCAGCTGCCAAGCTTTCGTCATTGGCTGATGGAATTAATAAGGTGAGCCGTGAAACAGGCCTGGAGATGGATCCTTTCATATCCGTCTTGTGTCGGGGGATAACAGATGCAGCGCATGAATGAGATTGTTTGTTTGCCTTATTATCTGTCTGTTTTCCATCCACCAGACTAGAGCAGGCCTGTTCAACACTGTGTGTGCGCGCGCTGTATGCGTGCATACATTCATGCAAAGCCTATATTACACATTGCACTGTGTTTTGTCGGTTACACTTTGAAAAGCTAGGCCTGCAACCTCCAATGGCTTGTCAATGGGCACTGGGTGATTGAAAGTGTTGTTTCTTTCTCTCTTTGACTGAAATAAATCATTAAGATGAGGCCACAGAGACTGCGTCAGCTTACACACACACACACACACACACACAAACATTACTGAAGGGGAGTGACTGAGGAGCAGCCATTGTGTCCCCTGCAGTGTTTATATACTTAGTGCGTGCCTGCTCTGGGGATAGGGCTAGCCCTGTTTCCGTGGGAATGAGAGTAGTAAGTTCCTCCTGTAATCTCCTTGCCTTCAACACCATAAACACTCTAATATGTGTGTGTGTGTGTTTCGGGGAATGAGAGTCTTCCTCCATTCCTTTCTCCACCCGTCAGGCTGGCTCGATCTCTCTGTTCTGTCCTGCTGGATCCATGCCTGCGACAGACTTGTTTTGGATCTGGCAGATAACAGGGCAACAATCCCCAGAGTAGGCAGATAGAGGTCCCGTCGTAGCCTACCTCTGTCCTGTAGACACCAGACAGGGAAGGGGGTGGAGAGGGATGCGCGGAGAGTGCAGACGGGGGGGGGGGGGGGGTGATGGAGCTCTGTGTCTCCTCTCTGATGACAGGTGACGAGACTGGATTATTGGGCCTCGATTGCTGTTAAGTTCTCCTTACATCCCATTTCCCCAACTCTATCTGCACCCCTATGCAGAGGCTGATAAAGAAAAGATGAAAGGTTTCTCCGTGTGTGTGTGTGTAATTGGTCTATACGGCTGAGGGAAAAGGTGCATATGTGACAGTTTTTGGGCAGAGCCATTGCTACAGGAGTGGATGAGGACCTCAACCCTGAGCTCTGTGATTAATGACACTAGCAGGCTGCAGGAGTTTGGTAGCCAGAGTCCTGTGTTTACCTTGTTTCATTAGCCCCCCCCCCCCCATCTCTCTCTAGCCCCCTCGCTCTCTCTCCCAGAGAAAGGCAGTGTGTGCATACCAAATGGCACCCTATTTCCTATATAGTGAACTTCCCTCAGTGCACTACTTTTGACCAGGGCCCAATGAAGTGAATATGGCTAGGGAGCCAGTTGGGACACAAGCCAGTGTTTACTCCCCGTCGTGGGGAGCTACGGTCGTGGAGTCAATGGTGATGCATCGGTCAGAAGGTAAGAAGAATCCGACGCTCATTGACGTCATGCTGAAATCCAGATTTTCCTCTATGCACCACTTACGTAGCCCAGTACTCGAACTCAAGAAAACACAGAGTAAGGAATGAATGTCCCGCCTCGGAAAAAGCCAATCTTCAAGTGCATCAGAGGGACCCTGAAAAGATAAACATATCCGGAGGTAGCCTATATGGGATTAGCAGGGGATTGACGTGATGTGCCACTTGTCCTGAGGAGCACATTAGCGTTGCCATTGACCACAGCGATCGATTCAGAGATTAAGTAGAAATGTATCCCCCCCCCCGTTCTGTTCCTCCCTCTGCATTCATTCTGCAGAGGGAGATATATAGAACCCCCTCGCTCCTGCAGCTGGGGACCTTTTCGAGAGGGTCCCTGAGGGGGGAGGTCAAAGTCCTCATACGGCTCCCTTCAACCAGAAACATGAGAACAAATGCTTACCCCCAGCTCCCCCCTCTAACACCAACCACCACATACAACACGCCCCCCGGGGTTTGAGACCAGACCAGAACTAGAGAAGAAGAAGCTCCGCTTGCGATCATGTTTCGTCTGGAATTTTTGGATGATCCGTGCGATGCACTTCCTGCCTGTGATGACGGCTCCCGAAGGAAGGTAGTGAGTAGAGGGGCAGGTACGGACCATCGATCCATCCCTCCATCAGGCCATCTGTCTTCTGGCTGCTGTCTTCTGGGATTTAATGCTCCCCTCTGACAGCTCTTTAGCGGGGCTCTGTAAGCCTGGTCTGGCACTACAGATTAGCACAGAGCCATGTGGTGTAGCACAGCAACAGCATCGGGTGAGCGAGGGAGGGCTCTCTACTCAATTCTGTGTATAAGTAGGTAGTGTTTGGAATGATCACAGCATCCCGACTGTCTTCAGGCTTTTACTCAGTCCCAGTCACCAGCCTGAAAGGGTTTTGTAATGTCCATCGTTGGCAACAACACTCAAACTGTCTTGACGGACTAACTCAACCCATAGATTGCAGCGGTTGGTTTTGTAACGTTGGCCTGCCTGGTCATTATGTTGGAATGCGGACGTTTTTTTGTCACTTGCAGAAGGAACAGAAAGGCAGTTGAGATGTGTTGATTGGTTCCGGTGGTTCATTAGAATGCTGTTGGAAACCTCCCTCCCCTTTAGACCCAAACAATGAGGCCCGTTACTGGTGGCAGAGGTCCAGAGAGTCGGAGGGCGAGGGAGAGATGAGAGGGGGAGGCCACAGAGTCAGTGTCCCCAGGGCCCCTCTCCCCTTCAGCCAGCCGCCCCAGCCACTTCCACCGTTCAGTCGGCACAAACACATGCCAATTAATTAGTGGCAAGAGTTCAGCCTCAGTCAGCCAGCGAAAAACTGCCTTAGAAACCCATAAAAGGGAGGAAGAATTATTTTTTTTGTCATTTCTTTAGCATACGGATACATTACAATGGTTCCTACTGTCCTAACTATAGAGGCATCCAGATTCCGGGCCAGCTGTCATATGTCATTACGTGTGATGGCACTGCATTGTTACTCATCTCCTTATCTTCTCTTGATATGGGCGCGGCCCGTGCCCAGAGGGCCCCCGGCAGAACAATGGAGCGACGCGCCAGTCACACATTCCTCAAGGGATGTATTGAGTTGTCTAATGAAGGCAGACTTGCATGCTTTGCTCTGTAATGGCTGCCGGGTGGATCATTCCCGGTTCAGCTACAGTAAATGCCGCCACCTCCCTTAGTTCAGCCCTCCACCCTCCATGTTTTTAAATTAGTTTGAAATCTGTAATGGAATGGGAAGTGGAGCATGGTGCAGTTAGTGGTGGCGCTGGTACTGTGCCAGCCACGGACAGGTCTGTCTGCTGAAGTGAAGGGATAGACAGAACAGGTGGCGGCGCGTAAGTTAAGACCACCCGGCCCAGGCTGGGTTGTTTAGAGACTGTGGGAGATGTCGGCCCACTCATGGCCTTTGTTATGTCTGTCAGTAAGACCTCCGTTAGAGCCAACTTCTTTAACGGGGCACTCATTGTTGTTCTACAAGTGAATCACGGTATTGTTCCGTATTCACCAAAATAGCTTCCAGTACTTTCATGTCTGGCAACTGCAATGTCTGTACCCAGGCTCAGTCTGTACCCCTTTGACTGAGTGGGATAAAATATGTATTAGAAGAATGATATTCCCATTTTTATCTGCGCTGAAACAACATCCCTGTTTAGACAAATCACAGCTTATATTTTCGTAGCTGGAGATTTTGGCTGCCGCCGTCACTACAGTCTGAGCCTGTATTTATTTCCCTATGGCTGGTGCTGCTCTGGGTTGCCGTGGGTTACCAACTGACATGCCGAGACGATAGGGAGGCCCTCGGTCCATTTGGGCGGGTCAGGGGCCGGACAAAAGGCGCCTTTCCCTCCAAAATGTGGACGTGTCGACGAGTTCGCACGCAATAAACCCAGCTAAGGTCCTCAAAGTTAAGCAAACAAATCTTGTTGACACAGACCACCTAGAGTTTCCCCAGATTCTTTCCATCATACTTCAGTATAGTTAAGAGACGCTTTAATCCAATAAGACTTTTCATCCCGGCAAGCCCCTCCCTGTCCATCTGGGGGTTTGTTCCTGTCTGTGAAAGAGTGGGAAGTGAGCTGGTGTGTGTGTGTGTGCGCGCTCCTCCACCACTTTACTGTTTCTCTGGCCTTAAGGGCCTGCGGGGAGTGTTAGGGGGTCACCGAGCAGCCAGCTAACATTCCTCAGTCTGGCTTCCAAGCATTCAAACTCTGCCATCACCTCTCCCCAGCTCTCTTCCTTTCTTCCTCTCTCTTTTTCAAGTCTCCCTTTCTTTGCCCCGCTATTTCTCTCTCTACCATCTCTCCTCTGCAGCCCCTCACGCGCCACGTCTCTTGAAGGCCATTGGGAGCTAATTGAGGCTGGTGGTCTCCTGGACATGGTCTGGAGTGGGACAGGTCTGGATTAGGACAGGTCTGGAGTGGGACAGGACGCGTATGAATGCCCCCTTGTACATAGTATTAGTGTCATTAAACGTCCAGCCAGGAGTCACGGGAGACGGGAGTAGAATCTCGCTCTCATGTTCTCACGTCACTCATGTTAAAGCCTAACAGGATGATAATGGCCTCTCTAGCACTAATGAAGGCCGTAGGATTCACCCAGTTTTGGCTGGATCTATTCTGTCTACTGTGTAATGAGAAGAGGACTTCTCATCGCATCTTTATCTAAAGACATTAAAGAGACTTGTGTTCAAGTGCAGACTTTTGAAATGGGGAACATTGAGCTACGGTATAGTCTGTGCGTCTCTGTGGAAGTGTTCTTGTTTGTCGTACTGTATGTTGTGCGTCTCTGTGGAAGTGTTTTTGTTTGTCGTACTGTATGTTGTGCGTCTCTGTGGAAGTGTTTTTGTTTGTCGTACTGTATATTGTGCGTCTCTGTGGAAGTGTTTTTGTTTGTCGTACTGTATGTTGTGCGTCTCTGTGGAAGTGTTTTTGTTTGTCGTACTGTATGTTGTGCGTCTCTGTGGAAGTGTTTTTGTTTGTCGTACTGTATGTTGGGCGCCGTTTATTTCCAGACTCATGCCTCACTCTACAAATGTCCCAAGCCCGCTTCACAATACAACCAAAGTAGAACAGCTAGATAGATCTATTTAGTTATTTACACTACTCCTCAAGAATCGTCCGAAGAACTCCAGAGATGAGACCGACCAACTTAGACGGGAAGTTTTCAAAGAAAAGCTATTGTCCACCCACCATGTTGTGGTGTGGAAATGACTTACTCACAGAGTGGCTATGTGTCCGTGGTCAGAACAAGGCATTGGACACCTGTGAGACAGTGCACCATGGGCACTCGCTCACACGTTCTGTACACACATGGACCTGGGCTCCCCAAGATGCAGCCTCAAATTATAGCTGGGCCTCTCCTGTGCAATCACAAGCATACAGTCTGCAGGGCTAGGTCATGCCAGCTCAGAACCCAGAAGCCCCACAGCACAGCATCTCTGTCCGTCTCTGTCCGTCCGTCTCTGTCCGTCCGTGTGTGTCGCTCTGTCCGTCCGTGTGTGTCGCTCTGTCCGTCCGTGTGTGTCGCTCTGTGTCTGTCTGTCTGTCTCCAGAACTTCACCACCAGAGAACCTAATTAGCTCTTCTTCTTTTCCCAGCACACAGATGTGCCCCTCTTTTCGATTCCACAGCCCTCTCATTGGTATTGAGAAGCACTATACTGTGGTGAGTGCCCTCATGCTGAGTGTTTTGGAAGGTAACGGATGGAGGGGGTTTAAGGAGGGGGGGGGGGGGGGGGGGGGGGGGGGGGGGGGGGGGCGGGGGTGTAACCTGCCAATCTGTATGCGGGACACTTCACAGGGTTCCCCCATGTGAACTGGGGTATACTGTGTTCCGGGTTGCATCCTCGGGAGGGGAACTGTGGAAATAGGCTGCTGTAGATGATCCACCCTACAATACTACTGCAGACAACACCTTCAGGGCTGAGCCAAAGCCTGGGAGATGGGATGTAGCGAGCCATGGATTTTATAGCTGTTTCATAGAATATGTTTGCTGTGCAAAGTATGGCGCGTGTATGCATTGTGTAATTTCTGTGCTCGGATGCAAATGGAATGTGTATATATATATGTGTGTGTGTCAGTACGTGAGCGTGTATTAGTGGATATCTATCTACGCGTGTGTGTGTTGTAGACACAGCGAGCTGCGCTAACAGCAGCACAGGGGACAGCTTGTTATGGATCTGAAATGGGTCATCTCGCTACAGCTCCAGTATAGGCTAGCTCTCGTTCTCACACTGAGGGGAGAAGCTGCTGTTCCACAGGCTGGGATTCTCCTCCAGAGTAGGGATTTACCATCAGGATACTTGGCTGGTTGCACACCTCCCCGGATAGCTCTACCCTCACCTCTTATAGCATGACACAGTGAGTCCCATGAGTTGAATTTGTTTTGGCTTATATTGTGGCTTTCTTGTGCGTCTTCTCCTTTCTCTTGCTCTACCATCGGAGCATGTGTTTCTTCTTGACCAAGCGTCGCACCTCTTACGACATTGACGTACAAACCATTTTGTCTTCGTGTGGCGTTTACTGTTAGATCAGAATGATTTGTCTTCATCTAACTGTATGGAGATCACGCATCTCATATCTGGCAGGCGAACACTCTTATGATGCACGTTTCTTCCATCAAAGAGCCGTGTTTGTGATTGTGTTTATCTAATGGGTAGGAGTCCCATGGTTGACACTCTGGCTGCTGGGTTATCTGCCGCAGTTGAAATGAGTAGGACAGCCTTGATGACGCAACAGTCCTCTGCGTTGTCGCCGAGCGCGTCTGTGTTTTTGTGACAGGAGGGTGCTGTGAAGGAACCGATCTCTTTCATGCCCTTTTCAGCTCTGTGAGATCAAACCGTTGTATCTGCGCTCCAGGACGTTTCATGTCCAAACGTCTGCTGTGTGTGCATGCGTGCCCCGCCTCAGCCTAGCTCTCTGAAGAAGCAGGATGAATCGATGTGACAGGTCGTGATTCCAAACACTTACACAGACTAATTTCCCTGGTTTGATACATGGGGAAGTGTTTTTTTTTTTTGGTGGTTGCCTCCGGAATGTCGTCAACATTATATGTTTTGATGGCGTTTTCCTCTCTGATGAGGTTGGCTCAGTATACTGTAAGTGATACCAGTCTGCTGGAGCTTAGAGTTCAAGGAGACGCCATAGAGTCATATTTACTGGATGAGGTCACTGCTTTTACTTCAGAACTCTCTGGATTCAAATCAGATTTAATTCAGGGATTACCTTTTATTCTAGTAAAATAATCCAGGTCTGACTAACGTATTTTTTTTCTTCATGTAAATCTATTGAGAGTTGACGGGGTACTAGAACATCACTAGGAGTTTAATACCTCAAATGAGTCATGTGTGATTCATGTGACGCGCTCCTTGTCT
Source organism: Salvelinus namaycush (assembly GCF_016432855.1). Classification (NCBI taxonomy): domain Eukaryota; kingdom Metazoa; phylum Chordata; class Actinopteri; order Salmoniformes; family Salmonidae; genus Salvelinus; species Salvelinus namaycush. Next base: position 33,163,130 of record NC_052307.1, read on the forward strand.
TTGCTCAGTCATATGTCTGGAAGCTTCTATTGGATGGTTGTGCTTAGGGGTATGCCAATGGAAAAGGCTTCAAACATCCGCCGCCCAACCAGTGCTATGTAGTGTCCTTACTCTGTTCCTGCATACTGTTAGGAATCCCCCTGTCGTCCTGTGTTTTTTTTCTTTTCCTGTGGGTTTAGAACGGGTACTAAAGACATGCTGGCAGCGTGCAGGCAGCAGCCTCTCAGTAATGTGAGCGATGTGAGCACCCTGTAGCCGTATGGGGCTGTGAATTCCACTGAAGTGTTCCCTAATCTCCTCAACATGGGAGGAATCTGGAGGCGTTGTTTTCTTCTTTTCGGCAGACAATATCAACCTGTGCTTCTGCTGCGCACCACGTGGGTCTGGCACGCGGTGTTGATGCTGCAGATCTGGCTCCTGTAGCGCCGTCTTGTAGGGAAAGGGGAGGGGTGGATGGTTGGGGGGGGGTGGGGGTGGACTGGAAGGGCTTGGAAGCCCTCCTCCTTCTCAGAATGTCGACGTAAAATGGAGAGCGTGTGTCTGAATTTGTCTCGCTGCTATCAATGATGTGATTGGTCTCCTGAGAGTAAAACAGTTTAGCGGCCTAGTGTAGCGGCGCTGCTGCTGTGTTGGGAAGGAAGTCCTTGAAGGAGTTGCTAAATGGCTGCTGATGGTTCAAGGCTAACGGACGTTAGCTGGCCTCACGGTACTGTTTCAGCTCTTTGTCTCTGTGATCTCTGCTGTAATTATTGGAATCTGCTGTTATCTTGGCAGAGAAATGTTTTGTACCTGGATGCCCAAGCATAGAAATGGATTGTTGTTCAGTTAGTACCATGGGATTAGATTTAGCAGTAATCCAACAAACTATTGCTCTACTCACCCTGAGGACGTGTTTTTGTAGCGTCTGTTGTTGTGGTGTTCTTGGTGTGATTCTTATTACCTTTGAGCAAAAGTTACAACTCAGTTTTCCACTTTAAGTTAGTGAAGATATAGGTTTTGTTTATTTGCTATTGGCGAAAGTCGACAACGATATCCTCAACTCCTATTGTACAAGGTACCTTTTACTAGGAGTGTTGCCATATGGTTGTTTATTTGACTGTTATTGTT